>NC_066626.1:46665695-47265695 GCF_025201925.1 Gopherus flavomarginatus | reverse complement strand
TTTTTTATTCTGGTGAGACCCCAGGGGACTGGGTCTGGATTCACCAGGGAATTGGTGGGGAGAAAGGAGGTAAGAGGGTGAGAGAGGCTGATTTCTCTCTGTGCCAGGATTACTTTCTCTCAGGAAGAGTCTCGGAGGGGGAAAGAGAAGGAGGGAGGAAGGTGAAAATTGTCCTCTCTGTTTTGTGATTCAAGGAGTTTGAATCACACAGTGATCTTCCAAGGTAACCCAGGGAGGGGAAGCCTGGGAGAGGCAACGGTGAGGGAAAGGGTTTACTTTCCTTGGGTTAAGATCCAGAGGTCTGGGTCTTGCGGGGGCCCCGGGCAAGGTCTTGGGGGGGACCATAGTGTACCAGGCACTGGAATTCCTGGTTGGTGGCAGCGCTACAGGTTGTAAGCTGGTAATTGAGCTTAGAGGAATTCATGCTGGTACCTCATCTTTTGGACGCTAAGGTTCAGAGTGGGGAATTGTACCATGACAGAACCACACACACAGAGAACCACAATCCAGTTTAACACTTATTTTGGGAGGGGATAGCATTCCACATACCCTTACTTCAAAAATATAACACTAAAATCAGGGCTTTCTTAAGTGCCTATGGATAAATAAAAGATTGCACATGTACACATGCACATTACGTGTACTGCAAAATACAAATATGCATGCTCATATGCACAACAGCTCCAAATCTGTATAATAAAATGTGGCTTAAGTCACTACTTAAAAGAGAAAACCTTTAAAGGGTACTATCACAACAGCAACAGTATAATTCATAACACAACTGATCCAGAATTAGTCAAGACATTAGAAGTAATTTTAATGGGTTAATTCAGAATATTTTCACTTTTGAATGCAATAAGCCACAAAATAGCATTTAAAAATATAGTGCAAAATAATTGATTTACAAATTAAGTACGATCCAGCTTCTAAAGTTTTTCCACCCAAAGCTGATGTTATACTCCGCACACACAATTTCTATTCCACAGTGTAGAGCATTTCTGAATGCAATTAACTCATTTATTAGTCATCTATTACTAACAATGAGGCACCCTCCAATTTTATTTTGGTAAATAAAGTTGCATTATATTAAAAATATCTATTTGCATTTGAAAAAGATTCCAGTGCTGCAACATTACATAATTTCACATGAAATATTTTCTGAAGTTCATTTGACTGTAAAGTTATTTTGCAGTGACAATTACAATGCAAAGTACTTTCTGTACAGAGCATATAAACTTTTCTTTGCATCTGAAAATCACAACCATTTCAATATATTGACTTTTCCTCCTAGGAAATTGCCTTGGAAAAGTGTTCTAGCATCTCCTTTTTTCTATTTGGTGAACCAACTTGGTTTTGGTTAAAGAGCAATTCGGGCACAATAGTGTTTTAACTTGCAAGGTAATACTCCTTTATTGAGCTGGTAGAACTCCACAAGCTGGATGAGATCAGTAAATCTGGTGTGACCATCATCCAGTGTATAGAATAGCTTTCCATCATCTTCCAGCTGTAAAAGGGAAAAACACAAAAAATAACAAAACGCTATTGAGCTACAGTGTTTGTCAGACATTCAAAATATGTACATTGTTGATCTTTAATGAAATCAGGCCTTGTGACATCTTTGTGTAGATTCGTTGTCCTGAGTTATTTATAGTCTGTGGTGAAGGGGAGAAGCTTAGTGTTCATTCATAGCAAATTCAGAAGTGACCAATAGAAAAGTAGTGCATTCTCTAACTTCTTGTCAATTTTAGGCAAATGCATAAGGTAAAAGGAAGCAAGGCTGAATATGTATTAGAACAGTAGGCCATGAAAATTGCTAACATCAGCCTATTATGCCTTTGCTTTTATTCAGAAAGAACATCTGATATCACATGCAAAGATTTAATTGGAACCATAAAAACCTTAAGCCTTCATAAAATAAGAAATCTGAATTTAGGCATACTCTCTCTCTCTCTCTCTCCAAACAAAGAGGTGTCATATTAGAACTACTTTTTGTTCTACGCTCGTTATACTCATTTGCTGTGTACCTAGTATATTTTGTGTAGCAGTGGGTGGCTGTATATTCATAGTTACTTTTGTGCATTGATGTAGCCTTTGCTACAGAAGGTGCTTCCAGGCAGGAGCCTTCTACTGTTGATTACCATGATGGTGGCAGCACAGTAATATGTTCATTGCTTCCGGAGGGAGCAACAGGGGAGCAGGAGGAGAGGAAAAAGAGAGAAAGACTCCTGCTGCTCCAGACAGCCATGTGTATACTAGCACGCTAACCACAGGAAAGGAGAAGGAGGAGGAGAATACCCACTGTAAGGTTACCTTGGCTAACTTTAAAATACACACACATAGATTTACAGGGAATATTTCCAATTTTAAACTATTACAAATGGATAGCCCCATAATTTGCATCACCTAATTAACTCTTAAACTAATTATTTGGCTAAAAGAATGTCCTCAATCAGCAGAAAAGGGAATCTGAAGCCTTGGTACTAAAACATTTGATACTTAACAGTAATATTGATCAATTAATGAAAGATGGCAATTTATCAACAGCGGATAGTAGTGCACAAAAGAAGACCCTAAAATGGTGATCACATTGCAGCATCAGTTACTGCAGCATAGAGGAAAGATGTAACCATCCTTCTGGGATCTATAAAATTAGGTCTCTTACCTGTAATTAAGGTTTCTCAGTGTAAGCAGCAGTTGCACTGGCCACAACTACTGGGTTATCCTACCCATTCTAAGTCTGGAGGCAGCTTCTAAGTTCCTTTTTTCAGATTTCACCAATCCAGGACAAACACTACTAGGTAAGGAAGTGTTAACATATGTCACACTATGGGTCTGATAATGCCTATGAAGATACACTGTCACCAATCCAGGACAAACACTACTAGGTAAGGAAGTGTTAACATATGTCACACTATGGGTCTGATAATGCCTATGAAGATACACTGTCATCCACGGGACTCTACGCATGCATACAACCATCATGCCAACATGATAGACATTGCAGAGCTGAGGCATTTGTTAATCAGGAATTAAAATTTAACTGTTTTTTGTTATTCCCAAACCGATGTTTGCCTTGAAATGAATTGCATGAATATTTCCTCAAGGCAAACACAGCTTTTCAGCAGATTAATGAAGAAAACAGTGTCCAAGAATCTGACATGTTCAGCATGTTTGCAAAGTTGTTATTCTGAATGATCAAGTTTTTATTAGAAGATGATTGTCCAAGAACTACTGTAATTGTATCCCTTTCCTCTCTCAACTTGAACAGCTGAATAGCCATTAGCTTTCTAGACATTAGAAGAGCAGAATATATGGTGATTAATTGATCGTGGCAGCCCAGAGTCATAAAGCATAAATTGGGAATGGAACATATAGCAATGAAGGATTTTTTTTTTAAAGGAACATTCAAACATTCTCACAGATGGTGCATCTCATAAAGAGAAATTGTCTTCTACCATTTCCCCTTTCAACTTTCCAATCACACATCCATTTGTGATCGTGCAACATCCCTGCACGAATCGCTAAATAAATTGCTAATATTGGAGAAGCTGGAGAAATGCTGCTTTACATCCATTAAATACAAGAACTCATTTGATGTGTTCTCTCAGCTCTGGCAGGCTAGAGGCCTTGTGCAAAAGCAGACATTATTAACAAATCAGTTTAAGTTTCACTCATCTAAAACTTGGCAAAAACCTCCAATCCTTTGGGGATCTGAAGAACATGAAGCAGAATTCCTGACTTTAGTGATCAGTGGGAACTGGACTGATTGTTTCATTTGTGTAAAAAATGACAGGTTTTTTTTTCCTCTGATCCCTGGAAAAAGATGAGGTGAGGAATTAGACAAGGGATATTTGTCCCTTCAAACTAGGATTACTAGGCCATACATTTGTCCATGCAGGTCATACTTCCTTCTAAGCAATTAATTAATGGAGATGCTGGAGCCATCAGAATTTGATGGGGAAAATAATTGTTTAAAAAAAAAATAGATGACAACTTCTTTCCATATCTATTTTACAAAAGTGAAGCATGCCATCCTTCAGAAGGTGTAGGATTAAAATAATCTTGTGTTTTAGGGAAATGTCTTTAAAAAAAATCAAAGTCTCATGCCCCTGCTCCATCCACTGAAATCAGTATCTTCCTACACAGAGAGCACTCTTAGCGAAGGTATAAGAAGGAGGGATCAATATTTGGAATGGATGAGAATTTTAGAACATTGTCCTTTTGGACCTATTATTTTCATGAGGCTCGGTTTCTTGTGCGCTCTCTTTCTGGCTTGAATTGTTCTGATTTACACTATTTTTTCTAGTGACTGTGGAATAGGATAAATGGCTTTGCCTTTTTAACTTTTCATTTTAAGAGAATCTTGTTTGGATTGAAGTGATGTAGACAAAGGTTCCTCGGTTTCCAAATGGTATGAATAAATGTGATGAGATCCTCCAGATCATCCCATGGAAAAGTTGGTCTGACTCTTGACTATGAGTGCTACCAAGCAGATATTTCCTCTTCCACCACTAGGGATCCTATTGCAGAGCAACCTGCAGAGGTGTATGAGAAATGATTAGTTTTTGAGAAGGGAATTGGAGGCATGTCTGGGTCAGAGGGAAGGGGAAATTTCTAAAGAGGAACTGAAGTTTCCTGCACAGGAGAAGTTAAAGAACTAGAGGCCTATATCCTGGTAGGGGAAAGAGAAGGTGATCTCTGAAGTTGGTAAGTCAAAGAAGTGCCATCCTGATGGAACTGAATCATTCAGTTTTTGCATGGAATCTAAGAAGCTGTTTCAACTATAGTCCATCTGATCTAAGGACAGATAGAAACAACTGGATAACGGAGGTACATCGTTGGTGGCCCTGACTATAGGGAACACAGGGTGGGTCCAAAGAGGAAAGACACTGGTGCCAAGAGCCACCTCCTTGAACTATTTAGGTGAGAGATACCACCACCCCAGCTGTCTAGGCAGTGCAAAACTGTGGATGTTTTTCTCCTGGCACTGACTTTGCTTAATGGTTCACAATGCTTAAGGAGTTACAGGCTGGTTTTCAAGTACTAGATCAGATTTACTGAATCCCCTGAAGTGTTTCAGCTCCATTGTGCAGCAAAGAGGGGGGTTTCTAGGATGCTGGCTACAGAAGCAGGGTGAAGCATGGAAATACCAAATGATGGCCCTCTGATATCTCTCACTGGAGCCACAAACCACCAGTGAGTCAAAAGAAAGAGCATTTGGGGAAGCGCCCAGTCCTGCAGAATAGAAGAATCCCCTGATAAACCCAACAGAGGAAGCTAATTATCAAGAAGCCTGGAGATTGTGGGTAGAAGACAGTCTGGGAGGGATGTTCTTTGTGGAAAGAGAAATAGTAGCTGTGGCTCCTAGGTAAAGGCAAAGCACCAGGGCTAAAGCAGGCAATGAAAATATATTTCAACAAAGCAGGATGGAAAGAAAGTGTAAGAACTTTAATACTGCCTCCAGAGTCAGTGCAATGGATGAGATTACCCCACTGTCATGTCAAGAGCATCACATGCTATGTGATTGCTTTCACTGAGAAAGTAATGGAAATATGGCTGTACTTCCATGCGTTACAGAAGGACTTTCAAGCCAGCAAACTCACCAATACTGCTAGGAACCTGATGGACTGAAGTCTTTGTATGTATGTGACTGCTTTACCATCTCTCTTTTTGTTCTCTCTTTTTTTTCCTTTATAATAAACCTTTAGTTTTAGACACTAAAAGATTGGCTGGCATGTTTTAGACACTAAAAGATTGGCTGACCCTTTGGGATCAGGAGAACATTTTAAATATTTGGGCAGAATTTTTTAAATAACTACTCATTGTACTGGACCCAGGTGCTGACTGGGAGCTTCTCGATAACCAGTGTGGGGGATCAGAAGGGTCACAGGACACTGAATCAAAAAGACTGGGCCCTGAGACATGAAAGAAGCTGCTCTGAACAGAGGGAGTGCCTGTGCATGTGGCTAAGATTTCTAACCTAGCTGGGTCCATCTAACCAAAATTTAAGAAAAAAAGGTGTGGGGTCAGGAAGCTGAGAGACATTCGAAAATAAAACAAATTTTCATCCCATAAGAGGTGTTGTCTATTTAGTTTGAAAAACAGACTTGCCCTCATCTTAGGACAGCTCACACAAAACCCAAACAATATTGCCAAATCTTATAACAAATCAAACAGCAAGGTCCATAAAATCTTTAATTCTATCTCTGCAGGATTGTTGTAACTCTGTTGGTTCCAGGATATTAGAGACACAAGGTGGGTGACATAATAGCTTTTGTTGGACCAAACTTCTGCTGGTGAGAAAGATAAGCTTTTCTAGTGTCTAATACTGTAGAACCAATATTTACCATCTTCCATATACCAGAAGAAAATATCTTCAAAAGTATGGCACACAATTACGCCTTTTCAATTATATACAAATTAAGAAGTGTTACTTACTGGTACAATTTGAAAGTGCTTTATTTTTAGTCCATGGCTCATTGACAATACAAACGTTTTGGGATTACTTTGGCTATCCCGTACCAAGAAAACCCTAGGGAGAGAGATTAGGAATTTTCAAAGTAAGCTCACGTTGAATTGTCAGAAATTTTTTGTAGCTTTCCAACGAACACTGTAATGAATTGCAAACACAGTATTAATGAACATCAAAAATAATTCAACCAATTTTGTACCAAAGTTTAATTTCAAGAGTTCTGCTTTAAATCTTTATATGTTTTGAGAAAGTATCAGAATTGGAAATACAAGCTTTAAAATAGTCTATTTCATCAAACACTGTGTCTCATGTGAAAAAAATATGCATCTACACAGTGATGGATACAAAGTATTTAAAGTTAACAGCTGCTGTAGGTCAATATCAAGGTGTAGCTCTTTATCCCAGACATGAAAACCATGTTTAAGAGTTTGCACTTTTAGCAAAGTTTTGACCAAGATCTTGACAGCTACCAAAAATCACAAATTATACAGAGATAGAATGCTAAGAATTGGCAGCCTCTGGTTTTTCACACTGGAATTGGAATTGTAAAAACTTATTTATTTTCATCAGAAGCCGCCACAGGTACCAATCACCAGTAGATTGACATATGGAAATTTTACCTTAGAATATACTTCAGAGTGAAGGAGAACATTTCAGTTTCTATATTCATTAGTCCACTTGGTACATTGCTACTTGTTTCTTTAAATCTTCAAATAGTATGGCTGGAAATTTCAAAGGAGGCTAATGGAATTAAGCACCTTACTCCCATTAAAATCAATGGAATTTGGGCATCTAATTCCTTTAAGGGCTTTTGAAAATCCCAATTTATGTGCGTGTTGCTCATATAGCATAAGAGCAAATGCATATGAGATTGCTAACTTTGCAAGCTGTTGGTTCAATGGAAAGTTTATAGGAGATATGGTACTAGATTGTTACAACTGGCAAATATATGCATACAACAAACATTGTCTGTAGAGCAAGAAAATTCCTCATTCAGGATCAAACTCTCAATCTTACAAATTACGGGTTGTTTTATTGCAGAGCTCAAGTAAAATATTAACAGACCCAGTCTTAGTTGGGCTGTTCTAAGACTCGAAAAGCCATTCCAGACAAGTTTTTCTGACAGCCATTGTCCTGGGCAACACTGCAGCTGGAGGGATTTTGGAGCAGTATTGGCAATAGGAACTGCTATGCAGAAAGGATGGAATAGCACCTGCCATAGCCGTGTCCTCTGCTGCTTCAATTAATCTTTAGGTTCGGGGCTAGAATATGTGCAGAAGAGAATAGCTTAAAAGATATAGAACAAAGCAGTTGCTACAGTTGGAGTAGAGACAATCTGGACTGGATGAATAATAATACAGAACTGAGAGAGGGGTAACCACTCCAAAATAAAGAGGGAAAGGAAGAAAGAATCCACTGAAGGAGAAATCCACATGGGTAGAGAAAATGAGTGGCTGCCTCTTATAGTCACCAATAGAATAAGAACTAGTCTTCTATCCTCTGCATGCACATGCTGGTAGAGTGTAAGGGTAGTGAGCAACTTGCCCCCCCCCCACACACACACACTTCTATCAGACAATTACATTCAAACCGTTAGGGGAAGGAAAGTTGTGTGGGAAAAAGAGGATGATAGGAATCTTATAGGGTCCTCCATTGGCTCATATAGGCCCCCAAACTGCTACATGTTAATGTAAATCCCCAAACTTTTGAGTTTCTCCCATCACCAATGAATGGTTATTATAACAATACCTATAAAGGAGGATTTATCTAGGGTTAGCAATTCTGAAGTCCCTGATCATTTTATTTTAAAATAAACTAAAATTCACCAGGATAACCTCAGAACCCTGATGCTCAGTTCATTTGAAGACATGTCCAGGGGGAGAAAAAAATACATATATTGGCAACTATGCATATATTATACCAGTAAAAGTAGCAATTGGGTTTAAGTGAGTTATAGAGTGATGAATATACTTAGACTTTTCTAAAAAAGCTCTGGCACACCATCTAGTGGCCAAAAAATCATCTCTTTGCCCTTTCCAGGGCTGTGAAAAAAGTTTTCAGGCTACAGTTAGATCCCATGAATAAATCATATGATATTTTATAATTCAAACATTAACATTAAAGATGGACAAACTGGTCTGGAAAACATACAATTTCATTATTTGAGCATAGCACTTTATAGACATTCAAAATAAGGCCCCCATCCTAAGCAGCTTACTGTCCAATCAAACATCACGGGTAATTACATCAGACCACAAGAGAAGAGGCTGGAAAGGAGGATCAGGACTCAGCCAACACATTCATATTCATAATTTCATTTTAGGGCACATCATAAGGCCCATTCGTTTCAGCAGCCTTATCTCTTTGTTATTGGGCCTCATCCTTTGTTAGTTATTTATTTTTTTAAACTAGTTAAAGCCTTTCCTAACCCTGTTTTTGTGTTAAGTGTGGGTTATTTCCTTTTAGATAATGAAGTCCCTCAACCCTAAGCTTCAGGAGCTTTTAAAGCTCACATAATGAATGAGCAAACAAAAGTATCCAGGTATATAGTTTTTGACACACATCTAAAACCCATCATCCTCCCCCATTAAGCCCACCCTATATCTAAAATCATCAACCCCCCACCCCGACCTACACATACAAACATGTACCTTGGGTGCCAAAGCCCAAATAACCCTGATTTGTAAGAAGTTCCCCGCTTGACCAGATGCATAGTGAACTGGGCTCTTTGATGATGACAATGACATTATCCTTTCCATGCATCAGAAACCTAGTAGTTTTAAATCCTGGCTGTCAGCAATTTATTAACTAAAAAGCCTTCAAACAGCCACTAAGAGTCAAATATCATAACCATAATCTCGCTGCAGCTTCTGCCATGCTTTAAAGCAAATATCATTGCTTAAAATTTAGTAGATCCAAAATGAAACATCCCAGAGTATTCTCTCTCTCTCTATACACACACGCACCCCCACATCAGTTGTATATCTGTCAAATGTATTTTATTTATTTGTTGCATTTCCTAAACTCCACAGAGAAACTAACAAACATGTAAACTTTGATTAAAAGTAAAATAGCCCCAAATGCTTTCAAAATTATTATTGCACTACTTCACCTAAATTTGGCATGTAGTAAAACTTGGGAAGAAAAATGACCTAGAAACATGCAGTGCTCACAAACTTTCCAGAAATAGACAAGTTTGTAAAAATTACTGGAGATTAGATCTGTGACTCATTAGTATTCCCTTCATCTCCTGAGAAAGCAGTTGTACCATGATGAGTCTCAAAAAAATGCTTTAAAATTGTTGCTATCTGTAATTAGGTTCAGCACTCTCTTCACGTGATGGCACCATTATCAGCCTGCTGCAGTTCCTTTACATAATAGCCCTTGTTAAACTATTAACTTTCCTTTTTTATAAGCCAGTATGAACACTATTTATCAGGACACACATTAGAACAGCAGCCTATAATCTGTTTGCATCTACATAGTGGGTTTCATTGCCTGGAACACTTATCTTTGAACTGACACCCACCAAGGCTCTGCACAAGGAATGCAGAATTTTGCCTAATACATGTGCAAACCTATACAGGAAGAACATCTTATTACTCTCATGCAAAGCCTCTACATTAAAGGTGGTAGTTCATTTTTTCAGACAACTAAGCAAGTGAAACATTTGTCACATACTGTATTATAGGTGCCAGTTACCACTAAAGTCTAGTCTGCAATTTGGGCAGATATATCTGTGTTCAATACAAGCTGCCAGTCCATGATTACAGGTACCAGCAGTTTCAAACAATTCTAGACAGTCTATTCAACAAGATCCCTCCCACCAAACTGCAATGTACATCTCTCTATAGACACCAGGGCATTATCACACACTAACATTGTACGGAGGTAACTTTGGGTCACTTTCTAGGCTCAAATGCTCTTTGCTTCCCAATCCAGTTTCTCTTATTTTTTTCATTTAAAAAGCGGGTTTTGCAACTTTAAATCTGCATACCTCAGAATCATTACTTGCTAGGTACATTACTAGAAATCTTACTTTCCTTTATTAGACCAGCTGCTAATATCATTGCAGTGAACAGAATTCAAGGAGGATGGAGCTCTTGGTTTTGCAGCAGAGATTCAGAGCTCCACAATGGAAAATGTTTTCAGCACTGTGAGCCACTTTTTGTGCAGCCCTTTCTGACAGATATAGGAAACTGTTAATTCAGTGATCTAAAGGGGTTCCCAACAGCATTGCTATGAGTTCCAGGAAGATTTGAAGTGGTGGCCCAATCTAATAGGTTAGATGGATGATAAGAGTTCATATCTGGAAGGCCAGCAGGGAGGCCAAAATAAGACGGGAACTTATACAGATGAGTTATAGGGCTGTATTACAGCAAGGCAGGAGAAGAGATTTGGAAGCAATCAAATAAATATGAAAATTTAGACAAATAAATATGAAATATACATTAACTTTGTACTTTTTTTTTCCAGAGAAAGAATATTTAAAGTATATCATTAGAAGACTAAATGACTCATCCTGAAGTTCAACATTTACTCTCTCTCAATTACTTTCAAATCTGAGGTTGAGTTTCTAGCGCTGGCAGTTGGAAGAATCCATTTACATTTGTAAACTGGGCAGAGATGGTATGAAAGCCAAGCAATGTTTTCTGAGTCATCACTAGTAAGAGATGCTGGAATCCAATTTGAGGCCCTGATCTTACAGTTGACAGTATAGATGACAGATTGTTGTGCCAATCCAGAGCCCATTGCTTTCAACATGGCTCTGTGCAAATGCAGCAGTCCATCCACTCAACTGCAGGATCAGAGCTTCAGAGCGCTATTTTATTGTTGAAGAAAGATCCCTAATATAATCCAACTCATACTCCCATAGCTCTAATAATATGAATGTTTTTATTTTACTTCCATTAAGCAGCTATCATGTCACAAACTCTGCAATAAGCAAATAATGTTTCTACATAGTTATTTTTCTGACTGTAACTACAACCCAAAAAAGTTAAGAAAAGAAATCAACTTACCCATCTACAAGTCCTTGCTGTAAAATAAGTCGTTGAGCTTCATCCCTAGAGATTTTATGGTGAAACCACAGTTGTGTTCTATGTATTGCTGGAAAAATTATAAAGATCGTTATAAACATTATTGCATCTCTTCTGGGGCTGTAAATTAATTCACACATACCTACACTGGATGTGGCACTTTGAGAGGTGGTAGGACTTCCATGTGTGTTGAGTCGTAAACACCCTTTTCTCTGAGTGGGAGAGAAAAAAAATTCATGTGTCAAAGCTTTTTGTGTGAAAATAAAATTAGAAAAAATATTTTGAAAAAGTAAAGGTGTTTATACCCGCCATGCTAACCCTTCTTCAACTGCAACTGAAAGGGCTTCTGTTGGATTTTCAATAACTCTGCTTCTATGTCCTGAGAAGTCCATTGCTACCAAGGAATTTTCTGAAATACTTCTCTGGGGCAGAGGATAGGGGGAAAGAGAGAAATTCAGATTTGAAAAAAAAAAACACCTTATTTTGAAATAACATTACATTTTGCAAGGTTTTCTTCTCTCAACCAAGATTTGTTTCACTTTGGACAACATTTGTAATTCTAATTCTCTTCAAGGGAGACTATCCAGCTGAACTTTAAAGTTTGGCCAGTTGGCAAGATAAATGTGGGAGGAAGGAGAAGGTAATGGCTACTTAGTATCGTAAGACTTATAATATGTGTCTTGTTTTTGCATCACTGCAGCCAATAGTACCTGGTCTGAAGATGCTTAAGCTACTGAAGACTGGTCCTCACCAGCTGTAGCTAGTTGTGAATTTAAACTCTCTCAGCTTACTATTTATGGCTAGTTTAAGATAGTTGTCATGAGACACTAGACACAAAAAACTTTTTCTCTGCTTACTTCAAATGATAGCCTCCATCTACCAAAAAAGCCACAGGTATGAACTGGAGTATGTGATCTCACCAATGCTGTAAAACTAGATCCTTACAAAATAACTGTACTCACACATGCTGAGAAGTAATTTCAACTTCCCTGAAACTCAAATATTGTTACCAAAAAAACCACACCCATTGAACCATTTCCAAAGGACTAAAAATTTCCAAGATGATTCTGTAATATTCCATCACTGATCTGAGACTCTGATACATTAAGAGAGAGGGGAAGTCCATCAAGGATGCAATTTCCTTTTCAATGGCCACACTGAATAGAGTTATTAAAGAAAACTGCAAATCATGAAAAAACAACGCAACCTTTTTGATAGCTAAATCATACATTGATGTGACTACCACAGTACAATTGTGAAAATATAGCTTTACCAAGGTCCCATCTAAATTTAAGAGTGGGTATATGAGGGGCATACCTACTATTACAGCTTTTGAGAACTGCTAAACACACACTACTTAATATAATTTGGTATTCACAATGCAGACCTCTTTCAAACAGAACAGTGCTACTCAACTCAATGAGCTCAGTTAGATGTGAATGGGCAGGCGGAGATGGGGTAGGGGAGGAAGCCCACATTACTACATAAGTAGGAACGCCTATTAAACTCCACACTTCAGCCTGGAGTCATCTGTATCCAATGCTGCAAACATAGTATGGCCAGCCTGTACAGCCTGAAGTTAACCATGTTTAGGCAAGAATTTTTCTGCTAATGCTCAAAGAGCCAAAGAGCCTTATTTTTCTGAGACATCAAGCCGTTCTGGAATAGAGGGTACCAATAACAATCTTATTGCGTCTTGTGTGGCTTTGGCACTTTCCTTTCTGTTCAAAAGCCCTTTACAACACCCCTAAAACAAGGAGGGATGGGGAATTGAGATCCCCTTAAGACCCTTGGAGAAAGATTCTTATACTCTACTTTGTTTCTCCCCCATCTCTTTCCCCTCTCCCCAGGCCATTTAAATTCAACCAAACTTGCTAAATACTTGAAGTATGTATGACTGTACACTAGGCTTCACAATCTAAACTTCTATTGGAAGTTTTTGTGGGACTGCTAAGAGGAATTGAGTAATGTTAGTTTGTATGCCTTCACTGATTGTAAGATCTACTTCAGGGCTTTCTGTTAAACTCCTGGCTGTTATGAAGGAGCATAAAAACAACAGTAAATGCAAGTTCTTGTATAAAATATTCTGATGGTCAGGTTTGCAAGGGGGAAGTAATTTAATGTTTCATGTAACTGAGTAAACATGGATTCACGGGCAAGGAAGACTCAAAGTTAGCACTTGTATCTTAGGCACTCAGGTTTATAAATTAAGCTTGATACTAAGTACAGTAGCTCCACAGCAACTATTGGTGGGCACTGGGATATGAATAAATAGAACAATCCCTATCCTTCTCTAATTTGAAGCAATGTGTATGTAGCGCACAAAAGATATGCCTGTGCAGTTAAAGCTTCCTAACCAAAAATATGTAGCCTTAAAATAGTCCTATTCGGTTACAACCCTAGAAAGGTTCCTTTAGAACTCAGAACAGAAGAGATTTCAATAATAGGTATTAGGACAGCCTACTCCTAGCAAAAACATTTAATTACAACTACTTCATCACAGATCACACCTGAATAACTTCAAATCCAGGGGCCATATCCTGAGCAGAAGATCGGGCCAATGAATTCCAATCTGCTTAAACTTTTACAAAAGGTGTAAACAAGGACTGGATAAAAGGTGATGTTTGGATAAAAGGGGAGTTTAGAGAATGGGATATGCATTGCTGTGAATTATGATTCAGGGATGTGAGAAATTAACTGCTTTCTGTACTGACAATATTCTGCACATTCAATCTCAGTTTGATTATTTATATTAATCCTTTTTCAAGAGTGCTGCTGGACTGATTGGTTTCTCTACACAAAAGTGGTGAATTGCTTAATATTCCTTAGCTCAAGCATGGTGCAAATACAGGGCTAGATTCTCTACTGCACCAAGAGCCACTTGGCACAGAAAGAGACACAGTGGAAGTGCATGGAATCAGTAAGAGCTTCCTGACTGGCTCAACTTCCAGCTCCAATGCCAATAAAGGCATCTGACCATTGTTCCGAAAGGTTTTGGTAAGTGCTCACATGCTTAAAGTTAAGCACACGCATAAACATTTCTAGGATCACAGACACAGGTTACATTGCTTCTGCAATAGGTTCCATTTTAAAAAGTTTACTTGCTCGATAAGTTATTTCAGTACATACCATAGGTGATATAGTCAGAGAACTGCAGCCACCTCTACCTTGATATGGTTGCATGTAATTCTGATACAGCTGCATTCCATACTAAAACCAAAAAATAATATACCTTATCACTACAAGTTTATTATGGGGATTTTAGTAGTACCACCTTGAAGTATTAAATAAAAATTACACAGGAGCTCCTGAATACTATACAATGAATTTCATTTAGAAAGATTGACTTTTATTAGCTTAATTACATTAATTTAAAAATAGAACCGCCTGCACAGACAATAGGAATCCTTGCCTTAGAAATATATTTGTCATTATGGTTTTCTGACACTACATTTAAAGAGAATTCTCTAAGTATAAAACTGGAATGTGTAAATTTTGCTCCCTCAAAAACACAACACACACAAAAAGTTGGCCACAATGAGTAAATGGCTACAGTTTTCATTTTCTTAAGAAATAACTTACATGTATGTTCAATTCTAGTCATTTATAGGCACCGTATGACTCATTCTGCCTACTTTGCCACTAAAAGCAGCCTCTTCTACCACTCAAATAAGTTCTTGCATGATAATTGGGGACAGCACCAATAGCAGCAGTGCCAGCTTTTTCTATTGTACTGGAAATTCAGTGTCTATCTTCTTTATTGGGAGAAGTCAAAAAGAGCCCACAGTGTACAAAATTAAGGATTTTTATTATATTGAAACCTACAAGTTACCCTTGCTTCTCTATTTCAAAATGTAAAAGCATTTAACATAGTGAATTACTAGCAAGAAATTAACTTCACAGAAGATTTTACCTTAAGTAATCTAATTGCTGTCATCCAGCAAGTCCTACTCTGCTCGTCATCTGCACAGAGCTGCTTCAGGTCTTTGGCTCCTCCTGCTTTGTTAGGCTAGAAGGCCACAGCACATTGTTTAGCATTAATGCATATCTTGCAGATAATACCTGTTGAAATAAAAGCCACTAATTCTCCTATTTTATAATAGACAGCTGAATCTTTTTTAAAAAATCTTATCGAAACTTAAGCTTACCTAAGAACTGTGGCTTGCTTTAGCATATATTTATCAAAATATTAAGCCTGTACCTTAAAGCAGAATCCATAGTTTGCTGGTGTTCCAGACATCTTTTTGCCTGCCAAAGACATATACATATCACTACTGCTGAATTCACAGAAAAACTGCAGATGCCTTGGTTCCTGAAAGGAAAAGCAATATAAAACAATTAGCCCTTTTTACTTTATTATAAGCCAATGAAGGAAATAATAAATAACTACATGAAAAACAGAAAAATATAAATATTTATACAGTAAATTATTTAAATGCATGATAAATCTCTCTCCTGGAAATACACTACAATCCATATTTTAAAAAAATAGATATACCTATGCTAAAAATACATCCCTATCAACCACTCAGGGTTGCATGTGCCTTGGCCCTTACCATCAATCAAGTTATGTGCTTTCCATCTATGAGTCTTATATACATCTGATCCAATCAGATTTGCATGCACCCAACCCTATTAATCAGGTTAGTTTGCACTTAGCCTCCATCAATAATGTTTCTGCATAATGCATAAATTTTCATATATAATGTGAACAATTGGCCAAAAAATGGCCCTCAATCAAAATTTTAAAACTGTTGCATCATATCACCTCTAGTCCTACCTTCCTAACAATCTTTGTGTTGATAGATAGTAGTTTTTGAGATATCACTCAACAGTGAAAAGCAAACCTTGCAAGAAAAAAAACAAATATTCAGGTGGAGCCTATATTCAGGTGGAGCCTAAATCCTAACTATTAAAAATGCATGAGGAGAAACCAAAACCACACTACACAGAAAATTACAAGGGTATAAAAACTAACCTGGTGTGAAATGTCACACCAACTTGCCACGTACTTTTAGAGAAATAGGAATTTTTACTCCATTTTAAAAACACAAACTTGACTGCATAATGTGATGATTAGCTCGTCATCCAGGAATTTTTTGTTCTGAAGGGAGCTGCTTGTTCCTTTTGGGTGGGGGGGGGGAATGGAGGGAGGGACTGTATAGCATTAATTTGCATTCTGTTCATGTGCCTCAAGACACAATAATAGCATTCTGCTTGTAAATAAAAATACCACACACATTGCTTGAGGAAGTTTACAAAACTTAAACTTGCAATTTACCTTTAAAAGGAAATTAACGGTAAGTTAGGAAAAGAGTAAGTTACACAGAACATCTTCAGGGAGAGAAACACTGAGCGCTTCCCCTTTTAGCCAGACAGCCTCTTTAAATACTAATAACTACACTCATCTGAATCTCTTATCTTGTTCCAAATGGCAGTCTGATACTGTGACAGGAGAAGTTGAACTGGCTGAAGAAATCCAGAAAAAGGCCACTGAACATTCTACCTCTGCAGCAGAGGAAAATGCCCAAAACTAGACAAAGCCAAAAAGCAAACTTTCAGTTTTCTGCGAGAAACATATGTAGCACCAATGAACTGATTTCTGGAAAAGCATACATGAGCTATAAGCCATAATGCTTAATGATTCATTACATCTTAAAATGTAACAACTTTTGAAGACACTTTGCAATTTATTTTTAATTCCCTTGTTTAAAACACATCATCAGAAGCAAGAAAACATATTTTAGCAATTACTGTCCAGTCCCATTCTAAATATTAATTCCTTTCCCCAAGCTGAAACCAGTCAAGTTTCTTTTGTTTGCTTCTTTGTGTCCTCAGTTAAATGAGGACAGCTGTGGAAATACGTTGACAGCTAACACAGAAGTTCAGACTAACAAAATCTTTATTCTAAGTGGGTTACATAAAAGTTCTCTCATCTCCAAAGCACCCTGTTTAACAGAGGTGTCAATAGTTATGCTTCCATTACAGATCAATAAAAATGAACAAGTAAAGCGGGGAGGAGGTATGGATACAGAGAGTCATGATAAAAATTGAGATGCTCAAAAATTTTCCTACAAATTATTTTTCTGCAAATTTTCTCCTCTCTTTTGCTTAAAAATAAATAAATGCTCTGAAAGACAGGTCCAAATGGTATATTCAGGAACAACAGTTAACATTTGCTTATGTTCTCACCCTTCAGAATTCTTAATCAGTATATCTGAAATGCAGAATTTATTTTTAAAGAGCTCTGATGTTGCCTGACTAAAAAAAAATTTTAAATTAATATATTTGGAATGAACCAGACTTGTTAGGCCAGAGTACTCAGGTTTATACAAGAATTTCTAATTTATTCCAAAGCCCTGTTCTTACATATCCTTACTCCCGCCAATCGCATTGTATCCTTAGAATGAACATTTGAACAGGAAATTTGGGAGCAAGGTTTTTTTCCTTTAATTATCATGGATTGAAATAAAATTAGGTAAAAACTACTGCAAATGAAAATACACGCTTGCCCTATCTTATTGTTCTCTGTCATATTTTAGTCTTACCTTTGATGCCCCTTTAGTGGAAAAATACAGGCCAGATCTTCTCAAAAGAAAGTATAATTTTTTCCATGATGATTTCTTCCCTTGCTCCTTTGCATGCAAATAACCATGAATTTCAGGATATGTGCTGGAACTTAGGAACATCTGAAACAAAATATTGCATATGTATTTCCCACCTGAAGCCAGCTTTCTCTTCTATTGACATACTGTTCAACAGTTTTGCCAACATTATAGTAAAATTTTAAATGTTTAAATGGTGAAAATACACACTTCAAAAATGGAAAATTATATACATGCCTCAAAACAGTGGGACGATCTACTTACAACAGCATAAAAAGACACTGAACAACCTTCTGGTAACTAAAGGAGGAGGTTAAACCTTCAAAGATCATCAGAAATTTAGAGAAGGCAATAAATAACACTATATAAAATATAAAACCTAAGTTCTTGCACCCTGAAAGAAAGAACAGCCTTCTACAAAACTTGAAGAGCTCAGATAGATATTCCTGGCAGTAGTTTGTAAGTTTAAATTAAAAATAATGCTCTAGGGTATTTTGTTTGTTTTTGTTGTGTTTTTAAAAGTGGTGGGTTAATGTCATATCTCCCAATTCTAACTCCTGCCAGCTGAAAAACCACTGGAAAGGAAACAAGTTTATAAGAGATAGGCACATGCCATCGTTTGGGGGTGAGGGAGCATATCACCATTTAAACACACAGCCCCTCTCTCTCTCTACCACACAAAAATCCAAACATGTACACTTTGAGCACTGACTGAAAATTAAAGTACGCATAAAAGTGACCCTTAAATCAAAGTTAATTTCAAACCCTCAGGAGAAAGGCCTTCCTCCTAGAGGAAAAAAAAATGTAGCTGTATTATTTTGCAAATACGTTAGACAGAAATATTCCAAGTCCTTGACAAGGTAAAAATTTGTTATTCCCTAGGATAGTTTGCAGATATCTACACAGTATGTTACCACAATGTTCTGTGCCAATGTGACACTATAGTTTTGCAAATATTGAAGCCACAGAGAAGCAAACACCATTTATTATAGGGAATTGGCCTTTAATAGACAGATAAAGGTACATATATTCCATAAAGAGCATTCATTATTAGTTCAATACATTGCCTTTGCTGTTTGTATTGAATTTTCTAAAGGAATATATCATGCCTTTTGAAAATTTGACAGAATGCCCAAGAAATTGTATCAGATACTGGAACACTTCCTAATTCAACCCAAGAAACTGATTCAGCTCCAGGCCAGGGGTTCTCAATCCATTTCCCTCATACAAATCTCTTATCTTGGAATCCTTTGGGGTTACTACCCTGACTCCCAGCTTCTCTTCTCACCCCAAATTTCCCCACCGGTTGCTATCCTGGCCCATCAGGGTAAGCTGCTGGCAGGTCAGGACACTTTGTTTACTTAGGTTTACCTCCATGCTTGCAGACAGTCGAGGTTTTTTACTTATCCATCTTGGGTGGGTCGGCTTATAAACAAAATGGCTTATGAGCGAGTATATACAGTATGTTCTCCTACTAACATAGTAATTTGTCTGATACACAATAACCATGATCCTGCAAAGTCTTAAGCAGACATGTAACTTTATGCACTCTGCAGCAAATTATGCATCATAAACTCATGTTCTGAAGCAATATTACATTTTTTCTATCATGCAATACCCTTCATTCCCACATCTTTACACCCTCACAAACACACACAACAGTAAATATTGAAATAAAATTATTGTTTTCTATGACGGTTATTTCAGGATGTGGTTTTTTTGTGGCAATCTCCACACCATGGGCCTGGACTATGCACAATGTTTTCTACACAGTCAGGTCAGAATCACCTTCCCCTCTTGTGTGGAAAGGAAGGGAGAATGCTGTAGCTAGCTGCAGTGGCTCATCTCCCTGGCTCCAGAGTCTTGGCATTTGTACTTTTCTCCAAGCCGTCTAGCTCATGAATTTGTATTTCTGAGGCTCCCCGCTCATTGTCTGAATGTTGGACACCTGTTGTAGCATCCCAGCAATAGGGCTTCATGTCACAGAGTAAGAAGCATGCACTGAAACTGGAAATAAGGAGTAAATTTTTAATGGTGAGAATAATTAGCCATTGGAACAGTTCACCAAGGGTCATGGTGGATTCTCCATCACTGACAATTTTTAAATCAAGATTAGATGTTTTTTCTAAAAGTTATGCTCTGCAAATTATTTTGGGGAAGTTCAACGGCCTGTGTTATACAGGAGGTCAGACTAGATTATCCGGACTTAGAATCTGTAAGCTATGAGCCAATTAACTTCCTCTTGTAGCGAAAGCTGGAGACAAAAAGTTGCAAGCAGAATCCAAGAGAGCAGAAAGACAGAACAAAGTATCAGGCACCTGGTTGCAGAAAAATGGCTAATCCCATGGAAATATGCTAAATTCTTATGGCTACAGAATCACTGAGCCCACAGAGCCTTGAATTATATTAGAGCTGTTTTTATCTCAAGAGTCATTGTTTCAGCCTTGCTACAGATTCAGGCAGGCATATTGCTTTAATTACCATTCTCTTCATTTTTCTGAGGTTTTCCCAATGGCCGTAAGAACTAGAAACATATTTTAAATGAAAAGGAAAGATTGTGGAGCACAATTCTGCAGCAAAGGTCAAATTCTTCAGTAAAATTTTTCCCACAGAATTGCAGAATACACAGGGTCCTCTATGGCAGAAAGAGATCTAGGGGTCATAGTGGACCACAAGCTTAATATGAGTCAACAGTGTGATACTGTTGCAAAAAAGCAAATGTGATTCTGGGATGCATTAACAGGTGTGTTGTAAACAAGACACGACAAGTCATTCTTCCGCTTTACTCTGCGCTGGTTAGGCCTCAACTGGAGTATTGTGTCCAGTTCTGGGCACCGCATTTCAAGAAAGATGTGGAGAAATTGGAGAGGGTCCAGAGAAGAGCAACAAGAATGATTAAAGGTCTTGAGAACATGACCTATGAAGGAAGGCTGAAGGAATTGGGTTTGTTTAGTTTGGAAAAGAGAAGACTGAGAGGGGACACGATAGCAGTTTTCAGGTATCTAAAAGGGTGTCATCAGGAGGAGGGAGAAAACTTGTTCACCTTAGCCTCCAATGATAGAACAAGAAGCAATGGGCTTAAATTGCAGCAAGGGAGATTTAGGTTGGACATTAGGAAAAAGTTCCTAACTGTCAGGGTAGTTAAATACTGGAATAGATTGCCTAGGGAAGTTGTGGAATCTCCATCTCTGGAGATATTTAAGAGTAGGTTAGATAAATGTCTATTAGGGATGGTCTAGACAGTATTTGGTCCTGCCGTGAGGGCAGGGGACTGGACTCGATGACCTCTCGAGGTCCCTTCCAGTCCTAGAGTCTATGAGTCTATGTCAACAGTCCCATCAATAAAACTACTCATGCACAGAACAGTCTCAGAATCAGGGCCTAGAGCTGCTTACACGAAAGGTTTTCCAGCATTGTTCACAGCTGAAGGGACTGACATCTCCATTGCAATGCAGGCACTGCATTACAGCTCCATTTCAGCACAATACAGCTCCATTTCAGCAGCCGTAAGTGAGATTTATCATGCAAGAGTGCACTTGAAGGAGGCATAAAAATTGTGATTAGTGAAAAGAAGGAAACCCTAATTTTGCTTTCTTATTGCTTTTGGTTTTGAACATTGCTTGATGAGCCCACAAATATCAGATAATGCTGGCTTCTAGAAGCAAGAAATTTGAAGCAAAGACTTTCTAATCCCAACTTGAGAGTGTATGTGTCTTTGAGATATTATCGAGGTTAAGAAGGTTTTATGGCATATGACAAAGAGGAAGATGAATAACGTAAACATACAAAAACTTTTTTCAGGCACATGTGATAGTGAATAAAAAGACTATATTAAAGCTGTAATTTAATCCGACAGACCAATTTCAAAGGGAAGCTTTAGGAGAGTTTGAAAGAGTTGCACTGCTGCAATGCTGTGGTATAGATTCTTACAACAGTGACAGAAGGTATTCTTCAGTTGCTGCAGTAAATCCACCTCTCAAAAGCAGTAGCTAGGTCAACAGAAGAATTCTTCAGTCATCCTAGCATTGCCTACACTGGGGCTTACATGCCTGAATGATACAGCTAGGTCAATCTAACTTTCTAGTACAGGCCAGCTGTTGATTTTCTTCATCGAGATTGCGGAGAAGAATCTCTCTCCCCTCCTTTCCATACTAGCTCTTAATTTTAGTACCTTGCCCATTTTGTCTGAAGACTCAATTAATGGCTCCCTAACCCCATAAGACCCCCTGTATCCTTGTACCTATCCTCTCACTAGGAAGATATGCATGACAAAATGATAACCAAAACATCATTCCTTGAACAGGCCAATGTTACTGAAAGCAACACAAAGCTCTGCTTTAGCAGTCAATGTTGCACCCACACTAGTGTTATCAATTTAAAGTAGTTCACACCAACATTACTTGTAATGAGGCAAGACTAAATCATCTGTTTTTTTTCTTCCCAGATAGCAACAGACTGTATGGCAAGACACATCACGACTAACAGCATCTGACAAAATCATTACTGCCACAATGAAAGAATACTGAAAATCCTAGACAATGAGGAGAATAACCTGCTCTTCAGTTTATGGAGCTGTAAAAGATAGTAGGATGGATAAACATATTCTGATGAAAATCCAACCAAGTTAAGACCAAAGTTTATTAAAGGTGGAAGAAATTATCAATGACAAATAAAAGCTTTATTAGGGAGCCAAGTAACATTGGATAAAAAGTACAGAAAATTAGAGGATTCCTCTTTAAAAAAAAAAAGCATATGTTGGTTATATAAAATGCAGTAATATTCAATTTATTTTACTCTGTAGGGTTGAGATATATATGATATGATTTATAGCAAATGAACTGTAAATATCACTGGTGTAAAATGTCATTGTATATTACAGATTCTAGTATACAACAGTATCAGACATTTATAGCTTAGTTTGGACATCATAAAGCCTTTTTAAAGAGAGATGAATTCAGCAGATGAATTCATGCAAACTCAAATGTCTGAGATGAACATAAAAACCAAGGAAGTTACAAGAGGTGGATGTTCTTGCATGAGAACATCTAGGCCTAAAGTTATGTTTCCCATTATATGAACTTATTCATATATATCCCTCAAACTTACAATGAAACATCTGAAGTGCTAGAGGTGTTAACAGTGCCCTTGAAGTTAGATGCACCATCTTGCTTCTTGAGCAGAGACTCTGACTCTCACAGAATGGGATGAAGACTCATTTCAGAGGAAGCCAGCTTCTTTTTTTAAACTTTCAGATTTGAATTGTACCCTATTTTGTATCCAGTTTGTACCCAGACTGCTTTTAAGTTTCTACTTAATTGCTCAGAGTTTAACTCAGTCCCATAAAATCAAATTTGGTGTTGAAAGCTTCCTTATTGCTCCATGTGTGTTACTATTGGTCAATATTTAAGAATTGCCTCCAAAAATGTTCCAATAAATTAGTGAGCACGCCCTCTTGCAAGCAAATTGGTGATAATGCAGGCATAAATGGAGGGTTATATGTACACAGTTAACATATAAGTTGTGGGTATATTTTGGAAATATCTTTGAAAATTACTAACTGAAAAACCAACATTTTGGGCTTAGGCAGAGCTGGTAGCACAGTAAACAGGTGACATTGCCTAATGACCCCCATTATAAAGCCCAGTTTTCAGTTGCTTCAAACTTTGCCAAACTTTACCTATCCATGCTGAAATTTTCCATGCTGGGCATCTGCCTCTGGGGGAATATTTTTGGAACATTTCTGCAAAAGTAGTTCATCAATTTCACCGTAAAAGGTTATGGAAAAATATATTGGTTTTCCCATCTTAAAACCATTTCACCATGTTTGTTGCAAAGTTATAATACCTTCATTCTTTGGAGCAGGGAAGTGAAATTTGGCAGGAAGTCATCTTTGCTGTTGCCATGGAAACCCAGCCCAGATTTGGCCAGGTTATAAACAGGAGTTGGGTGGAAAGAAGTTTTCCCATTCTGCATTGAGGTAAAACCAAGCCCTATCAAAAATGTTTATGAAAAACCAGAAAGACACCCCAAAAAGCTAACATTCTGGTGAACAGTGACATGGGATGTGAAAGTTGCTGTTCTGGCTGATTCAAAGCAGGGACTTGAACCTGGGTCTCCTACATTCCAGGTGAGTGTCCTATCCACTAGGCTTTTAGATAAATCATCTCTCTCTCTATCCCCTTAGAAACTTTTCCACAAAAAGTTTAGGTTCCGACAAAGTAGCATTTTCTGAAAACAAATGTTTTGCAAAATAACTCCCAGCTACCTCCGTTTATAAACCTTGGAGAGGGGGTGGGGGGAAACAGCTCACACATGCTCAGTAGAGACTTGACAAGTGAACTTTCCGGATTCTGTCTGAATGGGGCATGCTCCAGCCCCAAGCTACAGGGGGGTAAGCAGGATTTTCCCTGTAATTGCCACTCCTGCATGCTGCAGCACCAAGCATCAGAACTGAGACCAAGGAGACTGACACTCAATGCTCCCCCTGCTAGTGCCCAGGCAGTATGGCAGCCTGTCTGGAATGCAGAGGGGACAGAAGGCAGTGGGGAGTGCAGTGAAGAAAGTAGACTGGGACAAGGAAGTGAGGTGGGTTGAGAAGAGACTGGGAGTGGGAGGTCTGTGGAAGTTTGGGCCTGGATGTGCAAGGAGACTGGATGTAGGAGCCAGGCGGAGGAGACTGAGATCAAATGAGAAGCAAGAGGTAGTGGGGACAGACTGGGGCAAAGAGCCTAGGAGGGAGACTGGGAATGAAAGCCAAGATGGGAGATAAAGGAGACTAAGACTCTGCTGAGGAGCCCAGAGCAGGAGATGGGGCCTGGAGTGAAGAGCACAGAGGAGTGAGAAATAGGAATGAGACAAGGAGCTGGGGGTGATAAGGGGGAGGAAAAAGGACAGGGCAAAAGGGGTCAAAGTTTGAGGGGAGATTCCTCAAGATTCCCGAGTCTCAACATTTCTCTATTGTCAGCAAATATCTGTGAAACCCTCTGGCAAAGTGTATGTTTCATCCAGCTCTAGTGGCTGGCCCACAAAGGATGACAGCTTACTGTTGGTATCAGTAACTTCATTAGCTCTACTAGCGAAGGTCTGTAAAGTGGATCTAAAGGCTCAAACCCTGCTGATGTCCCATGTGGCTATTCCCATAGGATTAATGTTCTGTTTTTCAGTTTTTTAGAACCTCAGAAATTACACACACAAAACTACATTAAAGAGAACATTAAGGTTGCAAAGTCAAGTACTCAAAAGTTAAGACATGCCGGAATTGAGTGCTTTGCAGCCTTCATGCTCTTTTATCATCATTTTTGTGTAGGTATTTCACACAAAATTATTTTAAATTGTCTAGAAAGGAAATGTGCCCTGTTCTTTAACATATATTCTACATTTAGATAAAAATACTTTGTTTCATTGCTTGTGAAAAATGACTTGTACATATGCTGTCTACACGTGTTTTCTAATGTATTTGCATTCTGCTGAAAAGGCAATAAGAAAGAAGCAGCTAAATTAGTCAATAGAAGATTTGCACTCTGAACTCAAAGTACACCTACAGAACCTGAATATCAATTGCATCTATTGAATTGGACTTGGGGAGACTAGAGCTACCCTTAAAGAAAAAGTTGAAAAGCATAATCATCAGGATAATTTTACAGACTAACAATTGTGAAATTGTTACTCTCAAAGTACAAAAATAATTAACAATATTCTTCAGAGTGAAAAAAATTAATCCTGGTCCCAAAAAACACTGCAGCCAAAAGTTCTGAATAGTACAAGAACAGAGAAGTGTTATTCATATAAGTAAAAGATGAACTCTTAGCTCCTATCAAAGTCAATAGCAAAACTACCATTTACTTCAATGGGATTAGGATTTCACTCATTATCCAAATTAGCTCAAATGGGGTCTAATCCTATTCACATGATTAACTCAATGGGAGTATTTGTAAGAACTAACAACATGAGATTTTATCCATATATTGTTATTGAAAAGGTGGGGGGGGGGGTTTCCATAGTAAACTATGGTGCAAGCTACTGAATAGGTTTTACAAGTGAAAAAAAATCTGATTTTAAATTACATTTGAAGACATCAGCTTCACATTTAATTACCAGAAATAGGTGAACTATAAATGAATCCATTCATACTATGAGATCTATAATTTCTCAAAGAAACAGATAAAAATGAAATATCAGAATATTCTATTAATATTATTGTGAAGGCCTCAGGTTTAAAATCCATTTGCTCCATTAATTTTTTATGTTTAAATTTGATCACGTTCATGAAAACCCAGAACGTGAGCTATGCTCACTGATTCCACACTCAATGCCCAAGAAACATATGCACAAATACTGTACCTCCCTAAAGTAGACTATGACACAGCCACATACCATCTACGCATCGCACTCCCTTCACCTTCTTCTTTAGGCTTAAGTCTTGTTGGGGGCAAGGATTAAACCTCTCACTCTTTGGGAAACACTACCAGAAACAATTTTTACAAATCAATGCACATCTGATAGCTAAGCACCAGAATATGCCTCCAAGGGAGGCTCTGGAACTCCTGTCACTGGAGGTTTTTAAGAACAGGCTGGAAAAACACCTGTCAGAGATAGTCTAGGTATACTTGGTCCTGCCTCTGTGCAGGGGGCAGGATTAGATGACCTCTTGAGGTTCCCTTCACCCCTACATTTCTATGACTATTAGAGAATAACTAAGGAAAACAAATCAGTACATTTTTAGATATTTTAGCTCTTTGAGTTAAAAGGAAGGAGCCAGAATTCTTGCCTTCTCATACTCTTGCCTTATAACAAAAGGCAAGAAAAATGTTTAACACATAGCTGGAGAATATTTTACTTGCACATAGCTCAACTCACAGAAAACTGTAAGAGAATTTCAAAACTGGGTTGTTAAAACTAACATCTCTCTTGATACTTGACCAAGCATGTCACAGATAATAATGCAAGCCCATTAACTTGTCTTAATGAAAGTTTCCAAGGAAAGAGTGGCATAGTGTAAATGATCTACTGAATGGCTTTTGCTGAAATGTGCATGATGGCTTTGTAATTCACAAAGGCGTTCTGTACTTAATGTCTAGCAACTCCTATTGAACCAAACATAAATAATCAGACAAAACAATGTAAAAAAAAATAGTAACATGAAATACAGGTTTATCCAGTTTTGACTGATTTACAAGTTAACCTGTAATCTCCTATTTGGGGTAGAACTGACCCCTATGCAGAAGGCCAGCATACAAACTATTCACTGTCTAAACACTATTTTTGAGGACTCAAGTGACTTAATGGTACACAGGCCTTAAACTTACTCTGCACACAGGTATTTAGTAGATATCATTTAGTTTACAAAAATAAGTCAAATATTTCTTTCAAACTACCAGATCACGTTTGAGATAAAGAGATGCTAAATTCTATTAGCACAGAGGCCAACATTTTGAAACATAGGTGCCTAAAGTTAGACTCTGAAACCCATATTTAGGTAGCAAAAGAAAAATGGCCTGATTTTTAAAGGTTGTAACACTTGTAATGTATTAACAAACTCCTTGTTTTCTTTTGCATATACCACTTTTAAACAGTTGAAGACTGTTGAATTCCCATCCTTTTAGCCAGGCTACACTACTTCAATCTTTCAATCAGTTCTTGTAAGTTACTCCACCCAACTGATCCTAACCATTTTTTGCTGCATTTTGTTCTTTTCTGAACTCCCTCCAACTGGTCAATATCTTTATGGCAATGAATTCCCCAAAACTGAATCATTCCAGGTGCAGTTATATCAGTGGGGGAATATTACCTTTATGTTTCATGACAACACGTCTCTCTAGTCCAATAGGTCACTATAATTCTGTCAGTGACAAAATACTCTGTACACACAAACTAGACACCTGAAATTGAGGTATTCTGCTGTGAACTGGTTTATCTTAATGCAAATACTGCATACCTGTAATATCTGTGTGTGGCCTATCACTCCACTAGTCTCGCTTGACAACGACACCATATGCTCTGGAAAATAATTCTGTTACAATAGAACGTATTATTAAAACTTCTGTAAATGTGAATACAAAAACCTTCATATTTCTCTTAGACATATAAACATATCTACCACCCAATTGCACAGAGCAAAAAGACAATGAGATTTCCCCACTCTCAAACAATTTAGGAAGGGGGGAGGGCATTAAAATAGCCTCAAATTGTGGTATCTTTTAGATTCACCTGCTGAGTTTGTGAGAGCAAACTTCAAATTTTTTTTATTTGTTTGTTTTTAAGATTTCAATGCAGGGACAAGGATCTGCTGAGTCAAGTCAGACTGCAGAAAGGCCCATACTTAGGGTATGTCTATACTACAAAAAACCTGTGTCAGTGGATCTCAGAGCCTGGGTCAACTGACTCAGCTCACACTATGGGGCTAAAGCAGCAGTATAGATGTTCCTACTTAGGCTGGAGTCCAGGGTTTGAAACCCGCACAAGTCCCATGAGCCAAATCTGTTGACTCAGGCTCATACTTGCTGCCAGGTTCTGGTTTGTTGTTTTTGTTTGTTTTTTTCCAGTGTAGATGTAACTTTAGATTGACAGGTAATCATTCACTCTCTCCTTCCAGCTGCATAGGCTGGCCCTAGGCGTCAATATATTACTATCTAGGAAGAGGGAAAATGCATTTTAAAAGGGGCATTTTGTTGAATTTGATATGGTATCCCAGTGGAATGAGGAAATAAGTGGAATACACTGTCAAAAACATTTACTTAAATCATATTGAAACAAAATGTTGGTCAATATATTTTATGCTATCTTTTACTAATGCAGAAAAAATCCTCTCTGATTTACTGTGAATGCTCTCTTTATTCTATATGATATTAATATGGATCAAATGGTGGAAACTTGCAAAAATAAAAAATAAAAAGATATTATAGGCCAGAGCCAGTGTAAGTCAGCATAGCTCCACTGACTGAACTGTAGCTATGCACGTTTACATCTGTTGAGGATTTGGCCCCAGATCTAAAATTATAGTCTTTTATAATAGCTGGACAACTCCCAAATTAAATCCTTCAAAGTATGTGAAGTAGCTGGATCACCAGAGACTTTCATTCCAAATGATCCTGTGTATTATTTTTAGGATTAATTAAGAGTTAAGTGTTTTTGATACAGTGTTCTAAATTCCACCTCCTCTTGGGATCATACCTTTCTTGTTGGGCCCTGATTGGTTACCTAATTGGGCCCTGATTGGTTAGCCTATATTGCCCACCAAGGCTGGTTGACCATGGTCATGCAATGTATTGGGTATAATTATATAAAGTCATTTCCATGGACCACTATAATATCTGACCCCCCACTATTAATTAATTTAGCAACATCTCTGAGATGTAGTTATCCTCATTCAGAAATAGGGAACTGAGGGAGAGAGTGATTAAGTGATTTGCTCAAGATAATACACACAGAGCAAGGAACAGAACCCAAATTCTTAGGTCCCTAAAGGTATGTCTGCACCACAGCTGGAAGGTGTAAATTCCAGCTTGAGGAGACATACCCACATTAGCTCTGATCAAGCTAATGTGGTAAACTAGAGTGTAGTCACAGTAGGGAACAGGGTGATGGGGCGTAGCAGGGGAGCTGCCATAAGTACGACCTTGTTGGAGACCATAGATTCGTACTCTGGCAGCTAGCCCTTCCCAGAGCTCACGCTATGGCGACTGCACTGCTATTTTTAGCACACTGCAGGCATGTCTCCACAAGTTGGAATTTACACCTTCCAGCTCTGGCATAAACATACCTATAGTGATTCTTCCTTTCCTTTTAACAGGTCACAGGAAGATTTCATTTTAAGGCTCACTCTAGGTTCTCCTGCATTTCTGGCATTTCCCCTCATCACTATGCCACATGGCTTCAGATGTCAGGGCAGCAGTAGCAGCTGCCCAAACAGTGCTTTTAAGACGACAGACTTACCACTGGGTGTTTAAAAAACTCATATTTGGCATAGTTTTTTCTAAAATACAGTCTATTTTCTTCTTCGATTCCCCAGTGTGACTGAATTTCAATTACCAATTCGTGGTCTTCTAGAATTCTTTCTGTAAAACAAAGAAAAATACTTAGCCTTGCACCCAAGCCCACCATCGTGGTAAACCCATAAGAACTTAGGCTCAGACACAAATGAAGAGTTATGTTCAACCCAACATGAACACCTTCAATTCATCAAGTCTGTTTTACATTTTGTCACCAAGGTCAGTATTCTATACAGTGCTTTTTTATACACCAACTCTGCTCATGAAACATGAATGTCTGCAGTAGGTGAGCAAGTGAATTTCCTCCTCCTCTTCCTCAAACACCAATAAGGTTTTAAAATCTCACATAAATGCAAAATGAGGTATTGCCTCTTCCAAAGCCAACTTATTACATACTGTAACTTTTTACAAAGCTTGGAATAGAGAGATGGTGATTTTGGCAGCTAGACTTCTCAGTTGTATAACTTCCTTCTTTGAGAAATTAGAGACTTGGAGCCAAAATTAATTAAGGGGAATGGTTAATTACAAAAACACCCAACATTCATTCATAAAGCATTTTTTCACATTGGAAGAGTTCATCCTGAATTACTCAAGAGCTGGCAAAGATATTAGAAGTGATCCCATTTGTATAGAGGTGAGCTCATTAGCTAGGTTGGATGCCAGACATTTAGATCTGCAAAGCCATGTGGGGAATTTGAACCTTTTGAAAACCAGTTCTGATTGCTAATTAACTTTACAGTAATTGGGGATTTAGAAAAATCTAAATAAAATGGCAAAGGACTTATGTAAATGGATAATAAATAACCAATCAATCCGCCTATGTCTGTTCCAGAGTTTTCTAAAGATTTTCAGAATACTAATGCATTTCCTCTGCAAGCTGTTTTTATCTCATTTTTGACAGTTTCCTGCAATGTAAAAAAATACTAAACTACATTTGTATGAAAGGAAATATGGTTTTGAATTTAAGGCCCCAATCCTGCAAAGAGTTATGCATGTGCTTAACTACAAGCTCTAGGAGCACTATCATTGATTTCAATGAGACAACGTAGAGTGAGTAAAGGTAAGCCCATGCATAACCCTTTGCAGGATTGTGATTAAATTTATTTCTGTACGTTGGATATCACATTTAAAAAACCTCAAACAACTTATGTAACATTCATGCTACAAAGAAAAAGTGCACAGGAAAAAGTTTTGTGGGCAATTTTCATTTTGCTGACAGCGTGAACCAATGAGGAAACAAGTTATTTTAAATGTAAGTGGGGAATATTTCTTCTGGAACTTTATTGAATTGTACTTAAAGGGTCACTGTCAATTTCAAATCTAATTAGTTCCAACAAATCAACAATTTAAAATAGTTTCAAGTACTGTTCCTGGTCCCCCTGCCAATTATACAAATTTTATACAACAACCTTATTTTATTTCTCCTCCCCACCCCCAAGTATTGCCAAAATGCAAGAGCACACCAAAAAAACCACCATAGTCAAGCTCTAAAAATACATATGAGAGAGAGAGAGAGAGAGAGAGAGAGAGAGAGAGAGACGGAGTTCTATGTCTTTTCCTTCTAGTTTTTCAGCCTTTAAAAAGGTACAGCCAATTCATGTTCTCATGCTTTATTCCATAATCATGAGGGCTTTAAGCTTAAATTTTAAAAAAATTACTGAAACTCTTACGTAGTCACTTTAGTCCAGGAGCTGGGGCTTTAAGAGCCACCACATATCTCAAGACTTGTGATAAAATTGTGAGCTCACAACACTACTTTCCAGGACTGTGTGAACAGAATGATTGTAATGCAGCAAAACACAAAATGTCCATTAAATTCTTGAAATACATTGGGGACAAATGTTTGTTTCAGAAGATGGAGGAAGTAACTAGGGAAAACTGCCATTTTAGACGTTATTCTGACTAACAGTGTTGTGAATCTGAAGTTGAAGGTAATCTGGGTGAAAGTGATCATGAAATGATGATTATGTGACCCTAAGAAAAAGGAGCAAAAGCAGCAAAATAAGGACAATGGCCTTCAAAAAAGCAGACTTTACAAAACTCAAAGAAGTGGTTGGTAATGGCCCATGGGAATAAAATCAAAAGGAAAAAGGAGTTCAGGAGAGTTCTCAGAGACACAATGTTAAAAGGATGAATACTAAAAGTAGAGCTCTGCACGGATACAAAATTTGTACTTGAGGATGTGAATATCCATGGATACAAGGCTGCAGGGCTCTACCAGGAACCACAGCGGCCTGCCAGGCCACCACTCATAGGAACCAGAGCCCAGTCCAGGTTGCTCCTCCAGTGCAGCTGTACCGCCCCCAGCTCTGTCCACCAGGGTGGGCACCAAGCTTAGCGACATGCGGGCAGCTCGCATGCTGCTGGACAGAAGTAGCAATCTTAAAGAGGAAAAACAGTACACCTCTATCCCTTTAAAAAAATGTTGTTGTTGTTGTTACACAAAGGCCAAGATTTTCAAAGGGATTAAGTGATTTTGAGGCCCCAAATAGAAAATGTGGAGCACCTGTCCTCTGTGAATCAGACCCTAATTAAGATATCTCAAGTTGGGCACACAAAATCTTTTAAAAATTACTTTGGAATATCTTGGCCCAGAAAGAATTAAAAGGGTAGGAGTACAATTGCAGCCTCTTTCCATCAATGGTCTTCACTTCTTGTGGCAACACCCACCTTCACAAAACAAGAAATACTATCCACAGCCCAAATACGGTCAAGTCTGCAAACCTAGATTAATTACTGTGTCAAGAAGTCTCCAAATCTCCTCTGAGTGAGATATTACATTCACACAGCTAAATTCTACAAGTAGGAAAAAAAAAGTGGACTCATTGCAGGCCACATATACTGATAATACTCATGCAATGATTAGACCAATTGTTCATCTTAAACAGTTATCTTTTTAGTTAATACTACCAAAATTGGTTAACTCCTTGATTGACTAATTTTATTTATAATATAATCCCAATGTATTTTTCATATTGTTTAGCACTTGAAGGAAGTATGAGAAATTAGTTAACCATATAGTTGTTTCTGCTCTTAAATAAATGCTATAAATAAATCCACCAAACTGGCTTCCTTGATGAAATGGTGACAAGGTAAAAACCACCTTAATTAAAGGGACTTTAAAGAAACATTTGACATTAGTCCTGAAAACCCGCTATTATTATTACATCATGCCTAATCCAAAGGAAAAATGCAGCAGCTCACCATAATCTACTAAATACAATAGGATTTGGGAAATAAATGACCTTCACTGACTTAAAAAAAAACACAACAGCTCTGGAAGCTACCACCAGGGTGTCCACATATCTATTCAATGGACACCATCCTAGGACCTAACCACATCAGCCACAACATCAGGGGCTCGTTCACCTGCACATCTACCAATGTGATATATGCCATCATGTGTCAGCAATGCCCCTCTGCCATGTACATTGGCCAAACCAGACAGTCTCTACGCCGAAGAATAAATGGACACAAATCTGACATCAGGAATTATAACATTCAAAAACCAGTAGGAGAACACTTTAGTCTCCCTGGTCACTCAATAACAGACCTCAAAGTGGCAATTCTTCAAGGAAAAAAACTTCAAGAACAGACTAATGTGAAACTGCAGAACTTGAATTAATTTGCAAACTGGACACCATCACATTAGGCCTGAATAAAGACCGGGAGTGGTTGGGTCATTACAAAACCTAAACCTAATTTCCCCTATACTAAATTTCCCCCTACTGTTACTCACATATTCTTGTCAACTCTTTGAAATGGGCCACTCTCATTACCACTACAAACGTTATTTTTCCTCCCTTGGTATCCTACTGTTAACTGAATTGTCTCATTAGACTGACCTGACACTTGGTAAGGCAACTCCCATCTTTTCATGTGTTTATACCTGCTCCTGTATTTTCCACTCTGTGCATCTGATGAAGTGGGTTCTAGCTTGTGCCACTGCTCACCATTCTACAGCTCTGACAGATGCAGCTATTTCCTACAATGTTCTGGACAAACCTTACTGAATTAAGTATTTTAGGAATTCATTGTATTAAAAATGCAAATAGTTATGTATTATTGTGGGACTGTATGTAACATCTCTAGGGAGGAGATATGACAAATGTCTCCTGGGAAGCATTATGAGAGTCAAAGGCCTATTTTAGAACAACAGGCCAGATAAGTTAGTATATTTTGGAGGAAAACAAAATTAAATAGATTTCCTAGGGAAATATCCTGGGGAGGGAATGCAAATTCCACACCTCCAGACCAAACCTTTGAAAGATTCGCCTTGTGGAGAAACCCATTGTCCATCTGATCACCTAGTTCCTGGCCTCTACGGAAAAAAGACCTAAACTGTATAAAAGGAGAAAAAAAAAAAAGACACAGATTCATGGGTGTGCTAGTTCTGAGCCAAGGCAGTTATGAACTTGTAACCATTGGAAAACCCCTTGTCGGTGTCTGCAGGACTGTTTACCTGCCAGAGCTCTTGTTGAGTCAGGGTAATCTCTGGTAAGATAATTTGCAAACGTATTATTTTTAATGTTTTCTCCATAATTCTTTTACTTTAAGAATAAATGTGATTATTTTAGAAAGAACTATGTCGTCACTTAACTGTGGGCAATTATGTTGTTTATAGCCTGTGAAGAAGAAAGGCAAACAGGCCTGCTGAGGCAGTCTGCTTTGCTGGAGAATTCACAGTGGGCAGCATGGAAATCCTCAGATAGGAGAGAGGGAGACAGAGATGTTCGTCTCTCCTCAAGACAGGTGAATGCAGGGGAGCTGAAAGCCTCAGAACAGATCACAGAGGGATAACAGAGGTGCATTAGCCCAGAACCATGAAAACTGCAGTTATACTACTACTTTTAGCATGTTAGCTTGATGTTTACTGGAACTGAGAATCACACTCCCCTCTCCAACTGTAGACATAGCCTAAAGGCTTGTCTACAGAGCTCTTCACTTTGAACTATGGAAGGATGAATTGTAGCACATACTAGTGCACTACACTGTATGGACACTGCTGTTGCAAACTACAAGGTACCTAGTCTGCATTAACATGGCCTTCTTTAAACAAGACTATTTAACTGCAAACGAAGTACTTTTTAGTTTATGCCCTCAGCATCCACTTAGGGGAATTACAGTGAGGCAATCCAATGCGCACTGTAATTTGTACACCCTATAGTCTGAATTGTGGGACTGTGTAAACACAGCCTAAGAATCAAGTGCTACCCTTTATTCTGCTCAAATAAATCTAGTACAGTACCTGTATATGAGGAACAATAGTGACATCCAGTGGATATTAAAAAAAAAATCCTACACGCCTGTGATGAGCGTAATTGTTAGAAAAGGAATTGTAGGTTAAACATTTGAGAAAAGTGTAACAATTCTATAAAATGTACTATGGAGAACCAAATATATTTTAGTATTTGCTGTCCATGACAAAGGTAAAAAAACACTGTTTAAAAATGTATGAAGTCTACCGGATTCTGAAATAATTTCTGGTAAACACATCCCCTTTCAGGGTACATACCCATCTGAATGTGCAAGTAGCTACTCAAATATATGTACACAGATGAGAGCATATTCCAATGACTTTGTGATAATTAATGTCATGTTTATATAAATAACAGCTGACTTGTGGCTTTATTTGCAAATAAAAAGCACCATGTTCAGTTTACTGTGATTCATGGGGTCAAAAAAATCACAAGTATTTGGATAGCTGTTGGATATTAGCTAAAATGTTTGTATCCATGACAGATTCAGGAATTTTAACATTAATTATTATTCATACAAAAAAATGTTTTACTGGAAATGAGCTTTTCGCTATTTCCTGTTTCAAGTGCTTCAGTCATTCAACCAGATAGTTGAAAAAAAAATGTGGTGTGTGTGCGCGCGTGTCTTAGTGGATAAATCACACCACAGTACAATACATAGCAACCAGTCAACCAAACTGTTCACAAACCACAGACTGAAAGTTATTCATTTAGTACAATACTTACAAATAGTGAATTGGTTTGCTTACAAGAAAGAAGATCAGTTTGTGAATATATCACACACCTAAAAAGGGTCTACATTTGTGTTATAACAAATAAATAACAATAACAAACAGTAGACGTGGTTTAACCATTAAGTATTACAGAAGGAGGCGGCATCCTGAAAGAGAACTAATCTCCATACCAACTGGTACCTCATTAGTCTCTAACATCAGCCTGAAGAAGGCAGACTGACTAAAAAAGGGAAATATAGTCTCTTACTAAAATTACACCTGAAGGAGAACCAGACATCTCAGAGGATTGGTTAGGGAATGCAGTGCCTTAGTACTGGTTCACATTTAGCAGAGCTCAGTAGTTACTACTGGAAGAATCTGTATGCTTAAGTGAAACACCTTGATGGTCTCAATCTCGTTCTCTAAAAGGAATGGACATATCTCAACATAGTACTTCATAGATGTTTAAAAATTCCCCTTGTTCGAATATCTTAAGAAAAGTGACAGCTAGAAGATTGATATTTCAGCAACAACTAATATCATTAGGATTGAAGTGGTCCAATTACATGACAAAATATGCATTGTATCAACAACTGTGACAGACTGGGCCAGGAACCATTGCAGAATCACTTCTTTAGGTTTATAATTCATTTTTGTTTTCCTTAATGCTTTTTACTAACTTTCTTCTCTATTTTAAAATCCAGTCTCATTGATAAAGAGAGAAAATACTTCTATTATTTATACAATAGCTTTAGTATCCCTAGCTTTCTCCCGATAGCACATTTAGTCAATGTACAGTTCTGACACAGTTTTAACTCTGGCCTTATTCTCTGAGCTGGAAGTATCTTACAACAGATGCACTCAGGGTAAAAAGTTAGAAATATCTTTGAAATGTTACAAAGGAGAAAACCTTTTTGCAAAAATATTTTTGGCTGTCTTTATACACCATAAAAGAGCAGTAAAGGGCAAAAACAATTTTAGCTTTGTGGCTCATCTTTAAAATACTGCTGTTAAACATAGTACAGTATGTTCTGGCTCGGTCTCTGTGTGTGGCATATGCATAGGCAGCCTATACAGGGTGTGGATCCTCCCAGAAGGGAAGGACCCATGACAGTACAATGAGAGTATGCTTCCTGAATGGGAAAGAAAAAGGGCTTGAAGTCAGTAGCACCAGAAGCCGGAAGGGAGCTGCTTTTGTTCGCTCTTCCAATACTAAAAACACATTTTATTGTTACTGAGTTTGCGACTGTGCCATCATTCCAGGGATTCTGCCTGCTTATGCTAACCCACAAGGGGACCAAAACGTCGGGTAACAATACACTCTGAGCTGCACAGTCGGGTATCATTTTACATAAACACACATTGTTTGCGGATGACACTAAGCTGGGGGGAAGAGGTAGATACACTGGAGGGTAGGGATAGGGTCCAGAGTGATCTAGACAAATTGGAGGATTGGGCCAAAACGAAACTGATGAGATTCAACAAGTGCAGAGTCCTGCCTTAGGACAGAAGAATCCCATGCACTGCTACAGGCTGGGGACTGACTGGCTAAGCAGCAGTTCTACAGAAAAGGACCTGGGGATTACAGTAGATGAGAAACTGGATATGAATCAGCAGTGTGCCCTTGTTGCCAAGAAGGCTAACGACATTTTGGGCTGCATTAGTAGGAGCGTTGCCAGCAGATCGAGGGAAATGATTATTCCCCTCAATTTGGCACTGGTGAGGCCACATTTGGAATATTGTGTCCAGTTTTGGTCCCCCCACTACAGGCAGGATGTAGACAAATTGGAGAGAGTCCAACAGAGGGCAATGAAAATGATCCAGGGACTGGGGCGCATGACTTAAGAGGAGAGGCTGAGGAAACTGGGCTTGTTTAGTCTGTAGAAGAGAAGAGTGAGGGGGGATTTGATAGCAGCCTTCAACTACCTGAAGTGGGATTCCAAAGAGGATGGAGCTCAGCTGTTCTCACTGGTGGCAGATGACAGGAAAAAGACCAGTGGTCTCAAGTTGCAGTGGTGGAGGTCTAGGTTGGATATTAGGAAATGCTATTTCACTAGGAAGGTGGTGAAGCACTGGAATGGGTTACCAATGGGAGGTAGTGGAATCTCCATCCTTAGAGGTTTTAAAGGCCCGTCTTGATAAAGCCCTGGCTGGGATGATTTAGTTGGTGTTGGTCCTGCTTTGAGCTGGGGCTTGGACTACATGACCTCCCGAGGGCTCTTGCAACCCTAATCTTCTGTGATTGGGCCAGACTCTCTGGTGCAACAAGGAACACTCAGCACAAAACACAGAGGTGGCCAAAGGTAGTTTCAGTCCTGGAACTGCTAGTTATTAGTATAGTTCCCTCCATGTGGTAGAACAGCCTGCAGACGGTTTTAAATTTATCTCACATCACAAGAATCTTCTAGAAGCTGTAGATGCAAAAACATTCCAGCAATGCCTTCCGCTTCCTATTCTCTAGCCATAGTCCTACACTGGAAGTCGTTATGGTGTTTCCATGCCACACAGGGAGAATAAAATTTCATTATGCTGGGCAAATACTCTAGCATTACTGACTATTCTTTTAGTTACAAATTGAATCCAGGTGATTTCATAGCTGCTGAGGGGGAGGTAACGGAGTTGTTTTATGACTTGATTTATAGTAGATTTCTCCACTATAGCTCTCAAAAAAAAAATCACAAAATCTAATATGGGAAGATATTGTCCTTTTTATACTGAAAATGATATTTAGACTGTCTGAGTAAAGTAACTTTTAAGATGATGTCTTCTGGGAGAAGACATCTACACTAATTCTTTGGCAAATCTTTGCTGTGTTACACATTTTTAACATGTCCGATACTTGATACGTCTTACTTTACTTTTTTATTGCAGAGTTTTGAAACTACGTATACACTGAAAACAGGAAGTGAGACCACAACACCACCACAACATTACAGTAGTTATCTGAGACACAGAAAAGTTGGTGTCCGTCACATTACACATAAATAAGGCAGAAACATTTACACTTTATATGACAACACAATACCAACAAGGCAAATATAGTTGTGGAAGCGGAAGTATGAATATCTTGATTTTTGTGGGTTTAAAATCTTAAGCTCAGTTGTTTTTATGTAGGCTTCTTTTGTATTTAATATGTAGATTGGGGGGGAAGTTTAAAAAAATGTAGGTCAATTTCTCTGGAGTTTATATCAAAACCTCACAAAGCTAATTGACTGTATTGCAGTAGGATGTTGACAAGTCTACTTCAATAGAAAGATGTAATTTAGAGGGATAGACACCCACTGTCCACATAAAAGTATGAAGTACAACAGCTCTTCTGTCCTTTGTATGAGAGATATTCATCGACTACGCCCTCTCAAAAATTTCAGCTGGTTGTGTTGAAGTGGCACAGCTACTATTTGCACTGGAATACGGGCCCCGCTCTTTTGCTAGAGGTAAACAGGAGCAAGTCAAGAAAGTAAAAGGGGAAAAACTGTCCAAAAAAAAAAAAAAAAGCAGGAAAGAACTAAAAGCCATTTATCATAAGTGTGAAGAATCTATGTCCTCAAGACCCCTGCTTCAGATTCAGGTCAAGGTAATTTGGGATCAGTGCAAGAGCATCCCTTATGACTCTGCATCAGAAAAGAAATGTGGAAAACAGAAGAATGAGTTCGAATAGCTTCCTAGAATTTTCCTACATTAAAAAAACAAAACAAAACAAAAACACAAGCAGCTATGATACCTTTTTTATGCTGTGAACAAGGCAATCTTACCTAGACCTATGCGAGGAAGGTGTTCAAACAGTGTCCAGCTGTGGTCATCTATGAAATGATTCTTCAGTATTAATAGCTGGCATACATCTCTGGCTGTTACATCACTTGGCACTTCCAAAGCTCTGCTAGTGTCATCCTCACTGTATACTTTAATTACCTGCAAAAACAATGAGTATAAACTGGAAAAGCTCAAGTGCCCATACATTTAAAATTGCATGGGATTGGTTAAATCAGCCCAGACAACTTACTCATCTCCAAACCTTATGACTGAGACAAGAACCTAAAAGTGTAACATGACATTCAACAAAAGCAGAAAGCTTCCATGTCCCCTTCTAGTAACTGGATTTCCACATTAATATTAGACAAGGATAATGCTGCAGATGACGAATGGTACAGTTCAAGGATCCTGAGAATGAGCTATACAGAAAGGTTAGTGAAACCAGGTCTGAATTTGTTGGAAGAAATTAGACAAAAGAGAGGTGAGCTAATTTGAGTGTATGTAATTCTGTAGGGAATAGAAAGGATAGATTCCACAAGACTGTTTGAATTTTGACAAGCAAGAATCAGGGCATTAAAAAAGGATTGAGACACAAGGGAATGGAAGTAGAATTAAAAACATGCACCTGAACAAAAATGATACATGTGAAAGACTGCTATGAGTAACTAGGGAGTAGTTCAAAATATTGGAGGAGGGAACACAGCACAAGTGGACACATTGATTTGCTCATCTTCTATCCTTACAACTTCCAAGTTCCTTCCTATTGTATTACATTTTTTATATAAAATTTGTAATTTTCTGGTGATCTTCAGCAATGAGGAGCTGTTGACTTGAAAATTTCAGTAAAGATCCACACTTCTGAAAAATAGGGAAATGTGTATTATTTTAATACCATACAGCTTTTTGGAAGAACTGAAGGTTTGAATTGAAATTGCTCATGTTTGCACCCAGCCAAAAGATGAATTCTAAATGCATACAGAAGTCAATTCAGATGCAATTTGTTTTGTTTCCATTTCTTTGAAGGACCAAACTGCAACCAATCAGATGGAATTAATGAAACTTGCTATTGGTTTATTTTCTGAAGTGCTGTGCACTACTGCTCCAATTAAAATCAACACGGAAGAGTTTCTGGTATTCAGGAAACATTTTTTTATTTCTTGATTTGCATGCAATTATAACAGAATCTTGAAACTGAATTAATTCAGCACCGTATTTTGAATTTGCCTTTATTTTTATTTTTCCATTTTTAAAGAGATAACAAAAATAAGCAATGAAAAATATAGAAGACACTGGCAAAAGCCTGGGCTCTCATTTACTTCACTGCGGTATTAGAACTCAACTTTATCACTGAATTAACATAAGTGTTTTGAGTTTAATTATAAAAATGATGGATCAGTCAACATATCACATAGGTGCAGGAGAAATATGCATATAAAAAAAGATCTTTTAGATCTTCTGAAGTCCAGTAAAATGGCACAATCTGAAACTGTGCCCTTTATTTTTATTAGCTTGAGTTTTGTTTGTTCTGGGCAGAGTATTTTAATCCTACAGCTATTTTAAAATCATTGAAAGGTAGAGAACAAATAAATTGTAGATCATTTCATTAATATCTCCCACCAGTACAGAGCTTTTTCCCTAGTGTATGTATTTTCTAGTAGCTTGAAACAACTCTGAAGTAGACAAATTGCTGTCTTACTAAGTGTCTCACTTCCCTTCAAAGTCCATGACACAGAGACCTCAGCATTATAAAGTTGTTCTTGATATTCAACTTAAAAGTCTTTTATTACACTAGGAGAAAATGCATCTAGAGACCCTTTTATCATGCTAGTGTGCATAACTCATCTGGTCCTCTGAGGTTGACACACTATGTTATCATGTCTTTGTCCTCCCTTATGTTGTAATTTAAATGAGCTACATGTATTTGGCTCCTTTTAAAGCTTTCCTTCATGAGGCAATCCTGCATCCCTTAAACATTTGCTTCATCCTTCTCTGAATCTCATCTCACTTAACCAGTGAAAGGCTTATTGGTGAGCACCTGATCCATGCATCAGCAGCAGTGCACTGAAGGCCAAATCCACCCTGGAACTCCATTCCTCCACTCAAGTATTAGCTAGACAGCCAGCAGAAAATCCCACCCCTAACTCATGCAGTCAGTGTCTCAAGAAAAGACAACATTGCTGCAGCAGTAGCAACATGTGCCCAGGCTAAGAGATAGCAAATCCAAATAGAGCTTTCCAGGGGATATAGGCCACGAGAGTAGCCAGAATGCAAGGTCACTTTAGGGTGACCAAGTGTCCTGATGTTATAGGAACAGTCCTGATATATAAGACTGTGTCTTATATAGGCACCTATTACCCCCTACCCCCATCTCAATTTTTCACACTTGCTATCTGGTCACCTTAGGTCACTGTATGGCAGATTAAATGGCAATTCTTACAATACAATGGGAAAGAGGCACCTTAACATAAGGGAATGATGCCTGAGGGGTAGTTGAGATTGTTTGTTAGCGATGGAGTTAGTTCCTTAAAATGTCTTGAATGTGTGTGTCAGATTCTCATTAACTGTTTTTTTTCCCCCAATATCATCCCAGCTTCTGTCCCTGTAGGTGTTGGGACTAGATCTATGCATTGGAATGATTCCGGTCTCTGCAAAGGTCATAGGAGATTGGAACAACTTAGCAAAGAAGCACCTACCAGTCCTAGAAAAAAAAAATTACTATGCTCAACTGTTCAAGATACACTGGTATTATTCATCATATACAGTAATATAGCACCCAGAAGCTCCAGCTAAGTTTGGTGTCCCATTACAGTGGGCCCTATCCTAAAGAGCTTACTGTCTAAGCAGATAAGACAAACTGTGGAAGAGAAACAGAACAAAGTGACTTTCCCACAGTAACACAACATTTTGGTTGCAGAGCTAGATGTGATTCCCATTCCAGAAACTTGTCTCCTGCCAGTATGTATCTTGCATATAGAGATTCCTTTAGATATACATCAAGTCAAGAGTCATGTAATGTCACTTCATAGCAAGAATATGCACGCAGTGTATGCTGAGGCCTTTTTTACACACATTTTTCTTTTAAAATGGCTAAGAGTTGCAGTACAGATGACTAATCTCTGTATTACTGCTGAACATATAGAAATTGGCTTTTTAAAATACTGAAGACTGCAACACACATCCTGATAATGAACTGACTGAGGCCATATGGCGTGGAGACAGGGAAGCCTTGGAGGTCGCCTTGGACCATAACATTACAGCTGAAGCAAAACCAAAAAAAGGTTTTTAAAGTAGAGTTTATATTTTAAGTCTCTTCACTTTCTCAGTACAGGCGAATACATCCTGCCTAAGTCTAAGACATTCAATTACCCCCTACTCTCAGCTATGACAGGTGATGCCTTGTAAAAGCATAGCTACACTGTGCCATTTAGTTCTGTTCCTTGCAAAAGATCCAAATTTTGCTGGGAGACAACTGACTGCTTGTAGCATAAGAATCTTTCTGAACTTTTGTTACAGTTTGATGAAGTAAGCGTGACAGGGTAAGTCTCATCAAGTTAGAGTGACCTTTTGTTTTCTTTGTAAATTAAGAAAAAATGTACCATATGCATTTTCTGGGTATATGCATTTGAGAGAAGTCCAAGGCAAATTTCTTAAGAATGTATTTGTTTCAAAGGTCTCCAAGAATAGAGTCACCTGAAAGCGGATGTACAGAGACGCTGGCTTTCCTTAAAAAGTAGAGCTATACATTTCTTTCTTGCCAGAAGCAGGGAGAAGAGAAATGCTCTCTAGAAGTAAAATGAGGATAAAGTCATGGCCAAGAATGTGACCATACTGACCTCCCCTGATAGGCAGGTACTTCATAGGCTGTAGAAGTGAATGTCTGTCTCTATTTTTGCTATACCTTTCCTGAACTTAGGAAATGGATAGAGAATGAAGATGGCTGGCTGTCTCCTGACACCTACCAAGACAGTGATCGGAAACAGAAAGATAAGGAAGACAAAGGCTGCTTCCTTTACTTATTTTAAGCACCTGGCAGGTGTAAAGCTATAAGCCAGTACAGTAGGACATTTTAAAAGTGGGCCCCAGACCCTGGTACTTGTACGTCTACAAGCAATAGAAGATTCACAGCATGGCTGTGGCTAGCCCAGGTCAGTTGACTCAGGCATGAGGACCTTAGGCTGTGAGGCTAATAATCACAGTGTAAAACATTTGGGCTGGAGCCCAGGCCCTGAAATCCCGTGAGGGTAGAGCTCTCATAGCCCAGGCTCCAGCCTGAGCCCAAACATCTACACTGTAAATTTTAGCCACGCAGCCCAAGCCCTGCAAGCCTGAGTTAATTGACTTAGGCTCTGAGACTTGGTGCCACAGGTTTTTCATTTCAGCGTAGACAGACATAAGGTCTTAAAGTGGAAAAGTTTCTACTTCAGTTCAGATAAGTGTTTGTGCATAAAGGGAAGGCACCACCTCTAGTGCAACAGGCATTATTAAGTGATTATATTGCTTGAAGGGTGGGATGGGGGATTGATCAATTTAATTATCATTTATTTATTATCACTACATTTTGAACATTGAAAGAGACTCGTGAAAGCATTTGTGCCAAAAGACAAACCCAGAAGTGTCACAGTATACATTTTATTTGGATTATATTCAGGGCCACCGAGAGTGGGTTTGGGCCCTGATGAAGAAAAATTTTTGGGCCTCCCAGTAAGGGCGGACCGGCTAAACAGGGCCAATGAAGCCGGGGAAGCGGGGCCCCCTTCTGGACCCGCCAGGCCCTGGTAATTTGTACTGGCTCCCTGCCCCTCTCGTGGGCCCTGATTATATTTGTTTCCTTAGTCATCTTATTCAGATTGTCAAATCACAGTTGACTTCTATTTAAGGTGGAAATGAATACTGTGTGAATTATTTTGAAATATCATTAACATCGGAGAACAGTAACAGCTTGAAATGAAGAGGGAGCAGCAGAGGGGAAAGGAAGCATAAAGGTAACCAGAGCAGGGGATTTTTTTGTCCCGTAATTCTCCCAATCTGTCATGCTGAGAAGTCTCCTACCAGACCAAGGGCTGCAACTGTGAACTTCATGGATTTGTTGGAGGAATCTTGCAAATCCTACAGAATCAGGTTTGAAAACTAATTCCTGTTGGTATTCTATTCAGACTGCGTTATTTGTATTACAATACAGTAGGAGGGCCTCAGTATGCCGAGACTATACAAACATACAGAAAGACACACTCTCGGTCCTAAAGAGTTTAAAATCTAATTCATTTAATGTGTGGTCTAGACAATGCAATAAGATGTATAAACTACCATACAAGTAAAGAGCGAACTAGAGCTAACAGCCAAAACTACTGAGCTTGAGTGCCAAAACCTAGGCACTGAAATCAAAATGACCTGATTTTCAGAAGATACTGAGCATCTCTGAACACCTATTGACAACCATAGATGAGCAACACCTCTGAAAACCAGTCCACGTTTATATAGATTTAGGTGCTTAACGTTAGGTCATCACTACCACAATTATTTTTTTGCCCTATGAATAGAACTTTGCACATGTTGTACTGATTTTACAGTTTCAGTCATGTATTAAACAGATAATTATTGTATGTCAAAACCAGGTATTATGCATGATCATCAATAACCCACTATCTTAGAGTTAACTAACAGGCTGTTTGCCTGGAGCATTTGCACTCTAGCTCCCAACTGTCTCCTCTTCTAGTCTGAAAGGTTTTCTTATTGAGCTGGCAGAGTAGGGCAATGAGAGTTGTAGCATACTGCACTACAATGGAGGCATTCTGAAACATTTTACAACTCCCAGCAATATTCCCATCACTATCACAGAGAATTCCACTAGAAATGGGAAAATTTTGCAACACAGTTAAGAAAACGTGGATATTTTTAAAAAGCTACTGTTAGCCTATCAACCAACAGGCAGGATTCTATCTGCCCATCATGTAGCATCTCCATCACCAGGTAGGTTTCATGGGTGTGGTGGAATGCCAATCTAGAGAGTTTAAGGACCTTACCAGAATTATTTTTTTTTTAATTTTTCATTCTCTAGCATTTACCCACAAAGAGCAGGTATATAGACAGAAAAGACCATCACAACTCTCAGAAACTACCTTATGCAATCATGTAAAAGAAAAAAAAAAGAAGGAAAATGTGAGCATACCAGATTTCTCTCTCCTATTCTAAGCTAATTATGTGATATTAATTATTTGTATTACCATAGCACCAATATGGCCTCCTTTACCCTAGTATCTGAGTACATCACAAGCACATGTGAATTTGTGCTCATCACACTCGTGCTAGGGAATTATTATTGCTATGTTGCAGATGGTGGAAACTGAGGCATCAAGACACTAAGTCACTTGCGCAAAGTCATACAGCAAGTCTGTGCCAGAGCAGGGACTGTCTCCTGAGTCCCAGGCTGTGGGAGGAAGGGGACGATGGAGGAGCGAGGGGGCTTGCACTGCACTCACAGTTCTCCTCCTAAACTAGGAATATACACCCACATACAGGTACACTTACAAAAAATAAAAAAAAGTCACCTATGAAAATGAGGGAAAGAAAGGAGTTACAAAATCAAGCTAACACCACATACTTCTCATTTTTGTTTGCTCTGATCAGTGAAGTTAAGGGCAGGTGGTCATCAGTCATACATTTGAATTCCTTGTTCTTGTTTGTGTCAAGTGTCACCAATATTTAAAATGGTGCTTTATATTTAACTGTCTAACATATTCTTTGCTTGTCAGAGGGCAATAGAATTTGGTGTTCTTACATAAAGTAAATCCATTACTGACACATTCGGGGCTGGATTAAAGCATTTGGGAGACCTATGCACTAAGGAAATTAGGGGACTCCCACCTTTCCTGCCCCAAGGAGCTACGAGGCTCAGGGAGGGGGCTGTTGGAGAGCAAAACCGCCCTGCACTCATCCTGCAGCAGCTCCTGCTATTCAATAAGAGGAGCAGATTATGTTCTTTCTGGGCAGCAATTTTATACAGGAAATCTAGGCTGAACTATAACATACAGGCTTCAAGGTAAAATGCCAATATTAATATCAGTTTATCCTCCTGGTGCTCATTAGAGAAAGAAAATAGATGAGGGAACAAAGCTGAGAAGTCTTTAAATTTCAGCTTTAAATTTAAAAATTGATAATCTGTCTGCTTGTTAAGGCATTATTCTCTGATAGTAGCCTACATTGTCCAGGCAAATTTTTCCTTTTACCTGGCACAAATATATGCCACATCTCCCATGGATTATTATTTGTACTGTGGTCAAGCCTAAAGGACCCTTTGTTTTTTCTAACGTATCTAGCTCAAACAGGAAGACTGAAATATCTCTGGGGCAACATCTATCTAACTTGAAACAAGACAAGTGAACGTAACAAAAAAATGGGAGGTAGGGAATAAAGATAGTGTCTTATGGTTACAGAAGGAATTCCATGCCTAAAGGACAACAAGTGTGACAATGTCTGTGGCAGTAGACAAATAGGATATTCAAAGTTGGGGGATGGAGATGATGAAATAAGTGACAAACGTGGATACATATCAAATGGCTGAGTTGTGGAAGGCCTTGAAAGCAAGGATAAGAAGTTTGAATGTTATGTAGTGAAGAAAGAGGAAAGTGCAGATGAACAGACAAAAAAAGATAATTTAGTATAGAATGGAGGTGGGGGGCAAGGTTGATGTCAGGAAAGCCAGATAGGAGGTGGTTAACATTGTCAACACTTGAGATGAGGGCTGGAATAAGAGTTTTACTAAAATGGAAACAAAAAGATTGGATTTCAGGGATTTTATGGAGGAAGCAGGAAGTTTTGGACACAGCATGGCTGTGTACAGCAAGGGAAAAGAAGAACTCAAAGAAGACACCCAAGTTACAGGCTTAAATGACAAAAGGATATTAGTGTTGTTAAAGCTGACAAAATGGGGTGGGGTGGGAGGAGCCAGTCTAGAAGAATAGAATAGGTAAGGAGTTCAGTTTTGATCATAATATGTTTAAGTCTGCATGATGCAGACTCTTCTGGCATCGCTATGCAGGCATAGGCCTGTAGTGTAGATGCAGCTTACACTCATCAGAAGGGGTTTTTCCTGTGGTGTAGGACCACCACCAACTTAAACAAAGTTGCTATGTTAATGGAAGCCCTAAGCACTATCAACATAGCTCTGTCTACACTGGGATTATGTTGTTATAATTACATCAGTCAGACATAGCTGATCTCACAGGAAATGGGAGAATGACTCACTAGGGTTGCCAACTTCTTAATAATTTAAAGAAACGGACACTCCAGCGGGAGTGCCCCCCCCACATCTCCCTTAAGGACCCACCTCTGCCCCACTCTTCCCCAGAGTCTTCCTCCCACCCTCTTCTCCCCCCTCCTATCACTCTCTGCTTTTCCCCTCCCACTCCCCCACCCGGGTCAAAAGGGACTCGCTGGCTGAGCTAGGGCTGGGAGCTGCTGCCACCAGACACAGGTAGGAGGTGGCACCAGCTGAGTAGGGCTGATGCAGGTGATGACTTGGCACCTCTCTGCCTTCTCCACCCACAGTAACCAGACACTGGTTGTCCGGTCAGTAGATCTGTCAGTAGGTAGGAGGGACAAACATGAAAGCCAAAGAAAGGCAAGATTTCAAGGACAGTATGATCAATAATGTCAAGAACAGCACAAAGGTCAAAGAAGGCAAGGACAGAGTAGAGGCCCTGAGATCTGGTCTTTAGAGACTTGGCGAGAGCAGTTTCAGTGAAGAGGAGAAGGCGGATGCCAGATAAGAGGGAATTCAGAATGGAGTTGGAGGGCAACGGTTGTAGAAAGCACAGAATGTGCTTAGAGGTGAAAGAAATGAAGGAAATAGGTTGATATTTGGACAGGTACGTGGGGGAGACCAGAGCATGCTTGTGTGAAGAGAGGGAGATAAAGAAGGTCTGGAGGCTTATAAGTAGGAAAAAGAGAGACACATTAGTGTCAATACTGAAGAAGGAGAATAATTGGGGATGGAAAAAGGGAAGACCAGTCTAAACCTGATGAATGATTCAGTACATTGTGTTGAATTCTTCCAGGCAAGTTAGTGTGTGTAGATTTTATAAAAAGCTCAAATACCTCAATAAGTAACTGGATATTTATATGGATTAGAATAATCTCAAAGCTGCACATAAAGTTTTAGTTATGGGGGTATGGGAAATACTTCAGTTTTAGCATAAAAAGCCTAAGCAATTCCTTTTGTGCTGTATGTATGCTACATTTATGCCTTTATATACAGCTATGCAGAATCATGTCTACTAAGTAAGAGATTTACTCCTAGTAGAAATAACTATTGAGCAAAGGTTCTTGATACACTTCAAGGCTAGATAACAGAGTCTGAAGGTTAAGTTCTGACTTACTGGAAGCCTAAATTTTTTCATAGGAGACTCAACTAGGAAATGGCCAAGCACTTTCCCCAATTGATGAGAAAATCAGTTTTCTTCCAAGGGATGTCTGCCAAAAGGAAAGGATTATGAGCAGAGAAGAGCACTAAACATTGCCAATTTCCTTGGTTACTATATGAAGAATGTTAGATGTTCAAAGAAGTCAAGAAGAAACTGAAAAACATATAAAAAAAACTGACGAGGGAGAGGGAGTGGAGTGCAACATTAATTGTGCCACTAAATCTTGTCAAATCACCCCAGCGAAGTAGTAATGAAAGAATGCATTACACCACTGAGATTTAAAGACTTGGAAAAAACCCACATATCTATGACTTCTCTCTCACACACACAAATTTCAGATGAGCTGTGCTACATTTTGCCATACAATTCACATTAGATCATTGTGAATTCTGTAACTAAAAATCATCTGAAAAAGCCACAGCAAGTGTAGAGCCCAGAATGTCACTGAGTGACTAGCATACAGCAACTGAATCTAACACACAGTATTTTGTCACATGATAAAAATATTTAGCATGCACATGTTAGAAAAAGCAAAAGGCCGGAACGGGATTTTTACAAAGACTGTGGAAAAACCAAAACGCTGGTCTTCCTACTAGGTTTTGTTTTAAGATTATTCCTTTGAAATGGCTAACAAAATACCTTATTGCATATTTGTAAACAAATATGGCTATTTGCTGAAATAATTTTTAAATAATCTGTATGTGCATGTTAAAGTAGTTGTCATCTATTTCTCTCCCCTGCTCAAAGGGCAGCCATTTCAATACATAGAGAAGGCAAGGCCACAAACTTGTCTCCCTCCATTCAATCTGAATCATATTTGGACTCTGTCATCTCCTTTAGGGTTGTCTCTCAATCAAATTAAAATTTAATCACCACCAAAATAAACCTTTATCTGCCTTCCCAAACAGCTCTTTACTCCTCCTGTTCTCTGTCACTCAGGCTCATAACCTTAAGGTCAACTTTGACTATCATGATCCCTCTCCCCACCCTTCACATCAAAACCATCTGAAAATCTGTTGCTTGTCCTAGTGGTCATGTCTAGAATCCGTCCATTACATCTTAAAATCCCATTTAGGCCTTCATGATCTCCTCTTATGATTATTTCTACCATCTTCTCTCTGGTCCAACTGACAAACCATGCTCCCCTCCCATTTCCAGTCTACACACACACACCCACCCACCCACCCCAAAAACCCATGCCCATTAAGATAATCTGCCTCAAGCATTGTTCTGACCATATCACCACTATCTTTGGACTCTTCTATTCCCTCTGTCGCCTCCACCAATGAAATTGAAGTTTCTTGTCTATGTCTTTAAGCCCTTCCATAATTCTGCTCATTCCCTTTTCAAGCCTTTTCTTCAGACTATGCTCAGCATAGCCTAAACTTATCACTTGCCGGACACTTGAATACGCAATGGAAAAAGTTCATTTAAGTTTCAGAAACATGTATACAGTTAAATATCTGCAGACTTGGGGAAATTAATAGGACCGAAAATCACACTAATTTAAAATTCATTCAATCACAGGTGTCTTTCAGCTAAGATCAGCCTTTCAGCTGCATCTTCTGTTCAAACAGCTATGTCAGGCAAAACAGCCAGGATTTACAGGGGAGACAAGCGCAGCAGTGCATTCACAACAATCTAAATGCCCAATATTAAAATAAATGCACTTGGAATACATGTCCAAACTCCCAGTTTTTTTAACCACATTTCCCCCCATGCCTTATTATTTGTATGATAGCAGCAGACAGAGGCCTCAACTGAAACAGGGGCCCAATTTGCTAAATGCTATATATACATACAGTAGAAGACAGGTCCTGCCCTGAAAAGCTGGCAGTCTAAGTTAGTCAGATACACACAGAATGGAAGGGGAAATTGAGGCACAGAGCAGTGAAGTGATTTACCAAAGGTTACACAAAGTTAGTAGTCAAACCAAGCACAGAACCCAGGTCTCCTGATGGCCAGAGCAGTGCCTTACCTTATTAGACTATGCCACCTGACCTCATTTTCATCTTAGTCCCCCTCTGGGTAGAGGAACATAAGCAAACAATTTTATTTCCCCCAGTTTTATTACAGAGCAGCCCAGGATGACTGACATGGCAGCTTCCCACCAGTAGCTGCCTTCCATAGCATTAGGCTAATAATATCATAAACATTCAAATTGCAGATGTTCAGCTATATAGGTGGTTTGTGCATTATACCTCTTCCCCCACCCTATGTCTGTCTTATGTATTTAGATAAGCTTTCTGAGGCAGGGACAGTCTACTACTCTGTGTTTGTACAGGGCCCAGCACAACAGGTCCCATTCTTGGTTGGCCCTTAAATGACTCCATAATAAACAATATTAATAGTGGTTTTCATCCTTCATTTAGGGTATGTCTACACTACAGCTGGGAGCATACTTCCCAGCTCAGGAAGACAATCAATCACACACTAGCTCTGCTTGAGCCAGTGCTCAATAAATCAGTCAGTCACAATATAGCCCGCGATAGCACAGGCAAGCAGCTCAGGCTAGCCACTTGATACAAACCTTCCCAGACCCCCTTCAGGGTATATCCTCAGGCAGCTAGCCTGAGCTACCATCTGCACTACCCCTGGCTTGCTATCACTTATCTGTCTTTCTGAGCTGGGATGTATACTCCCAGTTGCAGTGTAGATGTACCCTTAAAGTGCTTGCACTTTTCTGTATGCAGCACAGTGGTCAGTAATAATCACCTGAGCCAAAAATAGAAAAAACACCAACAATATTTATCCTCCTCTTTATTTCAGCCGCAATTCTCATATGGTCTCAAAATTCCTAGTAGTATTAGCTGTATTATCCCATAGAAAGTGCTAGGAAGGTACTTTATCAACCATCCAGTAGTGCTATTGAACAGTTTTTATTCTGATTCTTCTCCACACAAGCCAGCTCCCGATAGACACCTATGGGAAGTTATGGAAAGACTTAGCAGTTATGGAAAAACTTCACACTCACATACTCCCCCCCCCCACACACACACACACGTGAGCTATTCTTGCTGTAGATTTCTGGGTTGAACTCCCCAGACCCAGCAGATGGCAGATCTGAATATAGTTAGTGCCCACAACAAACTCATTCCTTCTGGCAATATACCAGAACCTGGGATTTTGTGAGCTTCAAGAAGCAGAACAAGACTTCCCTGTTCAGTCAGGCCTTTAGACAAAGTAGTTTCATACTGAAATAAAAAAAGGTGCTCAGGTGTTTATGCATCTTTAATTAAGTCCATTTTTCCAATCGTCCTTATGGATTAGGAAGACAAAATATTCCAAGAAGAAACTACTGCCTCCAGATGTATCCATGTATAGACACCATTGGTATGTCAATTTGAGTGCTTTTATGTAAAGTTCCCTTAACCTTTCACCTCTGGGGACCAGAATACAAATTGAAAAAATGGCTTTCAGCCTAACAGATATATGTTCTCATCACTAACTCTGAATAAGAGTTAGCTTAAGTAGCAATTTTTGCTAAGAAAAGGCCCAGGATTAAAGTATAATGGCGGTTGCAGGCCAGAAGTTAGGTACACTAGGTGCGTGGGGGGAAACTTTCAAATTGGTTCTTTACACTCATCCTGACTTTAACCAATCTAATCAGACAATCAGTTCTTAAAACATTGCAATTTGTCATTTATAAGTTATCTTACGTAATATTTTTTTAAACAATGGGCATGACACAGTTACGTGTCATGCTATATATGCACTTGGTTTTTATACACAGTATGACTTATGAAACCTTATAAAAGAAGATCCTAGTTAGCATGAAATGTCACAGAATGCTTTTATCATGCCTTATTCCTCATTCCATGTACATGGTAGTGTCTATGTTTACCTATTATCACAACTAATCCCATGAATGTATCAGCATTTATTTTTAATGACTAACTAGTTCTCAGACAAACATAAATAAATGCTTTTAATGCAGACTGATACTTTTAGTCATATTCGTTAAAAAACGTTTATAGAAGAGTAAAAAGTTACCAAGACTAGAGAGAGAGAGAGAAAACAATATTAATCCTGACTGTTAGAATGATCGTGGGGCCAAAATGTACAGATCTGATTTGAACAATGCTTAGAGATATGCATATTTTCATGCATATTCAATAAATCACCTTTCCGGCTGACTTTTAGGCTTTCCCTTTTGGAGAAAAAGTCAGACCCTTTTAGAATAACATCTGTAGCAAGCAGTGTCCATGTATGGTCTGTAGAAAAGGAATTGCATGAATCATGGAAGTACATTCTAGAGGTAATAAAGCTTGTACTGCATTTTATTCTTATGAGATGTAGTTGAGTGGCAATGGTATGAATAGCATTTGTCTATATTAGGGTACAACAGATACATATTTGGAGTATGTATTCCTTTCAGCTTTTCAAAAAGAAAATGAAGGTGACTAGTGCATCCATCAGGAACTAGCAGAATAGCCAAAGATCAGCTAAGTAATGCAACTAATTTTTCTTCTCATGAAAAAAAATGCCATTGCAATAATTTTTATAATTGAAAAACCTTCACTTTTGCCCACTATATTGGATACATCTTAAGTCAAATTCTTATGGAATAGATGACCATCAATTGAGAATACTTTGTGAACTAAGGCTCAGTTTTCATTTGAAAAGAAGTAGAGCTGCTATTTCTAAAATTGTCTGACAATATATTTGTAATAACCATTGAATACCAACATAACATTTCATACTTCACTTTTTTTTCCATTTTTAACATTGTATATAAATCTATTACTATAAAAATAGGACAAAAATAGTATATTTGTGACATTTTTAAAGCATATTTTTGGAAAAAAGAAAACAGTGGGGAGACTGCTTTCAAAACGTGCATTCATTCTTCTAAGGAAAAATCTACTATTTCAAATAGTATGTAACGTAAGAAAAGCCTAAAGATGATGTGGTTCAAGTCAAGGAGAGCTTTGACCTTGGTTTCAATAATAGTATGATTAGATCTTAAATGTTATACTACATGATGCAGTCTGTGTAGTTACTATAAATATACTAGAAAGAACTAACCAAAAAAAAGATCTGAACTGGTTTTTATATTAAAAGGAGATTGATACTCTCCCCCTTTATAAACATTTTCCCAACTTTGTTTCTACACTAGAGCGATTTAAATAGCTGTAATAAAACTTATTGGGAGGGATTCATGGGAGGAAGTCTCTGCAAGGCGTTCCCCACAACTGTTCTAGAGTGGGGGTTGCTCTCTGCAGAACCCACCTTCAAACCTGGAGGATCCCAAGAATACTACAACTATACCCATGGAGACCTGCTGCACCCCTTCCCTCTACTACCCCCTTCTCCCCACGTCCCTGGAAAAACAGCTCCATTGGAGCTGCTCTATTAGGGGATCTTCCTGCCCATGGTAGTTGCCTAGAAGCATTAGTTGAGGGGGCTATACAGAAATAAACACAGCCTAGGGCTGTTTATTATCTTTTGCCTAATGTCCACAAGGAGACAAAATGATACATATCCCAACTGATCATCTCATATGCACTCCTGCCTTTGGCCTCCCAAGTCTCTGTTCCCTCCTCCACTGTGGCTGCCCATAGTCAGGGAATATCAGGGATTTTCCTACACTCCCCTAGGGAAGGGTCTACACTCCCCCTGAATTTCTCCCCCCCCCTTCGCCCCCCAGTTACATGCAGTGTTCCCAATTTAGTTGTTGGCTGAAAATTTGAATTGAAATTTAAACAATACACACTTTAAAAACATATACAGTACAGGAGAAAATACTTGTACCTGAGAAAGCATAATGAGTTTGAAAAGTATAAACAAAGTCTAGCTTCCTCATACAGTTGTTATTTATTACAACGTGAGAACATTTTTCCAACTATATTGGCCTACCTAATGATTTCAAATTATGATTTGTAAGCAAGGTCTGAATGAGCTCTCCCTTGACAGCTAGTGATGAGCCAAGGGTGGGTGGAAAGGTGTCAGGACCAGACTGTATTTACATGAACACACCTATGCTGCCTAGGTATCTAGCAGCCAGAGCTGTGCTGCCCGACTGATCAATTTTAGCTGGTGCTGGGCTACAAATCACTTTAGTATTGAATTTGGGGGTCATGAAATGTTATACTTATTGTATGAGTAAAGGGTAGCAGAACTGTATGTAGCCTGCCTAAATGAGGGTGTCTCCCTCAGTGCTTAATTTGTGCTAGCGCTTGCCAGGGCTGCGCCCCGGCACCCCTTGGGTTTGGCAGTTCATAGGCCTGGGACCTCTGGGCTTGTCACATCAGTTATAAAAGTACTTGCTTGAGCCCCGGCACCCCTCTTATTACAAATTAAGCACTGGTCACCCTCAACTGAACTGCACTCCCTACACATGAGGTGAAGAGGGAGGGACGGTTGGGCACAGGTGTTTTGCTTGGTGGTGTGGGCTCTGCCCAAAAGTCACAAGCACTATTTGACCTTCCCCTCTCTCCTGTTTAGAGATAAAACTGATTAGGCTCCATAGAGAGCCTTTTGGTTTGTTAAGTGACCACTAGAGCTGAAATCAGAGATAATCAGGTCAAAGTGCTTAGACCTGCTGCAGGACAGTGTTTCTGTGGAGGAGACTGCCCAGCCTGCACTAGCAGCAAGGTTCCCCGACTGAGAGCTGGGTGGAACCTTGAGAGACCAACTCGCAGAGGTCACAATGGCAGGTGGCAGCAGAAGGGGACAGTGCAGGGCCATTGGGGACAGAGCAATGAAGTGAACAGTGTTACAATGAACAGCAGCAGCCAGAGCATTTATTTGTTGGACTATGTTTTAGTGACTTCACTCCAGAATGCTAGATTTGTGACAGGGAAATGTACATAAATATGTGTTTCCTAGTAGGCCAAGATTTTTAAAATGCATTATTTGCCAAGGTATTTCACATCATTGCTATCTCAAGAGGTCATTATCTTGGGGAGATTCTGTACTAAAATTTTTTATTATTATAATTAATTTTATGTAAGAATGGCCATATTGAGTCAGACCAATGGGTCCATCTACCCCACTATCCTGTCTTCCAACAGTGGCCAATCCCAGTTGCTTTAGAGGTGTCCAGGTATTTTTCCCACTTTGAACTTTAGCGTCCAAAAAGTGGGGACCTGTATGTACCCTTCTAAGCTTAATGCCTAGCTTAGATCTGATAGCGCCGCCACCAGCCAAAATATAGTGTTTGGCACACTTTCTGTTCCCCCAAAACCTTCCCTGGGGAACCCAAGACCCAAACCCCTTGGGTCTTAAAACAAGGAGAAATAAACCATCCCCCTTCCTTTCCCCTGCCCAGACTTTCCCCTCCCTGGGTTACCCTGAGAGGCTACACTGATCAAAACTCCTTGGATCTTCAAACAGAGAGGAATTAACCTTCCCCCCCCTTTCCCTCCCACCAGTCCCTGGTGAGTTCAGACCCAATCCCCTTGGGTCTTAAACAAGGGAAAAAATTAATCAGTTTCTTAAAAAAGAAAGCTTTTAATTAAAGAAAGAAGAAGTTAAAATTAGCTCTGTAAAATTAGAATGGAAAATGTTTACAGGGTATTCAGCTCATATACACTAGCCTGAGATTCAAGTTACAGCAAACAGAGGTAAAAATACTTCCAGCAAAATACACATTCACAAGTTAAGAAAACAAACATAAGACTAATCCGCCTCTTCTAGCTAGCACTTACTATTTTGAACATGAGAGACTGTTTCAGAAAGATTGGGGAAACCTGGGGTGCACGTCTGGTCCCTCTTAGCCCCAAGAGCGAACAACAAACAAAAAATTCCCTCCACCGAGATTTGAAAGTATCTTGTCCCCCGATTGGTCCTCTGGTCAGGTGTCAGCCAAGTTTACTGAGCTTCTTAACCGTTTACAGGTAAGAGACATTAACCCTTAACTATCTGTTTATGACAAGAGGGAATGAACAGAACAGGGAATCATGGAGTGATCCATCCCATCATCCACTCCCAGCTTCTGGCGAACAGAGGTTAGGGACACTCAGAGCATGGTGTTGAATCCCTTCCCACGCTGGCTAACAGCCATTGATGGACCTATCCTCCAGGAACTTATCCAGTTCTTTTTTGAACCTTGTTATAATGTTGGCCTTCACAACATTCCTATCAAAAAGTTCCACAGTGCATTGTGTGAAGAAATACTTCATTTATTTGTTTTAAACTTGCTGCCTATTCAATTTCATTGGGTGATCCCTGGTTCTTGTGCTAAATGATGGGGTAAATAACATTTCCCTATTCATTTTCTCCACATCCAGTCAACATTTTATAAGCCTCTATCATATCCACTCTTAGTCATCTCTTTTCCAAGCTGAAAAGTCCCAGTCTTTAATTTCTCCTCATATGGAATCTGTTCCACATCCCTAATCATTTTTGTTGCCCTTCTCTGTACCTTTTCCAATTCCAATATATCTTTGGAATACAGTATTCAAGATGTGAGCGTATCATCAATTTATAAAGTAAAAGTGGAGGAACTTGATTTTTCAGACTGATCAGCCAAGCCAATATTGACAACCTACATGAAATGCCTATGGACTGCATGCCTATAGACTGCCTCAGCATGTAGAAAGCCTTATAAGCTGGTCACTATCAAAGCCAATTTTAGAAGTACTTAATAAGGCTGTTAATAATGTTGGAGACAACTCAGTTTATGCCAACCAACATGGCTGTTGCATGATAGTTTCTATTTAAGCAAGAGATACTACACACTAAAAACTGGAGGCCAATGTTAAGTGCATTGTCATTTGTTAGTTCTGAAGTTGTACACTGATTTCGAACAAGACCAGCAAATGCTCACTATCTTTCTGCAAGAAACAAAACTGACTGGTTAGAAGCATGCGGTGCAACAGTGAAAGACTTAGTAATTGAAAAAAAGTAAAGAACTCTCTCACCACATTCAGAAAATTTGCATACATGGCAGATGAATGCACCGCTGCAAACGGATGTCAAGTATTAAGTTCTTGCATATGTTATCTTGATAGCTGTGGTAGACCAGTAGATACATTCTAGATGTTCAGGTTATAGAAGAGACATTGGCTGCATCCGTGATATCTTAGAGTTAAATGCTTGTAAATTGAACCCCAAAGAGATGGCTGCTTGTGCATCTGATGGAGCTGCAAACTTCTCTGGAAGACATAGTGGAGTGCAAGCTTTGTTCAGAGAAAAGTGTAATTCTAAACTCTCCTATACACACTGCAGAGGCCATCCACTCCAGCTTGCTCTAGTACGAGCTGCAGAATCTTCAAAAGACATTAACAAAGCCAGAAATTTAATGGCTGTGTTATATTCTTTTTTCTGCAAGAGTCCAGAAGGACTGAACATCTTGGAAACAAAACAGAAGATACACTGGGACTGAATTTCAGATCAGTCCAACCTGGGAAAACCTGCTGGCTTTCTCATGAGTGATTCTTGGCTGTCGTCTTAAAATTACTGCAACCATTATTACTGGCTTTGGAAAGCACCTACCGAGATGGGACAGATCTAAGTAGTGAGGCTGCTGGACTACTTTTGTTACTATGTTCAGAGAAGACGGTCACCATTCTCTCTCTGGTAAGTCTACTGTTGAAACCACCTGGGTCATTAAACAATGTCATCCCAGCATCTGCTACAACAGTAATAGATCTTTGTCCAGCAATAGAAGCTACCCTTGGATCAGAGATATCCACTGAAAACATACTGGAAGAAACAAAGACTTCAGTCCAGAAGTTGACTTATATTGACTCTTTATAGGATGTCAAGCCAGCTGAAAAAGTACACAGACTTGATTCTTACAAATCTACAATAGTGATTTCTTGACTCTACTCAACTTCTACATAGCTTTTACAGATGTCTGTCTTATAAAACACCTACAGTTGAGTGGAGTGAGGTGCTACCAGCAACGGGGCTGCTATGTGATCAGGACAGAAAAGAGAATTTTGAACACAGAGTGGCATTTCATACAACAAACAAATGAAGATTTAACTTCAACTTTTTCATCATCACTACTAGTGGTTTGACCCAATCTTTGTGCTATGTTTCCTGGGATTAAAGAAGTAGGACTTCATCTCTTACTACTCCTAGTCACAACAGCTACAGTTGAGCATTCTTTTTCCTCATTGAATAGAATTTTGTGTTCTGAAAGAAGTTGCCTTCTGCATGATCATATCATGAAGGACTGTAAGTAATGGACATACAAGATGACACCAAAGACTTGGGCAAAATTACAAGAAGCCAAGAGAAGGATGTAGATGTAGTGCTTCATAGTAGGCTTGAGTAGCATTTTTACTATGGCACTATACAGCCCATCTTCACCCTTACAATCTCAACCCTCGTTGATCCTCTTCTCCTCCCCGTCCCCCATATATTCAAACACTCCCCTGGAATTTCAATTCCTGGGGAAAACACTGAGGAAGATGGTGTTACAGAATTGGCTAAGTCATCCTTCAAGGGGTGGGTGTGGGAGCGGGGAGAAAAGAGATCCATACAGAAGGTATGCCACATGCACAGATACAAAGAGCACAACCTGTATCAGGAAGTGTAGATTTGGCATTGAATTAGCCCTAATCAAGGACATGTGCCTTTGAGTATTCCAGTGTAAAAGTTGTTTGGATCAGATATCCATTGACTATCGGACTCTGGGTGCACATAGTACATTTTGCAGTTTTCTAACTGAGCTTATAAAATGTGGAAGGCTGTACTAAGCATGCATGCATAGCTCACTTAGCTGCATGTTAAAAGACTTAGTGAAGTTGTGTGGAGCTTGGGTAAGGGCTGACTGGCACACTTGTCCCATTCACTGTCTATCTGTAAAGTATGTAAAGAACACTTAAACACTTTCCAAGGTTCGTGGAAGAATGGGGTCTTTCAGGCATACCTTATAAAGTTTCAGAGGATTGGGCACAGATGGTATCTAAACAGCAAAAAATAAACTCCCCAATGTGGAATTAAATTTTTCCTTCATTAGTGCACACCCAAAATTCTGACAAAAACTTTAAGGCTGCCAGTAAAGTATTCAAAAACCAGGGAACTCCAAAGTTACAGGTACACCTTTACCTATGTCAGTGTGTACAGCACAAGTGTAATGGGTAATATTGTGTATTACTCTGTCTATATTACACAAAGTCCATTAAAAATGCCCAATAAACAAAAATAGAGCAATAATGAAAGGTTGTGGCACGTGTAGACCACCTAAGTTTACAACTCAATTATCTTGGAAGCTAACCGCCTCATTTCCTAAAATACATGAAAGGATTGTTGAAAATAAAATCCATAATACAAGAGTATTGATTAATTTAACATTCAAATGTTTTAGAAGCCAGAGAAGAAAATTTTCTTCTCTAGCCAGTCAGTTAAGATTGGACTATTAGGACAAACAAAATGCCAGGAGACAAGGACAAGGACACAGACATTTACAACATGCTATTTGCATATCTAAGATGGGGGGGAGGGATATTATACCCTAGATATAGTATGCAATCATCTAATTAGGACAGTATCATAATGCATATTGCATAAGACAGAAAAATTAAGTTATATGTAAAACCTTAATTGTGGCATTTCCTAAATTTTGAATGCTGAACTGGGTAATCTTACCATTCTCCTAAAGTACTTTTTTAGAGAGAAAATTTGAGCCAAAACTGTTTTCTGAGTAATAAGAGCTACAAACGCTGTATGATCAAATAGTGTACACACCATGGGCCAAACAGGTCATAACAACATGCACTGTGTCTTATTTCTGTAGAGACGGCCTTGAAAGCCTCTGAGAACTACAATGATGTTTCACTGAAATTCCATCTTTCATAGCTGTGACAGTGTCTCAAGAGCAACTGAGTAACGAAAGACCCTGTTCACTAGAATTTCATTTATTTCAAGGAAATAAAACTATAGCACATGGCAATGAAACCTACCTTTGCAAATCTATTTAAAATCCCGTGGGTTTATTAAAAACTGATGGAGATTCCTGCATTTAATATAAAATAATACCACTGTATTAGAAAAGACGACATCTCCCTCACTCAACTTGTTGTTTTTAAGTGTCTATACGGCCAGATGATGTAGACTGGCTAGTTTCTAACTCTGGTTATTATTCGCAAGCTGTAATATCAAAATTGTATGATTTTGTATCATAAGTACATTTTTAAAAGTTAAATCCTTATACTAAGAACTGGAACAAATAAGTTTAAAACAGTTTCTAACTTTTTTTTAAAACTAAACATTAATGCTTACATTCAATTTTTAAACTGAAACTTAGCCAAAAGAGTCAGTAAGAGAGTATAAGAATATAGACGCTGATTCAAACTTCAGTGGGATTTGGATCGAGCTCTTAAAAACCCTATAAAAAGGGCATATTTTAACATTAATAAATGGAATTATATTTAGCTTTTTTGGCCCAACTAAGATATTCTGTACATACAATTTTCTCTGTAAGGTACAGTATTATAACAAAAATTATAAGAGAGAAAAAGGTATGTGTGACAAGCAGTCTAATAAGCATTAAATTAACTAGAGGAAATTAAGACATTTCACTATTTTCTTAAAATATTACAGGATTTTTAAAAATCATATCTGCTTATATATGGCTACATTATATGTATTTAAATCATTGTTTGTTTAAACTGTGCAACCACTTATCCCCACCCCCCCCCACACACACACACACTACAGTGAATGTTACACACTTATTTAAATGCCCTACCCTTTTTTGAAGAACTATTGGAGTAATCGCTGGCAAAGTTACCCTTCTTGCATATAAGCTCATGTCTGCTCTTCACAGAATTAGACTAACAGCCTCCATTCAGGTCATACATGAAATAAAGTCCGTCCCTGGCAATATTCCTTGAAGCCTCAGTTCTCAGAACCCAATACCTTAGAGTCAGTGCAAAGAAACAAGTAAGAATGCAATAAATGTCACCCTGCTTATGTGAATCCAACCCTACCCAAAGCCAATTAAAGATGACTCTGGGACAGGACTAACTAGCAACCAACCAATCACAGGGCTTGCAAACTCCTCCTTTGTCCTTGGAAATATGTTCTGATACTTTTGTTTATGATATTTAAAGAAGCAGATTAACAAGTATTTAAATCACACAGGAGCCTCCTCCGCCCCGCGCCCCCCCCCTCAAAAAACTAGAGCAATTGTATGCCTTCTTTGCTGGTTGGAGAGAAAAAGAATTGTGACTTTTTTGTTTAAGTATTTAATTTACAGACAGAACATCATTATACTTTAAAATTTTAAGAAGTAGGCATATTTAGATTACATTTAAAATATGCTGTTCTTAAAATAACTTAAATTAAAGCAGATTCTGCAGTAGATATGATTAGAACTATGAGATTAAAATGTTTTAAACACAAGCCTCTTTTGATCGAATATGTAGCATCTAAAATGTCGCTCACACTAGATTAACAAGGTAAACAATCTACAACAGTTCATGTCAAAAGTTCATAACATTTCAAATAATGATGTGTAACATACACAGCTATTGCGGTCTTTAAAAAAAACACTGAGTAAATTATTTAGTGCATGTCTGAGTACTGTACATATCCTTGAAATGTTCAGAGCTGACTTGGCAAATACTATAATAATCTATGCCAAAACCACCTTATCCTTGAGATGTGGGGGGAGGGGAAGAGGGAAAATAATTGGAAGATGAAGGCAGCCATTTATGCGCAGAATGTGTTGAGGAAGGAAAACTGATTACAAGCCACATTAGTCAGTGATTTTAAAGAATTAAATGCTGATGCGTTAAAGAGAAACAATACCATCATCTATAATTAACAAAAAATATAATCATATCTAACATGCCACTGGTACTGATACGGCATAATTAGAGCTCATAAATTCAATGTGCCCATTCATGATTTTAAAATTAGGCATGTGCTTGATGACCTTGGTAAGCCCTGTTGGCTTCAGGGGCTCACACACATTCTGAAGTACTCTGCAGAATGAGGCCCTGAATCAGAGCTTTAATGCGCTTTTGCACAGAGCAATATGCAGATTAAATATAACAATTTCACCTGTAGTATGTTGATGGTGTTACCCACAGCTGTTAAAGAATGACAAAATATTGTCAGATAATAGGAAGTACAGGCAAACATTTTCCTGCAGTTTCAAAATCTATTGGCCTTGATTATGACAGGCGGGGCAGGGCAGGGATGAATAGCTGCTGTAAACTGATGCACAGTTATAAAAGGATCTAGATTGGAGGCCAGAATTTATCCTTGTCTAGTTAACTTTAATCATATAGTTTTAATAAGTCATAAAACCAATTAAAATGTGGCAAAAATCTTTTTTGTTAGCTCAGTAGAAGATGCTCAGTTTTCACTTTGGTTCATTTCACACTCAGGCTACAGAAAAACCAAAATCATGGTAACTATGTAATCTCCCAAATGTTAGACATGGTACTCACTTACTTTATACTATGCTTATCTCAAGGTTTAGGTAAAGAATTCATTATACCTATGTGTTGGAAATTTCTAAGATATAGTTACTTCTGAAGTTCAAATTTTAATTACCTTTCTATAGCATCTGGAAAGAGCATCTCCTCCTACCATCATTCTCAGATTTTGACATTTATAGTAGCTAATGTTTGATTGTATATTTTTTTCCACCATTTACCCCATAATGTGATTAACATGTCTGCAGTAAAACCTGAGACACAAACATTGGTGTTAGGCCCCAATCCTGCAAACATTTTACTCTCAGGAATATAGTTACACATGCACACGTTGGCAGCATTGGAGCTTTAAGATCCCATGAAGATTTTTTTTTTCAATTTTCTACAAAAAGTGAGATTAAAAAAACACCTCAATAATAGTAATCCCAATATATTGCATCAACCACTTTATTGCAAAGGGAATAAAAATAACCAAAATCAGTTTAATCTTACCCTCAAGTCCTGAAGTTCCTTGTTGGCGGCCAAGAATTTCAATGCTTTTCGTTGAATGAATAATATTTTCCTATTTGTCTACAAGGTGAAGCAGAGGATTATTTTCCCCAGAGAGACTATTTGTGTTTGTCTGCTCCAGTTTTTTCATTATATCCATATCAAATCAGCACTGTTTAGAAAAATATAACTTTTAAATTTGCATAGAGATAAAACCAGAAGAGACCATTAAACTGCCTGTATATTATGGGCCATTAATTTTCACCTATATTAAACCCACAATATTTTAGCGACACCAAAGCATTTTGGTTCTTGGAAGACTAAACTGTGTGACACAGGCAGAAAACAGCAGAGACTAAGGTGCCACTAATGCCTGAGGTTCCTGCAGTGGCAGAGAATTGATTAGGTAACATATGTCCAGATGATCCCAGCAGCCAAACCATGCTTCATTTTGGAGGGAAGGATGAGAAACCCCCATGGTCCCAGCCAATCTGACCTGGGGGGAAATTCCTTCCTGATACCAAATACGGCAGTTAGTATGACCCTGAACATGTGAGCTATCTCAAGGGAACTTAGTTTAGGCTATTTTCAGTTACAAGCTGTGTGCATGAAAAAATACATAAATAAATAAATAAAATAAAGGACATTCTCAGGCAAAAAAAAATATTTCAATAAGATGGTGAAATAGGCCTGACAGTGGTTTTCCTGGAAAGGAAAAGGAAACCGCATTTGTCTGGGCCTTGTTTGGCAGTTTCCCTATCTCTGGCAGCATGCAAGTGCCAATTTCCACCTCCCCCATGCCATTAGCTATTTACCTTTAGCTATTTCATCTAGAAAGAAGATTCTCTTGATCACTGCACAGCATTGGCCCACTCCTTCTGGTACCCCATCTCCAGCTGTGGCCAATCTCTGATGTAGTCTGCATTTTTTTGCCTTCCTCTGAAACATCTGGACAAATGTGCATTCAGGAAAAAAAAAATCCTTCCTGACTCTTACAAGTGACCATCTGAAGCCCTGAAGCATGAGATTTGATTATAGTCATTATCTTATAGTGCAAAGCTGCAAGCGTTAGGAGCATACTGAAAGCAATTCAGGTAATCCCATTCTTACTGTGACTCCTAAAGGAAAGGGATGAACAGGTGAACTTTCAACTGCCAGCTCTGCAAAGTTAAGTTGATGAATGAGATAAGCAGACCTCAACTTCAGAAAGATTTTTCAGGCTAATATCTTAAGTACATGTATTCAACTCCTTTGCCTTCTGTAGGTTGAAGTTATTACTGATCTAGCTCTAGAGCAGCAACTTAGTAAACATCCATGTTGATGATGCATAAGAAATAGAATCCAGCCCACTCTGTGTTTGTACCACTTTTAACTGTTTTCATCACTAAAATAGCAGATATTACTCTGAATACATATAGGGAGCAGATCAGCTGAGTAAAAAGGTGGCAGTTTTTCCATAGTACTTTTGAGAGTAACTACACATAAATGTATGTTATATTGGATAATAAATTCTAGAGAAGCAAGTACATTTGTTGCCACTTTTTTTTTTAATAAGAGTAATCAACTGAAGGGGGGGGGCATATCTAAGACCTGTGCAAAGCTCATGAAAATCAGTAGCTACAATCAAGTGTTTTTTCAATAGCACATGAAGTATGGATACACTTCTAGTAATGGAAGGCTGGTCTTATGAAAGCCCTGGCCCAGGAATAACGAGAGCTAAGTTCTGTTGCTACCTCCTCTACAAATACAGCATGTGAACTTGGACAAGTAACAATCTTTGTGCCTCAGTTTCTACATTTTTAGAATAATGATAATACCATTGAGAAGCTAAATTCATTAGCATTTGTAAAGAGCTTTGAGACCCTTACATGAAAGATGCTACAGAACTATTATTTTAACCCAATACATTAGTATTAGATGACCATAAAAAGACCAACATATAGTTAAAGAAGTCTGTTAGCTATAACATCTGCATTTCTTTACCAAAGCCATTAAATGGGTCAGACAGTTTCTGTCTCTTTACCAGAAGAATCAAAGTTATACTACCAAGGTTACTGAGGAAACATGTTATATGGTAGAGTTGCATTTTTCTGAAAAAGTATTCTCTTAAGTAAAACTGAAGCACACCAGACAAAACATTTCAGACTTTAAAGTCATTTTGCTTCCTCGCATAAAATGGAACAAGGTCTTATTTCTAAACTGAACATGGAATGTGATTTCAGATATGCTTGAAGTAGGTCTGGAGTAAATATTTATTAATTCCCACGTAGAGACAGCTGCATTAAAGTGTTACCCTGTAAAACAACATTCACAGTATATATAGCCATATATTTAAACTTGAATTCTAGATACCTAGGAAGTTTACAATTAAGGTTGAATCATCATCGTTAACTATGTACCTCTATTCTTCCACATTGATCTTCCACCTACTTAACTTGCATTTCTTAAAACTAGCCTGGTACAGTATAGAATTCCAACAGCACACTCTTCAGTTGTAGGAGGATACCACAACTCTCCAGCCTATATTGTGTACAGCCAGGTATAACACCATCCATTTCAGGGCAAGTTAAGAGCAAAGCATGATAGCCTGAGATTCTGAGTCCTGTGCTGAAAACTGAACCCAGATTAGTCAATTGGTGGTGCTCAGTTAACAGCCAGCTGCCAGTGCAGCAACCAGGATCAAGAGGAGGCAAAGAAACAGGTGTACTGTGTACTTTTTGAAACCCCTCTACTTCTTCTCTCAGATGGGACGTGAGCAGGATTCATCACCGAATTTGGTCAGCTGGTTGTATCATTATTAACTTCTTCAGCTTGTGCCAGATATCCACAGGAATTGAGACACAGCCACTGATCCATGCCCCCGTCCCATCCCCTTGCATCGTGTTATCATGACTGACCCAGTAAATAGCTAATGGAGTAGAGGAGATGGAAATTGGCACTTGCATGCTGCCAGAGACACACAGACTGACAAACAAGGCCTAGACATATGCTGCTTCACTTTCCTATTCCAAGAACAGTAGCTCTCAGACGACTTTACAAGCTCTGTAGGCTGTGCTAAGAGACAAACTTCTGTCAAGGTTCAATATTTATTTCCTCAATAGGAGTAAGTAGTAACATGCATGGAACTTGACAGAAGGAGCACAGGCTGCAAGAGATAAAAGTTTGGAGGAGATACCAAAGCAGCTTCTCTACATGCATGTGGATGGAATGCTAGATGCAGATGCAGCACCACTATGAATAGTTCTCTTAATAAAGAGTCAGTTTAGTTTTAGAAACATGGAGTCCCGTCACATAATTACCTAGCAGAGGGTACATGAAACAGAGTGTGGATATGAATATCATCCTGAGTAGAATCATATTCAAGGCCTCAGAAGCTAAGCAGGATTGATTTTCACCAGGAATAATTACCACGAGCCACACGTTTTAGGCCTCACTTAGTAATATGTTCCACTAGCATGCAGTTCACAGTGGTTTAAAAAAAAAAAAAAACACTGACATGAAACTCACACAGCTTATAACCTCTGGCAAAGCTCAGGGTTTAAATAAGTATGTAAGGTTAACATTACACAAAATCCAGGACTCCTGGCTATATTCATTTTGTTTTCAGACATGCAGATGTGAAGGAACAGCTACTTCCCTGCTGCACCCTGCAGGCAGGGCAGGGCATGGCACATGTGTCCCCCTTCTTTTCAGCCGTCAGAGCACCAGCAATAGATTTCACCCCCAGCCTCACTCAGAGGGACCTCCCCCCCCAGAAAGAAATAGTGAGAAGTGGTTCTGGGACTTGGGTAAAATGCTGCCAGTTTCTTTAGGTGTGGGTTAGAGGTAGGCAGGAACTGGTTTTCCTATCCTGCAAAGATTTTTAAGATTTCAGAAATTTTTCTCATTACACATTAGGATGAATCTGAGACATTTCAAAAAATATTGCAAAAAGAGACAGACCAACCCACCCCACAATACCCTGGTGTTAGTGCACTCACCTTGGAGGCAGGAGACACTGCTTCAGATCTCTGCTCTGCCCAATTTGGAACAGGGACTTAAACCCCGTTCTCTCACATCCCAGGTGAGTGCCAAACCCACCAGGCTATTGTTGGTCACGAGAGTCAGTCTCTCTCTCTCTCTCTCTCTCCCCCCCCCCCACCCGCAGAATATCCATCATGGATCTGAGAAAATTTACTGATTAAAGTTGTGTTAAAACCAAATCATTCCCACAAGTTTCGTTTTCCATCAAAAACAGTTTAATTGAAAAATTCCCAAGCAGTTTTAGTGTTGGGGCTGGAGGAGCTTTGTAAGCAGACACCACGGACCCGAGATGGGCTTGTTGACTATATATGTGTTAGATGGACATAAAAGAAAGTCTACTACAGTTTGTTTTCTTTTCTCCTTTCCCCATACCTCCTCAGTTTCTATCTTTATCAGAAGTCTAGCCCGAGTGACTCATTTCCTCTTCCTAGTAAGGTTCTGTCATATCCCCCATCCCACAATCTACTGTATTTGCAGATATACCACCAACTCCTTAGGGGGGGCTCAAGAAGCTGAATAGCTTTTACTTGTTAAGCTGTTCAGGACTCAGGCATCTCTCTAATTCAGAGCACCCCAGGAGAAGACGATAAATGTAATCAACTGAGTTGAGTTAGTTTGTCTCAGCTGATAAATCTATCATATTCTGAGTATTTTTCTTCTCTTATATGGCATAATTACCATGCCAATTTTAGTCTTCAAACTAATATCCATTGTTGCCATAAAGTCTCCATGCATTACTTCAGCTTTTGTCACCTTGTCCTTTAATATGCTCAATGTATTACAGGACTTCAAAGGTCACCATTCACATGAAGGATTTGTACACCTGTTAGCCCCCTGCTTCATGTGTTAAAAATATGGTAGTCAATTAACCGCAGTTAACTCACGTAGTCAACACAAAAATTAATCGCAATTAATCGCACTTATAACAATAGAATACTAATTGAAATATCCTAAATATTTTGGATGTTTTTCTACATTTTATTTATTTCAATTACAACACAGAATACAAACTGTACAGTGCTCACTTTATATTATTTATTACAAATATAGACACTATAAAAATGAAGAAAAATACTATTCCTTTTCTTTAATTCACATCATGCAAGCACTGAAGTGCAATCTCTATTGTGAAAGCACAACTTACAAACAAATTTTTGTTATATAATTGCACTCAAAAACAAAACAGAGTAAAACTTTAGAGCCTACAAGTCCACTCAGTCCTATTTCTTGGTCAGCCAGTCACTGAGATAAACAAGGCTGGTTATAATTTGCAGGAGATAATGCTGCCTGCTTCTTATTTACAATGTCATCTGAAAGTGAGAACAGGCATTCACATGGCACTGTTGTAGCTGGCATAGCAAGGTATTTACATGCCAGATGCACTAAAGATTCATAGGTCCCTTCATGCTTCAGCCACCATTCCAGAGGACATGCTTCCATGCTGATGATGGGTTCTGCTTGATAACGATTCAAAGCAGTGTGGACTGACATGTTCATTTTCATCATCTGAGTCAGATACCACCAGCAGAAAGCTGGATTTTCTTTTTTGGTGGTGTGAGTTCTCTAGTTTCTGCATCAGAGTGTTGCTCTTTTAAGACTATCGTCCCTCTCAGATTTTGGATGGCACTTCAGGTTCCTAAACCTTGGGTCGAGTGTTATAGCTACTTTTAGAAATTTCACGTCGTTACCTTCTTTGCGTTTTGTCAAATCTTCTGTGAAAGTGTTCTTAAAACAAATACGTGCTGGGTCATCATCCAAGACTGCTATAGCGTGAACTATATGCAGAATGCGAGTGAAACGTAGCATGAGATATACAATTCTCCCCCAAAAGGGGTAGAGTCACAAATTTAATTAACGCATTATTTTTTAACAAGCATCATCAGCATGGAAGCATGTCCTCTGGAATGGTGGCCGAAGCATGAAGGGACATACAAATGTTTAGCATATCTGTCATGGAAATACCTTGCAATGCTGGCTACAGAAGTGCCATGTGAATGTCTGTTCTCACTTTCAGATGACATTGTAAACAAGAAGCAGGTAGCATTATCTCCTGCAAATTGTAACCAACCTTGTTTGTCTGAGTGGCTGGCTGACCAAGAAGGAGGACTGAGTAGACTTTTAGCCTTATCTAAAGTTTTACAGTGTTATTTTTGAATGCAGGTTTTTTTGCACATAATTATACATTTGTAAGTGCAACTTTCATGGTAAAGAGATTGCACTCAGTACTTGTATGAGTTGAAAAATACATTTTTACAGTATAAATATTTGTAATACATAAATATAAAGTGAGCACTGTATACTTTGTATTGTGTTGTAATTTAAATATATTTTAAAATGTGATAAACATCCAAAATATTTAAAATAAATAGTATTCTATTATTTAACATGACAATTTTTTTAAATTGCTTGACAGCCCTAGATAAAATCAGTAAAAAGTGAGTTACAGACCTCCTGCCAGATCTTACTTCAAGCCCCTATTAACATTTAATTTTCAATGCTGTGTGCCTATTTTATCCCTGTGCCTGTCTATTCTAAAGAGTAATTTCAAGGATGCAGTCTAGGTTCTATTTGTTAAAAAAAATACAGTGGTACAATGTTCTAATTCATTCTAGTAGTCACAAAAAATCCCCGAAGTACCACAAATGATTCAACCCATTAATTTAAAAAAAAAAGTGGTAGATGGCACATTGTTAGTTATCACACTACTTATCTTCAGCTTCCCACCCAAATGCACCATGTTCCAAAGATGGCTGAAAATCATCAGCTTTGTATGGTTTATCTCCAGTTAATAAGGCAAACACAAAACTAGAGTTGATCAGAACATTGACTAAATGACAACTCACCAAAACGTTTTTCAGAGACATATCAGTTTCACTGGGAAAGATGGTCAGAGTCTGTGTGACTTAGGGCAGAGTTTTTCAGCCCAGATCACTCTGAGTCTGGCAGAGCAGGAACTTGAGACTGGATCTCCAACATTCCATGCCCATACTCTAAGCACCAGGGCACAAAGTGAGAGAGTCAGTTCTCATCAGAAGGGATCAGAGAGCACCCGGGACCCAAAAAGACCTTCCTGAACTGAAAAGCTCAGGTTTTGATCCAAAAAGAAACATTTCAATACAAATGTATTTCTGCAAAATGTTCAAAAGGTTTTGTTGACATTCCAGCATGGAACAAGAACAAATCTGATACCCTGAAAGTTGCTGTGAAATCAGTCTCCATATAGCTCTACACAAAAACACAATTTACAACTACATTTAATTTAATATTAAAATAGGTTTTAAAAACATTGTTTCAATGGGGACAAACAGTTGTCGGAGGAGACCAAAGAGACATTCAGACAGTAAGTACAAAAAAGAAGCACTTTCATGCTAGAAAGTCTAGCCAGATGACCATACCTGTAATGCACTAACAGGGCCTCAGGAAGTTTGGATTTTACCTCCAGATTTTGCTACAGATTATGCATATGAGCTAAGGACAGGGGCACAATGGCAGGGGGGGCAGCCCCTCCCCATTGGCCACAGAGCAGGAAGCATGGGGGAAGTATTAGTCCTGGCCAGTCCCAGCAGGTCTCTCTTACCCACGCCTGGTCTACTTACCAGGATGCCCCAGACCCGGATCCCCGCTTTCGCGAACCCTGGGCTGCCATAGGCAGCAAGTGGCTAGGGCTAGAGGGGGCTCAGCTCCCCAAAAATCTATTTTCTGAGCCACTACCACTTATGTCGAGTTTGGCAAGCAAAGCCCCATGCCTAGCAGCATTAGGGCAGGGCCCCACTTGTGTGCTGGATTCTCAGCAAGTGGAGCTAGATTCCTCAGTCCTGGCAGGGAGTGCTGGTTCCTGAGCAGTGCTTCCCAGCAAGGTTCACTGGGACAGGGAAAGAGATCGGAGAGTCCCTGGGGAACCCCTGAGGTTATGAGGGGAGAAGAGATGCTGAGGTAATGACCAGAGGAGATTGGGAGGTAACCTGGAAAATTCTGGTTGTGCCCCTGGCTGGGAACTGAGACAAATATTCAGTGACTTGCTCAAACTGAAAAATAGGGAGAATACTTCCCTATATCAGAGGCTAAATATCTATGAGATGTTCAGATATTATGGTAATGAACATGGAAAAACCTATAAATAAAAATAAAATCAATCCCGGAATGTTCTGTGGCCTTATTAGACTATTCATCTGCACAGCTGCTGTGGGGATATTAGTTCCCACCTTGCATGTCAACTGTTCCCAAGTTTAGATACACAGTGGAGACAGCTGAAGATTGCTTTCTTCTAGTTTCTTGTCTACAAAAATTGTGAGAGAAGTCACATTAGATAGCATAATGCAGGATTCTCCCCCTCCTCTGCCCATTCCTCCACCCCTCCTGTTCTGGTCAGTATTTGCAGATTGTTAAACTCCTCATAACAAGCAATTCCTGGAAATCTGTGTACTTTTCAATGCTTTGCTATTCATGTAATAATTGATATGCTCAAGTTAAATCAAAGGACATTAACTCCAAAGCTCTGTCAACTCAGTCATAACAAAACCCTTGTATTTCATGTTTTCTTTTCCCCTTAATATATCAATAACTATTAGTAATGAGGAAAAGAGCTGGAAGTTTTTAAGAATGTTTTCTCAACATTTGAAAGCATTTCTATGTAATTATCAAGTGCTTGCAGCTGCTCACAAACTCAAGGTCTTAATGCAACCAGTAATAGGAGTTCTCATAACAGAACTAATATAAAAAGCCTATTTATAGCCTAAGTGCAGGCACTAGCTGAAAATTTCAGTTTTGGTCACAAGAAAATTTATACTATCTTGCTTTGCTGCACATCATGAATATTGTAGCAAGTTCCGAAGTGTATATGCATATAAACCAGTATTTAGCACATGTACTTGCCACACAGTATATACGTATGTACCTGAAATAGGAATGTTACAGCGTATCTGCTTATTGGTTTAAAATACACACACACACACACACACACACAGAGCGCAAGTTCTCAAAGTTAAGCAATATCATGAAATCTTTATCTGGAGCTGACTGAGTCAGTAATTTCACATATTAACAAAGCTGTCATTAAAATGGCTGGGCCAAACTGGCAGCTTATTAGCAACAGAATGCCTTCCTATGACAAGCATCAGAGTTAGGGACTGAGAAGAGGAGGGAGTTTCCTTTGTGTTGGCCATCTCATTTCTCCCATCTTGTCATTACTTCCTCCCTGCACAATTATCTTTTTTGGGTGAAAGGGATGTTGCCTCTTTTAGATCTCCCTCGCTAAGAGGCTCTCATTTTAGAGCTATATGACAGGATGAGTCCCTTTGCAAAAGCACGGTCTTTAAGAACTCCCTTCTCCCCATGCAAGCCTGCATGGGAAGAATACACTCCTCGGTATCTTGTGATAAGAGCTTTAGACATAACTAAGGTCTGGTCTACATTGGAATTTAAATCAGCAGAGCTACGTCCACACCTTAGAGATGAGAGCTATGCCAGCTTAACCTCCCCATGGAGACAGTGCTATGTCAATGGAAGAAATCTTCCATCAATCTTGCCACTGCCTCTTGGAGAGGTGGATTAACTATAGCAAGGGTTCTCATACTGGGGGTTGGGACCCCCCATGGGGTCATGAGATTATTACAGTGGGGGTCACAAGCTGTCAGCCTCCACACCAAACCCCACTTTTCCTCCAGTATTTATAATGGTATTAAATATATTTAAAAGTGTTTTTAATGTATGGGGGGGTCACACTCAGAGGCTTGCTGTGTGAAAAGGGCCATCAGTACAAAAGTCTGAACCACTGAACTACAGCAATGTGAGAACCCCCCCACCGCTGCAGTGTCTATGCTTAAAATGCTGCAGCTGCACTGCTGTAGCTCTTCATTGTAGGCACTCACAAAGAGAAACAACTAAACACACTGAATATGCTCAATGATCCAATGTAATCTCTTAACGCCCAATCATCTATGATAATTGGGCTAGAAATTCTATCAGCTCCTTATGGCAGAACCCTGCTTTATGTGGCTTTTTCTGAAGCAAAAGTGCTCTCCTGAGGATGGTGGTTTCTCCAGATTAGATTGCTCCTTTATTTCCTAAAGGATGTCAACTCTTGCTTCTTGACACATACAATAAGAAAAAGTTCCCCCAAATCTAGGTGCTTGAAGAAACCTTTCCCCAGCTGGAATTTACCTAATTTCCTCTCTGCAGCAAGGACACACATAGGGGGAGCCTATCTTGCCTAAGGAAGGTCAGATAATTAACCTCTTCACCTCCCTAATAAGTCTACACCATAAAATTATGTTGACCTAACTCATGTTGGCATACAGCCACTGCAGTTAAGTCAATTGTGTGCAGGCACACTTGGCTTCTTGTGTCAGCAGTGCACGTCCTCACTAGGAGCACTTGTATCGATTGTATTGTCAGCATGGAGCATTGTGGGATGGCTCTTGAATGCTAGTAACAGGTGACATAAGCAACAGAGCATCTCCACTGATGCTGCATTGACCTAACTACATCAACTGTGACTCTACAGCACTCGCGGAGGTGGTGTTACTAAATTGGTGCAGGGAGGCACTTATGTCAGCAGGAGCTAAATTTAAGTGAAGACACTTCCACAGCTAGGTTGACACAAGGCAGCTTATGTCAACCTAATCGTGTAGTATAGACCAGGCTTAAGACTGAAATGTCATAGGAGAAAGTTGAAGTCCTGGTGCTCTGAAACCCAATATGCTGTATCAGTCTTTGGCCCTGCAGGAAAAAGGTGTGCACCAAATTAATAATTATTTGTAGTCGTAGCAGCAGCAGCAGCAGCATTTCAGGAATGCCTAGGAGAAGTAGCCATGGACCAGGACCCCATTGTGCTAAGTGCTGTACAAACACTGTACACAAAGATGGTTCCCCTGCCCCAAACCCCTTACACTAAGTAATTGATAGATGGCCAAACGCGCTACCATAAAAAACTGTGATCTTAGAGGCCCCCATCCTTTTTCTTACAGAAAGCAGGCTTTCCTTACCATCTGGGTTTTCCTGACTCAAAGTTTTTAGTGCTGAGGGGAGTGGATAGGCTGAGGAACAGAAAGACAACAAGATAAGTAGCAAAGTGTCAGTTTACCATGGGCTACGTGAGTGAAAACCACTCTTGTCCAGATTAACTGTTCTCACCGAGAAGCTAGAAATAATCTTAAATGCATTGCAGTGGTAAACTTAGTTATGTAGGTGACAACTAGGATCCAAATGTGATTAGAAATATCTTGCATTCTAATAGCCTTCAAATGACAGTCCTGTTTAGAATGGTCAAGTGTCATCACAGATATCCCTGAATAGCGTATAACTGGAAAGTAAATACATGCACACAAAACAATTTTCGTTAACAGCTACTTAAAATTACTTTATATATTTTATCAAATGTTAATGTCACTGACCAGGTTTAGCTGTTGGTATCTGCTTGGCAGTATGTTCTGTTTATTTAAATATAAATTCTTCCTGTTGCAGCTACATTTTTATTTTGTGAGTGTTTCTCCCTGAATTCAGGTCACTTTCTCTTTTCAGAGACCTCTGAGTACATATCTTCACGATTTAATGGTTTCCTATTTTCAGTTTGGATAGAAATATGTATGAAATTTAATTTTATTATACACACCCTTAAGAGCTTCCCAACCATTTAAAATCAACAGTCCAAAGATGCACTGGGATCACACCATTCTTCTGCAACAAAAAAAGCTGCACAGTATCTAAGGATAGAAACCATGTTGAAGTTGATTTACATTGACGTAAAAAATTAAAAAAGCCAAAAAGGCACAAGGTAGAGATAGTCATAATAAAAGCTTTGATCCCAAAACATCTTAGTTTCTCAGAAATTCGCACAATACAGCTTATGGAGAAAACTACCAACTAGTTAATATCTCATCCCGTAGTGAATAGTGTCTAAGTTGTCCCCTTTACAAACCTACAGTATATGAGGTAATGTAGATGTTTATACAAAATTGTTGTGAGGTCAAAAAGCCACATCCCCTCTGATGACTAAGTTAGTTTACAAATATACAGTACAATGCCCTGATCCTACAACTGGATCTGTGCAAGCAGAACATTGCACCTGCATGGAACACCTCTGAAGTCAGTGGGACTTTTCACAGAAGCAAAAAGGTTTGCTTTTATTGTTTGAGACGGAGGCATACTCTTAGCAAAACAATAAAGAGGTCCATATGTCTAAAACCTATAAACTGGATGAAATTATTGCAACCCTGGTTCTTCTTCCCTATTTGGTTGGTTATCCTTACTTGGCACGTCTAGCTCTTTGGGAAAAGAAAGTTGGTTGAGATTTTAAAATCAGTGAAAAGGGACTGAACGACACATCTTCCATTAAATTAAATGGAAGGTATATGGCACTAGGTCTCCAGTATAGCAGTGATGCTCTCTCAGCATCCAGAACTGAAAGCCACTCTCCTAACTTAGCAAAGGAAAGATATGCTGATGCCATAATGTGTGGCAGCTCCCCACCGTCCCAGTCCGTTAGCAAGCCAAACGGACTGTTCGGGACTATGCCACTCCTAACTTTGCCTTGCAAGATAACCCTTGGTGTACTTCCGTTCCCAAACTCTCCAGAAGGATCTCCCTACAGCATCCAGCCTGTCACTGAATGCCCACAGAAATACGGATCTGCTGTCTCCAAAGAGACAGAATATACACCAGCCTGTATATCTCACTTAAATACAACAGCACTGAGATGAATTATAATAAAACGAGAATAAATTCATTACTAAAGGACAGAGATTTAAGTGATATTAAGCTGAGATAATAGAAACAGAAATGGTTGTAAATAAAAACAAAAATATATCACGTTTCTAGGAGACTACATATAACTTTAGCTAGCCCCAAGTTTTGGCTAAAGCAATTTGCTCATCTATCCTCACACCACCAACCCACGTAGCTGGGAATCCACTGTTCATAGATGCCAAGAGTATTGAGCCAAAGCAAGGTAGTACCAGTGGACTGGAAGGATAATAAGTAGGCTTCCCAACAGGGGCGGCTGCAGGCCCCAGCATGCCAAGTGCATGCTTGGGGCAGCAAGCCACTGGGGGCGCTCTGCCGGTCGCCGCGAGGGGGACCATTGGACCCTCTGCAGGCAAGTTGCCAAAGGCAGCCTGTCTGCCATGCTTGGGGTGGCAAAATGCCTAGAGTCACCCCTGCTTCCCAAGATTGAGTGATGGGTGTGGAAGCAAATATGGTGAGTCAATGAATGTCCTTCCCAGAAGGCAAGTCAATGAAGCTTCACAGAGAAGGGAGGATTCTAAGGAAGCACTCATCAAAAGGCTCTGTAGAATGTGTTGCCTTGTGAGGTAAATAAAAAGATAAGGGGGAGCTCTCCAGACACCTCAGAGTGGTGGGAAGAAATTTCTATATCTTGCAAGCTGGCCTTTCTGGAGATATGGATGAAGATGACACTTCTATATGTGTCTGCATCTAGAGGTTACGGTGCAAAAAGAAATCAATGCAGAGAAGCACATATAGACACACCTCATCAGTTTCTCCTAGGAAAAAAGGGTCTACAGTAGGGCTGGTCAGAAATTTTCCATCAATACAGTTTTGACAAAAAAAAATATCATAAAACAAAAACATTTCAATTTGTATATGTCACCACAGTGCTTCATATCCCTGTTCTCCTGTATGGGCCAGGCTACCCGAACAGATTTTGTATCCCATGATGTACCACATGCCCTTACCAAGAGAAAAGGCTGTGGCATATCATAAGCCTGGCCTATAGAGGAGAATGGGTGCATGAGACACCTGAACTACAACTCCCAGGAGTGAATTTCTGAATCATTATTTTGGTTCCAAAGATTAGGGGCAACAGGCTGATCTCTGTTTTCCAGCCAGGTTGGGGCAGAAGGGAAGGACAGGTCCCCACTGTACTGTAGAAGAGGGCAATCATTTCCAAGTTCCCTTCATCAGCAGCACACATGGCAGCTGCCCTCGTGAGGACAAGAAACAAATCTGGGATTTGAGGGCTGTGACAGAGACTGCATTTAGCATACAGACACTGAAGTCAGGAGCCTATGAAAATAAAGACAAGAGGGTCTCTTAACACTTGGATTTACCTTTCAAACTGATTAACTCCTAGAGTAGCTGGTGAGGAGCTCTCAGACAGGCTGTGCAATGAAGAAGCCAGAGCTGATGCTTTGTCCCTGCAAGAAGGGGCTGATTCTGAGCAAAATTTCAAGTCAGACCCATGACTTGGAAGCTCTGACTCTCCCATCTGATTCCCCATGGAAACTGTCTAGAGTATCCTATTTATCTGTCAGCAGACTGGGAAGTCTCTGCAGCCAAGGAATTTTCCTTGCTGTCCTTCCTCTCTCCCTCTCCTTTTCACCAATCTTAAACCCCTTATTCTTCTGTTACTAGATTCCTTTCCCCTGCTTCCCTTTCTTCTCTCTGGAAGAGAAAGAGGGAGGCTAGGGAAAAAATAGAGAGAACTAACAACTGAGGCAGGAGGCTACATGCCATGTTACCAGGACAAAGTGAACTGGAAAGGAAGTCGACTGGCAATGAAACTAGCTTCCATTGACGCTTTTTTTGCTTCCTTGCTTTCAGGACTGGATTAATTCATAGGTATAGAGACAATGGTCCCAGTTCTCATGTGATTAAATGAAATCTAAGACAAACAAAAGATTCTAGCCCTCATGATTGCAACAGGAACTAACTAGAAACAGGAACCAAACATAACCTTTGCATGGTGTGCCTGGGACGGTCTGAGACAATAGCTCAGAGACGTGAACTACATCATGTAGATCAGTGGGATGTTAACTCCAAGACCAACTGCTCTGGGAGATCCTGCCAGCACCTTTTTATACAATAGAAAAGTCTGAGAGTACTTGACACTCTGGGATTGGGGGACAGTATGTTTGTAAAAACTGCAGATGACACCAAACTGGGAGGGGATGCAAGCACTTTGGAGGACAATATTAGAATTCGAAAAGACCTTGACAAATTGATCTGAATGCAACAAGATTGAATTCAATAAAAACCACATACGAAGTACTTCACTTAGGAAGGAAATAAATCATGGGTAAAGCAAAAATGGCCAAAAAACAGTTTTTAGCCCACTGGGTCATTTTCAGTCTGTGCATTATGCTTTTCCAGGATAATGGGCAAACATCCTCTCCATAAAAAGACAAAAAGCAGAGGAATGTAGTAGGCACAAAGTACTCAAGCAAACACATCCCAATATCAAGGATGGTACAAAAACATTCCCCAAGGATAACAGGAACACACTGACCCCTCCTAAAAGATAAGGTCAGGATAAGAGTATGTAATAAAATGTTTTAAATCAAATCAACATGTACAAGGTGAGGGTAGTAACTAGCCATGTCAGGGAGCAGTAACTAACTAACTATGTCAAAGGGGCAGTGCGTAACTTGTTTGTATTGGGGTATAAAAATGTAGCTCAGAGGAAGTGTCTTTGTCTAGCCTAGGGAGGAATGGAAAGTCCAACAGTTCACTGAGCTGGTCCACTGTTACAGACATCCATGCATTGCTGATCCAGAAGAGTCTACGGCATACTAGTACCATACTTTGTTGACAAACCTAGGTGAGTGCCTTCATCCCATAATGAACCTTGCGGTCTTGAGCGGACCACTTGAGGTCTGCTGTGCCAGCTTTCTGCACATGGCTCAGGCAGCATACAGAGGGAACGAACACACACACACATACACACACACACACACACAGCCAAATATCTATCAGCATCTAACCACAGTATTCATCAATTGACGCATCAGCTAAATTTATCCCGACAATAGACTGGAAACATCTTAAAACACATCTTTCCAATTATCAAAGAATGAAAATGTAGAGAATACATAGCAGCTTATTAGGTTTAGTCTACACACAAAAGTTGTACTGTTTTAACTACAGAGATATAGTTAAAAGTGGCACAATTCCCCCTAGGGTCAACAGTTTACCAGTATGAAAGTGTGGTTATAACAGTATATCTTAGCATACAAAAAGGGAAAAACTATACCAACATAAGACACCTTTATACCAGTAGAGTCGCATTCATATTAAAGGCTGTACTGATATAACTATTCTCGTTTAACACACACGTACACACACACACACAGTTTTTATAGCAGTACAAAGGTCTGTATGTAGAACAAGACTTTGTTTAGCAGACTACTTTTTCAGGTTAGCTGAAACATTGCATTTAATCCTTAAGTTTCTACCTACTTACCACCAAAACTTTTTGCTATCATTGTTTTATATAGTTTGCATTCATTTTTTTTAAGCAAAAAATCTAATCCTCATTAATGCATTCAATTCTCTGCTGTACTCTCAGCCTTAAAAAAAAAAATCTTAGCATAATAACAAAATTTGAAAGAAATGAAACTTTAAGGTTCATGTATCAGAGGGGTAGCCATGTTAGTCTGGATCTGTAAAAGCAGCAGAGTGTCCTGTGGCACCTTATAGACTAACAGACGTATTGGAGCATGAGCTTTCGTGGGCGAATACCCACCTCATTCGACTAAGTGGGTATTCACCCACGAAAGCTCATGTTCCAATACGTCTGTTAGTCTATAAGGTGCCACAGGACTCTGCTGCTTTTAAGGTTAATGAGTCCTAAAGGCATTTATATGAAAAGCATTTACAAGTGCAAAAATGAATCTAAAAATAAGATAGTTCAAAGGCTTACATGACTCCTAATATTCACAAGTACAACCACCACCAGTTTACTGGAAATTCATGAACCATTCAAGTGGGAGCACAGGTGTCTCCCCTTTCTATTTCAGTTAATCAACCCTAAGCCTGGGGGAGTTTTTAAGTCAAGAGATAATGTTTGTTTTAAATCAAGTTGTCACTGGGACTTAGCAAATTTGTCAGATATTTAGCAATGCACAATTACTAACAGCTCTATTTGTAACTGTGAAAAATGAGTTTTCAAATGGAAATACTGAAAAACTTTGAACTATAGCGGCAGTAAAGGAGAAGGGTTATGAGAGTGTCAAATGCTTAATGTTAATTTTAACCTTTGATTAGTAAATATTTAAAGAAAGCCATGTTCTATGACATAAAGTTCTTCTTTGCCATGAAATTTTAAATAAAGTTACTAATGCAAGGCAGGAAATTCTGAAAGTAAGCAAATAATCTTACTGGAACTTAAAATGTGTATCTAAGGTTCTCTTACAGCACTGTTTTTCTAAAATGAGAATTATGGAATTATTTGAAGCGTATTTGGTCTCAATGATAAAAATATCCATTTGTTGAGAACACCAAGAAAGAGAAACACATGAAGATAACATTTCAAGGAATAAACTGTTCTTTTTACCTTGAGATTCATTGTAGTTTTATTTTTACACTTCAAATTGGATTCAAGGAAACTCAAAGCACTAATTACCTTGAATGACTTTTGTGGTAGAATAGTTTTTGGCTTATCCTTGAGCAAAGCAAGAACTGTCACTCCTGGGCAAATTACTCTTGTTTTGTCATCACAGACCACTGAAAACTGAAACTTAGCTGACTCAAGGCTTTAATAATTTCAATAACCCTTTAAATACTGGTCTTTATTTAACATGAATGGGGGAAAATGAAAAAGTATACTAGAGAATGTAAAGAGATTGGGTAATCTGCTAATGATCAGAAAAACAAACATCCATTTTTCTGTTGGTTTTTGTTTGATATAAATTACAGAAGAAAGTACTGACATTCATATATTTAATGGTCACACTTTAAAGCACAAAACAAAGATCAGAGGTTTAATCTATTTTCCTCTTTAAATTAAGAAACTACAAGGAATATAAAAATATAGGTAGTATAGCATGCATAGAATCCAATAAAATATACCAAAGATAGAAATGTGATTTGCCATTCATGATCATACCATAGATTCAACTCTTATATACTTCTTCTGACGATAACAAATGGTTGACCCTTAAGAGAAAGGCAAAATTCCCCACCAACACACTTGGCCAATTCTGCAAAGCTGTACTTTAGGGCTACATTTTCTTCCTGATCCCTGCAGAGGAACATATTATGCCCTGAAGCAAGATATTTGATTACTCTTTGCTGAGCATGCATATATACACGAGTTATTTATGGCCAAAACTATCCAGCCATCTTATATTACAGCTACAGTATTTGACAGTGATTTCCTACAGAAGTGAATTCCACAGACTGATTACATATGTACTGTTACTATATGAAGTGTTTCCTTTTATGTGTTCTAAATTTGACAGACACTGATTTTGTCTTTGTTCTTGTATTACTCGTGCACTAAGGAAAAAATAAGAGAGAGCAGGGAACAGATTGGTTTTCTCTAAGCAGAGCAATACAACTCAGCATTTTGTATTCTCAGACCAAGGCCTGATCTTGCAATCAATCCCACCCAGGTGCAATCTCACACCCATGCAGCTCCTTGCTGAAATCAAGTCTTACAAATACCTTAAACAGATTGATAAGTATTAGTTCAAGAAGTACCAGTGTGCCTCAAAGTGTACAGCTCACTCCTTGGGATACCCATCTCAGTCTCTCTTTCCCCACTTAAAAAGAACTCAAGATTTGTGACCCTACTGGCCTTATAGTACACAGTCTTTTTTTATTATTATTTGTTTTATTAAACCAAACCTCTTGTGTAGTTTTATCTGTTCAAGAGTGTTAAGTTTCTTCAGCAAAAGCTATTCTGTTTATACGGTGTTGGTTCATTAGACTATCCATGAATTATAACATTAGAATATCCAAAAATTATAACATTCAAAAAAAAAAAAAACAGTTGGAGAACACTTCAACCTCCCTGGTCACTCAATTATCGATCTAAAAGTCACAATTCTCCAAAAAACACCAGAATCCAATGAGAAACTTCAGAACTGGAATTAATTTGCAAACTGGACACTAATAAATTAGGCTTGAATAAAGACTGGGAGTGGATGGGTCATTACACAAAGTAAAAACTATTTCCCCATGCTAATTTTTCCCCTACTGTTACTCACACCTTCTTGTCAACTGTTTGAAATCGGCCATCCTGATGATCACTGCAAAAGTTATTTTTCTCCTGCTGATAATAGCCCACCTTAATTGATTAGTCTCATTAGAGTTGGTATGGCAATGCCCATTTTTTCATGTATCAGAGGGGTAGCCATGTTAGTCTGGATCCGTAAAAGCAGCAAAGAATCCACACACACACACACACACACACACCTCTTCCTACTGTATTTTCCATTGCACACATCTGACAAAGTGGGTTTTAGCCCTCAAAAGCTTATGCCCAAATAAATTTGTTGGTCTCTAAGGTGCCACGAGTACTCCTTGTTCTTTTTGCTGATACAGACTATACAGCTATCACTCTGAAACCTGTTTTAACAGTAAGTTTCAGGCACCTGTGGTACAAAATTCTGTTCTAATAAATGTTGCCATAATATCAGAACTGCAGTCAATGATGACATAATGCAAAACTTTCCCAAACTGTATGAGGAAATGGGAGACTGACAGCTGTGTTGATAGTGCAGAACTGAATAACATTTAAACACAGATGTCCCACTTCCCAAGCATGTAGGCAATTGATCAGTCTGCTATATAAGCAAGTTAGTAGCCCACGTAAACTCAATTCCGGCAAGTCAGTCCCATTAAACAGGTGTCCTAGTCAGTCAGCATTCACTGTGGTGTGTTTGACAACGCTTTAAAGAGAGACAAAAAGGTCAACAGAAGAGTAAACTTTAGCTTGGGAAAGTAAAAGTTCATACTTAGTCAAAAATGAAAGATTGATTTAAAATATTAACACTAAGTGGTAACTCCATCTCTGGGTGTGTCCTAAAGACTACGAATAAAATAGAACTGACAATTTCAATTAGGCTGGGTGATGGATATTTGAGAGCTAAAAGGGTGTATAAAATAAATAAATAAAAAGATATGCAAATTAGGAGGACACAATTGTTCAATCTAGGTTATACACGTCTATTCCAATCAAGTATCTGAAACATCTGAGATAATATCCCAATAAATAATCCAAACCTCTTTCAAATTAGGGAATTACTGTAGTTCATTTTAAAACTGGAAGCCACATGAGGATGGTGTTTGATTACTTTGACTTGTAGTGTGGTGGGAGAAATGAATAGAGGAAAACCACAGATATCTTCAACAGACCATGAGTCAAATTCAACCTCTCCTTCCTGAGACCAAAGATTATAGGGAAAATGTTGGGAAATCCCTCCCAAAAATCAATTAAATGGACCACTCTGGAGATGTCTTTGGGTAAGTACCTGTAAAACAGTTGGTAAGACTTCACATAGAAAAAGGGTTTGATAAAATGAAGAGTTATTTTATATTGTATTTTCTGAATATAAGAAATGGTTCTGTTGTATCTCTCTAGTTTGTCTTATTTTTATAATGTTTTTAGGCTTTTTTCTTTTAGAAGCATACTTGGTTGACAATGATACACTAGGCTTATATAAAAGGTAACTTTGTAAAATTTTCCTTTACTTGTCTCTATTGCTTAAATTCATCAGGAAAATAAATTAAAGTGAGAAGGAAGCGTCTAATGTGACAGTCTGCAAAAACATATCAGAGGTATGAAGGAGAAAACATTTTATTATATATAGTTCTCATGGCTAAAGTATTTGACAGTAACATAAATTACATTTTTCTTTTTAGAGAGATAATGAATTCCATTATTGCAGGTGTGTCATACACAGATAGTCAAGGGTTAATAGAACAGAAGTACTTCATGTCTCTTTTGCCTGTAAAGGATTAAGTTCAGTGAGCCTGGCTGTCACTTGACCAGAGGACCAATTAGGGGACAGGATACTTTCAAATCTTGAGAGAGGGAAGTTTGTGTGTGTGCTGTTAGTTTTTGGTTGTTGTTCACTCTGGGGGCTCAGAGGGACCAGACGTGCAACCAGGTTTCTCTCCAATCCCTCCGATACAGGCTCTTATGAGATCAGAATAGTGAGTACTAGGTAGATAAAGCGAGTTAGGCTTATAGTTGTTTTCTTTATTTGCAAATGTGTATTTGGCTGGAAGGAGTTCAAATGTGTATTTTGCTGAAAGGATTTTAATTTGTACTTGTATACTTAGGCTGGGAGGGTATTCCCAGTGCCTATAGCTGAAAGACCCTGTAACATATTCCATCTTAAATTTACAATGATAATTTTTTACTGTTTTTTCTTTCTTTAATTCAAAGCTTTTCTTGTTTAAGAACCTGATGGTTTTTTTATTCTGGTGAGACCTCAGGGGACAGGGTCTGGATTCACCAGGGAATTGGTGGGGAGAAAGGAGGGAAGGGGGAGAGAAAGGTTAATTTCTCTCTGTGTTAGGATTACTTTCTCTCTCAGGGAGAGTCTTGGAGGGGGAGAGAGAAGGAGGGGAGGAAGGTGGATTTTCCTCTCTGTTGTAAGATTCAAGGAGTTTGAATCACAGTGATCTTCCAGGGTAACCCAGGGAGGGGAAGCCTGGGAGAGGCAACGGTGAGGGAAAGGGTTTACTTTCCTTGTGTTAAGATCCAGAGGGACTGGGTCTTGAGGGTCCCCGGGCAAGGTTTTGGGGGGGACCAGAGTGTACCAGGCACTGGAATTCCTGGTTGGTGGCAGCGCTACAAGTACTAAGCTGGTAACTGAGCTTAGAGGAATTCATGCTGGTACCCCATCTTTTGGATGCTAAGGTTCAGAGTGGGGAATTATACCATGACAAGGTGGCTTTGAGATTTCCAGTAGAGTATAACATTCAAGTACTTCTGCATAGTTATAATAGTCACAATAGCGTTTGTATATGTATTAAAAATACTGCAGCTCTGTTACAAAGGAATAAAAATAACTGGCTAAAGTGACCACTGGGAACTGGGACTCATGAATTTTAGCACAGAGAATCTTACACTTTTTCTGTGAAACTTTTGACAAGTACTTCAGCTCTCTGCACATCTGTTTACCCATGTGCAAGGAAGATAATACTTTACTGTAAAAAAAAAAAAAGTATTAGAAGGTTTAAATCTGAATTGCAAAGCCAAACAGAAATGAGAGTCAATATTTGGTTAATAAGCATATTTCTGGACTTAAAGCATTTTTACTTTAACTGTAAGCTATAGGTTTATTGCAATTTACATCGGTAAAGTGCTGGCATTCTCAGCAGACAGATATTACGGACTTGATCAAATGCCCAGTGAAAGCAATAGAAAAGACCCCTTTGACTTTACTGAGCATTGGATCAGGCCCTATATAATACAGTTATTTTAACTCCATCTTTGTAGAAGTCCTGAGATTTTATCCATTGATACTGCTTTTACCACACACAATATTTTTCTCCTTAAATAAGACACAATAAGATAGTACAAAGAGTAGGAATGGGACCAAATAGATTTGGGTCCCAGGGCAAGAGTCTTTAACTGAACTAGACTGCAATAAAAGCAGTAAAGATATGAAACTTACATTTATACACACACACCAGGGGTCGGCAAACTACAGTCCAGGGCTGCATCCAGCTCTTCAGATGTTTTAATCTGGCCCTCAAGCTCCCGACGGAGAGTGGGGTCCAGGGTTTGCCCTGCTCCACATGTGCCGTGGCTCCCTGCAGCTCCGGGAAGCAGCCGCATATTCCCCCCTCTAGCGCCTATGCGTAGGGGCAGCCAGAGGGCTCCACACACTGACCTGCCCCAAGCACTACCCCCGCAGCTCACATTGGCAGGGAATCATGAGCATTCATGGCCGGCCATACAATTTCCATACCCAGATGTGGCCCTTGGGCCAAAAAGTTTACCCACCCTTCATACACCAACCTCAGTATCGAGTTAACTAATGAAGACAAGTATTTTTCAACTGGATGGGCTAAAACATCATGCACTTGGGCTCTTGCATGTTAAAGCAGGACTTGAAAAATCCATTTACTAGCTTCAAGTAGGAAGATTGCCATGTTGAGTGGAGGCAGAGACAGGTCTAAACCTTCAATAGGAGATGTTCAAACTTACTTTAAAAAAAAAAAATTCTCTAGCCCTTATGATGGTGAAGAATTTTCCAAACATGAGCTGATTCAGTGTATTCTTCCTTCCTCTTCTGCTGTTTAGAGCTTCCCCAGGCATTAACATTACAAGTGTGCACTCAGTTTCACTGTTGGCATTCAAAATCCTGTGGGCAGTTGTGAAACTGACAAGAATTATGACAATTTTACCCCTTTATTGCAAAACAGAGCAATAATAGTATAAGCAAACATCACTGCTATTCCTAGGTGAAGACGAGAAGGACCCAAAACAGAATTAGGTGGTGAAGGTTAAAGTAGTGGTGCTCTCTAGCTCCAGTCTCCCACCACACACCCCCAACCTTCAGAGCAGGAGACTGCCGAAAAGTTAAAATAATGGACACTCTCGCAGAACTTGTCATAGGGAAAAGGGGGTTGAGAGAGAAAAACAAAGCTTCTTGCTTGTGGCTTAATGAGTTGTCAGAGGCCAATACTGAAAGACGGAGACTCTGAAGAGGGACCAGCTAGGTCAGGAATTGGCATCTCACCAATGTGCTACCCTTGCATTTTGCTGATAAGCCCCTTGTATCCATCCTTTGCATCAGCCTCAAGACACATTTCAGAAAGGAGCTAGACATCGTGACTCAGCAGCTGGAACAGTGGGCCAGATTTTCTCCATGACAGGAGTTCTCATGTTAGGACAAGAGGGGCCTGAAAATGCCATCCAGATGGACTTCTTTCAGAACACAGTACCCTCTAATGGGACAGGTTTAAAGGGTTTGGTAAGGATTATCAAAGAGACCCTCCCCCCTCAGATTTTTGACACCTCACATACCACAGGAGGACATTTTCCAGTAGAAGCTATGCTGCCACTGACAGTCCCCATGCTGTTGAACAGCAGCAGCAGGCATGGAGGGGGTCAACTCCAGATAAATGAATGCTGCTGGTAGCCATGTTATCTTCCACAGTGTCTTAGTAAAAATCTGAAGATTGCGCAAGGAACAGTACTACAGTGAGTAGGTACTCACCAGCTCTACCTCCTCTTGCACTTGTCCTGCCTCTTAAGATACCTCACAGGAAAGATCCCATAGAGAACCAGAGAATGAGCGTGCAGAGACAACGCAACCGGAGGTAGCACCACTGAGAGTGTTCCACCCAGATACAGTTTTTTCCGCCCGCAAAAATAAAAGAAACTGAAGAGTTGAGATGGACCAATTTTTTAGAACAAAATGAAAGTTTGAACTGAAGCAATCAGCAGTGATCAATGCTGAAATGAAAGCTTAACTGCTTTTGCTCTCTAGTATCCATCCATGCTCAAGCATGTTATAAGTGAACATGGACTACAAAAGAATAGTTTCTGGCAACTTATTTTTTTCCTCCTCGGAAAAGATGACCCACTATTGGAGTGCAAATCCTACCTGAACTCTTGAAAGCTGTGATAATGCTTCCTCTGACTCGCATTTAAGAGATTCACTTAATGAATATTGTATATGTATGCCACATAATTTGGACATAAACCCGCTATGCACCTAGCATGGTGAGAAGCTTAGTATCCAAGCTCTGTAATTATCAATATGTTTTGTTTTTACAGCTATACTAACAACATTAGACTCTTTAGATGAAAAGCTGTTCAGTTACTGTGGACACTCAGCTGCTAAGGTCTAATTATAATGATGGGCAAGGTATAAATTTAATTTTTCACTGAAGGATGACAAAGCATTACCTGCTTGCTATTTCTCTTTACTTGTCACAGATTAGTCAGTCACATCTCAATTATAAAAAAATATTCGAGTCTCCTAGATGTGTTGGACTATGGATTCCAAAAAGTCATTAATCACCACCATTAATAGTCTGTTTATTAGACTGTATATCTTAATTTCTTGGGAATATTTATTATTTAGAATTGGATCAGTTAAGTAGATAATTGTATATTTCATTGAAGATTGGAGGAAAAAAATACTAAGTGTTTTAACAAAAAATAACTCATAAATCTTACTTGCTGTTTTCTTGAAGTTGCCTTGGGAAACAGGCCGGCTGACAAAACTGATGAAAGCGGAGAGCAACATAGCTCAGGAAAAGGGTTTGGAATTGATGGGATTTCCAACACACCAAGCTCTTTCTTTTTGATCCTACATCAACAAAATATGCAGCAGGGTTTATATAAATACAGTATACATTAGGACATTAATATTAGGGGATTTGCCACATTAGTTATTTTTATCAAAAGGCTGTACTGATTAAAATGCACGTGATTAATTTTGCACATGCAGGATTTCCTTACACTCTCCAAACTCTTCCATCTCCCCCAGTGGTCACAGTATTACCAATTTAGTCATTTTCCAACCCTTCCCAGCCCCTGTAAATTTAACACCCCCTCAAATTTCAATTCCTGGGGTGACTAAATTAAATCCCAGTAACAACTCATGGATGTAAAATTAATTGCTAGCATAAATCTTTACAGCATGAGGGATTAAGTGTGTCCATACTGTTTTCAGGTATTGCAAATATTTTCAGACCCCGATTCTTACGCATGTGCTTAACTTTACTATAACGAGTAGTTCTATCTGTTTGAACAGAGCTACCCATGATAAAGTTAAGTACATGCATGAGTTCAGTGCTGCACGGAGGTGGGGGGAGGCAAGTGGGGCAATTTGCCCCAGGCCCCACAGGGGCACCCACGAGAATATAATATTGCAACTTTTTTTTTACGGAAGGGGCCCCCGAAATTGCTTTTCCCCAAGGCCCCAGCATGAGTTTTTTCAGGGTCAGGTCCCAAGGTGATTCATAGCTTGGAATTTCACATAGGAAAAATATTCCTTTCTGCCTCTAACTACCTTTGTTTGTCTTCTTTTTTTGACTCCTTAATTAAGTATAAGTGAACACGGACTACAAAAAAATAAGGTCATGTTTTTTAAATCTAAGTTTGTATTTCTTTCAAATACCACCAGCCACCTGTGAGAGTTTGAGCAGATTACTACTTCCATAATTATTTTTGGAAGATCACTTTTGCATTAATTTAAAAAATAAATAATTTTAGCCAGCAAGACCTAAGCTTTTAGAATGCTGTGCACACTACATTACACAATTTTCTGACATGTAAAATATAAGTTAGCACCTATTCTTCTAGGCAATAGAAATCAAAACACCAGAAATCTTGATTTGATTTTGCAAGCATTCGTTTCCTCGCCTCCAATTTGTGGGAGTTGAAGACAGGGGTTAATAGTTAACCTCTTCATTACTGTATTAGTGTCATTCTATGGGTCACTTGTTAATTGGTATGATAAAAATATTTAGACTCTTCCACATCATTAAATTACTGTTGAGGCTGCTTTTGTTTCTTGGAGTATTTAGAGAACATTAATTTACAGGGAATATATAGTGTTTAGCAGAAGTGGAAAGTATTGTGTTCACAATGTTTTGAAGTGTGGGAGAAGTTAATGTAGACAAACTATCAGACACTTCATAAAAGCCTAGCAGCTACCTTTCTTTTAATACAAGTTGAAATATCTTCCTTTTGAAACGTGAGTTTAACGACTGGTGAAAGTACCTGGTACAAAAATCACTTCGAGTGATAATAACTCTTACAGAAGCTGCTTTAATAGTAGATGTTCCTGGCAAAAGGAGTTCTCTTATCTTACAAGCTGGTTCATTTCACTTTAAAAAAAAGTGTGGTGTATAATGTTGCCCAGAGCCTTGCCAGATCAAGTTCTGAAACTACAAACAGCAATTTGTATGTCCCAAAAAAGTCAGTGGAAGTTGATGGCTTGTGTGAAATATTTTGTTGCTGATAAGACTCAACTTTAAAACCTTTAAAAAAGTAAAATGTGGGTTAAAAGATCTTAAGGAAGAAATTAAAGAAGCGAAGACTAAAACATTGCCACACAAAGGATAAAGGTCCCTATCCTGCAAAGACTTGTGCGTGTATTTAACTTTACTACTGTAAGTAGCTCCATTGATTTCAAAGAGACGACTCACAGTAGGAAAGGTAAGCGTATGCTTAAGCGTTTGCAGGAGTGGGGACTAACAGTATCTGTTCAGAGCCAATAAAAAGGGGGGTTATTTTAATTAGAGAAAAAGATGCTCCCGCTACAGCACACCTCACATCTCTTTCTATTTCCAGTTGCAACTTCCTTATTCTGCCTTGGATGTGGCAAACCTTTGATAGTATTTTCCGAAAATTGTGCAAATAGGTTTTGTTCTATCCCTGTCCCACGTCACTATTATTCAGACATCAGACCTTTGCGATGGCTTCCTCTGGTTGGTTTTGATCAGAGTGTGGGGCGAGCCACACACACCACCTGGGTGTAAGTAGCATCAGAACAGGAGCGTCGCCTCGTGTAACCAACACACGTTCATCTCCGAGCCTTGTTTTCGCTTAGGAGCCTGCCCGCAAGACGCCCGTGAGGCTCTGGAGGGGAGACGGCGCGTTTCTGGGGCGGGATAACGCTTCTGCTAGATCCCGGGAACTTGGAGCCACCTGTAGCCACCCACCCCGGCATCCGTCCTGCAGAGCCGCTCCCCCACCCCCCTTCCAACCTTACCTGTCTGGCCCGGGCCGGGGTCCCGCCTGGGACTGGGGCACTGCAGGGGGGATGAGAGGAGCCCGCTGGGCTAGCCAGGGGGAAGGAGCCAAGTCCCCGCTGCTCTGCTGGGAGGGAGCCGGCGTCCCGGCAGCCCTCCCTGCGCTCCTCGGCAAATCTGGCAGCGGGGCAGCCATCGCGGCGGCGGCGGCGGCGCCTCCTCTAGGTACCATCCTCTGGCTCAGCCCGAACGCGAGGCACTGGCAGCAGCTGATCAGTCAGGCAGGAGCGTGAGAGCCGGCGGGCCGGACTTGTAGGGTGGGGACTGCGGGGGGGAGCGCGAGCGCCGCCCGGGCTGCTGCAGCAGCCCCCCAAGCCCCTTCCCCAGCGATATGGGGAGCGCCCTGCGCCGCCGAGACTCCCGCGCTAGGGGCCCCTGGGCGAGGCTGGCTCCCTAAACTCATTGCCTCCCTGTCGAGGGCGAGCCCCGCCCGCCCCACGCCAGCACAGCCGGGGACCCCGTCAGCTGGGCAGCAGCCGAGCCCGGGAGGTGCTTGGGGACAAGGGCGGGCTGAAGAGCCCGGGCTTCAGGCTCCCTCCACTCCAGAGCTGGGACCCGCTGGGCGGGCAGCGGCTTATTGGGGTCACTCTGCAGCCGCGCCCCGCTACAGAAACAGAGACATTAACCCTTAACGCACGGGGGGAGGGGGCAGGTTTGTTCCCTCCCGGCACCTGACACGGGCGGTTCCTTGTGAGAGTCGCTGGCTCCCTGGCCAGCTGCAGCTCCTTGGGACACTTAGCAATGGTTTGACTCTACAGCAGGTTGGGGCGCCAGGGGGCTAAGGGACTGACCTAGGCTCAGGAAGCCTTTGATTAAATTCCCACCTCTGCCACCTACCTCCTATGGGATCTCCCTCCCTAGCCCCGTTCCCCTTCTGTAAAAAGAAAGTTAAAATATCTTCCCGCCCCCGCCCCAAGTTTAGTTTGTAAACTCCTGAGGCAGGGATCCTCTTTTCTATGCGCATAAACAGCCCCAGCCCAATGGGGGGCCAGGCATCCTTGGGAGCTGTGAGTACTAATACACAGTTTCCCAGAGCCACAGTGGGGCTTAGATGCCTAAATCCCAGATTGTCTCACCTTTCTTCCATGCAGGGCCTGATCGAGTAACTCCACACAGGACTCATCCAGCAGTGGAGAGAAAGACATGCTTCCTTATCACTTTTAGCCCAGTGATTAGGGTATTAAACGATCCTGGTTCCGTTCCTTCTCTTGCCTGATGATGTGAAGGAATTTGAACAGGAGTTTCCCTCCTTTCGGGAGAGCACCCCAACCACAGAACTACCCGTATTCTGCTGACTCTCTCTTTCAATCGCTCCTGTTGAAACCAGTCTACTCTGTACAAATAATTAAATATGTCTCCAGCCAGAAATACTGCAAGTGACTTTATAGCTTAGTGGTTAGGGCACCTACCTGAGCGGTGAATAACCCTTGTTCAAATCCCTTCTCATCAATCTCTTTGTGGATCTGGACCATTAGTAATACACATCTTAAATGTTCTAAGTGCTTTACAAATCATTAACTAAACTTCCCAATATCTCTGTGAGATAGGAACATATTTTTACACATTGGAGAAGAAAGAAATGAGCAGATCTGGAAAAGGCAACATCCATGGGCCAAAACAATGAACTGATCCCAAGATGGGTTTTGGTCCTTACAGGAATGCAGAGACATGCAAAAAGAGATTATACATCCCAGCTGGAGGCTTGAGCACGCTGGATGCATGTTCACACACATTCCTTGGGCCACATCTACTCAAAGATCTACACCACCCTGCCAGCTAACTCAGACTTGCGAGGCTCAGGGTGAGGTGCTATTTAATCACAGTGTAGACATTCTGGCTTGGTCTACAGCTTGAATTCCGGGACGCTCCCTTCTCACACGGTCCTGGAGCCCAGGCTCCTGCCTGAGCTGAAAAGTCTACACAGCAATTATATAGTCCATTAGCCTGATCCCAAGTCAGCAAGCATGGGCTAGCTGTGGGTTTTAATTGCAGTGTAGACATCCTCAAAGAGCATAAAGTCAAATTGTGAGTTGCACTTTTGGGGCAATATCCTCAGATTAGGAAGCCTAACTCAGACTTAGTTTTATATGCACAAAACTCAGATTAAAAATATGACAGTTTCCAAATTGTTTTTGGTGTCACTCAACTGACTCCAACACAAAACACCTGAATCTCAGTTTAAGGAGAAAATGTTAACTGCACAGAACTAACTGGGTAAGATGCACTCATGCTAGTGAATATAAGAGAAAGTGTTTGTGAAAAGATTAGGGCCCACTCTTAACTCCCAATGAAGTATGTAGAACTACATAGAACTCCTCTGATGGTATTTCACTTAAAGAAAGTAAATGTTTTGAGACTAATGAGAAAACAAAATGTTTCAAGATAAAATATTTTGCTGTTTCTAAACTCACTGAAGAAATCCAGATATGGAGAATAACATTTTAATTATTAAGTGAGAATGTTCTAAAATAGGAACACAACCAGCAGTTCAGTTACAGATGATTTTGCATGAGGTTGATAAAACTAGGAATTCCTTGTGCTTGTCCTCTAGCAGTTCATTCTCTGTCACTCATACTATGGCACTTGAAAAATTGGGGCTGATTAAGAATTCTTATATACTGACTTTTGCAAATGTATTCTGAATGTTATAACATCTAATGACTCATCATAATTGGCAAGTTGATGTAATGGTGTAAAAGGCTGGCAGGATTCTCCTGTGAGGAGAAACAGGGAAGGGCAGAATTATTTTTGCAGACTCACTGAGGCAGGTGTGACTCGTTAAACTCCACCCTGAATGTAAGGGGAGGGGGGAGAGAATATGGGGGGGTATTAAAAGAAATAGTTTGTAGGTAGAAAAGTAGGATCTGGGGTAGATAGGAATCATAAAGTAGTAAATTTAGTCTGATGTTTATGACATAGATAAAGTTAAACTATAGAAAGAAGGTAACATCTAAACTTCCACAAAATCTGTAAAAAATGTGTTGGAGCAGGAAAAGGACTAACACTGTACATATGGTAAAGCTTTGATTTTATATATAGTAGTGCCATTAGCTGGATAATTTGTTTTAACAAAAGGTGAATATAAACAACTTTGAAAATTATTGTATTGAAAATACATTAATAGTAAAGCATGTTCCAACATGCAAAACTTCAATTGAGTATTAATAGCTCACAGCAGCGCAAAAATCAGTTGTAGGAAGACCATAAACAAAGGGTTAATACTATTGATATTCTGGTTCTAATTTAAAGGGCTTTAACAAGGACCTAGAAGAAATACATCCGACTTGCATTTTATGTAAAGCCTTCCCCCCGCCCCTTCTCATAGCCTGTGATACTACTTTGTACTTCTATTAGCTTCCAGAGGACAATCTATTATGAAAATTTTGCAGATGAGGAAACTGCACAGGTAATATAAAATCAAACTCTCTTGTTCTTCAAAACATAAAAATAAACAGGAAAGGTAGTTGTATGTTCTTTGCATTCCACAAGAATGGAAAATGCTTGCCTAAGAATCATTAAGGATAACCTGAACTATGAGTACTTCAGTCAGAGGAATACACTAACATTCAAGAGTAACCTTCTTAAACCTACTTCACTTAACAAGTGCATTTAAAAAAAAACACTGAAAGTAGAATAAAAAGCAAGTTGCTGCTTGAACTTCAAATCAAAATACAATTTCATCAGTTGCAAGATCCTTACTGATACCTCATCCATTGCCCTCACGTGACTTTACCATAAATGCTCCTATAAATTGCTCTGCTACATGTCTATCACTGAATTGGCCATTAGTATGTCTGCATCACTCCACTTCTTGCCTCTTCTTGGTTCTTGTTCTGCTAAGCAGATGTTTCACCAAAACTAGCTCTGCAGACAACCTTCAATCCCCATCTCAGTAGCATTATAGTTTCCCCTTTCCTCTTTCATTTTCCATCATTTCCATGATTCCATCTGCAGAGTAGCAATAAGATGAACGCCTGAAAGCAATCAAAAATGGGGCTGCCCGAAAACAACATGGTGAAGAGCTGTGGAAGCAGAGCTGAAAAAGCTGAGGCACAGATGGGGAACCATTGAAAGACTTGCCAGAAACAGACAGGAGTGGAGGAGAGTAGTCACTGCTCTAAATGCCAGAGGCATAATAGGAACATGATGATGATTTCCTCTTTCATAACCACCTATTGAGATCTGAGAGCAGGTGGGCACAAGCCCACCCATGTCTGAAGATCCCTCTCCCACCCTAAGGGGAGCAGCCACTGAACCCAGGCCTCAAATGATTCTGGTGGACAACTAATAAGAAACAGGGACAGGAGTGAGGTCATAGGGCCATAACCAGAAGGGGCCACTGAACGGAGAACCCCGGACAGGGTCCACTGTTCCTCAAAGGTGTCTAGAGAACCAGTGGACACAATCCAAAGGAACTCTGCCTGGATGCATGATCGAATGGAGAAACAGAAATAGACCCCACAGTCGCAGAGCACCTCCCCGTCCGCCATTCTCCTCCTGGTTTCCTCTTTCATAACCTGTAGCCTGTTTGCGGATACAAAATGTCAGTTTTAGATGTTGTGAAAAATCAAATAACGTTTTTTTAAATGTAACAGATTGAAGCTATTCAGAGTATGCAACTCACAATCAGAAGACTCCAAACTCTACAGCTCTCAGAAGTTTGTGTGCTATTCATGGCCAAACCAAATTGAATAATAGAACAAAAGAAGTTGTAACTCTAATTAGCAGAGAGAAAACCTTCACAGTTAGCATCAAAGGGAAGATTTAAAAACCAAGCATACCACCTAATGAGCTTGCAGGTAGAATAATTTCTTTTTCCTCTTATACTCCATGAATCTGAGAACAAACTATACAGAATGAAATATACAATATTATAATAATATAATATAATAATATAATATAAAAGTTTCCAGCTGCAGGAGTGGAATTTATTACAGAATTAGGCCCTATCTTTCATATGGATCTACTAGTGTGGTCTCCAGTGCCTGTGATTCTCCACAGATATCTCAACGCAAGATTGAAACATTAGGTAGACTATAGATACAGGAAAACAAAAGATACTGGCATGGATCATGCTGACAATGCTTCGTTCTTGGCTTTTACATAGATCATTGATTACATAAACCAGTTATTCATGCCTTCTTCATCTCCCTGATATATTGCAGCAATGAGATATACCTGGGCATAACTTTCTTCAGGGTTGGTCTGAAAGTATGGAATGAACTCCCTCAAGAACTAAGGACCATCACAAACCTCCTCTCTTTAGGCTCCAAATGCAAGGCACATTTTTGTCCTGAACTTCTCCTACATTTAAAAAAAAAAAACCCACACCATACCAAAACAAGGCACTTTCTGAACACTCTTGTCCCTCTGGGAAGAGGGTAAGAGAACAAACAGCACATGAAAAATGTGTACTCACTTTACTTAATGTACTACCAGAAGGTGCTCTGATATTGCAGTGATGAGTGCAGTATAAAAACTTAGAAGGTTATTTAATCCCCACAGTGTCATAGTTATCCTTGCAGGGTGGTGGTGAGAGGGAACTAAAATGCCTAGGCCAATCAGACTAGCACTACTAGAGCTAGCCTGCTTTGAATTTTTAAATTTTTAAAATGCTGTTACAATGAACATGTACAATATATTACTCAGTACAAAGTTTCTTCCTCCTTCATGTGCACATGTGTAGTGATGGCCAAAATGTTGTTAGTAAGCCAGTGAATCTCAAGAAAATGTGCTGTGATACATCTGCGTTTTGTTTTAGTCAAGCATTTCACCATTTGGCTTGTACAGGTATGGGGTATGCCCTTAAAGCTTCTGTACAACATTTAAGAAGTATGGAAATGATATTCTCCACTTTTACTCTTCCAGCTGAGGATTTCAAAGCACCATACAAAAATCTTAATTAAATTAAGCCTCACAATAACCCTGTGATGTATACAGTATCACTTCCGCTTTACAGATGGATAAATTGAAGCACACGAAAGTTCAGTGTCTTGCCATGGTCACAGAGCCCAGATCTCCTGTCTTCCAATCCTGTGCTTTAACCACTAGTCCTCCTGAATTTAATTAAAGTATTTAAAGGAGTGATCCAAATGCTCACTTAAAGGAAACATATCAGAATACCAGTAAAGCAAGCACAGTCAAAAGTCAGAGTCCACATTTTTAAGCTTTCAGTTCATTAAAATACTTTGAATACAGATTAACTTTGCTCAGCTAACAATGCTTATCCTTGACTCTGACAGTCAAGTATAATGTGTCGCACAGCATTGTTCTTTCCTTGTATTTACTTCTAGAAAGGCCATTACACAGCTTTGAAAATTATGTCCCATCTGCTTGGACAGTACTTCAACAGAGACAAAGTTGTTACATAAACATTGCCATAGCTACAAAAAGGCAGCTTCTTGGCAAATGGTACATAAATCTTTAAAAAGACATTTCTCTGTGTACTTGTGAAGAGTTTTGAGTAGTGTAGAATCACTGAGCATCCAGCACCAGGCACAAGGTAAGACCCCCGTAACAAAATGCATAACATTTTATTAAACACAGAAGCAACATTCCAAGGAATGGGATCAATACAGCCACTTTCATGTTTTCAGAAGCAGCTTCTAAGTAATGCCTACATTGCCCATGTCATTGTAGTAGTGCAGTGCTTCCCCTGGTTTAAAAATACTCTCTCACTGGTCTGCTTCCAAGAGGAAAACTTAGAGGTCTTGTGGATGTATTTTAGTTTTTTTTATTAAGAAATCAATAAGAATGAAAGGAAAGCTTGAGCAGAGGTGGCTTTTGCATCCATCTCAAGCAGTGAAGATAGCATTCAGTCTTATTCCAGTAGCAACTTCCATAGTTGTAGTCTTCCCATAGAATTTTGAACAGGCCAGGAACCTCCTCCTATTGCCTGAAAGTTTAATGGAACTTAGCTTTTATAGGAGGCTATAGTTCAATTCCATGGAGGACTCTGAATATTAGGACAGTGACCTTGAAGTCCACTAAATCAAATCAAGACTGGATGCCTTTCTGGAAGATTTGCCTTAGTCAAACACAAGTTATTGGGCTCAACACAGGGTAACTGGGTACTATTTAATGGCTTGTATTACACAGAAGATCACAAAGATGATGTAAATGGTCCTTTCTGTCCTTAAACTCTATGAATCTGTGAAGTAGACCCTGTGTTCAAAGGGGACTTTATGCAGGGGGCAGCATAGTGGGATGATGCATTCCTGGTTATCTGCATTGCTCAATAGGCAACTTGCTATGCTCTCATTAAACTAAAATTTCCTCAGGATATGGAAGTTCCTTCCTAGTTACACAGAGTTGCAATAGTCCAATCTAGATTTACAAAATGCATAAATCATCCTAGCCAGGTCTGCGTTCAATAGGAACAGGTGCAATCTTCAGCCAGTCACAGATGGATTAAAAGTTTTTTGCTGCTGTAGCCAAATGCATGCAAAGTCTAAACAGATCTGTCCTGGCAGGCACTCACCACCAGATCTCCCTCTCATGCCAAGATGCAGCATTGCAAGGGCCCACACACACATTCTCTCTCTCTCTCTCTCACACACACACCCCGATTTTGCCAGGTCACACTTAAGTTCAAGTCCATTCTGGAGTAACAAAAGTCCAACTAAAAGTCCAAAGGTCCCAACACATGATGCTTCTGCCCTCTCTTGGGCTTTTCCTCAGCCATCCTCTGGACTGAGTCTTCAGTCTCAACTCACTAGACCATGTGTAGGGCTTTTGTGCGCCTTCCTTTGGGGCTGGTAGAGGAACCCAGTTGCACCCTTTGCTCTGGGTTCTGGTCCAAGGACCCTGTGTTAAGGAGCTAGATCTGCTTCTTTAGATGTGCTGTTGTTTCCCTGGACCGCTTCCTACATCTAAGCCCCTTGCACCATTTCCCATGAACTGGTGGTACACCCCATCACAGAATCCCAAGGCTTAGAATCTATTTGACCATGTGATGGCAGATGCCTTTGATGGAGGTGATTGTAATGGAGAGGAGGAGTTCTAGGCACTTCCCTTTTCTCACTAATATGACCTCACTCTTGTCTAGATTCAGCTGAATCCATTCACCCTTCACCTGTTGTGGATCTCACAAAAGCATTCAGTAAGTTTAGAGATGGTACTTGGAATAGGATGATGTGACACTTGGCAAGAAAGGGTTAAGCATCCTGCAGGATAACTGACCCAAATTCAACCTTTAGAGACATTTTGGTAGATAATGTTTGTGTTTTTACATATATATTGTTAAAGGTTAACAATGTAATCAAACAGTCCCTGTCTATGCTGTATTCTGTTAATTCACTGATCAAAAGGACATCTTAACATTTAGATGAACTGTAAACATAGGATATCATTGTATTCATCTCTCTTTGAAATGTATAGCAAATCGCTTGAGAATGATGAAAAACAGGAAATTACCTTATGTTAATCTGTGTAATTACCAATGATTCTTAGGAAATTGATCTACTTCAAAAGTCCCCATAATTGCCTATTGTTTGCCAAAGGACTCTGATCTGTCAAGAGAAGGCCTGAATCTTATAAAACCCCCTTTGGTCCTGATCCTTTTAATATCAGATCTGCTTGATGCTTCATACAGGGGAAGTTTAAAACAAAAGACTGAGGTCTCCAGCCCTAATCTGGAATCACCCTGAAAATGGACATTGGACTATAAACTATGAACTAATTCTGAAAGAACTCTTTGCAATTACAAAGCTTACCACCTCTACTATGAATCTATATTCATGTCTGTATGTATACTGATCTTTTAACTAATAATCTCTTCTTTTTAAATAACTTTTAGTTTAGTTAATAAAAATTGAGTGTAAACGTGTATTTGGGTAAAATGTGCAATATTCATTAACCTGGGAGGCAATGTGTCTGATCCTTTGGGATTGGTAGAACTTTTTTATATGATGAATAAGATTTTCAGTAATTCTCATCATATTTGACTTGGGTGTCTGAGTGGAGGCCTAAGGCTGGGTTACTTTAAGGGATTGTGTTGTTGGCTTCTGGGTAACCAGTGAGGTATTATAGAAGCTGTTTTGTGCTGGCTTGGTAAATCCAAGTATTGGAATATCCACCAGCTTTGGGGATTGTCTGCCCCATTCTTTGAAGTTCACCCTAATTGAGTTACCTCAGTTGGCTCCCCTGGGACTCTGGTTACAGATATCCAATTATACACAATAGAATATTAGGTGCAACAATATTACTCGTATCTGTTCCCCAGCATTCCTAGATAATCAAGATGATAGTTTACATGGACTCAGGCTTAAGCCCAAGTGAATACACTATGATGACTAATGCTTTAGTTATGGCGCAAACAACAATATGTAACTTATAAATTAACTAGTGCAGTTGGACAAGTGCTATTTATAACAGCAAATGTACTGCTGGTATCCTTTTAGCCGGTTTTTGGAACTCAATCTCTTCACAGAAAAACATCACTGCTGACATATACACCTTATGCATATCATACAAAAACATCATTAATGTGGAGATCATATTGCAGGTGCTTAGCACTGCCCTGTGCTCTTCATCCCCTTCCAGAACATTAGTTTAATTCCCAAACTCAAACATGGGCAAACCAGCATTAAGGTACCCTTCAAGAATGTTAGTGGTACAGGAACAAAAGATTGGAAAATGGAAATATAGTGCTAAGGTGACTCTTCCCACACAACAACCTTAACTCTGCCCTAAGTAGTCTGTCCCTCAGGGAGATCAGAGTACCTCACCCCTCCCTCAGTCTCTGCCAATCAGCAGAAAGTACACTCTGGATCAGTGGTGCCACACAAAACACAATCAGAGTCTGTTAGACTGTGGGAATAGGGACATTCATTAGGAGTTGTTTTGGGTACCAAGAAAATGACAAGTTTGTTTAGGACAGGGCAAGATACTGTTATATTCCCATTCCCTATTGGTATGCCTGCAGGGGCAGAGCCATGGTTGATATGGTGAATTTCAAGCCAATCTGAATGTAGCACTTTGAAAAACTGAGAAGCTGTGTTTCTATCCTACTTCTGCACCAGAGAGTGCTTGCAGCAGACCACTTTATATAACCAGAATGAAAGTCTAAGAACTTTTTTAAAACCTTTCATCATAGGTCAGGTTTTCTAAGCCTTTTATCATTTTTGTTGCTGTTCTCTGGATTCTTTCCAATTTGTCCGCATCTTTCCTGAAGTGTGGTACCCAGAATTGGATAGAGTACTCCTGTTGAGACCTCACCAGTGCTGAGTTGAGTGGGACAGTTACCTCCTGTGTCTTACATACAATACTCCTGTTAATACAACCCAGAATATTAATTTTTCACAACTGCATCACATTGTTGATTCATAGTCAATCTGTGATCTACTATAATCCCTAAATCCTTTTCAGCAGTACTACCACCAAAACAGCTATTCCTCATTTTGTATTTGTGCATTTGATTTTTTTCTTACTGAGGCCATGGCTACACTCACACTTTACAGCGCTGCAACTTTCGCGTTCAGGGGTGTGAAAAAACACCCCCCTGAGCGCTGCAAGATACAGCGCTGTAAAGCGTCAGTGTAATCAACACTGCACGCTACACCCGTAAGGGATGTGGTTTACGTGCAGCGCTGGGAGAGCTCTCTCCCAGCGCTGCCGCTCTGACCATACTCACACTTCAAAGCGCTGCCGCGGCAGCGCTCCCGCAGCGCTGCCGGGGCAGCGCTTTGAAATTCCAAATGTAGCCATACCCTAAGTGAATACTTTCACATCTTTATTGAATTTCTTCTTGCCGATTTCAAACTAATTTTTCCTATGTCTCAAGGTAATTTTGAATTCTAATCCTGCCCTCTAAGTGCTTTCAACCCTCCCAGCTTGGTGTCATCTGCAAATATTATAAGCATACTCTCCACTCCATTATCCAAGTCATTAACGAAAATATTGAATAATACTGGAACCAGGACTGACCCCTGGAAGACCTCATTAGATATGGTCTCCCAGTTTGACAGCAAACCATTGATGACTACTGTCATAACCTATTCCCAGATTTGGACCTTCGCGTCCAAAATATGGGGGTTAGCATGAAAACCTCCAAGCTTAGTTACCAGCTTGGACCTGGTAAATCTGCTACCACCCAAAAAAATTAGAGTGTTTTGGGGCACTCTGGTCCCCCCAAAAACCTTCCCTGGGGACCCCAAGACCCAAATCCCTTTAGTCTCACAACAAAGGGAAATAAACCTTTTCCCTTCTCCCCTCCAGGTGTTCCTGCAGAGATACACAGAAGCAAGCTCCGTGAATCTAAACAGAGGGATTCCACCCTCTCTATTTCCAGTCCTGGAAACAGAAGTACTTCCCTCTTCACCCAGAGAGTATGCAAAGTCAGGCTAGTAAATCTAACACACACAGATTTCTCCCTGACTTCTTCCTCCCACCAATTCCCTGGTGAGCACAGACTCAATTCCCTGGAGTTCCCCACTAAAGAAAAACTCCAACAGGTCTTAAAAAGAAAGCTTTATGTAAAAAGAAAAAAAAATACATAAAAATGGTCTCTCTGTATTAAGGTGACAAATACAGGGTCAATTGCTTAAAAGAAATATGAATAAACAGCCTTATTCAAAAAGAATACAATTCAAAGCACTCCAGCAACTACACACATGTAAATAAAAAAAAACATATAAATCACTATCTGATCTTTTGTACTTACAACTGGGAAACAGAAGATTAGAAAGCAAGAGACAGAAATCCTCTCATAGCCGAAAGAGAGACAGGCAGAACCCTAGAACAAAGAACTCAGACACAAACTTCCCTCCACCCAGATTTGAAAAAGTCTTGTTTCCTGATTGGTCCTCTGGTCAGGTGTTTCAGGTTACTCTTTTCCAGGTGTAAGAGACATTAACCCTTAGCTATCTGTTTATGACACGCCCCCCAAATTGCAGACAGTGGGGAAGCTCACTGGCGGCGATTTCCTCCTAGAACTTTAAAATAAACAGATTAATACAACACATGCACCTGTACATATACCACTAAGTATATAACTAACAGACTTCTACATTTTAAGAACACTTTTTAACTACTGGATTCTGGGAAACTCTCACGGGAGAGTGCATCAGCTACTTTGTTAGAAGCTCCTGAGATGTGCTGAATTTCAAAATCAAAATCTTGGAGAGCTAAACTCCAACGAAGAAGTTTCTTGTTGTTCCCCTTGGCAGTATGAAGCCACTTTAGTGCAGCATGGTCAGTTTGTAGCTGGAACCGCCGTCCCCAAACATATGGGCGTAGCTTTTCCAGAGCGTACACAATGGCATAGCATTCCTTTTCACTGACTGACCAGTGACTTTCCCTCTCAGACAGTTTCTTGCTGAGAAACACGACAGGATGGAAGTTGCGATCTGTTGCTTCCTGCATGAGAACTGCTCCTATACCACGCTCAGATCCATCCGTGGTTACTAGGAATGGCTTGTCAACGTCCGGGGCCCTGAGCACAGGGTCAGACATGAGCGTCGCCTTAAGCTGGGTAAAGGCCTTTTGACACTCATCAGTCCAGTTAACTGCATTTGGCTGGGTCTTTTTGGTCAGGTCGGTCAGTGGGGCAGCGATTTGGCTGTAGTGTGGTACAAATCGCCTGTAGTACCCGGCCAAGCCTAAGAAGGATTGAACCTGTTTCTTTGACCTTGGGACAGGCCACTTTTGGATAGCATCCACCTTGGCCTGTAGGGGGTTTATGGTTCCTCGACCCACCTGGTGCCCCAGGTAAGTCACTCTGTTTTGGCCTATTTGACACTTTTTGGCCTTAACAGTTAATCCGGCCTGCCTGATGCGCTCAAAGACCTTTTCCAGGTGTAGTAGGTGTTTGGGCCAGGAGTCTGAAAAAATGGCCACATCATCGAGGTAGGCAACTGCATATTCTCCCAGTCCTGCTAGTAGACCATCTACCAGCCTCTGGAAGGTGGCGGGTGCATTTCGAAGGCCGAAAGGAAGGACATTAAATTCATACACCCCCGCATGGGTGACGAATGCTGACCTTTCCTACGCAGGTTCATCTAGCAGTACTTGCCAGTACCCCTTGGTTAAGTCTATTGTAGAGATGAACTGGGCACGTCCCAACTTCTCCAATAGCTCATCGGTGCGTGGCATTGGATAGTTGTCCGGACGAGTTACCGCATTTAGCTTATGGTAGTCCACGCAAAAGCGTATTTCCCCATCTGGTTTGGGTACCAGAACCACTGGAGATGCCCATGCACTGGTAGATGAGCGGATTATACCCATCTGTAGCATGTTCTGGATCTCCCGTTCTATAGCAGCTTGGGCAAGAGGAGACACCCAGTAGGGTGGGGTTCTAATGGGGTGAGCATTACCTGTGTCAATGAAGTGGTATGCCCGTTCAGTCCGTCCTGGGGTGGCTGAGAACAATGGGGCGAAGCTAGTGCACAGCTCCTTGATTTGTCGCCGCTGCAGACATTCCAGGGTGGTTGAGAGGTTCACCTCTTCCACACCACCGTCTTTTTTCCCGTCGTAGTAGACACCTTCAGGCCACTCAGCATCATCTCCCTGGACTGTAAACTGACAAACCTGTAAGTCTCTGGAATAGAAAGGCTTGAGAGAATTAACATGGTACACTCTGGGCTTTAGTGAGGAATTGGGAAATGCTATGAGGTAGTTCACAGTTCCCAGGCGCTCTTGGACCGTGAATGGCCCTTCCCATGATGCTTCCATCTTATGGGCCTGTTGCGCCTTCAAGACCATAACCTGGTCTCCTACCTTGAAGGAACGTTCTCTGGTATGTTTGTCATACCAGGCCTTTTGCTCTTCCTGAGCATCCTTTAGGTTCTCTTTAGCAAGGGCTAAGGAGTGTCGGAGGGTGTTTTGTAGGTTGCTTACAAAGTCCAGAACGTTAGTCCCTGGAGAAGGGGTAAGCCCTTCCCATTGCTGCTTCACCAACTGTAATGGCCCCTTAACCTCGTGACCATACACAAGTTCAAACGGTGAAAACCCTAAACTGGGATGTGGTACAGCCCTGTAGGCAAACAGCAACTGCTGCAACACTAGGTCCCAATTATTGGAGTGTTCGTTGATGAATTTACGTATCATGGCCCCCAAAGTTCCATTAAACCTTTCCACCAGGCCATTGGTTTGATGGTGGTATGGGGTGGCAACCAAGTGGTTCAGCCCATGAGTTTCCCATAGTTCTTTCATGGTCCCTGCCAGGAAATTAGATCCTGAATCTGTAAGGATGTCAGAGAGCCAACCTACCCTGGCAAAAATGTCTGTTAGGGCCAGGCACACCGTGTTAGCCCCGGTGTTCCCTAGAGCTACTGCTTCCGGCCATCTGGTAGCAAAGTCCACGAAAGTCAGTACGTACTTCTTTCCTCTGGGCGTCTTTTTTGGGAAAGGACCCAGAATATCCACAGCTACTCGCTGAAATGGGACCTCAATTATGGGGAGTGGCTGGAGAGGGGCCTTGACCTGGTCTTGGGGTTTTCCCACTCTTTGGCAGACCTCACAAGACCGGACATACTTGGCAACGTCCTTGCCCATCCCCTCCCAGTGGAAGGACTTCCCCAACCAGTCCTTGATTCTGTTCATCCCAGCATGGCCACTGGGATGATCATGGGCTAAGCTTAAGAGCTTCCCCCGGTACTTAGTTGGAACCACCAACTGTTTTTGCGGCTGCCATTCTTCACGGTGTCCACCAGAGAGAATCTCCTTGTATAAAAGTCCTTGGTCTATAACAAACCGGGATCAATTAGAAGAGCTGAGAGGCGGTGGGGTGCTCCGTGCCGCCGCCCAAGCTTTCTGCAGGCTGTCATCTGCTTCCTGCTCAGTCTGGAACTGTTCCCTTGAGGCTAGGGTCACTAGTTCTTCCTCAGACTGTGGAGTTGGGCTTGGTCCCTCTGGAAGCGATGTAGGTGATGCAGTTGTTTCCGTTGCTGGTGAACCGCTCTCCGCTGGCGCACCTGAGGGTATTTCAGGCTCTGGCTGAGCCTTTTGGGTATGGCTGTCTGTTGCTTCTGCCAGTTCTGGCTCGCTGGCACCCTCTGGCGTTGAGTTTGAAGATGTGGTTGCAATTGCTGGTGCTGGTTGCTGTTCCAGTTCCGGGCCTGGGACTGGAGGTGCTGTGGCTGTTTCAGTGGTTGGCATGGAATCCGGGTCCACTACCTCTGTCTGGGTCTCTGGTAACACAGACGGGGCATCTGTGGACAGCTCAGGAACAGGAATGGGTCTAGAAGCTTGCCTGGTTTGGCTGCGTGTAACCATTCCCACTCTCTTGGCCTGTTTCACCTGGTTGGCCAAGTCTTCCCCCAGAAGCATGGGGATGGGATAGTTGTCATAAACTGCAAAAGTCCACATTCCTGACCAGCCTTTGTACTGGACAGGCAGTTCAGCTGTAGGCAAGTCTACAGCTTGTGACATGAAGGGGTAAATTGTCACTTGGGCCTTTGGGTTGATGAATTTGGGGTCTACGAAGGATTGGTGGATAGCTGACACTTGTGCCCCCGTGTCTCTCCACGCAGTAACCTTCTTTCCGCCCACTCTCAAATTTTCCCTTCGCTCCAAGGGTATTTGAGAGGCATCTGGGCCTGGGGATCTTTGGTGTGATGGAGGTGTAATGAACTGCACTCGGTTGGTGGTCTTTGGCAGTTGGCCTTGATATGTCCCAGTTCATTACACTTAAAGCATCTTCCATCTGATAGGTCACTGGGTCGAGGTGAGTTACTGGAGACTGGTGAGGTGGAAGAATAGGGCGTCTGTGGCTTTACTTGGGTTGTATGTGGGGTCTTTGGCTGTCCTCGGTTGTAGGGTTTATGGTCGGTGTGCCCTCTGGGGTATTCGTTTCCCTTGACAGTAGCTTTCTTGCTTTCTGCCACTTCCATCCATCTGGCTCCAATCTCCCCCGCCTCAGCGAGATTTTTGGGTTTTCCATCTTGTATGTACCGTGTTATGTCCTCAGGAACACCATCCAAGAACTGCTCCATTTGTATGAGGAGGTGCAGTTCTTCCAAGGATTTAACATTGTGTCCTGATATCCAGGCCTCATAATTTTTCCCAGCGTAGTAGGCGTGTTTGGGAAATGACACATCTGGTTTCCACTTTTGGGTTCTGAAACGCCGACAGGCATGATCTGGGGTTATCCCCATTCTGTATCTGGCCTTGGTTTGAAAAAGTTTATAGTCGTTCATTTGCTCCTTGGGCATTTCAGCCGCCACCTCTGCTAAAGGTCCACTGAGGTGTGGTCTCAATTCTACCATGTACTGGTTTTCAGAGATGCTGTACCCAAGACAGGCTCTTTCAAAATTTTCCAAGAAGGCCTCGGTGTCATCACCTGCCTTGTAGGTGGGAAATTTCCTGGGATGTGGAACCATAATTGGCGAAGGGTTGTTAGGATTGGCTGAAGCCTGTTGATTAGCCTTTTCTAATTCCATGGCCTGTCGGTGGGTTTCTCTCAGGAGTTCCAACTCTCTCCTGTGGGTAGCCTCTTTTTCTCTTTCCCTTAGCTCCATCTCTTTTTGTTTTATTTCTAGTTCCTGTATTTTTTTTTCATATCTCGCTTGTGCTCTGCGTCTTTGATTTGTTCTTCGGCCTCCATTTTTGTCTTGGTAGGCATGGTTCCTGTTTTCTTGTGTTGGGGTGCCCTCCGGTGTTGATCTTCTGAACTGCAGGTTCTCTGTTACCTCCTGGGGTCTGCCTAGCAACAGTGCCTTTTTCCCCATTCTTCCTCTAGCTAATCTTTTAAATGTAAAGTAAACCAGAAAAACCACTTTATTTGCATGTGTATAGTGCTGGTAATTGCCTCCTAATGGGAGTGCTATTGTGTGACAAAAGACTCTTAATAGCTCCTTAATGGTTCCTTGCTTAATATGCAAGCCACAACTGCCAGAGAGAGCAGAAAAAAAAATTCTCTCTGGTTCCTTTTAAAATCAAACTGTCTCTGCTTAAAAGCCCCTAGCAGAGAAAAGAAAAATATAATATTCCTACTGGCTTCTGGATTCTATCTTTCCCACAAACGCTGCCACTCATGTCATAACCTATTCCCAGATTTGGACCTTAGCGTCCAAAATATGGGGGTTAGCATGAAAACCTCCAAGCTTAGTTACCAGCTTGGACCTGGTAAAGCTGCCACCACCCAAAAAATTAGAGTGTTTTGGGGCACTCTGGTCCCCCCAAAAACCTTCCCTGGGGACCCCAAGACCCAAATCCCTTGAGTCTCACAACAAAGGGAAATAAACCTTTTCCCTTCCTCCCTCCAGGTGTTCCTGGAGAGATACACAGAAGCAAGCTCCGTGAATCTAAACAGAGGGATTCCACCCTCTCTATTTCCAGTCCTGGAAACAGAAGTACTTCCCTCTTCACCCAGAGGGTATGCAAAGTCAGGCTAGTAAATCTAACACACACAGATTTCTCCCTGACTTCTTCCTCCCACCAATTCCCTGGTGAGCACAGACTCAATTCCCTGGAGTTCCCCACTAAAGAAAAACTCCAACAGGTCTTAAAAAGAAAGCTTTATGTAAAAAGAAAAAAAAATACATAAAAATGGTCTCTCTGTATTAAGGTGACAAATACAGGGTCAATTGCTTAAAAGAAATATGAATAAACAGCCTTATTCAAAAAGAATACAATTCAAAGCACTCCAGCAACTACACACATGTAAATAAAAAAAAACATATAAATCACTATCTGATCTTTTGTACTTACAACTGGGAAACAGAAAATTAGAAAGCAAGAGACAGAAATCCTCTCATAGCCGAGAGAGAGACAGGCAGAACCCTAGAACAAAGAACTCAGACACAAACTTCCCTCCACCCAGATTTGAAAAAGTCTTGTTTCCTGATTGGTCCTCTGGTCAGGTGTTTCAGGTTACTCTTTTCCAGGTGTAAGAGACATTAACCCTTAGCTATCTGTTTATGACAACTACTCTTTGAGTACAGTCTTTCAACCAGGTGTGGACACACCTTATAGTAATTTCATGGAGACCACATTTCCCAGGTTTGCTTATGAGAACATCATGTGGGACTGTATCAAAAGCCTTACTAAAATCAAGATATGACATCTACTGCTTCCCCGCTATCCACTAGGCCAGTAACCCTATCAAAGAAGGAAATTAGGCTGGTTTGGCACAATTTGTCCTTGACAAATCCACACCAGTTGTTCCTTATAAAGCTATTATCCTCTAGGTGCTTACAAATTGATTGTTTAATAAGTTGTTCTAGTATCTTTTCAGATATCAAAACTAGGATGATTGGTCTATAATTTCCCCGGTCATCTTAGTTCTCCTTTTTAAAAATAGATACTATGTTTGCCATTCTCCAGTCCTCTGTGACTTCAGTCACCCTCCATGAGTTCTCAAAGATAATTTCTAATGGTTCTGAGACTGCCTCAGATAGCTGCTTAGATTCTCAGATACTCCCTAGGATGAATTTCAACAGGCTCTGCCGACTTGAATATATCTAATTTATCAAAATATTCTTTAACTTGTTCTTTCCCTATTTTGGCTTGCTTCCTTCTCCCTTGTTGTTAATACTAATTCTGTTGAGTGTCTTATGCCTATATTTTTTCCCTCAGCTCTGTACTCAAAAAACATTACAAGGATGAGAAAAATTTAAAAGCTGGTCATTATGGGGGCGATGTACCTCCTGGCCCCTGGGATCCACCAAATCTATAGTGGCCCTTGGTAGCACAGCATTTTTCAGATCAATGCCTATGCAAGTACATCTTAGAGTACTTTCAAAAATTGGGTCTTAAAGAGACAGCTCCACTGAATCTTAAAAATAGAGACCCCACTATTCCTCAAAAATAATAGAGCAAAACCAAACAAATACTTATCCAGATATAGTATTCCTAGAATACTGCCCCTTCTTTGCAATTTGTGATAACATATCTACCACCCTCTTTAAAACATCATCTATTATCATCAAGATATTTAGCACACTCTGGTACAAGCTAATCTCCTGAGTTTGCCCAAGGGAGGTCATATAAGGTTGTCAACTCTTGCTCCCTCTCAATGGTTCTACCAGAGGACAGATTTCAGGTGAATGTTGTATTCAAGAACCTTTGTTAAAGCATCTATTGCACATGTTGTTTTAAAATAAGAATGCTGACCCAGAGGGAAGGCAGCAGCACTGAGTTATTAATACACATATGTGTTTAGGAGCCACTTCTAAGCCAACAAACTACTAAGGTACTTTTATGACTCTCTACTATCACAGGATCTGTGCACCTCACACTCTTAAATTCATTTATCCTCACAACACACCTGTGAGGTCAGGAAATGCTATTATCCTCATTTTACATTAAGGGAACTTAGGCACAGAGAAACTAAAAGCCTGATTTTCAAAGGTATTTGGATGCCTAAAAATGTAGATAGGCACCTAGTGGGATATTCAAGTGTCTAGGCATGAGTTAGGCATTTTGAAAAATTTCACTAGGTGCCGGTTTACACCTTTAGGCACTCAAATACTTTTGAAAATCTGACCCTAAGTGTGTGACCTTCCCAGAGTCACAAAAATCAGAGAGGGAGTACAGGACTGAACCTTTGTCTGCTAAGTTCAAAACTAGTATCCTAACCACGGGACCTCCTCTCAACCATAATATACCTTATATATTTAAGTTTGTAAAGAAACAGAATCACAGTTTCCTAGAAATGTAGGACGGGAAGGGGTCTGGATAGGTGATCCTGTCCAGTCACCTGCACTGAGGCAGGACTAAATATTATCTAGACCATCCCTGAGAGGTGTTTGTCTAACCTGTTCTTAAAAACCTCTAGTGACTGAGATCTCACAATCTCCTTAGGTAATTGGTTGCAGTGCTTAACTACCCTTAGAGTTAGGAAGTTTTTCCTAATGTCTAACCTAAATCTCCCTTGCTGCAATTTCAGCTCATTACTTCTTGTCCTGTCCTGAGAGATTAAGGAGAACAATTTATTACCCTCCTCTTTATAACAACCTTGTACATACTTGAAGACTAATATGTCCATCCTCAGTCTTCTTTTTCTCCATACCGAACAAACACAATTTTTTCAATCTTTTATCACAGGTCATGTTTTCTAGACCTTTTATCATTTTTGTTGCTATCCTCTGCACTTCCTCCAGTTTGTCCATATCTTTCCTGAAGGTGCCCAAAACGGGACACAAAACTCCAGTTGAAGTCCTGTCAGTGCTGAGTAAAGTGGAAGAATTACTTCTTGTGTCTTGCTTACCACAAGCCTGATAATACATTTGTGGCAGGGCAGGGGTAAAACCCCTTTAAAGCTCTGCCAAAATGCTGGCTACAGCCTGCTTTCTGGCCGGTAGGCCAGGGCTAGAGATGCAGGTACTCAGCAAGGGGTCCAGCTGCAAGCCCTAATGAGGGCTGGCTCAGATGAACCTCCTGGGCTAAGTAGTGACAGCTGGGCTGGGGCAGGAGAAGGCTGTAAAAACCCTGGGCAAACCTGGGGCGGGGTTTGGAGCTAACATAGGAGGAGACAGGAGGGCAGTATCTCTGTCTTCTTGTCAAGAAGGAAGCCTCAAGGGCCAGGAGACCCTGGAGAGGGTCTGTGGGGCACTAACTGTTGGGGGATTGGGGCACTGTAAATAAAGACAGTGGGGTAATTCAACAAAAGGGGGAGTGAACACTCTTTATTAAACCATCCTAAACACAAGGTGCAACCACAAAAGCAGGAGAATGTGCGCTCACCCTGTGACAACATCCCAGAAGGAGTGCCTGCCTGGCCTCTTGGACTGGGTAGTTGCATGCTCTGAGCAAGGGTGAAGAAGGTACAGGTACTGTGGGAAAGTAGCCCAGGAAACATAGCAGCATGGTGAGATGTTAAAGAGTCGCAGCATGAGGTTGCTATCTACAAGGTCCCTAGGTCAGGTCCCAGAGTAGTTGATGGGCCAGGGTCCCCCCTACTTACCCTTACGGAAATGGCAGGATTTGGACTGCAGTATTAACCCCCAGAATGGGGAAACATGGACAGTGACATGGAAGGAGGGCTGAGTCACAAGGAGGAGGAGGAGGAGGAGGTTCCTGAGGCTGCAAGAGAGGCTGCAGGCAGACAACAGGACAGAGTCACAGTGTGAAAACCGTGGATGGGAGGCTATAGGCCTCAAGATAATCCCAGAGCAACCAGGAGTAGGCACCAGACCAGCAGTGCATGATGTGCTTCATGACAGGCCTATGAAAGGATCCTGAAGAGACCTCCTTCATAGTGCTCGTTTCTAAAATTGCATAGGAAACTTGAATAGGATTCCTTATGTAATCTGCAAACTGTGCCTTTCTTTGTACTTTAATATAATGATCATTCACACAAATCTAGCTTTGTGATTTTTCTGAGGGTTATCTCAATATGGGTATCATATTGCTGTTTCTAATTTCAAACTATATAAAAACACCAAGTATAGCAACAAAAATAAATTTAAAATCACTGTGTACAGGTTTCTAAGGCTGTGTCTACACTAGGAATTTTTTTTCCTAAAATTCCCAGCTGTGCTGGGAGATTGACTCCCATCTGGTGCTATGTGGCTTTTGGCATTTTTACCTGTTCCTTAAGTCAGTGAAGATCCCTTAAATACAAACATCTAATTCATTACTGATCATTTTATCAGAAACATCAAGCTACCAAAATTCCACAGAGCTGTTGGATGATGCAGTAACAGATACTGGAAAGGGGACAGTAAAGTGCAAGTTCTGCTGAGGTGAGGAATAAGAAATGCAGCCCCTCCCACTAAGATTTTCACCTTAGCAACTTGTACCCTGGAACTGTGGGCTTCTGATGCCAAACGTTGCCATCCATTGAAAATAGAGAAGCAGTGTAGTATAAATATATAAACACAAGGAATACTAGTCTTGGCAGGAAGTGGTGCATAATTCTAGGGTTCCTGCGCTAGTATTTAGTCTACCCTGCTACATAGCTTAAGCCTTGAATATAGCTGATTTTGAATTACTTAGATTTCCAATTTGGAAAGCAAAAAAACAAATACAAAACTGGGATATCATCATATATGTGACTAGAACCACCACAGAAATGTTAGATCTTATCCATTAAGTTTCATTATTTGCTCTGCATCCTTTCCAGGCTGCTTAGGAATTGTTGGCCCCCAGTTTAAGACAATGAAATCTTTGTTTCTAATTGTCTTGATTTTTACAGTGACAAATTTGTAAGTACATTTATAGTCCAGTTTTTTTTTTTGGTGTTGTGTGAGTGATTACACAATAAATTGATGCTTATATATGGAGATATACCTATCTCATAGAACTGGAAGGGACCCTGAAAGGTCATCACGTCCAGCCGCCTACCTAGCAGGACCAAGTGCTGATTTTGCCCTAGATCCCTAAGTGGCCCCCTCAAGGATTGCGCTTACAACCTTGGGTTTAGCAGCCCAGTGCTCAAACCACTGAGTTATCCCTCCCCCCGATAATGTACAAGACAGTTCTAAACAATTGTTTTTCATATGGTGGCACTCCAACCTCTCCTGAAAAGTCCTACAAAGGTCCTCTCAGCAGAGAAAGAAGGAAAAACTGCTGATGATTTTACAAATCCATAAACAATTTGTAAACACTTGAAATAAATAGAAGTCAAGTGTTTGATGAATCTGACACATTTTGAAGCAGAAGGGTATTTTGAGATCTGAGAGTTGGCAGGTTATTTTGTTTCTCTACTTTGTGAAACTCAATCTGCAGAGCCCTATTGACAAATTAATTGATATAGCCATATGCCATTGTACTTACAGGCACTCTTAATTATAACAAAAATCAACCCATTCATTTTTTAAAATTGTTTGACCTTGGTAAAATTATAGCAAATGCATCTCACACACCCTTTTAATCAGCAGTCACGGTCTTCAGCTTTCATCTCATTAGTCAAGAAGGGCCAACCCGGTTGATCCTTGAACTGATACCTATAACTGATTCCCTCAGGAGCTGCACAAAGTGGTGTAAGAAACTCAGAAGTTGTCCCACTTCCCTCTGAGTCAGAGGGCAATTGGCAAAAACAAGGATTTAGCCTAAAGCTATGGGTCATCATAGGTGCTGGAATGAGGGGTGCTGCAGCACCCTCTAACTTGAAGTGGTTTCCATCATATACAGGGTTCACAGTTTGGTTCAACGGCTCAGAGCACCTTCACTATGCAAATTGTTCCTGCACCCCTGAGGGTCACTGTATTGTTAAAGGTCCTAACTACTAAAGATTCTATGATGCTTTTTGTTAGCCAGAGCCTTGGCTAAATGCCAGTTCACATTTGGCCACCCATAATGGTTTAAATTGGATATAGTGTAGCAGGAAGTAGCAAGTCATTCACTACATTACATTACAAAGGTAATTCCTGTTCAGCAGTGGGTGAAGTGAGTTGTATATAGGCATGGGCCCATTTCTGCTATCAGTTACATCTTCAGATGTTTTAATGGAGTTGCATGAGTATAAAGCGGGGTGGGGGGCAGAAACTGGCTCACTGTTTTATATCATCTTGGTGTCCCATTTTGAATAAAATCACCATTTAAATTTGAGACTTTCAACCCCTGTTTTCCAAAATGACATTCGAAGATAAGTATGTTCAGTCCATTTCATTAGCACAATTTCTTAAATTGGGGAAGACAATTAGTTAATAGGGAAATCTACTGAACAGTAGAATGTTTAAGGTTGTTGCAACATGCCTGTTGTGTTTCAAGATGTACAGCACTACTGTTTATAAGCATCAGTTCAGGAATAATACATATTCTACTTTCATAAATGCCAAGTTAGATATTAATATTTTACTTTAAGCGAATTGAGGCTGAATGGAATTAACACAATACAGTGTTTGAGAATCATATGAATGGAATAATTAAAATGATCAAAACAAAGCAGGAAAAGGATACTTTTAACAAAATTAATAATAGAAAATTTTCCAAAAGTATATTCTTTTCTGTTAATTCATTTATTAAAAAGAATGAAGTCAACTATAATGAGAAAAAGTGTCAATAGTATCTTTTACAGCTTCACAGCAAGGTAAGAATTTCTCTCTCATGTTTTGCTGTGAAAAATGAAAGCTCGAGTTGCAATTACTAAAGGTCTGAATTTGCATTTGTTTCAGCAATCCAGGCAAATAAGAGCTGCTATGGTTATGATTATCATCATGCTAGAAGTCTTTGTTTACAGATCTTCTGACAAAACTGTTGGTCAACTGCTTCTCTAGTTACCAAATTATCAGAGTGGATCAAAAGGAGTAGCAAATTACTATGGCAATGTGATATTTTCAATAAGGTGAAATTCCCCCACCCAATATGTTTAATAGATACCAACATGCACAAAGCAATCGGATTTTGTGCAAGTCACCAAGTGTGGAAAAAGGGGAAGCAGAATGGAATTCAATCCCCTAGCCCACGGGTAGGCTACAGCGCAGCCATCTGCAACTGGTTTGTGTATTGACAGCTTCCAAGCTGCACTAAATAGGCCAGATCCTGGCCTACATTAGGGTAGCATTACTCTACTCCATTATTGCACTTTGCATTGCTCCAAGATAGCTCAGCTTGCTATGGGAGGAATTCTATCTGTGTAGGAGAATTCCAGGGTGATGTACAGTGGCTGTAGCACCTCCTGGCCCAACATACAGACACAGCACCTGTTGCCAACTCAGGGGATGTAATCGGGCCAGCAGAGGTAACCAGAGTGTCCTTGCATCTCGGCCATTCCCAGATACTCGAATGTCCCCTTGACATCGCATCAAACACTTTTCTTTGCATAAACTATATTTTAACATAAGAAGAATAGTTGTGTCTAGAGTTCAGAAATTATTATAGGTTATTCTTCCATTGTTTGGGATGCTGCGCATCTAAGGAAACAGAAATAGTTTAATAGATGCTATAATTTGATTTCATACTAGGATTCCATTATTCAGGGAGAAACAGTGAAAATATATCAAAAATTGTTGACCCTCTGCAAACAAGCTTTCACCTACATTAACTGTTGGGTAAAACCAGAATGTAATGTTTGCAGTGCAATTTGTCACAGAAATGGAGGTTCAATTAGTCCCAATGACTTACTAAAGACATTTTAAACATAATGTCCAAATTTTGCTACATAAATTAAACATGATGTAATTGAGTGTAACATTAAGTGTCTCGTCACTGTTGATTCATGTGGAAATCACAGCAATTTCACTGATCATTATGCATTCATTTGATATTAATGTGGATGCCATATGTGCCTCTATAAGGATTCTAGTTATTAAGCATGCAATAAGTTTTAAATTACCATTTAAAAAAAAGACATCAAAAGGCAATCTCAAAATACTACCACAAAAGTAATTTCATTTAAAGAGTGCTAACGAAACATGTTCTGCATTAAAGATCTGAAATACAAAGTAGGTTAATCATGAATCAGTAGAAATAATTCAGGAAAAAAATACTGTTGAACTGCAAATCAGAATTAAAAAAATATTTGAACAAAAAGGTTTTTGTCCATCTGTTCTAGACTTTTGGACATATATGTTTTCAGGTGAAATGTACTTGCATGACAAGTACAATTTTCCATTCAACTGGTATGTAGCATTATGGCAATACAGCATTTTGCTACTGGGAAAACATTCATTACTGAAACAAGTATAGTTGTCCAGATTCTCACTGCATCCATTTTCCATTGAAGGGGAGCAGATGGCCACAAGGAATCTGGCTGTGGCTCCCTATTTCTCAGATTGGCTCTTTGCCAGCCCCGATGTATGACAGTTGGTAATGGCTCCTAAGGGTTGAGTGACAGCTGAAAATAGCTGGAACACTGTTTTGCTCCAGCTACTCCATTTCCTGCCCCAGCGCACTCTCTGTGCCCTAGCCGGGTGGAGAGATGGCATAAGTGCTGTCATAGCACTACCTGAGGATTCCGCCATGCTCCAGGAATGTTCATCTGGTGTGACACTGTCAGTTTCTATCCCCCTTGTATCTCCAGCACAACACAAAGGATCTAGGGTAGAGCAGTTCCCACTGCTGAAAATCTATTTAAATGTATTCTAGTCATGAAAGCTAAGTGGGAAAAATTCTAATGCACAGCTGATAAATCACAGTAGCAATGCCGTGTGAAAAAATAGATTAGCTTTTATAACAGAGTCCAGGCATAGTCTTTGCCTCTAAGAAAGGTGAGGGTTATTTATCAGTGCACGAAGTAGGGTTAGGAAAATCTTCGTATCAGATTGGATTGGAAATTTGTGTGTAGAGTAGAGTAAAGCTGAAGAATTCTGGCTTTCTGACAGGATAATTTTTAGGTTTGTGTCCCAAGCAAATGGAAGTTTGTGCCATGAAATCACTGCACAAATCCATGACAAAACACAAAAGTTACAAGATGTGCTGCTGTAAAAATGATCGTGACAAGAGGTGTGACTTGTTTCTGTGTTATTGTAACATAACATTTTGGCCTGTCTAAAGTAAATGTTCTGTCACAGATACACACTTTTCCAATAACAGTGAAAGATTAGCCCAAATGATTTGCCTTGAGAAAATTTATCCTTATCTCTGAATAAAGAGAAATGTTTCTTTGTGTGGTTAATTGCAAGCCCCCAATCATTTCACACACTAACCTCATTACAACTTGCCTCTAATACAAGGGTGCTGATTTGTCTCTCTCTTCTTTGCTCAACTAAAAGTCCTTTGCCATATTATTAGCATATTATTTTACACCAGGTATTCAAGAGATAGCCTTGCACCAATGACAGGTGGTTGATATACTTCTCAGCAAAATCAATGTCAGGCTGCTATTACTAAGACTTTAGTCTTTTTACACTATATCTAACAGTATATGTCCAGTATATGTATATGATGAAAAATTAAAACTAAAAGACACCTGTCAAAATAAATGAACAGAGTATAGCGTGTTGTGATATATTATCCTGAAGTTTTTAAATTTGCTAATTCACATATTATCAAGGTGCTAGTGGGCTGGATGTGTAGGAATTTATAAAAACAAAAAAACTTTTAAAGCAATGTTTTCTTCATTATCCGTCACTTTTTTGAGGTTATGCTGTGCAGCCTGAAAAGTCAACTACATATTTTCATATACACCCCAATTATATTTCATAAAATGCAGCTATAAATATAATCTAGTTCCCATTCAAATTAAGTAAATTCTGCACAAAAACTGAATTCTAATACAGCACTAAAAATCTTGTTTTGCTGCCAGACAGAAAACAATTAGCTATAAGTAAAATATACCTTATCCAGTATTTCTAGAACACCAACCACACCAAAAACCCCAGTTTCTATGGCATAGGATATCTCAAATGTATTATTTTATTTACACAGAAAAAATACTTGCACTTTTGCTAGAAATTTGCAAGTATGCCTCTTCCACGCCACCGTCTTTTTTCCCGTCATAGTAGACACCGTCAGGCCACTCAGCATCCTCTCCCTGGACTGTAAACTGACAAACCTGTAAGTCCCTGGAATAGAAAGGCTTGAGAGAATTAACATGGTACACTTTAGGCTTTAGTGAGGAACTGGGAAATGCTATGAGGTAGTTTACAGCTCCCAGGCGCTCTTGGACCGTGAATGGCCCTTCCCATGATGCTTCCATCTTATGGGCCTGTTGCGCCTTCAAGACCATAACCTGGTCTCCTACCTTGAAGGAACGTTCTCTGGCATGTCTGTCATACCAGGCCTTTTGCTCTTCTTGAGCATCCTTTAGGTTCTCTCTAGCAAGGGCTAAAGAGTGTCGGAGGGTGCTTTGTAGGTTGCTTACAAAGTCCAGAATGTTAGTTCCTGGAGAAGGCGTAAACCCCTCCCATTGCTGCTTCACCAACTGTAATGGCCCCTTAACCTCGTGACCATACACCAGTTCAAATGGTGAAAACCCTAAACTGGGATGTGGTACAGCCCTGTAGGCAAACAGCAACTGCTGCAACACTAGGTCCCAATTATTGGAGAATTCGTTGATGAATTTTCGTATCATGGCCCCCAAAGTTCCATTGAACCTTTCCACCAGGCCACTAGTTTGATGGTGGTACGGGGTGGCAACCAAGTGATTCACCCCATGAGTTTCCCACAGTTTTTCCATGGTCCCTGCCAGGAAATTAGACCCTGAATCTGTAAGGATGTCAGAGGGCCAACCTACCCTGGCAAAGATGTCTGTTAGGGCCAGGCACACAGTGTTAGCCCTGGTGTTGCCTAGAGCTACTGCTTCTGGCCATCGGGTAGCAAAGTCCACTAAAGTCAGTACGTACTGCTTTCCTCTGGGCGTCTTTTTTGGGAAAGGGCCCAGAATATCCACAGCTACTCGCTGAAATGGGACCTCAATTATGGGGAGTGGCTGGAGAGGGGCCTTGACCTGGTCTTGAGGCTTTCCCACTCTTTGGCATACCTCACAAGACCGGACATACTTGGCAACATCCTTGCCCATCCCCTCCCAGTGGAAGGACTTCCCCAACCGGTCCTTGGTTCTGTTCACCCCAGCATGGCCACTGGGATGATCATGGGCTAAGCTTAAGAGCTTCTTCCGGTACTTAGTTGGAACCACCAACTGTTTTTGCGGCTGCCATTCTTCCCGGTGTCCACCAGAAAGAATTTCCTTGTATAAAAGTCCTTGGTCTATAACAAACCGGGATCGATTAGAAGAGCTGAGAGGCGGTGGGGTGCTCCGTGCCGCCGCCCAAGCTTTCTGAAGGCTGTCATCCGCTTCCTACTCAGTCTGGAACTGTTCCCTTGAGGCTGGGGTCACCAGTTCTTCCTCAGACTGTGGACTTGGGCTTGGTCCCTCTGGAAGCAATGTAGGTGATGGGGTTGTTTCCGTTGCTGGTGAACCGCTCTCCGCTGGTGCACCTGAGGGTATTTCAGGCTCTGGCTGAGCCTTTTGGGTATGGCTGTCTGTTGCTTCTGCCAGTTTTGGCTCGCTGGCGCCCTCTGGCGTTGAGTTTGAAGATGGGGTTGCACTTGCTGGTGCTGGTTGCTGTTCCAGTTCCGGGCCTGGGACTGGAGATGCTGTGGCTGTTTCAGTGGTAGGCATGGAATCCGGGTCCACTACCTCTGTCTGGGTCTCTGGTAACACAGACGGGGCCTCTGTGGACGGTTCAGGAACAGGAATGGGTCTGGAAGCTTGCCTGGTTTGGCTACGTGTAACCATTCCCACTCTCTTGGCCCGCCTCACCTGGTTGGCCAAGTCTTCCCCCAGTAGCATGGGGATAGGATAATTGTCATAGACTGCAAAAGTCCACATTCCTGACCAGCCTTTGTACTGGACAGGCAGTTGAGCTGTAGGCAAGTCTACAGCTTGTGACATGAAGGGGTAAATTGTAACTTTGGCCTTTGGGTTGATGAATTTGGGGTCAACGAAGGATTGGTGGATAGCTGACACTTGTGCCCCCGTGTCTCTCCACGCAGTAACCTTCTTTCCGCCCACTCTCAAATTTTCCCTTCGCTCCAAGGGTATTTGAGAGGCATCCGGGCCTGGGGATCTTTGGTGTGATGGTGGTGTAATGAATTGCACTCGCATGGTGTTCTTGGGACACTTGGCCTTGATATGTCCCAGTTCATTACACTTAAAGCATCTTCCATCTGATGGGTCACTGGGCCGAGGTGAGTTACTGGAGACTGGTGAGGTTGAAGGGTAGGGTATCTGTGGCTTTACTTGGGTGGTATGTGGGGTCTTTGGCTGTCCTCGGTTGTAGGGTTTATGGTCTGTGTGCCCCCGGGGGTAATCGTTCCCCTTGACAGTAGCTTTCTTGCTTTCTGCCAGTTCCATCCATTTGGCTCCAATCTCCCCCGCCTCAGCGATATCTTTGGGATTTCCATCTTGTATGTACCGTGTGATGTCTTCAGGAACACCATCCAAGAACTGTTCCATTTGTATGAGGAGGTTTAGTTCTTCCAAGGTTTGAATGTTGTTTCCTGTTAGCCAGGCCTCATAGTTTTTTGCAATGTAGTAGGCGTGTTTGGGAAATGACTCCTCTGGTTTCCACTTTTGGTTTCTGAAACGCCGACGGGCATGATCTGGGGTTATCCCCATCCTGTATCTGGCCTTGGTTAGAAAAAGTTTATAGTCATTCATTTGGTGCTTAGGCATTTCAGCTGCCACCTCTGCTAAAGGTCCACTGAGCTGTGACCTCAATTCTACCATGTACTGGTCTTCGGGAATCTTGTACCCAAGACAAGCTCTTTCAAAATTTTCCAAGAAGGCCTCGGTGTCATCACCTGCCTTGTAGGTGGGAAATTTCCTGTGCTGTGGAGCAATAATGGGCGCCGGGTTGTTAGGGTTGGCTGGAGTCTGTTGCTTAGCCTTTTCTAATTCCATGGCCTGTTGGTGGGCTTCCCTTTGGAGTTCTATCTGTCTCCTGTGGGCTGCCTCTTCTTCTGCTTGCTTCCTTCTATGGGCCACCTCTTCTTCTTCTTGCTTCCTTCTGTGGGCCAACTCTTCTTCTGCTTGCTTCCTTCGGTGGGCCACCTCTTCTTCTTCTATTTTTCTTTTGTGTGCTGCCTCTTTGATTTGTTCTTCTCTTTCTTTCATCTCCATTTGTCGCCTGTGTTCAGCTTCTTTGAATTGCTCTTCGGCCTTAATTTTTGCCTTAGAAGTCATGGTTCCTGTTTTCTTGTGTTGGGGTGCCCTCCGGTGTTTATCTTCTGAACTGCAGGCTCTGTTCCCTCCTGGAGTCTGCCTAGCAACAGTGCTTTTTTCTTTTTCTCTCTCTAGCTAATGTTCAATGAAGGGAAACCAGAAAAACCACTTTATTTGCATGCATATAAGTGCCGGTACTTGCCTCCTAATGGGAGGGCTATTGCATGACAAAAGACCCTTAACATGCAAGCCACAAACTGCGAGAGAGAGCAGAAAAAAAAATTCTCTCTGGTTCCCTTTTAAAACCAACTGCTTCTCTCTGCTAAAAAGCCCTTAGCAGAGAAAAGAAAAATATAATATTTCTACTGGCTTCTGGATTCTAGTCCCACCAGCTGCACACCATGTAATAACCTTAGTCCCAGATTTGGACCTTAGCGTCCAAAATATGGGGGTTAGCATGAAAACCTCCAAGCTTAGTTACCAGCTTGGACCTGGTACCTGCTGCCACCACCCAAAAAATTAGAGTGTTTTGGGGCACTCTGGTCCCCCTGAAAAACCTTCCCTGGGGACCCCAAGACCCAAATCCCTTGAGTCTCACAACAAAGGGAAATAATCCTTTTTCCCTTCCCCCCTCCAGGTGCTCCTGGAGAGATACACAGACACAAGCTCTGTGAATCCAAACAGAGTGAATCTCCCTCTCTGTTCCCAATCCTGGAAGCAAAAAGTACTTTCCTCTTCACCCAGAGGGAATGCAAAATCAGGCTAGCCACTTCAACACACACAGATCTCCCCTGATTTCTTCCTCCCACCAATTCCCTGGTGAGTACAGACTCAATTTCCCTGCAGTAAAGAAAAACTCCAACAGGTCTTAAAAGAAAGCTTTATATAAAAAGAAAGAAAAATAAGTACAAATGTTCTCTCTGTATTTAGATGATACAACACAGGGTCAATTGCTTAAAAGAATATTGAATAAACAGCCTTATTCAAAAAGAATACAAATCAAAGCACTCCAGCACTTATATTCATGCAAATACCAAAGAAAAGAAACCATATAACTTACTATCTGATCTCTTTGTCCTTACACTTGGAAACAGAAGACTAGAAAGTAGAACTGCTTCTCCAAAGCTCAGAGAAAGCAGGCAGCCAGAAAACAAAAGACCTTAGACACAAAATTCCCTCCACCCAAAGTTGAAAAAATCCGGTTTCCTGATTGGTCCTCTGGTCAGGTGCTTCAGGTGAAAGAGACATTAACCCTTAGCTATCTGTTTATGACAATGATAAGACTAGTTACCAAATCTCTATAGAATGCTTTAACAGGCTTATTTTAGCAGCCTTATGCATTGTCTTATGGGAACATTAGCACAGCTCAGTATGTGTGTAAGTGTCTCATTTTAGGAAACAAAGAAAAACAGGACACTTAGCTGTAGTATGAGTTTCAGAAGATAAAAGCTCCAAAGACTGTTTGCAAACTTGAATGACAGTAAATATGGAGCAATGGGAAATTTCCATTTCCAGTTATTATTTTGCTTCACTTTGTTGAAATGCTCAAGGATTTGATACACATGGGAAAGCAAAAAGTTTCCCACACTCCACCACCCACGAGAAAAACTCACTGAATAATAAGCACCAGAATAAATACAGTCACTGAAATTAGTATAAATCAGCAGGCTAAACAGACATTTTCAATTATGATACACACTTAAAAAAAAATCTGCCCAGGAAGACACACAACTATGTGGTTCATTTCTTTCCCAGTTAAAGAGCTGAGGTCAGTTTAAAAATCTTTTAAAAATAATTTTCCTTCCCTGGGTTAGTTACCCTTGAGATAGTTAAACTGATCTTGGAAGATTTAATTGTTTACTTGTCTACTTTTAGTACTTTAGTTCTGATCATTAGAGCTGCGATGAAATATTTAGATAGTGCACACTATAAGGGCATGTTTACAACCAACCAATGTTTTCATTGACATTTTAAACCAATTGTGAAAGTTTCTATTTTAAATATTTTATATATTTATTTTTAAATGAGACCTGATTTTGAGTCTAAATTCCCAGCCAAGGTCCTTTAACGTGGAAGTTACAGAAAGCCTTTTTATCTGAGAAGCAACAAAACAGAAGGAAAGGGTGTCATAAGAGTGGGAGGAATTCATATTCATAGGCACCTTCCACCTCTTTCTAGGTCTGCAAGTCTCATCTACTAATCATCCAGTCCTTGCATTTTTGAAGAATTTTATTTTAAAAATTGCCTTTATTTGTAAAATGAATCCTTTAGCAGACACACAGACTCCATTCTCTGTTCCACCAGTAGTTTAAATATTCCCTTTCCAATACGTATTAGTTCTAACACATTTCTTGACTCCTAAGAATGTTCCATATCACATACACACAAACCCCCACTGAAGAAATTCATAATAAAACAGATGTAGACTGAGAGACACAATGCTGAGAAGCATATAAAATCTCTGCTTGGGTGTCTATTGTGTAATACTTACAGAAAGTGACTTCCAAGGGTGCATACTGAAACATTGGCAGAGGTGACTGCATTGTTACAAAGCACATAGAATCAATTGCATACTTTCATACTGGTTTCAGCAGGGGCAAGTAAAATGACTGAGAAATAGTGAGAGAATCTGGAAGGATTCATCAGCATGAGAGTGCAAAGGATTCACAATGGGGCTGTCAATCAATTAAAAATTAATTGCGATTAATCATGTGATTAAAAAATCATGATTAGTAGTGCTCTTAAACAATAATAGAATACCATTTGTTTAAATATTTTGGATGTTTTCTACATTTTCCAATATACTGATTTCTATTACAACACAGAATACAAAGTGTACAGTGCTCACTTTATTTATTACAAATATTTTCCACAGTAAAAAACAAAAGAAATAATATTTTTCAATTAATCTAATACACGTACTGCAGTGCAATCTCTATCATGAAAGGTGAACTTACAAATGTAGAATTATGTACAAAAAAACCTGCATTCAAAAATAAAACAAATGTAAAACTTTAGCACCTACAAGTCCACTCAGTCCTACTTCAGCCAATCACTCTGACAAACAAGTTTGGTTACAATTTGCAGGAGATAATGTTGCCTGCTTCTTGTTTACAATGTCACCTGAATGTGAGAACAGGAGTTTGCATGGCACTGTTGTAGGCAGTGTCACAAGATATTTACATGCCAGATGCGGTAAAGATTCATATGTCCCCTCATGCTTCAACCACCTTTCCAGAGGACATGCATCCATGCTGATGATGGGTTTTGCTTCATAACAATCCAAAGCAGAGCGGACCAATGTATGTTCATTTTCATCATCTGAGTCAAATGCCACCAGCAGATTGATTTATTTTTTATTTTTTTTTATGCTTCAGGTTCTGCAGTTTCCTCATCAGAGTGTTGCTCTTTTAAGACTTCTGAAAGCATGCTCCACATCCTGTCCCTCTGAGATTTTGGAAGGCACTTTAGATTCTTAAACCTTGGGTTGAGTGCTGTAGTTATCTTTAGAAATCTCACATTGGTACCTTTGCGTTTTGCCAAATGTGCAGTAAAAGCGTTCTTAAAATGAACAACATGTTGGCTCATCATTCGAGACTGCTATAATATGAAATATATGGCAAAATGTGGGTAAAACACAGAGTAGGAGACACACAATTCTCCCCCAAGGAGTTCAATCACAAATTTAATTAATGCATTATTTTTTTAATGAGTGTCAGCAGCATGGAATCATGTCCTCTGAAATGGTGGCCAAAGCACGAAAGGGCATATGAATGTTTAGCACACCTGGTAGGTAAATACCTTGCAATGCCAGCTACAGAAGTGCCATGCAAACTCCTGTTCTCACTTTCAGGTGACATTGTAAAGAAGAAGTGGGCAGCATTTTCTCCCAAAAATGTAAACAAACTTGTTTCTCTCGGCGACTGGCTGAACAAGAAGTAGAATTGAGTGGACTTGTAGGTGCTAAAGCTTTAAATTGTTGTGTTTTTGAGTGCAGTTATGTAACAAAAAATTGTACATTTGTAAGTTTCACTTTCAAGATAAAGAGAGTGTACTACAGTACTTTTATGAGGTGAATTGAAAAATACTGTCTTTTGTTTATCATTTTTACAGTGCAAATATTTGTGATAAAAATATAAAGTGAGCACTGTACACTATGTATCTGTGTTGTAACTGAAATTAATATATATGAAAATGTAGAAAAACATCCAAAATATTTAATACATTTCAATTGGTATTCTATTGTTTAACAGTGCGATTAAAACTATGATTAATCGCGATTAATTTTTTTGAGTTAAACACGTGAGTTAACTGTGATTAATTGACTGCCCTAATAATTATATATTGTAAAGCATTTGGGCATCCTTCACACTTAAAGGTGTCATGACATCTTATCCATGTGTGACTGTTCAACATTTAATTCAATGTGAGATTCAAATGTGAAAAATAACCAAATATAGGTGTTAGAACTTTAAAAGCGCTGGTCCCTACAGTGTCTCATTCTCTGATTATAGCATAATGTAGAAGTAGAATCCTGCACTGACAATCATTTTACTATTTTTGTAGTTTAGCTCAATTTCTCTCTTTTCTCCCATCACCCCCCTCCCCCCACCTCCCAAGACTGAGAAAGATTTTAATGTGCACTTCTTGGTACATGACACATTCCTGTCTCCACAGTAAAATACTATTCCACAGATTTATAATGTGCATAATCCAATGCTGCTGGTTATTCGGCTGAAATGTGGGTGGGTTGGTGGAAGACTCCTGCTTATCGGTAAAGAGAACAGACTATTAGATCAAGAACTAGATACACAGGGCCAGATTTTCAAAGATATCTAGGTGCCTGAAGATGCAGTTAGGCACACAGATTTGATTCTTTAGCCTCCTTGAAATCAGAAGAAGTTAGATTAGGTGCTTTTAAATAACTCAGTAGGTGCCTGTTTGCCTATTTAGACACCTAATTGCCTTTTGAAAATCTGCCCTAGTCCATATTTAGCACTTAAATATAGACCTGATATTCAGAGATGCTCAGCCTGCAGCAGCTGCCATAACTCTAATAGGAACTGTTGGGTGCACTTGAGAATTAGGTTGCTTATTGAGATGCCTAATTAAGAATTTAGGAGCCCAAATTTAGACACTCACTTTTGAAATCTTGGTCTTCCCTCTTCTCTAATGATTAGAGAAGGTAAGTGTTCTGCCACTGCGTTGGTGTCTCTGGTTGACCTCAGTTATTTTGGCTGTAAAAGCTTATGATCATGCTCCCTGTGGTCCTCTGATACATTTCTAAGTGAAATCCTGGAGTCACTATTAATACTCATGAACAAAGAGGAATGGCTCACATTCCCACAAGACAAGAAAAATTTCTGGTCTTAGGCTACTCACTGCTTTACTTCAATCTCCTGCTGAACCCATAGTGCCTGCTGTCACAGTGATCATTCAAAGACTATAGATAAGAATCCCAAACTAGTCTTCCTCACCAATCCCCTCAGAACACCATTTGGGAATGACCAGAGACAAATGCTTCAGAAAGAAGCATGAAGATCATTTGCTGAAAGAATGGTAAATTAACATCTGTTTCACGTGACAAATATTGACAGAACAGTTATTAAAACTACACATATATGACAAAGTCATTTATGTGATCAGACTAGCAGTAAATGTCACTGGCCATATCTGTATAGTCACATTGGCTGTTGTCTTGTTACTATCACAAAACAATTCTAATGATCTGTGGTGCGGCGTCTGTCCCGCACTGGCAGAAGAGGGGTTAAAGCAGCCCAAGAGAGGCTGCACAGGAAGCCAATTAGGAAAGGGCTTGCAGAGACAGCCAGTTGGGAAAAAAGCAGAGACACAGCCAGTCAGGGCCAGGCTGGGCCATATAAGAAGAGCTGATGAACAGAGCAGCTTCAGTCACTCTCTGGAGTTCGAGGGAGAGAGGACTGGTTGCCATGAAGGAGGGAGAAGAGACAGCACCATGGTCAGAGCAGTGCTGTGTGGGATCGGGGAGCATGAGTGAGGTTCCGTCTGATCGTTGCCAGACTGAAGCCCTGATACAAGGAAGAGAATGCTAGGGCTGTGGGGAAGTGGCCCAGGGAAACAGATGGCGCAGGGTTGGAGGTGACGCAGTGTGTGGCTGCTGGCTAGAGGGTCCCTGGGCCAGGACCAGGAGTAGTGGACGGCTGTGGGTCCATTTTGAATTATAATCCTATCCTCCACAGCGCTTGCAACCGCCCACAAATTTTTAAGTGTACTCTCTATGCTATTATCTAAATCATTGATGAAGATATTGAACAGAACCAGACCCAAAACTGATCCCTGTGGGATCCTATTTGTTATGCCCTTCCAGTATGACTGTGAACCACTGATAGCTACTATCTGGGAATGGCTTTCCAACCAGTTTTGCACCCACCTTTTAGTAGCTCCATCTAGGTTGCATTTTCCCAGTTTATGAGGTCATGTGAGACAGTATAAAAAGCTTTACTAAAGTCAAGATATACCATGTCTACCACTTTCCCATCCACAAGGCTTGTTACCCTATCAAAGAAAGCTATCAGATTGGTTTCACACAATTCATTCTTGACAAATCCATGCTGTTATTTATCTTATTATCTTCCAGATGTTTGCAAACTGATTGCTTTATTATTTGCGCCATTATCTTTCCATGTACAGAAGTTAAGCTGACTGGTCTGTAATTCCCCAGGTTGTCCTTATTTCCCATTTTATAGATTGGCACTATATTTGCCCTTTTCCAGTCTTGTGGAATGCCTCCTATCTTCCATGACTTTTCAAAGATAATCGCTAATGGCTCAGATATCTCCTCAGTGAGCTCCTTGAATATTCTAGGATGCACTGCATTAGGTCCTGGTGGCTTGAAGACATCTAACTTGTCTTAGTAATTTTTAACTTGTTCTTTCCCTATTTTAGCCTCTGATCCTACCTCATTTTCACTGGCATTCACTATGTTAGACATCCAATCACCACCAACCTTCTTGGTGAAAACTGAAACAATGAAGTCATTAAGCACCTCTGCCATTTCCACATTTTCTGTTATTGTTTCCCCTCCCTCATTAAATAACAAGCCTACCCTGTACTCGGTCTTCCCGTTGCTTCTAATGTATTTGTACAATGTTTTCTTGTTACCCTTTATGTCTCTAGCTAGTTTGATCTTGTTTTGTGCCTTGGCCTTTCTAATTTTGTTCCTTCATATGTGTGTTGTTTATAGTCATCCTTTGTATTTTGATCTAGTTTCCACTTTTTGTAGGACTCTTTTTTGAGTTTCAGATCATTTAAGATCTCCTGGTTAAGCCGGGGTGGTCTCTTGCCATACTCCACACATCTTTCCTATGCAGTGGGATAATTTGCTCTTGCGCCCTTAATAATGTCTCTCTGAAAAACTGCCAACCTGTCTTCAATTGTTTTCCCCCTTAGACTTGCTTCCCATGGGATCTTACCTACTAGCTCTCTGAGTTCGCTAAAGTCTGCCTTCTTGAAATCCATTGTCTTTATTTTGCTGTTCTCCCTCCTACCATTCCTTAAAATCATAAACTCTACCATTTCATAATCACTTTCACCCAAGCTGCCTTTCACTTTCAAAATCTCAACCAGTTCCTTCCTATTTGTCAAAATCAAATCTAGAACTGCCTCTCCCCCAGTAACTTTCTCTACCTTATGAAATAAATTGTCTCCAATACATTCCAAGAACTTGATGGATAATCTGTGCCCTGCTGTGCTTTTTCCCCACAGATGTCTGGGTAGTTGAAGTCCTCCATCACCACCTAGATCTGTACTTTGGATGATTTTGTTAGCCATTTAAAAAAAGCCTCATCCACCTCTTCTTCCTGGTTAGGTGGTCTGTAGGAGACCCCTACCATGACATCACCCTTGTTTTTACCCCTTTTATCCTTACCTAGAGACTTTCAACAAGGCTGTCTCCTATTTCCATCTCAAACGCAGTCCAAGCGTATACATCTTTAATATCTAAGGCAACTCCTCTTCCCTTTTTTCCCTGCCTGTCCTTTCTGAGCAAGCTGTACCCTTCTATACCAATAATCTGTGATGTCAACTGTAACCAGGGAAAAATTAAAATTAAATAAGCCCTCCCATTTCCCTTTTACAGGTACAGATTCTTGGACTTGTCATCAGGATCTATTACCTGAGGAAGTAGCTCCTGTGTCTCGCCCTCCCTCAGAAGTGTGGTACAGGAAAGGAGAGGAGACACAAAAATTATGTTGAAACAGGTAAGTATTGTATTAAGGGTTGGTTACATAAAAGGTGCATATGGGGAACACCACAAATAAACACACAAAACACAGCTAACAGTGGACTGCAACGAAGGAGCTTGAAGCTCAGACCCAAAATACCCCTTTCTTGGCAACAGAACAAAACAAATCCCCAGTATAGCTTACTGCTAATCGGATGTCATCTATGGACAGGTCAGATAGTAGTGAGCGGTGGGTCCAGGACCTTCTACCCTCGGGCCAAACGCTGGCCTTTGGGGAGGAACACTGGATCTCGGCTGCTGGATGCTGACAAGCTGCTGGGACCAAAGCTGCTGCAGGTAAGTTGTTGGTTTCACAGGATCCTTCGCAGCTCTTGATCCAGAGACCCACACAAAAGCCCAACTGCACACAGCTGCCTCCTGAACGGACAGCACCGTGAAAATGTGGCTCAGTTCCTTATAAAGAGTGAGTGGCAGGAAACGTTCTCAGGGGATGGCAGTTACAAGCCAGTCCCAACTGGTCTGAACCAGCTCTCAAGCCACAGCTCCGGCACCTTAATTTTCCTGCCTCTGGGGACAAAATGGAGATTTGGCTCCATTTTGAAATGTATCAAAGTCCATATTGATGAGGGGAAACCATATAAAAATCTTATCCTAAACATTTAAAACCACTTATATAAAATCACAAACTCACCACCACAACTGTGTCATAGCTGTGTTTGTTTACTAGCATTTCGAGTTCTTCCTGCTTATTCCCCATTCTTCTCACATTAGTATATAAACATCTAAGATACTGATTAGATTCTCCCCTCTTCCCACCGGTTCTGTTCTGTCTCGTCTCTCCCTTATCCCTGCTATAACAGCCAATGTGCTCCCCAAATTCCAACCCTTCTCTCAGGTCTCCATGTTTTTGACTTACTTCTGGGCTTTGGTCACCCCTTCGAACCTAGTTTAAAGCCGTCCTCACATGGTTAGCCAGTTTGCAGCCAAATATGCTCTTCCCTTTCATTAATAGGTGGACCTCATCTCTGCTCAGCAGTCCCTCTTCCTGGAACAGCATCCCATAGTCAAGGAAGCTGAAGCCTTCCTGGCGACACCATCCTTGCAACCAGGCATTCACTGCCAGGATGCATCTGTCTCTGTCTGGGCCCCTACCCTTGACCAGAAGGATCAAAGAAACCAACACCTGTGCTCCCAACTCCTTCAGCCTTACTCCCAGAGCCCTGTAGTCACTTCTGATCTTCTGAGGGTCATACCTCACAGTATCATTAGTGCCCACATGGATGAGTAGCATGGGGTAGTAGTCAAGAGGGCTGCATGATCCTTGAGAATCCCTCTGTAACATCTGGGATACAGGCCCTTGGCAGGCAGCACACCTCCCAGGATGCCATGTCAGGGCAACAGATGGGAGCCCCCATCCCCCTCAGAAGAGGGGCACCAACCACCACTACCCTACCTTTCCTCCTGGGACTGATGGCTGCAATGCTCCCAGCCTTGGAGGTAAGCAGTCCTAGTTAAAATTAAGACCCAAAACTAAATATATATTTGGTCACACTGGGATAACAGTCATCAGCTGGAAGTAGTTCAAATCTTCAGAGATTTTAGTCTCTTCTCCCCTTCCTATCACTGCTCTGCCATCACAATGCTGAGTTCAGAAACGAAGGCAAGCAAAACTTTTGGTTTGTGTAATCTATGATCACAGTAGCTAGTGAAACCTGAATGAGAATGTGTTGTTAGTTGTGTTACCATAGCACCTACACCTAGGAACCCAAGTCATGAACCAGGACCCCACAATGCTAGATGCTGAGCAAACATGGAATACAATGATGATTCCCTACCCTAAGAGTGTTGAGGAGTATTTTAATGGTGTGATGTTTAGGTGTATGGGGATAACAAATAAATCAGACTGTGGCTTTCAGTTCCTGGTCTAATGGCTTATGTTCCACTTCAGCAAAGCACTTAAGCATATGCATAATTTAAGCACAAGTAGTCCCATTGACTTCAGTGCTCTAAAGATCCTTCAGATCTCAAAGCAGAGAGAAAGTGCAAAGGAGAGAAAAGAAAGTGGCATTTCCTTCCATAATAATTTCTTTATCAAGGTGAAGATAAAGAGCACAAAGCAAAACTCGAGGTGAAGTGTGCCCTTAAGTAAGGAGGAAGAAAAACCAAATTCCTCAACAGATTTTTCACCTTCAGACTTGATTTCCTCCAGTTTGTATCTTAAATGACAAAGGAGTGGGAAAGAAACCTACTACCCTCGGGTATCCACAAAGACACCACACTTTCCAGCAGCGAAAAATCTTTTTTCACCTTCTTTTCTGGTATCTAGCTTTTAACAAAATGATTAATAAATGGTTTTGAGATGCTGAGAACATTTTGAAAAACAAATTGTGTACTCCAGCTCTGTTATACCTAATGCATAGCCTCTCTTAGCTCAATCCTGTTTCAACTAGTCCCATTTGATTTTCAATTTATTTTTCTCACGTTCCGTGCAAGATCACAGCTCACCTTGCTATTGAGCTGAACACTCTAAATTTAACCTTGTGTGTCCAAAATTTTTAAGTTTAAAATGAGACTATTCAAGTCTTGATTACACCATCATACCCATTATATTTTCTTTAAACGTGTACACTGTTTTAAGACAGTTCCCTCCTGAACAATCTTTCTATTCCAGTTCAGCTTCTAGGTGATCTTAATAGTAGTCAGTCAGAGCTTGTTATCTGCGAGCTCAGTGTGGTATTGGAAGGATCACCAGACTGTAAATACTACCATCCCTAGAGTGACTTAGCAGGAAATAGATTCTGGGGAACAGGAGCAGATCACCAAAACATATGCAAGCAAAAAAGTCAGGCACCAAGGAAATTCAGCCTTGAGTAAATGTGCAGGAACCAGGAATAACCTTTACCTTCCTATGATGGCAGGAACAGATGGAGAGAAAGTGCCTTTAAGAACTGGAGAAAACGACTCTTGGTATATTTAAGGTATTAAATATATGAGAGAAAAGTGTGTAGGCACAGTCCAGTGCGGGTGACTCAGGCATCCAGCATAACACACAAGCCTTAAAGACAGAGTAGAAAAAATGTTTTAAAGAAATATTTCGTGAGAACTTCCATTATTGAACAGTCCCATATAATTTAACAGGGATTCTAAAATATTCTATTCTAAAAGCCTATAGAATTTAAAAGAAAACCTTGCTTTAGATATCTCTGAGATGGCTTCAAACAACATATAGCAAAGTTGTTATTTTCTTTTAAAGTCTAAATTTTCCAAAAGGTTTATAACAATTTTCTTCAGTTATTTCATAAGAACGAAGGAGTCACAGATTCAAGGAGGATATCTGAAATAATTTTTTTAACTCTGTTGAGTTCATAGAATATTCAGTGAAATATTATGGCTTCAAGGCCTACTTCTCCCTCTACCGATAGAGTTTTTATATTAGATATGTACAATAGCTCTATGATGGCTCATATTGTTTATTCCCTTAGTTATATAGTTAATTCATATATTATAATTCATATCCAACTCCTGAGGCTTACTCTCTTTACCATTGTTGTCATAGCCAAACACAGAGTGCATTAAAAAATTCACAAAGGCTTTACAAAAAATTCTTTTAAGTGCAGCTATATCCCATTCCAACAACATATTTTCAGCCATATTTCCCCATGGATATCTCCATGGGAAAAAACAGCATTGCCCAGGATACCCTCAAGAACAAACATCTCTAACTAATGAATTTTTTCAGAATGGCAGTATCTTTTAATAACAAACAAACAATCAAATCAATGTGTTTTTCCTAACATTTACAGGAAAGGGTGGCCACAGCCAACCGCTCTGACCTTGGGCTATCCCTTTGACCTATTTCTTCATCTTCAGATAAAAGAAAGTTCCTCCCCTTTTCCATGCCAATTGAGATTGTCCTGACCACCAAAACCGGGATGCTAGTCTCAAATGAAAAGCTACAAGGTATGTCTATAAGCTATAAGGTGGGAGGGTTCCAGAGCTCAGGCTGCAGTCTGAGCCCAAATGTCTACACTGCAATTAAACAGACCATTAGCCCGAGCCTTGCAAGCCCAAGTCAGCTGGCATGGATCAGCCATGGTTGCCTCATTGGGAAGTGGCTGTCCAAGTTAAAAAATATCACCACCAATATGTGACAAATGCTCTTGCTGACCAGGTAATATGCTCTGGTATGTCCTTCACCTTCAACTGAATCCTTCCTTACTTTTGGTTCACATTTATGCTGGACCTTCGATCATAATGGCCAAAGAACCCTCCACCAAATACCTCGTTTGACAACACTATGAGAAAATCTGAGCATAAAAAAAGCTCACTCCTATCAACTAAATCACTCCTGCCTAAAAAGACAAGGTATCACATTGGCTAGTAGCAAGCAACTCTACAACCCCAAAACTGAAAGCGTGCGTTGGCCTACCTCACACCCCTTTGTCCTTTCATTTACTGTGTTCATACTGAAACTGAGCCATGTCCATGTCTGACAGCTGCCAAGTCCTTCTGGCATGTATTCTATGAGCTACAAGCCACATCTGCTTGGCAGAGTCAGAATCATAATTTGTGCTGGGAGCTGAAAGAAAATAAACACAAATGGTTCAACCTGTCTCCTAAAACAGCCTGTAACACAGTTTAAGCTCTCTCACAGATTTGCCATTGTTCTGACCTCAACCTCAATCCTGCCTTTCCCACAACTGCTATTCTCATGATGCCCTCTGCACTTGGAACATACATGTTAAAACCTGCAATATTATTTTGAGTAGATGTCTGATGGGCCCAACAGAACTGCTTTCCTTCTCCAAAGTTTTCAGAAGTCCCTGGTGCTGGGAGGCTGGTGTCTGCTGGGGACATCCCAAAGTTTCACAGGCATTGCTGTTATTTGCATTGCAGTACTGTATCACCTAGGGACACCAAGCATAGGCCAGGACCCCACTGTGCTGTACAAATGCATAACTGCTGGCTTTCTATGCAAATGGTCATCGTAGGCATGCTTTCTGTCTGTATTTCCATCTTATATATTCCTGCACTTCAACGTCGTGTCCTGGCTTTCTTTCACAAAAACCACTGACTTGTACTCAAAAACCTGCAAGATGACCACAAATGGTATAAGACACTAGACTAGTGGCTGCTTTCTGTTGTGCGACACCTGCAGAGCAGCACTTTCGACTGTACTTTGATTGTAAGCTCTCTGAGGGCAAGAACTGTTGTGTGTATGTTTACACAAGAGGGTCCTGGCACATGATTGGCTCCTAGGTGCTACCACAATACAAATAATTAATACTTGGGCCATTTTCATGTGCAAAAATGAATCAACACCACATTCTCCATTGGGGTGTCATGTCAAGTGCTATCACCAAGAGTATAATTGGACACACTGGACAGCTACTACTAGAGTAAGCAAAATGCTCTGTCCAGCCTTTTTAAGCCAATACACACAAGTAGGAACAGTATACCTCACCACAATGCAATTTCATGAGCTATGCCTGTGTGTTCACAGGCAAGATTCAGAATCAGTAAGTATTCATCTGTGTCCCAGCTTTTATCAATGTGTGTAGAAAACAGACTTTTCAGTTGGTCAGGAATAGCATGATTAGCTTTTGGTATAGTAGGAACTTCTAGGGATTTCAGTTAGTTATCATACAGTATTTGTTACACAGACCATAAGATTTTTCAAAGGAAGCAAAAAGCTTGGCTTAACAAAGCATATGTTTTCTTTTTAGTTTTAATGTACCTTCCTTATTACATACGACACAAAAAAGAGAATGTCTTACCAATAATTTCCTTTCTGCTAGCAGTGTCTCTCACAGTACTGGGCATCTGGGTTGATCCCCTCCTCTCTTCAGCTCACAGAGACAGATCAAAGTCTTGGCACCTATGGCTACACCCCCTCTACTTCCACTCGCCACCAAATGAATTATTCCAAAGCTGTAGAAACTAGTCTAACAATATGAGTTACAAATATTCCAAAGGTAACTAGACCAACTATGTACAGTGGTCTGAAAACCAGTCACAAAGTAAAGAGCCCACTCAGCATCTGACTTTTTGGCTCATAAGCCTTTCAGGGTGGGTAGAATTGTGGCAGAAAGGAAATTATTCGTAAGAAATTTTCCATTGTGCAGCCAGCATCTCCCACAATTCTGGTTGCCTGGGACATAATTAGCAGTGAACAAAGGTACTGAAGGTTATAGAAAAGGTCAGAAAGAAAGGAGAAAAATGGAATCCCTCCCCATTTATAAGATTTCCTCAAAGGGCAATATTATTTCTGGGCCACCACTTGCAGCACCTTCCTGCCAAAGGAAGCCTCTACAGATAGAAAATCCACTTTATAGTGCTTGATAAAGGTAACACCAGTTGGCCACATGGCTACCTCACAAATTTCTGATGTGGATGCATTTGCTCTTTCTGCCCACAAGGTTGTCAGGACTGCATGAAGGGTGCCCCGTCCCCTTTCAGAACTAGAATTTCAAGCCTTGTATGCCTTCACAATGCACAGCCTAAGGCGTTTAACAATGGAAGTCTTGAAAGTTCTGAGTACTTGACATTATGTGTGAGAGGATATTAATAGGGCACCTGACCTCCTTATGAATTCTGTATTTTTAAGGTAGATTTTCAGAGTTCTTCTGACATTTAACATGTACTACCTCTTTTCAGTGGCATATTGTAGCTTCAGATAGAATGAAGGGAGAATCTGTTGGGGAACATGGAAGGAAGGGTTTACTTTAGGAATAAATTATTCTGAGTTCTAAGCACCATCTTGTCCTTGTGGAACATACAGTAAGGCTCTTGCAAAGACAGGGCCACCAGCTCTGACAGTTGCCTGGCAGACATGATGGCTATCAGAAAGCAAGTTTTGATGGACAAGTAGAATGCTGGCACTGATGTCAGTGGTTCAATGGGAAGACTTCTTGGAATTCTGAACACAAGGGGTAGGTTCCATTTTGGAACATGTCCTGACTGCTGGCTTGGCCAAGGAGACTGCTCTAAGAAATCTGGCTACCTGCGGGCTCTCTGCCATGGAATCCAGAGATCACGCAAACATCACACTAACAACAGTGGACACCTGACACGGTGCGGGGTTGGAGACCTTTGTCGAAGCCTTCTTGGAGAAAGTCCAAAATAGCCCAAATTCCTGGATTCCTGGGATTTGTCTTATAGGCTACTCTGCCATGCCAGGGAAGTGCTGAGTAGCCAGAAAGGAGGCACTGAAGCAGAGGCTCAGGGTGGTTTAAGTCACTGGGATGAAAACTGACGTCGAGGAGGAAGAGGCTGGAGAGGGAAAACACTCCTCACACTGCTCCATTGAAAAGCAGAAGATAGGTTGGAGGTACCCCTGTCCACACATTGCCACTGAGGAAGAGAATCTAGTGGCAAGCAAGAGAAAAGGAATGGCCAGAGCACACAGCACAACGACTTGATCTGTCTCCACGAGCTGCAGAGAGGAAGGGAGCAGCCCAAATGTCTAGAATTGTGGTAGATGTGGTCCTGAACAATTAACAACCAATATGCTTGCCTTCTAGAGCTCACATTCACTGTAGTGGTGTCCTTTTAACTTATGGCCATTCTGCCATATATACCTATAGATCAAGGCAATTCTGACTTTAATATCCTCAATCCAAGCCAATTTGCATACACGGACATATGGGATTATACAGTAGTGGTGCAGTTAAAGCCAAGGGTAAAGTCAGCAGGTAAAAAATGCAAGTTGATCTTTTCTTCCTGACGCAAAAGATTTAGGCTCCACGGGTACCAACTTGTGAAAAAGGTCAGATAGTCTAAAGTCACCATGTGTGGAAATTGAATTAGAGTCATGTGAGGTAGCTTTACTAATATTTTGGCAGTAAACTATTACTTGACAGAAAACTGAAATGTTAAAAATCCAGGCGCAGATGGAAGGGGACTCCTTTAATAGTGCAATCAGCATATTATAAATCAGAATATGGTACAGCAAAGCTGAGGGTCACTAGAACTAGTTTTATTCACGAAACCAGCTATGGCTGGTTATATTTTCTAAATATATCCCTAAAGGCACAGTGACATCTAGAAAAGCTAAGCATGAAAGAGAAAAGATTGTTCCCCTGTTACAGATGCCACCATTTTTTCCGGTGATCTATGTAAAACATTCTTTTTCAGGCAGCCATTTGGAAAGATCTGCTGAAACCTCAACTGATTATTTGTTTCCCATTCAAAATCTGGGATCCTTTCTTTATGTGGGGGGAAAAAAGAGGGATACATTTTATCGGTGGATTTAGGGGTAAAAACAAAACGTATGAGACAACAGGATTGTGCAAATAAATATTCATTGCTTTACTATTTAAGAATTACTGTTTACTAGGACATTCTTAGGTTTTTAATCATTGTTACAACTTTAATATAGTTTTACTTGTGACCACTTCCAACTAGTGAAAGTAATGTACACTGATCCCAGATTATTGCACAAAAAACATTGGCAATATGCCATTCTTCAAAATAAACCTTTTCTTAAGTGAGCAATTATAAAGCAATTTGTGCAATTAAAATACCATTGAATGTTACAAATGGTTTCCATAACACAAAAATAAATATATTGTTAAACTAAATACAATTACTTTTTATTCAACCAAAACCCAACATGAAATTTTAGAAAATGGAAAATATCCCAATATTTGCAGTAGATATCTACAATCCAGTTTTTTTTTTTTTACCACCACCATAACCACATTTTCCCCTAAAAATTATCATCTCGATCAGAAAGACAAAGTGATACAAACACTGCATCTATTATTAGGCATTTTCTTTTTATATAGTGTTCCAGCTTCACCTCTTTTTCTATTTCAGTAGCAAATGCTTATTCTATAAATATAGACTTTTGTATAATGTGCTTTGTTTTCTCATTATTGTACTGATTTAAGATTATAATAAACTGTATGAATAATTTCAAATCATTTTAGGATCTTTTTAGTTATACATGTGAGCACAATTTTTATTTCTCTGTCACTAAATATGAAAACTGGAATTTTTTTTCCCTACCACTGTTTCTACATGTTGATGACAATATTTAAAAAGGTATCTGGTACTTATTGCTTATCAGAATATTATGAGAAAAAGCTATTCACAAAAATTATTTGTTATAAAGCAGAATGAGAAAAGCCAAATAGTATTAGTGTTAAGAAAATATTAAAATAGTATGAAAAACTTCAGATCATTTTGGTCCTGCTATTAGAAAAAAAAGGTAAGGCGACTAAAAGCCAAATAGTATTGTTTCCAACCCTTAGTTGAAGAAAGGAAAACATACCTATTTTCTATGAAATTCTCAAGTGAACTTCATTGACTATAATTTTAAGATTTAATTTAACAAAGTAACATTGAGGCAACAAGTGGCAGATGTATATTTAAACTCACAATTTAACATTACTATTATACAATTATAAACTTAAACATCTGAAATTCTCAGACTCCTCTAAATCAGTATTTTTCAGCATGTTGCTACATGTCATTAAGTCTTAACAGTACAAAATGAAATCAACATTTGATTTACATTTAAACAAAAATGAAACTCGTCTGTAACTCATCTTAAAAGTTCTGAAGCAGCATTTTCAGCTTTCACAAAAAAGGCAAAAATATTACTATAATTTACACATTTTAATAAACCTTCCGCAGGAATTAAGAGATCCAGCATGAAATTCCTATATTTTAATTTACAAGGTATACTAACATTCACCTGCATTTACATTTGCAAAAATTTGCAGTTAGTATTTATTTGGCCTAGGCAATGGTAGTAAAGTGCAAAGTATTTGGTATAATATCTAATGGTTATATTTTTCTTCTGTGGGAAATGAGTGACTGAGCCTGGATCTTCTATTGACAGATATAGTATTTGATGGAGCAGCAACCTAGGAGAAAAGAAAAACTTCATCACATTGCTGAAATAGAAATATTTGTCCAATTTTAATGAATTTTCTCTGTAATGTTTTATTCAGTACTAGTTTACAAATGCAGAAATCATTTTTTTTAAGTTCAATCAAATTTTAAATTACCTTTGTGCAATTTTAAAAATCAGATATTTACTACTTCCAGAGCATGTACACTTTGGTAGGCATTAAGTGTGAAACAACTCTTCACAAACTGCACACTTAATACAATTATCGAATGTGTCTGGAGCTCTGCTGCCATCTCAAAAGAAAAATGTGAAAAGCAATGTATTCATTGAATACATCCACATCTTCTTTTAGTCAAGTACACATTAGAACTGATTCCAGATATAATTCTTGATTTAAATGTGTTCCGTGACACTGCAATGAATTTTTTAGTGAGTGATAAAGTTTTACTAAGTGATAAACCTGTTAAATTAAGACATTCAGGACCCTTTTTTCCAACAGTGCTGAATACACCACCAACTCCAACTGAAGTCAGTGAGAGCTGTGGGAGCTCTGTGATCCTGAAAATCAGGCCCTAAGATTAGATACCACTGAAAAGATCTTGAACAGAATTTACTAGCACAATGAAAATATTCTGAAGAGAGAAAAATTGTTTAAAAACAACCTCATTTGACCCATTTAGGTTAGTAATTACTGAAGGCTCCATTCAAAAGAAAAGATCCACAGCACAAAAGGCCACAGATCTTGGCTCTGCACTCTGACAAGTTATTAAGGAAAAAAAAAAAAGACTTGGCTAGCCATGGTAGCATTTTTGTCTGGTTTCTTGAATGCCTCCCTTACAGAGCTGCATCAGGGAAGGGGGATGGCAAGCACCTGACAGACCTTTTACCTAATTCAGTAGAACCAAATAGTAGCCAGTCATCACTCACAGAACGAGTTAATGGAAGCTATGAGTTAATTTACTTAAAATGCTCTTCCCAACTGGGATCACTGACTATCTGGATACTTCTACCCTGCTGACAAAGGTGTTTCATTTCTCCATTGGTTACAATGTGCCCTGTTCTCAATTTTAAGCTTTTAATAAAAACATTGCCTGAATTCATCAGCACAACAGGCCTAAAAATAAAGCTGATGTCACACTCTCTCTCCCCAGCCCCCCATCATATGTCACCTTCCCTTTATTTGTTACAGAGAAAACAGTGCAGAAGTTAGCATTTTACACATTTGGAGTGTCAAGTGTCCCTATACTTGAACAGACTTCATGAAATTCTCACAGGCCACCATGCCGTAAAATGCTTTAGGTATGGTTTAGGTTCCTTCACTCCATTCTTCAAGTTCTCCCTGAAAACACACATCTTCTATAAGGTCCATAAAAATGCTGTTCCATTTCAATATTCCACTATTTTAGAAAAACTTTCAAATTCAATTATTGTGAAAGACTCTTATCTGATATTTTTCTGTCCCTTAGATTGTCAACTCCTCAGGCAGGGAGTGTCAAAAATTCTCTACTGATACAAAGTTGGCCAAGGAAAGTACGTAAAATCAAAAAGTTATGGAACTCCTTGCTAACCTTTTTCCAGCTTTCTATCTATGCTTGATATGTTTCTTGAATTCTGAAGAGCACTTTATCAACCTTGTTTTTCCAAATAAGTTATCAGGTATTACGGCAAGTACTACAAACAGGTTTTACATATTTTTGATATTTTAATATTTTATCCACTTTTTTAAACATTGCATTTTCAGTTTCAATATTGTTCACAATGCAACTATGTAACAATAATTAGAAAGCTACATCATAAAAATCAAGCATGTTTCTTGTACATCAGATAGATCCAACTTCATCAAATCTCCAGAAGATTTAACGTTTGATTAATCTCATCCACTGTCCTTAAATGATTTGTAACTGGCTGACAACTAGTTCACTGCAATACAGCTGCTAACCGTGCACTACTCTGACAGCACACTGGACTGACTGATCGATCATTCTGACTTTCAACTTGTGACCATTCTGGGGAAGCAGGGCTATTCAATCTGTGTGGAGATGGTGGGAGGCCTGGGAAACTCAAAGACGTTATTCCATTGCCACACTTCTGTTAAGAGTAAGGTTTACCATGTAATGCAAGCTGTTTGGGTGCCAAAATACAGACACCCACAGAACCCATGTTCTCTTTAACATGGTTCTAAGGAATCAAAGACTTCTATAAAATAATTGCTTAGGAATAGGGATTTTGGGAAGGGTTGGGTAGGTGGGCAACAAAGCTTTGGATCTTCAAAAGAGACAGGGTTCTGCAGTAACAGGTCATACTTCAGCACGCTGGTGGAAGACAAAAAACTGGGGTTAGAGGACAGAAAGATACAAATGAGAAGGTCTATCAAACCAAGCCAGAGTATTTTTAAAGGTTTCTAATTAACAATACGGTTTTAAAAGGTAGATCTCCAAATATCATCTAACTGTGGGAAATAAAGTTGAAATTACGGAATGATCTGACATTAAAAACACAGTATATTTATTCTGCAAAATAATTTAAACAGAATGTTCTTCTGAGGTGTCAGATTGTTCATGGTAACTATAAAGAATGACTATGCTTTAAGCAACCCATTTATCTATAGTCATTTGAGTATTAAGTAATAGCGCAGGCTAATTCGTGTTTTTATCTTTTATATCAGTGATTTCTTCTATATTATTTCCATGTTTCCTAATTATTAAAAAGCTTTTACTAAGTATATATCACTATAATATCTCAGCTCACAAATAGAATGAATTACAACTACTCAATTTTTTTTTCATTAAGTATTGTGGTTTACATTTAAGGAATCATTTTTCTTATGTGGAGTTGCATTCCAGAAACAGGAAAATATCAGCACTTAGTACAGTAAGATGCATACTTAATTCTCTCCGGAATTACTGGCCACAAGACACTTACAAACACTGTATGAAAAATGAGATTGTTCTAGCTAATGAAACCAAACAGCAGACACAAGTTTTAAAATATAAAAAGAATTAAGTGTGTATATAGTATCGACAACCAATAGGAAATTAATCTTTACAACTTCTGCATGCATACTGTTGGCAGAAGGTTGTAGTTGATTTACCTCTTGTGCTTAAAACCATCCCTGTTCAGAAAAGCATTTAAATAGATGTATATGTTTGAGTGCTTTGCTAAACAGAGATAAGCACATGCTTATGTGTTTTGCTGAAGTGGAGCCTTAATTAATTTTAATATAAAATTTATTTCAGAAACACAATATTTTCTCTATTTGAAAAAATGACAGTACAAGCTTCTTGCATGTACATTTACAAATCTGCTTTGGTACAACTAAAAAAAAAAAATCTTTCAGGAGACTCCCTTGTCATGATTAGTTCCAGGACTGATTGCTTTTAGGCATTAATTGGGTAATTTTGAAATAAGCACTGTAAGTCCATTGTTACTGATGTGATGATGAAAACTCACCCTTTTTAATTTGGCAGCAGCTTCTCCAGAGCGGATAGCAGCCAGCAGACTCTGGTGGATCTGTTCTCGGTCAGAGCTCTGGAACGTTAAAGCAGTTTCTCTCTCAAAAACAGAAGTTGGGTGGTCAGCTGAAGATTGCACCTGGCTGTTTTGTTCACTGTTTGTACAGGTACTTTTCTATTAGGGGAAAAAAAAAAATCAAAGCATTTCATTTGAGTGAGGTCATAAATGGATATCTGAAGCAGTCTGGCCAAATATTACAGCACTGTACCTCATTCTGCATTTTGTTTCATGCAAGATTTCTGGGAACAGCCCTAATTTTGTACTTTCACTTTGCAAGTAATTTATGATGTGATGCGATTGATAGCACCCTGCTGAGGATGCCATAAAATAGCATCTGGGAATTACACCTGGATTTTGAACGAGTTATAGGCCAGAAGGGATTTAAGGAACTTCTTTTTTTTTAAACTGTTAAATATGGGGAATTTTCTCCCCAAGATGTCTATAAAATTCTCCACATAGATATCTCTCATAGTTTAATTAATATCAAACAAATTTATTTCTATGCCTGCACGTTCCTTATTAAGACTACAAAAGCCTTAGGAAATAGACAGATACTACCACAAGATGAATGGTATAAGATTTCCAGGAATATTCACAGTTAGATCTGAATTCATACTCTCAACTTAATTATACAAAGAATTGCCAGTAGGGCTAGAATTAGGCCATTGCATAGTATGGATGCCTCTCACAAGCTACCCACTTGCTCTCCGAAATCTCAGCTTTTACTTTATGCAAATATAGCTGTTATTGTTATTGTGGGGGGGGAGGGGGGAGAGAAGAAGCCACCTTCAAAATGTGAACTGAATGCAACTGATGCAGTGACATCTGCCTGAATCTGCAGAATATATGAAACTATAGCTCAAATGTATGAACTTCCCCATTCATCTGAGTAGGTGTTAAAGGCCAATTATGATACTTTAAATGTCAATGTTGATAAATATTTCTTTAATCATTAAAATGTTTTAAAAAACACACTATCATGAGCTACACAATTTACTCTGAGTCTCAGCTCATTTTGGGGTCATAAGTGGGTAGACTTGGGAGAGGACCACTACTCCTTTCCCATCACTCAAGAGTACCCAAATCCAAGGTGCACAAACAGGGCATTTGATTCCGTGAGAGAGCTGAGCCCAGGAAGCATGCATGATCCTGCTTTGAATATCTGCACAATCTACTAAGATTAGCATCTCACTGTAACATCTAAAGTGAATAGATATTATACAGGGCAAACTTTTGAAGAGTTCCACTAACTCTACTTTTCCAGTTCAATCCCTGGATGCCAGTCAGGTTACAGAATACTGTTGACTTGTGCCAGTCATACCAGAAGATAATCTGCATCCTTACACATTTCCTGTCTCAATGTCCCTCAAACGATTATTCTGGTACATCACTCAAAAATTAAGTAAAAACAGTTTTACACATGGTACTTTTTTAAAAACAAAGTCAACAACTCTGAATAGGAAAATAGGTATGCATAGATAAACCAGATCCAGTTATTTTTTCTTTGCTTATAAATTTAAGAGACATTATTAATTATGGCAAGACAGAATTATTTCTCAGCATTTTCAATTTTGCAGAAAAATTTCATTTAAAAAAAGTATTCTCTATAAATGCCGTACAAGACAACATTACTTCTTTTTCTTATATTCCATTGAAATGTTGTACATGGTGCTGTTACAGCAGAACATACAACTAGATGTTTATATGCTATTAATCCAAAGCCTACTAATATTTGTGAACTATTCAAAGAAGGGACAGAGTGAATCTCACTCTTCTGTGAAAGATACAATGATTAATGTCCAAAAAATATTAAACTTTGTAAAACTTACCTTATCTATCATATTGTGTTGTGAACCTCTTGTTAAGGTCTGTAAAAATTGGTTCTTCACATCTCCTGTGGAAGTTGCTGAGGATAGTTCAACAGGAGATTTCTCTTTTGATGGCTGGCTACTGATGGCATGCTGTTTACTGAATGACTGTGATCTTTTGATTGCCGATGAGACAGCAAGAGCAAAGGGGGATGGCCTAGAACTGGAATATGGTTTTGGAATGGCAAAAGTTCTAAGAGTTCTTAAGTTCAATGTTGCTGGCTGACAGGAGGGAAAACTCAAAGGTTTAGCAGTTTTGACAGAAGTGAAAGTGTCAGTTTTTTTCTCATTATCATCCTCTTCTTCATTTAATTGAGCAGGGAAATTATGTGTTTTATGTAAAGGAAAAAAAGACTGATCTGATGATGTCAATTTTTTGTCTCTCTCTGTATTCGTAGCCTCTCTTTGAGTAGGACTAGCAGCAGCACTGACACTTCTGGCAATTGCAGATGTTACATAATGACCTGAAGCCCTTCTTTGCATCTGTAAGTAAAAAGAACTAGGTTTCATTGTAGGACTGAAAACACTTGATTTTTCTTGAGTCTCAGGTGAAGAATTTGTGTTACCTGAGCTTAGCATCAATGGAGTTATGCCATTGCCTATGCTGGGTTTGGAAGCCTCTGTTTCTATTTGCGTGCTTTCAGTAGTAACCCGAAGTTCAGAAGTTGAGACACTGTCAATAATTCTGTTAGTTTTGTGCAGCTGATCATTCACTGCTAAAGCAGGTTCATATTTTAAACCAGACTCTGACTGACTGGTATTTTTTGAACCCCAAAGAATTTCAGTTTGCACTCCAAATTCTTTTGAATTCTTTGACTGTGGGGACATTTCCAAGGTGACTCCATCCTGACCCTTAATGTCTGACATAGCATCCGACTCGCAATCTTTCAGTATTTCCAAGGATTTTGGAGGCACTATTTTATAAGTAGTCATTCCAATTTTGGGGATATATTCTCTTGTAATTTCATTAGAGGGTTTAGGTTTAGGTTTGAAGTCTTGTCTATAAAGTGGGTAACCTTTAATAGGAGAACTAATTACACTTTTTGGAGCTCTCTCTGATGGGGTAAGACCACTGTCATTATCATATATATTACTTTGATTTTCTATGGGAATTGCTTTGTCATCCACAGCTTCTTGTCTCTGATAGTTGAATTCTGTTGATACTTCTACAGACTCTTGCACCTGGTTCATCAACTGCAAAGGTGGATTGTCTATATTCAAATTCTGCATGTGGGCTTCTCCTCTGAAGGTGGATGACTCACAATCTTGAAGGACAATCATTTCACTTAGTGTAGTCCTGCCAAACCTATTATCAGATGGAGTTGTCTGAATTGCAACATCCTGAGTTTTTACTATCTCCATGTTCGTTTGATTTAGCTTCCAAACTTGTATCCCTAGATTCACTTGAGGATTATCATCCTGATTTGTAGAGATGTCATTGTTATACTCTTGGCTGTTTGATAGTTTGTCAACTTCAAGCTTATTTTTTTCTCTGACATCTGCTGTATTAATTTCTCCCATCTTACATAGATTTTCTTTTTCTCCTGTGGTTGCTAGAAGGAATCTTGTGCCACTATGATCTTTAAAAGAAAAAATATTTCTAAACTAATATGAATATCAAATCAAACAGCCTGACATTTGTTTAAACCATGAAACCCAATACCCCCATTTTCTTTAACCACTAGAAATGGTTCCTTAGAAATAATAAACTTTCCCTTACTACACCCTTTCAAGACACTAGAAAGGTATTTTAGCTTGATTAGTACTGGTAATTTTTTCAATTTAATATTAAATGAAAAATACTAGAATAATACTACCCACTGAGGCTGTTGGTGTCATGGATAGACTAGATGGCCAAGCCTGTTTAGGGATCACTTAAGGTTTTGGGGTGAGGAGGGAGTCTGAATTTCATCCCATTATATACAAGCTCTAGCTCATATAGTCTATAAACTGGTAAGGACTATTCAAGATTATATCCTGCAATTCTTGTTTGGTCCCATGTCTCTGCCGTTTGCATACCTACTATATTTTTTCACGTAAAAAGATGTGATTTGCCATACGTTTCTAGCATTTCTACACTGATGCAGTTAAAATATCTGTCAAGTATCAGAGGGGCAGCCGTGTTAGTCTGGATCTGTAAAAACAGCGAAGAATCCTGTGGCACCTTATAGACTAACAGACGTTCTGGAGCATGAGCTTTCGTGGGTGAATACCCACTTCGTCAGATGCACATCTGACGAAGTGGGTATTCACCCACGAAAGCTCATGCTCCAGAACGTCTGTTAGTCTATAATGTGCCACAGGATTCTTTGCTGCTTTTAAAAATATCTGAGCAACACAATTACTGCACATCTGTTTTATCAGGAGTTTATATTAAAGTGGCCTGTCTTAAATTCTGGGACTATGAATCACATCTGAGCCTTTCAAAAATTCATTAAAAAGCCCATTATTATACAATTAATCTTAAATTCAATTTATTTTTTTAAAATAAATGTCTCTCCCTGATGTATTTTATGTGTGTATTAAAAATATCAGTTCACTAGTTTTAAATTATTTGAATTGTAAATATGAAAAAACAAAGATGGAATTAATAAAAACACTCAGGCATATATCTGAAGGAGTGCAACAATTTAAGATTATATATTTGCAGAATGTAATGTGTGTATGTGTTACACTACAAGGATAAAGTAATGGATTCATGAAATTATGAAAGTAATGGGTTCTAGGGGAATGAATTATCCATTTCTAGAACTATGGAAGGGCCTTTGCTTCCCTACAAAACATATTTCCACAAACACAATGTCATAACGCAGTTTTGTAATTAAACCTGATTTTCCTCTTAGGCAGGATATTTGTGATAAATTCAAAAATTAACATATTAGAAACCATTATTGGGATATTCTACATTGTTCTAAACAATGTAATGCAACAATGGATTACAATGGGAACAAGAAAAGTTTAATTTAATAGATTTTGTTCATAGTTCCACACAGTTAGATTCATGACATGATTTACAAATAACTTGCAACACAAACAAAACACAGTTTAACTGAGCATCATTTTGGTCATTTCATTTTCTCATCTTTATCATCAAATAAAGAATGAATATTTGCAGGAACACACCAATGTTGTCTTCATCAGATTCACAAAACGAATTCATAACTGACAAGAAGATCCTCTATGTTCACACAGATGTGAGAAAATCTTTAACCATTTCAGAAAATCAATAGAACTTCAGCAATCTCGGATGCATATCTGGCAATTATATCATGAAGTTCACATCTAATGCAACATACACCATAAGTCTGAGGGCTTGTCTACACTACCCACAGGATAGGCAGGCAGCGATCGATCCAGCAGGGGTTGATTTACTGTGCCTAGTATAGATGCAATAAATTGACCGCTGAGCGCTCTCCCAGAATGTGGAGCATAAGTGGAGTTGATGGGAGAGCGTCAGCTGTCAACTTACCGCAGTGAAGACACAACGGTAAGTCAATCTAATTACACTGACTTCAGCTACACTATTCATACGGAAGTGTAGACAAGCCCGAATATCAGGGTTGGAAGGGACCTCAGGAGGTCAACTAGTCCAACCCCCTCTCAAAGCAGGACCAATCCCCAGACAGATTTTTGCCACAATGAAGCCACTATGGCCAACTTTGTTTATACTACACACATAAATGATGGATCCTATTCTGTTTGTTAACAATAATCTAAAAGTAAAGTTTACTACATGTGTACTGGATAACTAAATCTTTGCATTAACACCTCAAAAACAAAATAAGCTCAAATTCAGGTTTACATCTAAACATCCTGGCAATAGCATCTTCCACAATTAATAATAATCCAACTGACATGACTTAAGGAATTTAGTTTACCATCATTAGATGCTCTCATTCCTGTATATTTCAAACAAGGTGCCTGTCATTTCATTTGACACTATTAACGTTGAAAAACATCTTTTCATCATGCCAGTAAAGCCAGAAATAGCTAATTGGGGGAAGGTGGATAAGAATTTTTTTCTTGAATGTTTGGCTCTTGCAATACTATTTGACATCATAATTTTTTGAAAAAAATCCTGTTACTAGATTAGAAACATAATTCAGACCAAATATAATTTCTCTCTTTTAGAGATATCATTCTTCTGCTGCACCTGTTTGCTTTAAATCTCTCACTCTGAAGGTTTAGCATAGAAGACACCATCTATCCAGAAGATTTATTCTGAACAGGACTTCCTTCAGAGTCTGCCAGTGCAATTTAATTGGCTAGGGAGCGCTATTAAACAATGTGCTGGGAAATCTATGTCCTGAGTCACACTGCAGTTCAGTTACAATCAGTGTGCTTTTGCAATGTAAAATAAAGGGTTTCTTTTTTTCCACTTACAGAAACTACAATGTCTTACTTATTCTGAAAGTGATTTCACAATGTGAGCCATAGATTGATATCATGAGATTCTATAACCTAGGACTGGAACAATTTCTTCTATATTTGGAACAATTTTGAAGTATCAAGACACTACTGTATTTGAATGTGTGTGCATAAGTAGCTTCTATTTGTATTAAATGTCTGTACTTCATAAAGTGGTTTGAGATGCCTTTGAGTATGAAACTTCTATTAACTTGGAAACCAAAATTCTCCTCAACTTTCGTTACAAGTATTTTTCTTAGTCAGAATAACTCACCATAAATTTTGTTTGGATCCAATATTCCCAACTTCTCGTCATTTTCAAATGTAATTTGTTCACCATCTATCTTACTGTGTGGTCCTCTGCAAAACGACAGCACCGAATATTACATATGCTAATATCTCTCATTTCAGTAAACACACAGAAAAGATGTACAAGAACTGGCAATGTTCTCTAAAGACAGATGGAGAAAACTAATCAAATCTTTCTGCCAAACACTGGAAAAATTCAACAGAGATTATTAAAAAAAATTGAGCGGAAATGCTGCTATGACACTTTACATACCACAGTGCATATGCAGTTTCTCTTTAGTGCAACGCTATGTGCATTTTTTTTTTACTTCCCTCCCCCAATTTATTAGGCCCCGAGTAACCTCTGCAAGTTGATGAGCACACAACTTCCAGTGACACCACTCAAGATGTTCAGGATCCCACAAGATCATACTCAAAATATTAATTGTTTTGTTGAGGTAAAAATAACCACCAAGGTAATTTTCTGGATGCTGTCCATTACATTGTATATACAGTATGTTACCTCAAAGGGGGAAAAAATTGAACTCCATACATGAATATCTTGCAATTACAAAACCACAGAGGATTGAATTTGTGCAGTGCATACTTTTTCCTTAAAAAAGGACAGATAACATTTTCCTTACATTTTTGAGAAATATCCTAACAATATCAAGAACAAAAAAGAAATAGGAGCATAGCATATTACTAAGCATTTTGCAAGTGTACATAATTCTTCTATGCTCGAAACATAAGGCTCACAAAACTAAGAGCAGACCTGGGGCTGCTCTAATACACAATAGACCAAACTGGCCCTCAATAATCCTGGAAATTGGGGAGTTCAAGAAGTCCTAAAGCCACCTTGGCATTTTCCTCTTCTCAGCTACACTAAGCAGAGCTTTGGTACAGCTGAGAGTCAAGCACAATGTTTGTCCACGTAAAACACAAGTTTTTTTCTCTTACCAAAAGTAGTGGCAATTAGGAAACATGATATTTTGTTAGCTAACAAGCAAATTATATAGCGTAGTTGACAGAGTAGGGATTTCTGCAAGGCCCTCTTGACCCCAGACTGACTAAAAGGAATGTGGAGATCGAAGTCAAAACTAGAATTGGTCAGGAATTTTTCAGCAAAAGTTTTTCCATTGGAAAATGCTGCTTTGTCAGAACCAAAATATTTCATTGAAAAATACCAATTTCAATTAAACTTTCATCAGGACAGGATTCTCAGGTGCAGGATGGAATTTCTCATCAGAAAGTGAGCCATTCCAAAATACCCAAGAGCCTAGTGGTTAGACCACTCACCTGGGATGTGAGAGACCCAGGTTTCAGACCAGGAATTCAAACCTCTCTCATATCCCAGCTGAATAACTACTAGGCTACTGGCTCTTCTGTGTTGAGAGTCTCTATTCTTTCCCCCCACACACAAAAAACTGAAACAGGTCTTGGGTTCAACTTGATGTGGAAAAGGAAAATTTTTGAAATCTTGAAAAGTTTAGTGGGATGGGAAAAACATGTCCTTCCCAGCTCTCATCAAAACCCCTCACAGTATTTTTGGAAGTGACTTGCATGCTACAAGTTCACTCCAGTGCAGTGTTTTATAAAAAACACCTTTTTCCAATTTAAATTGGGCAAAATGGCCAACTTACTTCCCTCAGGGAACAGAGGAATAGTAGATTAAATGAATATTATGGAACTTCTCTGGCCAATCAGCTTTCATTTCCAGCAGGCATTACTTTATGTTAGAAGCCTCCTGAGTCAGGCAGTTTATTATACAGGCTGAAGAGCAAAGTCAGACTCTGCAGAGGTATCAGAAAGGGAAAAAATGCTAAAGAAAACTGAGATATGTACATCTTTCCTAAGTAAAAGAAGAGAGAATTAGCAGTGTTCTCTGAGGATAGATGGATAAAACTTGTGTGTAAAAGACAAGAAAACACAACAATGAATAAAAACAACAAACTGAGAATTATGACCATGAAAGTGGAGAGCATTTATCCAGGGAAGGCCATTCTTCCTCATCTCCCCAAAACTGTCAGCATAATATTGTAGCAGTCCTTTGTGTTGTGACAGCTAACTGACCAGATTTCTAGTTTTCATACTTTTTTTCAATGAAAGTGAGTGTTGCTTAAATAATAATTAACAATGAAAGAACATTTTAATCTATTGTCATTTCTATTACTATGTGAAACCTGAACATAGCTACCTTTTATTTAGTAAGTGAGGAAAAGTGGGCCTAAACACACTAGCCTGGAATGTTTACGTGGTTATGTTTTTAACCACATTTAACGATTGTGTAATGAACTTGTTATACTGGAAAAAAGAAAGGAAATGAGAGTTTAGAAATATTAATCTCATGCCACTTTCTTATAAATCTCTATTCTGTTCTTTGCAATGAAAAAGTATTCATGGTTTTGTTTATTCATTCTCCCCCTTTCTTTCTTACAAAGAGTACTTACTTGCCATCTGTGCTCATATTTTCTTGTTTTTCTTCCCTGGAACTTTGAAAGTTATCTACAGAACCACTGCCAGGAATTGAAGATGATGAAGCAGAATCATTTTTTTCAATATCTAGTGGTACATCAATAGAAATGAAGGAGGCAGAAATCTCTTGTGTCGTAAGAAAGGTATCTGCACTTTCACTTTCCTCTTTGTGCTGTATATTCTTCTCTTCCTTTTCACTGATCTCATCCAGGATATATTCAGAGCAAATTCCAGCTGCACTCACAGAACAACCACTCAGAGTGTAAATATTAAGGGACAAAGCAAGTCTAAACATTTATAATTAAAATAGTAAACTGAAGAAAATTTTCTGAAGATATCACATAAAACATTAAAGTATGACTCAAGTTTAAATTTCTACAGGATTTACTATATAGTTCTTTCCTATTCAACTAGACACATTTCTTTATATCTGTGAATGCCAGAGACAACTTTGTTTAAAATGAGTACTGAATTTTTTTTAAAAATCTGCAGTACTTAGCAATAAACATAGTACTAGAAAAATATCAATTCTATGTTAATCAAATCACTATTATTTTTTTTTCTGATAAATCAATTTGTTATTCTCAAATTCAGCTTTTTAGATCAAAAGTAGTATGCCAGTCGATTTAAGACCAGATACAAGACCCAAACCTAGTCCCAATCAGCTCAGTGGGCGATTTGCCACTGATTGGCATGGGACCCACCGAAGAGTTATCAAAACTTAGCTGTAATACCTTGAATTTATCAAAATTTAGCTAAAAGAGTACTCTGATATTTAGCATATAGAGTGGCTGCATATGCTGCAAACAGAATTCAACAAATATGTAATATTACATTAAATGCATTTTAAAATGTAACAGTACTTCAGTTAAAATGTAACTCAACAAAAATGTGTAACTATCAACTTTGACCAAATACCATATAAAATACCATATAAGCCATAATAAAATTTCTAAGGGTGAGGTGCCTAAAGCTAGGCTCCTAAATAAGGCTATGCAAATAACTAATTTTCCATTTGGTGGCAGTTATTAAAAATGGGGGAGGGCAGAAATTGTTTCAGATCAACCCCAAAGTTGATCAAGCTACTGCATACTGCAAGGATTTTTTTCCTTTTCTGGCAGCAAACTGAAAAGTCAGAATTGTTTTGTTTCAGGGCAAGCAAAAACCTTCATTTTGATTTTGGGCACTTTAATAAAGGAAATTGAAATTTGGAAATTAAGGCCTAGGTTTGCAAAACAATGGTGGCGCACCCCTTACACTCAATAGCCCAGTGCCCTAACCACCAGGCAACAGAGTTATTTTCATGGTCCCTTGCTGACCCAATGAATATTTAGGCATTGAACAGTTTCAACTGGAGAGACTGAGGGACCCACTCCAAAATATCGTCGGGCTTAGGGCTCTTACGTAAAATGTGGGAGACTGGAGTTCAATTCCCTGCTCCAAAGTGAGTATCCTAACCAGCAGGCAGCTGGGTGTGAGGGGAACACCCAGCACTGCCACCATGTGAATCTAACCTGACATTTCTAAAATTTCTTTTTTGCTGAAACACTTCATGACAATTTGGCTGACCTGAATCTGGATATTTCAGAAGAAAAAAAAAGTTTCACCCAGTTCTGCTCCTAAATTCAAGATTAGTCATCTAGCACCTCTAGAAATTTAAATGCCCTACGGCCCATTGACTTCCTATCCCAAACCTTTCTACAATTAGATGTCAATTAGTATTTTAAAAACATTAGTAAACAGACTTTACAATTAGCCTACTGGTTGTGTTGCTACTGGTACTGTTTGTTATTCAAAAAATGTTAGGCTATACCTTGGAAATTTAGGAAAACAATTGTGGAATAATTATTCCAGAAGAGTTATTTTTGGTGTAACTCCCCTACCCCAACCCCTGCACATGTGCGCACACATTTATTCCAAAAATAACTATTCCAGAATAGCTATTTTGGAAAATTTATAAGTATAGACAATCTCTAAATAAATGAAGGCTATAAGAATGGTGACAAAATAGCAGCTGGGAGCTATGGGGAAAGTAACTAGTAATGTAAAAAGTGAATCACAAGGATCCTGGCGCATGCCTTTCTTAAAGATTAGGGAAAAATCACAAATTGCCTTTTCTCAACTAGCAGACTTACACCACCACAGGCTGGACAGCATGTTACCTAGTATTTTTACAGAATAGTGTAAAGACTGAGAACAGTTCAAATCCAGAACAGCAGTTTAAATCATAGCCTGTAAGGATAAACTCAAAACTGGAAGCAGCAAAGTTTTAAATAGTGTTAAAGGTTTCACTTACTCACATAAAATGGTCACTGCAGCATTAACTCAACGTGGGGTTAAAAACTAATCATGAAGGCCAGAGAAGCACATTCTGCTATTCTATTCTATAGGATTTTTTACTGTCTTCATCTCTGTAATACCAGAGGGCTTTCCAGTAGCTTGTTAATCACATTGTTTAACTTCTGTCACATGTGGATTCTCCTCTCCCAAAGAGAGAATGATGTATGAAGTGTAGCATTTTGTTTTGGTGGGGAACCTCTGTTGGTGGCTTTTAAAAAAAAAAAACACATTGCTATATGTTTATGTTAAACAAGGTGAAAGTTGTTCTCCTTGCACCTGGAGCAAAAAAGATAGTGAGATTTGTGATGGGCCTCATTTTTAGTGGGAATTTGTTCCACAGTTTTGGGCCAGCCTCCAAGAAAGTGTCATCTTCTGCACATGAGCTTTACCCTGCGAGAGAAAGCTCCAATTTACCTAAGAGGCAGAGTTATTTGCCATGGTCCTCATCCTGAAGCTCTAGGCAATCTTTAGATACACTGGGCACAGGAAATTGAGCACTCTGAAGGTAAAGACTGAGACTCTGATCTTGACTAGATGTTCTATGGGAAGCTGGTTTAGAGAGCACAGGACAATACACTTACGGCAATTCATGCTGCTGGGGAGATATTCTGCAGGGTTGTGCATTAGTTGTAGTTTTCTAAGGGCTGTTTCCTTGGGCTTCATATCCAAGTATATTGCCAATGTGTAATCCAAATGCAAGTTGACAGAGTCATGCATTAATCAAGGCCAGATTATCCACCAGGATGGAATGGAGTCTCCTAGCCACCCTGAGATATGTGAGGTGCTGCTACATGAAAGCTTATTATCAGCAAGCAATTCAAGAGCACTCCTAAACTACAGGCTGAACTGGCCCCCATTTTGTGGTGTGTACTTTGAAACAAAGGAGACCACACCATGAAAGCAAACTCAAAGTGCTTTGTTCTGCCCAGCAGCATGACACCCCCCCCCAACACACACACACACACCTGTCTTTGCCTCAGATTCAGCTTCAACTATCTTTTTTGGTGAGTAAGGGGGTCCATGAGCTGATCTCATCCAAGCACCGAGTCACCTTGGTAGTAGTAGAATAGCTGTACGTAGTAAAGAATAAGTAGAGCTGTGTTATGTTTTCACAGTTACACCCATACGCTCCCGGTGGCTGAAGGATCAGTTCATGTTTCCTGACTTTGTTCCAAATGCCTGGTTTTCTAGGTTTAATTTTGATCTAAGATTGAAGCCACCTCTCCTTTTTAATGAAACTGGTTTTGCATTGTTTGTATGTGATATACTATGTCTACATTGTGAACTAGTGGTGTGATTTCTCTGCTGTACACATACTTGCAGTATGCAGTAGCTTGATGAGAGCCACTGAGAGTATAAATAGCAGTACAGACACAGCAGCATGGGCAGAAGCATGGCTGAGCCATGTTGCATACGTACGCACTGGTTTCAAACCAGTTTGTACTCAGCACAGCTCAGCTGTGTCTCCACTCCGCTGCCCATGCTAGCAATGGTATGTTACAAATTATACTTGTGTTACTCTTGGGACACGTATGTAAACATGTACAATTGTGTGAGTATACACACACACACACACACACACGTGTACGTGCACTAGGCATTAAAATATACTTTTTTTTTCCATTAAAGAATCTCAGAAAACCAACAAGATATTTAAAATGTATCTGTGCGGATATATATGTTATTCACCAGAGCAAACATTAGGCTATGATGTTTAAACAATGTTCCTTTCAAGCTATTAACAGCCTATTGGGCTAAAGGATACCTGAAGAGGTTTTAGTTGACAGATCAATGATCTTACAATGTAAATCTCCTTTGGAGACATGGGTCAATAAGAGTACCATTTAAATGGTATACAATAATAGTCTAACATGTCTTTGCAAGCTATTATGCTTCAAAGTGTCAGAGATAGAGAGTTGCGTACTCTCATCATTCACCCATTATAGTCTATCACTCTCTTCAGTGCATTGGCTACTGACCTAATGAACCTCACATTCCTTGGGGACTTTACAGTGTGTTTTGTCAATAAGATTGCTACTCATGAAATTTAATTTTAAAAAATTGTAGGAAATATACAATAATTGTTAATTAACATGCAGATATTTTACTCTTCTCTCCTAAACCACGAAACTCTAATGGAACTATGTATGTTAGGCTAGAAAAATGTTCAGAATGAAATCTAAAACCATTATGGAGAGAAAGATACATCTTCTTGTAGTTTTACAATGCAAAAATCATTCTAATTATTTTTCTTTTACTTGTCTCTTCTAGTAGGTGTAATCCTTTAAAGCATTTTTCAGCCCAGAGTGGGCTTTTTAAAGAGAAAATAAACTTCTGAAAATAATAATTTATAATGGATATGTTATCATGTTTTAAACTCTACAGTGCAGTACCACTTTAATGAATAGCTAACAGAAGCACAAACACATTCTATTACTTTCAGGAACAAAAATAGATTCCTTCAAGTGATCATTACATTGTGACTGGTATTATATGGTAAACCTATTATTCACTGCTATTTTATTGAATGAGCAAATAAATTTAAGCAGCCGCCGTTTGATATGATACAATGAAGAATACAACTGGGCTTTCCTCATGGGGTCCTGTAGAACCACAGGCCATGGAACTGAAGCAGAGCTGCATCTAAGTGGCATCCATTTAGAAAGTATTGACAAAAAACTCCATCATGCAACTTGTCCCAAATCTGGATGATTGTAATGGGGTTTAAAAACAAAACAAGACACAGAAGCGCCAGTGGATAACCTTCCCCCTCAGCAGGCACAGTCTATATCTCAGTGTTCATACTGGGCCTGTCCTAAGCCCACTGAAGTCAATTAGAGTCTTCCCATTGCCTTCAGTGGGCTTTGGATCAGGCCCACTTGTATACCTCTCTACAGCTTTTGACAGTCAACCACAAGGTATTACTGACCAGTGGGAACATTCAGAAGAATTCACTGTATCTGGGGTTGAAGTTAGAAACAGTGCAGAGGGCTCCAACTCATGTAGAATACAGTAGCCTTATCAGTGGAACACGCAATATTGAACACATCAACTCTTTGCTCTACATCCTCTATTAGCTCACAATCTGCTTCTACTGCCAATTCAAGACTGTGTGGCACCAGTGGACAAGACCCATCTATCCATGACTTGTGTAAACTGCTGCATTCCTCTAGGGCAGTGTGGCTAATAAAACCCAGGAAGAATGCGTGAGAGCTAGAGTGAAAGCATTCTTGTTCAACAAGGCTCGGCTGTGGAATGAGCTGCTAGAAGAGATTAGGCTAGCATACTGCAAGCCCTTACTTTATTTTTTTTAAACGTTTTTTCATTATAATTTGAAAAATATTTATATTTTATGAAAGTACTTATACCACGAGCAGAGCTTCCTAGAACCTAAGAAAAACAAAGAACAGATTATTCCAAAAAGTTGACAGATTTAATTCACCTGAGCTGGATTCAGGTACTATAGTAATGGGAAATGAAGAAAATTCAACATAGATCAAAACCCCTAAGACAGAAGCATATTACAGCTAAAGAATTAGTCAGAGAGACCTCTGACTGCATTCTTCATTTTAGAACTGAATTGTCTCATCTGTAACTGGATACAAATTTAACAGGGAGAAAATTAAATATTTATACATGCTATCTGAAAAGAAAAGTTTATGGTATGGCACAATTACAGCTGATTTTTTGTTCCCTACAGTGGCTCTAGAAGTAGTGAAAACTTCAACACATGCATTATAATATTGGTCTACTGTAAATTATCTGTCCATAGTATCCTACAGAAAGATATTACAACCTACATTTAGAAGGCATTTCAGTTGCATCAGGACAGCCAGTGTTACCAGTAAGGTTAGTTTCATCAGTTACTTGCTGGAGAGTGTTTTGTTCATGATTGGTTGCATCTAAGCAACGAGAGGCACATGATGGCACTGCGGCTCTGGTTATATCAACTTTATTGCCTAAAAAGCAGTTTAGGAATAAGAAGGTTAATTAGCTTGATGTAATCTGCAGATTACACAAAATAAAATTAGAATGACAGCAAACAAAAATGTAACTAAACACATTTCAAAGCCAATTAGTTATTTTTAAAAGAACTTTAGTAAATTATTTGTGAAGTTGAGCCTCCTGTAATACTCCAACTGTACTTCTCTTTTTATAACAACTACAGTTTATACTTGTTTAAATACACTTATCCTCAAGTTAAATTTTCAGCATATCCTTAAGGCAGCCTCCTTTTCTGCACCCATGATTTTTCAGATGCCAAAAACTCTTAGGTACAACTTGGGCCACCAAGACATTTTAGCACCTAACGTACCTAGTGTACACATCATTTATTCAGAAGTCCGAGTTACCTAAAATTCACCTGCAATTATTTGCTCACACAATTTGAGTTAAAAGTTAGAGGCAGCGTCCAAACAATCTGGTCCATGATTTGCAAGACATCTTATTTGCTATAAGAAGTTTTTTGCTAAGAATTTTATTGCTCTCCTTATTACTCCTTATAATGTAGGCACAATATAATGGTATGTGACCCCATGTACATGTCTGCAAACATATTTCCTCAGGGTGTGATCTTAGATCACAAACTGAACAGGGACAGAGTCTAGTGAGCACTTGTGATTCAACCAATTACAGCTTTTTCATTCATGCACAGAACTATTCACATCACAACTTATATCCAAGCTGGTAACTGGTTAGTGACACAGCTGGCTTTAAACATTGTTTGTATCCAAATACATTATGGGTTCTTCTTGGTTGGTAACTGAGTTTCCCCCTTTCCAGAGGCCTAAGATAACACATGGATCTCTGTATAACTGGTGTGGCATGCTTATGTTTTGCAGTCTAAATGGGAGTCCCTAACAAGGCCCATGTAACCACATTAGCTCATCCTCCTGCTTCTAGTTATCTGTATAGTAGGAAATCTCAAAGTGCAGAGCCTCATATATTGCTAATGCCACTCCATGTGTGTGTTCTTAAGACATTTTATCCCCCGTTGAAACACTGAGATAGCAGTTTTCCCAGAATGCACTGATACAAAAACATAGGCAACACGGTAGTTATAGTCATATAAACAAGAATCATACTTGGTTATGTGGGTGAGGAGGGAAGCGATGTATGGACATGACAACTTCTGACCCAGACGCACACAACAAAGGTGGTGTTCTTTTTTAAAACTATTCCATGAATGTCTAAATATTCTAGAATACCCACTAGGTATCTCTTTTTAAAATGTAACACATAGTAACCAATACAAACATCAGGTGTTTGTTACTAAATCATGAAAAAGTAAAGCTTTTGTACTTTAGAAAGCCATATAAATACTTACAGGATTGGGGGGGGAGGCGGGGAGGGAGAAACAGTATCCAGGGAAAATCTCAAATTTAAATGATAGTTTACGACAAATACAATAATGTGCCTGTAACATCTGCAGCATGACTTTTTACTATTTCTCTTTATTACCGTGCTTTTACTATGACTGTTCTTGACTATGTTTTAATAACATCTGGGAAGAATTACCTGTTGGAAACAGTACTTCTGTATCTCTTTCTTCCACAATACTTTCTACAGGGGTTGATTCTGCAGACTCTGATACTGAAACAAAGTAAAGAAAATGTTAACAGACACCTCCCTTTTCAAATGCAATCCTTTATTTCTTTTACACCAATATTAACCTGAAACAAAATTTCTAACTTTGACTTTACAGATTAGTGTGTTTCTAAAATGAAGTACTTTCATCTCAGTGATTAAAGCTTGTTGCAACCACACCTACAGTACTGTCAATTCCATGGTCCACACACCCACACACCCCTCTGTGCATTTCAGCTGTTACAATATTACAGACCTTGACATAGAACTGAAGTTTGATACATGACATTTTCCTCTAACATTGTCCTGTTTTCATCTGTCTTTTTACTTAAACATATTCTTAAATATAGATGTTTAACATGTACGTATGGTTTTACTTAAAAGTTCAAGCAATAGGGTGAAATTTCTTTAACAATAGTATTTAGCCTAGGTACAGTTATACCATCTTTCCATTTCTGCCTAGTTAAAAAGTAAAAAGATTACCAGTTCTTTTACTGTTGTCACTTTGGTCTTGTGGTATTCTAGAGGGTGGAGAGGGCGCTTTGCGCTTAGTTCTTCTCAAAGAGGAGTTAACAGATGATGTGCCACTGAGCTGCAGAGAACCTGTTCTCACTATTCCTAGTCTCAACTGACCCTAAGGGGAGGGGAAAATCAAAAGAACAAGAGTATTCCGAGAAACAGCAAGAAAAGTCTGATTATTGTACTGCAAAATGTATACCTGAGATAACAATTCTCATCCACTATTAACCAAAATTGAAACAACAACTTGTTAAGTTTCTAATAGCTTCTCTGAGCAATACTTTCAAACTATTCCCAAGGGGAAAAATAATCAGAAAATGGTGGAGCAGTAAGTGAGGGGAATTATATCTCGTATAGTGTTGGATAGTCAAAGATGTATCACAACAGTGACGGTAAACAAAATTAATTGTCACAAATGTTAGGAAGAGAGTAACCTGGAATCTCTCACTCTTTTAAAAAAGCCCATGTCAGAAAACTCTGATGGGGAATGTTCCTAAATATGTTGTAATATGGTTTAAAGACAGAACTGTAACAACAACATTTTAACAAATATTCTAACAAAAATAGGGATTTGGCTCTCTTTGCCAGTGTGCACACAATATGAAAGCATCAAAATACACAAAGGGATAGGACATCTGAGGGGAACTTTTTAGTTTATACCAGTGGCTCGCAAACTTTTTTTTTTTTACTCGTGGCCCCTTTCACATAGCAAGCCTCTGAATGCGACCCTCCCTTATAAATTAAAAACACTTTTTTATATATTTAACATCATTATAAATGCTAGAGCAAAGCAAGGTTTGGGGTGAAGGCTGACAGATCGCGACCCCCTCTGTAATAACCTCGCAAAACCCTCAGTTTGAGAACCTTTGGTTTATACAATATGTTGCTATGGCAGTCCTGTATGCATTTTAAAAAGAGCTGTTCCATTTTCTTATCACTAGTTCAGCATCTCAAAAGATAGTTGCCATAATTTTGCCTGCCATTGTAACAGCTATTAGCCTGATACTGAAGTAACCTTGTAGCTCTACATCTCAGAGTGATTACTTTCAGGATCCCAGTGATAAAGAAATATGTTTCATCCCTAGTCACAGATGCCCATTCCTAAAGCTATTTTGATCACTATCACTTGTCTATTTGACAGCATAATAAAATCCAGAAATCACATTCATTTTATGGTAGCAGAATCTACACTTGAGCCAGACCTGGGGGTCATCTTCAAAGGATTTTTGTTTGTGCTTCAATTAAGCGGTCCACTTCATAAAGTAGAATATGAAGAAGCAGAACTGGAATAAACAGGCTCACAAATCTCTCTGTTACTGATGATCCCTCCATAATTCAAGAACCCATTGACAGCAGAATTCTTGACCTTGCCAATACCCATGGAGTAAGATGCCTTTCATTTATCAAGCTACCACTGAATAACAATTGTGTCTTAAAATAAGCTGACATTTGTTCAAAAAATAGGATTTAATACCAACTTCAAATAAGTTGTCACAGTACTATACATGTGTAATTTTTTTATTTGATAAATGTTGTTTAAAAAGAGGCTGAGTGAATATCAATAGGGAAAAATATGGTGCAAAGTTTGCTTCAGTATGCATATAACACTGTGTGTGTGACACTGTTACTAAAGTGCTGCTATTAAAGGGCATCCTAACAAGATGACGATTATTGACACATTAGGACAGAGCCACTTAGCAATTCACATGAAACAGCACAAGGTTCTCAGGTTGCCCTGAGGGCAAGATGGGTTAGTGTTACATGGCATACCTCAACTAGATGTCAGTTACAAAGAGGACAGTAATTAATTGCTCTCCATGTTTATCAAGGAGAAGACAAGTAGTAACAGACTTAATCCACAGCAATGGAGACTTAGGCTATATTAGCAAAAACTCTCTCACTAGCTAAGTACTGGATAGTTAAGTACTGGGATAGGTTATCAAGGTAGGTTGCGGAACCTACATCACTGGAGATTTTAAAAGAACGCATTAGATGAACATTTGTCAGGAATGGTTTAGGTGTACACATTCCTACCTCAACACAAGGAGATAAAATAGATAACCTCTTGAGGTCCCTTCCAACCCTAAATTACTATGATTCTATACCCAGCTTTAAGAAGTTAATATGATGGGATGTGATATTGAGGATGGATAGGGCCTTCCAGGCATGCAAATCAGCCTAGCAGGCAGCTGGATTTTGTGAAATATGATTAGTATGCATGGAAATGAGGCCAACAGGAGAGCATCTATAAACCACATACCTCTTACTGTTGTTGGAAATAAATGAACAAATTCTGCTCTCAATTCCACCCACGTAAATCTGGTATAAAGGGAGATTTCTTAAAACATGGTAACTGGAGTTCTTTGAGATGTGGTCCCTATCTATATTCCACTGTGGGTACACATGCTCCATGCACCTGAGAACAGAAGAATCTTGCAAGCAATGTCTGTTGGTCTGTGCCAGTGCCCCTGCTCTCCTCATGCTCTGTAACTAGGGTATAAAAAGCAGTGCAGAGCAACTGCCTCTTCAGTTCCTTCTCTCTCATGAATCCAATTATGATCCAGAGCAGAGGGGAAGAAGGGCTGTTAGTGGAATACACATAGGGACCACACATCTAGAAGAACTCCAGTTACTAGTAAGTAAGTAAGTAACTTCACTTTCTTCTTCAAGTGCTGGTCCCTATGTGTATTTCACTGTGGGCGACTGACAAGCACTACTCAAGAGGAGAGCCTCCAAGGAACCAAGCAGTATAGAGGTTTGAAGTATTACTGCCCCAAAGGATGCATCATCTGTGGAGACTTGAGCTAAGGTGTAGTGTCTCATGAACATATGGATAGAACTCCATGTTGCTGCTTTGCAAGGTCAAGAAAGGGCACTCTTGAACCAAAGCTACTGACACTGCTGTCGCTCTATTAGAATAAGATGTTGCTACCCGTAGGTGAGGGAAATGCGCCAACTGATAAAGTGGTATACAGCAAGAGACCCACTTAGATATTCTCTGAGATGATGTGTCTTGTCCACTCACTCATTCCTCTGTAGCAATGAACAATCTAGGTTACTTTCGGATTGGCTTTGTTCTTTGCAGGTAAAATACTAATGCACATCTTAGGTCAAGGGAATGAAGCCTCTTCTCCTCATTGGTGTTGTAAGGCTTTGGGAAAAGACAAAGATAAGCATATTGAGGGACATCTGCTTTTATGTTTAGGAGAGCCTGTCTCCTGTTCTCATAAAGACCCCAGTGAAAGGTCTTTAGTTCCGCTCGATCCTACTCCTGATGCTAGGAGGCACACATCTCAGCATCTCTGGATGATGTACAGAGGAGTGCCCTGTCCCAGCTCTCACTGGGGTCTCATTGCACACTTCATGAGGCATTTCCTAAGCTGGAGTTCTCACCTCTGTCAGGTTTGGCTAGGAAAGGAATGGCAAATACTGCACTTAACAGAAATATGAGCCTCTCTGAGGCAACAGCAGCAGAGTTAGCCATCATAGCTGGAAAAAAACAGCAGGGACAGGAGATGCAGCTTTTAAATCTCATTAACCTGGGCATAATCTAAATCCTGTACTGGGGGCCAGGGAGACTCCCTGGGAGAACTAATTAACCACTACAGTGAATAAACTGTACAAGCACTATATACAGTTAAAACTTTATAAAACTTCAGAAATATTTACAGGTTGAGGACAAAAGGCTCAGCTCTGGCACTGAGGTTCCATCTCAAGCTATGCAATGGTAAGGAGGAGCCGAAGAGGTAGTCAATCTGTACCATCCCTTATATCCTCAGTACAGAGCATGAGGAGAGTAAAGGTACAAGTATGGACCAATGAACACTGCTTCATAGATTCTTATGGTCTCAGGTACATGGAACACACGAATACCCACAATGGAATACACACAGGGAACAGCCCTCAAAGATGAACCATGACTTCAGTGGAGTTACCCAGGATTTCCACAGGAGTAAACTAAAACTGGTAGAATTTAGCCTATTAGGATTAATCAAGTACTGATGCACTTAACAGAGAAGAAACTTGGGAAATACCAAAGTTATACAATCATTGTGGGTTACTTTACTTCCATGTGCCTCTGTTTCTCCTCTCAACCTTTGTCTGTCTTTTCTGTTCAGAATGCAAACTCTTTTGGGCAAGGGCTGTTTCTTATTATATGTTTGTAAAGGGCCCAGTTCAGTGGGCTCAACTCTTAAATTTATGTCCTGCAGGTGCTAATACAAATAAGGAATTATAATATTCACCATCAATGCCCCAGGATGTATTGATTTTAAAGGAACCACTTTCTTACATGTCACAGAATTTTTTCTCCTTCAACTCCTCCCCAGTGGCTAAGAAAATGTTTTGTTTTAAACTAGCACTGCTTGCAAATTTGATTAGACAGAGGAGCAATGCCTACTCTCCCCAGTAGATTAAAAAAAAAAAAAAAAGTCTTTCCTTCACTGTTACATTCAATGAAGAGGCAAGAAAAGACCAAGACAGACTGCTACTTAATTTTACACTGGTAAAGAAGAAAAATATTTTTCTCCTCTTCAAATGACAAAGCTTCTCAGCCAAATATAAGACAAAATTTAGAATTTCTGTTAAACAGTGCTCTCTTGTGGTTTTTTCATGTTAACTGGAAATGAAAAGTATTGTATACAGGATAATTAGACTAATGGTTCATTTGAGAATTTTTGTTTACAGGACTAGCATCAAATTCTAGGCCTAATTTTCATTCAGCATTTAATTTCATCTTTCTGGCATGCCAGTAGTCTAATTTATTTAAAAAGAATGCCTTTTATTCCAGATTCAAAGCACAATGCAAAATACAAATATGCAGTGTTTTAATTTACACTGACACTTTTAGCCTTGATCTTTAATTGGACTTCACAACTGACAATCTGTGCTTTACCAAGATATTACCCAATGCATTAATTTTGTCCCAAAATTTGTTGGAATGGAGTTCAGTATACACTCAGATAACCTCTCTCATAAATTCATTCAAATGCATTACTATACAAGCAGACAATTTTACTAAAACTTTAGTTTAGCATCCTTGTACTTCCTGCAAGTTAAATGTAGTTCCCAAGAGTCCCACTTGTTTCTAATAATTTAGATTGGAAGATTGTTTAGAAGACTATTTTCTTCAACAACACATTAAACTGCATTTTACTACAAAGGATTAAGCGAGGCAATTTAGAAATGACATAAATCCCAATCCCCTGTGTAGTTAATGGATATATTAATGTAAGCCATAATGTAAGTAAGTATGTAAGCTATTAACTCAATAGAACAAGTTGAGGCTGGAACTCCTATTTATCACTCTCAGTGTTTAAAATGAAACATCCTTGTTACAAAATAGTGGTTTCCTTAAGCATATGTGCAGCACCAGTGACTTTAAAGTTAAGCAATTTACATGTCTTTGGAGGATCAGAGCCTCTGTTACGATTATATAAATCTTTGTTATCTGGCTATTATCCAATTGCTACAAATACTTTCTTCTTTCTAAAATAAATTTGACTTCTAATCTCACTCATATAAAAATGTATTAATAGAATATCGGTTTATTTTATTTTATTTTTAATACAGCCAATATTTTGGAAACATACAAGGATATTTAAAATGTATCCTTCAACTGATACACTTATGTCAGTGTGAAATATTTCTTGTTTCACTACTATATGCTCAGAAAATAGGACTTTTTACTTATATTGTGTAACTATTTCTGTTCTAAGCCTCATCAGAAATACCACTGCCTCAGATACTCTTAATCAGTGAAACTTAATTGGGTGGGGAGGTGGAGAAGAAAAAGTTTAACAATAGCTCACCTGTTCATTGTCATCAACACTACTAGATTTCACAACACAAGATGGTGTGTGTCTCACTTGGGTATGTTCAAGATCCTGTGGGACACTTTGAGATGCAGGCATTGGAGGCAAGGGTGCTCTTCGCTTCTTTGGCATTTCAGATGGCAATGTGTTAGAGTCATATTGCTTGGAAATCGTGTTAGATCTGTTGATGAAAGTTGGCCTGGGTTTGCTCATCAGTGGAGTTGCTGGGGCACTGGCAGTCTTAAAAGGAGGGGAAGAGATAATCAAACATTCTGAAAGTATTTGAACCAGCAAACCTGATTGTTCTGAGAATATATTTAGACATATTTTGCTACGAAAATGCCATCTTACTTGTTCACGTTTCTTCTTACTTCGCTGAAAAAAGCTGAAAAATCCTTTATTTTCTCTCTCCTTCAAAGTATCTGGGTTTTGAGAAATTTGGCAGGAGTCTACAACAGAAAATAATAATTCTAGATATTTATTGCATAGATTGTTTTTGGTATATCCTTCCAGCAGGCTGGTAGCAGAGTGTGTTGTAGAGAAAAAAATATTCTGTATGAGTAGCCTTTTGAAAGTACAGTTTGAAAAAGCCTCCTGACATTGCTATGTTTTTTACCTTAATTTTTCTCCTTAAGCAACCATAAATTAGCATGAATTTTACTTGCCAGCGATGTAAAAAGTGCTCCATATCAGCACTGCACTAAATACGATCAATCGTGTTAGAGAAGATTTTAGTTGTGGTCAATTAAAATTTTAGACTTCCATGTACACTGCCATTAGGGTGACCAGATATCCCAATTATATAGGGACAGTCCCGATTTTGGGGTCTTTTTCTTATATAGGCTCTTATTACCCCCCCTACCCTCCGTCTCAATTTTTCACCCTAACTGCCACGTTCCTGTATACTTTATTCAGGTTCCTGAACAAAGAAGAAGAAAACTTTCTATGTATGTAGTGCTTGTAAATGAGTATACCATTTTCAATTAAACACAAACCCATATATATATACACACACCCCTAAATAAAGATGTGGCACAATGGTAACACTCCGACATCTCAGTACGAAGATGACATCATAAACTCTTGGTAAAAAGCCATCAAATTCTTGCTAAACCTGGGAGCAGTGATTTTCACTCAGAATTAGGATTCTATAAAGCAATTTATTATAATCTAAAAAGTCTTATATCCTGTAGGAAAACAATGTTTTAAATGCACAAATATTGAAAACCAATGCCACATACAGATAGGATAACTACAGGTTAATTGATGATCAACCACGCTGAGTGCATAAGGCATGTGGAGGGTGCAAGGAGCTCTTTCATTCTGTATTTCCTTTTGTTTTGCAGAAAGATCCTCCCCCCCCCACAGATCATGTACCCTTTTAACTATCCAGCCCCCCTTAATTCATAGCTTCTTCATTCCGCAGACCACCAGTAAAGGCACCACAGATGTTATATGTGAACCCAAATGTCATATGTGCAGTGCACACATCCTAGGAATGTAAAAACTCCTGAACACATGCTGTGCTAAATCATGCAAGCAGAAATCCACATTAAAATTGGATAGAGAACAATACAGGAAAATTAAATGCAAAAATTGTGTGTATATGTATTATCCATCTACTCACTTCTAAACACCACTGTAAAAAATTTCAGTACTTCTTGACCTCACTCAGTTAAGTAAATTTTATTTCCGGATAAAAAGAAGAATTTTTTCAAATATATCTCATTCAAAAAACAGGTAAAAAAAATACAGTGTGGGTATTATAAATTAGTCCGAGTGTATACATTTTGCAGGACAGAGACAGGAAATTCACTTTTTACACAATTTTAGTTCCAATGTGAAGAATTTGTAGCTAAGTGCTCATTGTTATTAATTGCTAAATAAAACCTGCGTTCAGATGAATGTAGCAATGAAAATCTCAAGCAAGCCTCACAATCTTATTGTGTACTCAGGGTAATGTTTAAGGTTGTTTAAGAAAATGAACGTCCAGAGCTAGTACTACCCTGTCACAGACTTGCCTATTTAAAAAACAAAACAAAACAAAACCAAAAAAAAAAAAAAAAACCACACCATTATGGGGTCATAGGGTACTCTTCATTACAAAGGTGGGGCAAGTGTTCTCATGGCAGACAGTATGGTAATAAGCACTGTGCTTAAAATATTCCAGAATAAGAGTGCCTCAGGGCAACTCTATACATAAAACGCTGCATCAGCATAGCAACACCAATGCATCTGTGCTGCTGTAGTGCTTTAATGAAGACATTCTACGCCGACAGGAGAGTGTTCACTTGTCAGCCTAGTTAATCCACCTCCCCAAGAGGCATAGCTATGTCACTGGGAGAAGCTCTATCCTATTGCTTGTTGAAATCAATAGGATACCTAACATTGTAAAACAGTCCTCAACATCAGTAAGGGTGGCAGAATCTTTTAGCAAAAAATTTTCAATCATTCAGTGTGCAAGGGGTTCCTGAAGAACATTCTTTTGCGGTGATCAAAGAACCACCAAAAATTAAAATTTATTGAAAGACTGTATGATAGGCAGGGTATCAACTTCTGTAACGATAATTTATGCAAATTTGACATACATTATAGGACGTGAAGGTACTTGTTTACTTGCAGTCTATAAATGGCAATGTCTGAGTGACAACTTATCAGCTACAGTTTATATATGTGCTCCTATTTCACTATCTAGCTCAGTAAAACTTACCTCGTAAAGATGATAAATTGAAGTTAGCAGCTGAAGTGGCTAGAGAAAGAAAAATGGTAAATTAGTTATAATGATACTATTTATTAGATACAGAACTTAACTGTGGGTTGAGGGAAAGATGCAAATTACATATGAACACTCTCATCTGAGTTTCCAAAAACAGGAAAAGACAGCAGGCCCCTTTCATAAGAATGATTTTCCCTAAGTAGAAGAGTAAACATCTTAGAATTATATCTAAAACTAACAACCACCTTAGAATTTGAACAAGTATGACAGTGAAACGCACACAAATTTATATCAAAGACCAGAGATGCCACAATCTGTATATGTGCAGATTGTGTTCTAGAGCATATCATATTAAAACTAGCACATTTGTTAATATTTCCCATCAGCAGCAAATCATAACAATCCTCTAATAAAATCAATCCACCCACCGGCTCACCCTCCTGGATTGTTTCTTATTGAGAAGAGAAGGAAATTCATTTGGGAGAAAAGTTCACTATGGGTGTTGGCTTCAGGCAATTACTAAAAGGATGCTGATTTTAAATTACCTTTATAGCCCCAGAACAAACTTCAGTAAAGCAACTGGTCATCATTAACCAGGGGAATAGAAGTTAAATAGGAAGTTCTAAAAATAAATAATATTTATGGTATTTTTTTCTTTGCTTTTAATTCTGACTATAACTAAATTGTCTGTTAAACAGAAAGCTGAAGTCTGGAAAACAGTTTTCAAGTTCAAATAGTGTAAAATTTTAATTTAGTTATTTGACCTGCCCCTATATTATTGACTTTTGGCACATATATTCTCAAATAAAAAAAAAAAGTTAGGAATAGAGTCAGGGAAAGAACTCCAGACTAATTTTAATTTTTTGTCCAAAGTAGTAAATTGGTAGAAGATAGGTTGCTTCCTTCAATCGGTACCTTTCTTGATCAAAGGGAGTCTCCACTGTAAGTTATCATTCCCACACTGAGTCTGTTACTCAGACTGTGACTCAAATGAAAAAAAAAAAAAAAGATATTCCACTAGACGCCTGATATCTTTTACTTGGGAAGGTCAGAGGTATTTAAAGATGCTGTCAGGAGGCATTACAATACAGAATAAAAACTCTTTAAATTTGGAAAGAGGTCTTTGTGATTTCTTACCTACGGTGTTTTTGTTTTCCAAATGGGGGAAAAGAAAAATAGCTACAGTTAATCTGTAGATAAACTGGTTATTTTTATTATATTTCTGTCCTAAAATGTAATATTGTGCTTACAAATCTCAGTGTAATAAAAGCAGACCTGAGCAAAATATTGGATTTCTATCCCAAGGGAAATTTTGAAATTTCAATATTTTTTTTCCCCTTAAAATTAAGTTTAAAAAAAAAATTTCCACACCAGGAAATTCTGTGGACAATTTCAATTAGTAAATGATTAAACATTTTGCTATACATTTTTGATTGACATGAAACATTCAAACATTTCTAAGATTAAAATGTAATATTTTTGTTTGTTAAAATAACCCAAATCACTGCGTTTCGACTTATTTCAACATTAAAACTACATTTCTCCAAAGCACATGGATCTAGCAGTTGTCGTCGTTCTGGGCCCCGTTCTCTCTTATAGACCAGGCTCCTTGGTTGGACTACATCTCCCATAATACACATACTCATGTGAGTCCCATAACATACAACAGAACTCAGTCAGAAGGAAATCTCTTATGGGAGATGCATCCTCCAGGCAGCCGTAGGAGAGAATGGGGGCTGGAATTGCAATTCCCATATGGCAATGAGACATAGCAAAATGCAATTTTAATCTTTTGCTGAACTCATTCAAAACTAAATGTTGTGGGTTAGTTCAAAAAAGTACAAAAAAGGATTAAACCTTCACAAAATAAAATGGAAAAATCATTCTGATTGAAAATTCCCAACTAACTCTAAATAAAAGCTATTATTTCAGATATTGCTGACTGTGGTGTATTTGGGAAGCAAACTGAGACAAACGTTTTTGAAATAAAACATACCAAGTGACGATGCTATGGCAGAGAGCAAAATTTGCATTATGTCAAATGCAGGGATAATGACTATAGAAAGAAGGTACATAGCACTAGTCCAGGGAAGTCTAGCTGAATCACAAGAGCCAATGCTGACAGCACATGTTCACCTGAAATCCCTCTCAGAAAGTCTTTGTAACAGAGGACTACAAAAAACGTAAGGAGTCTTTCATAAAAGATGGACTTGTGGGCAAGGCTGTGATTGGGAGTTAGATGTGTGAGCAAAGGCAAGTCACTTCCCTGCCTTCTATCTGAATTTGACCATCACTAAATGGAGATAATGGCCTGTGAAGCAAGTAGTATTAACAAACTAAATCAACCCATACCCCTGTGAAGTGTTCTCATCCTACATTGATAAGCATCATATAAATTCATACATTTTGTTAAATTAATATGCTGTTAGGTACCTGGTCATCTGACCCTGCAGGATTATAAACAAAAGTTACTTCCCTGCTGATTTTGCACCTTTTCCATTTAGCAAGATGTGACAATTATGGGAATCTATGTACAACTTAATTCTGTTTGATATTGGGCACCTTCTCTGTTTATCCATGTGAGACTGCAAACTGTAGGGCTGGTTTTCTTCTCTGCTATCTTTTGACATTCATGTTGGACTGAAATTCTAAGAAGTGGTGAGACAGGGGAAAGGAGCTTACAGATCTGGTCTTTGAAAGAGACTGGCATTAAGGATTATTAATTAGTGAACAGACCTGGCCCAGATAGAATAGGATAGTTGAAGGCTGAGGGAAGTCACTTCACTCCAACTTCTCTGCAGAGGACTGTGGTTTAGAGAGTGGAATTTCCCCAGCAGCAGTAAAAAAGTGTTGGTGAGACATATAAAGAAACACAGAGCAACAAAGAGAAAGCTTTGGGCAGGAGACAGGAAAAGAAGGATATGCTTTCATAGCGGGGGGTTCTGTTTAACTGTGGGACTAGCTGAGGAAGAGAAAAGCCAGATGATATACAAGGTGGAAGATGGACTCTGTGATTGAAAGAAGTCATGTGTAAAGGGCAGGAGGAGAGAAGGAGTCCAGGATGTATCCTAAGACTCTGGCCTATGCCCAAAAAACACTGCAGAGGAAACTAAGGCAGGGAAGTGACTGCAGGTGTGTTTTTTATTTTTGTCTAGATCTGTATATTTCCTTGTGTTAACTAAAGTAAAGAGTAATTATGATTAGAAAAATTAGCAAAACCTCTCTGAGTGAACTGTAAACCCATAGCTCCCACATGGCTGGAGTTCCAAGAGACGGTATACTTAATCTGCTGGAGAGCCTGAGGGGTCAAGTATTGGTCTAGGAGGCCCCGTTTCTGTGAAGGAGTAACAAACAGGAACTATGCTTTGGAGGTGTGCCAGAGGGTATGCCTACACTGCTCTAAAGACCCATGGCATGGTCATGGGTGGCCCAAGGGAGCTGACTCAGGCTCGCAGAGCTTAGGCTGTGGAGCTAACCAATTCAAGACATTCAAGCTCAAGCTGGAGCCCAGGGTCTGAAACCCCCTAAGGAGGATGGGTCTGAAAGCCTGGGCTCCAACCCAAGCCCGAACTTCTGCACTTCAGTGTATTGATCCAGGCTCTGAGACTTGATGCCACTAGTTTTTTATTGCAGTGTAGACATACCCAGAGAGACCAAAGCAAAAGATAGGGCCTCAGCCGACTTAGATCAAGGGAAGAGTAGGAGATCTGGGTCTAGTTTGCAGCCTGGTGAGTGTCCAGCAGAGTGAGCTGTATCAGGACTGTGTGAGACAAGACAATTTTCTTTGCGGCTTGAATGGGGCTAAAACTGACACAGGGTTTTAAAAATAATATATTGTATACACTTATGCTTAATCATTAGCACTCTTCTCCAAAACAGTAACTATTTATACTGGTTCTCTTCTAGAAGTTTATGAAAACTAGCTTTAGGTGGCTTTTAGCTGGGTTTGGTCAGGGGCAGCTCCAGGCATCAGCACAGCAAGTGTGTGCCTGGGGCGACAAGCCGTGGGGGGCAGTGTGCCGATTGCCATGAGGGCGGCAGTCAGACAGGCTTCAGCGGCATGCCTGCAGGAAGTCCACTGGTCCCGCGGCTTTGGCAGCAACTCAGCATCAGGTACGGTAGGACCAGCATGCCTGTGGGAGGTCCGCCAGTCCCGTGGCTTCGGCGACAACTTGGCAATGGTTACACCGAAGGCCCGGGACCAGCAGATCATCCGCAGAAACACCACCGAATCCACGTGACCAGCCCGCAGGCGTGCTGCTGAAGGCCGCCTGACTGCCATGCGTGGGTGGCAAAAAACAGAGCCACCCCTGGGTTTGGTTCTATAGCAGAATTAATGAAGAACATTACGCAGAATCTAGAAGGAAATTCATTTCTCTAGAACACATGAAATCATACATGTACCATTTTTTTTAAACAACATTTCCTGTGTGCATACCTTTGTTGAGAAACTATATATAAAAATGTCTTACCTTTATTGACATCCATTGCATATAATTCCCTTAGTCCAAGGTCATTAAGAGATTTTGTTACATCAAGGGGCTCCTGAGACTGGTAGTTCTTCAGCAATACAGTGTGCAAAGGATCAAACTCACATTTGCTACAGATAATTGGTATGAACTCTTGCAGAGGTTCATGTGGACTCACTCTCATTACTGTCTTCTGTGTTCTCTTGTAGTTTACTACCACTCTTATTGTTTGCTGGAAAAAAATATACAAACTCTATTAACTAACATTCAAGGGTACAGACAGAGAAAAACCCAAACTGTTACACCAACAGAATGTTGCAGCAACCACAGAAACTCCCTCTCACTCACCTACACCCAGTAAGGGCTGTTTCACCATTGTTACAGTACTATCAATGTTACAAAGAGAACTTTGTAAGAAAAGTGTGATGGCATTTACTCTCTCAGCAAGAAAAAAAATGAAAATGTCTGATTGATAGAGTATCAGTTTTGACTCAGGCTTGGTCTACTCTTAAAAAATACGTCAACATAAAAATTACGTCAGCTGCTATCCTGACCTAAGATGCAGTTGTGCTGATGGAAGAATATTTCTGTCGATGTGTTCATACACCAATGGAAAACCCTTTTCTGTTGGCATAACCTGCCTCTGCACTATAGAGTTATGTTAGCATAACTACAGTGATGTAGCTATGCCAATGTAATCTCCATTGTGTATACTTAAAGTTACAATTCACTTAGCATAAGTTAGAAAATAGGAAATGGAATGAGGAAAAAATTAATTCCATAATTTGAGCACCTCATAAAAATACAAAATGTTTATTTTCTGCGCTCTGCAAAGCTTCAATTCCCCAAAGCATGAGGAATATCCCTTATTTATACATCTGAGCTAAAGAATTCTATAAAGATGGAGCAATAACATGCAGAGCACATACTAAATGAAAATGAAATAAGTAACTTGTAATCAGAAGAGTGTGTAAGTTATGGCAGTCCAGATAATGACTTATGAGCAATTGATTTTCAGTTTATGAAAGGGATGCTACACGTATGTACATTTCTGCTGCCCACAGATCATCTTTAGAGAGTTTACCAAAAGGATAAACTCTTCATGAAGATTTGTAACTTTATATTATACTTCAGATTGTTGCATAATATTTACATTCCCAAAAGAACAATTAGATTTACGTCATTGTAAAATTCCAAAATCATCTAAACCCCTAGTTACAGACTAAAGTTCTAATCTCCAAGTGATGGTATATTGTGATGCCATCAGGCCATACCTTGAAAATATATTCTATTGAGAAATTGCCTTTAACATAAATCACAATTAGAACATTTAGATAAAAACAATCAATCTTAATCTCTCTCTCTTCAGATAACACCACCATTGGTATAATTCTTACCTCTGGCATTATAGGAGTGGGCTTTTTCTTATCCATATGTTTTGGCTTTAAAATCACCTTGTCTACTTCAAGCATTCCAATTGGTGTGTTGGGTTTGAATTTAATCTGTCTCTTCTCTGCTGATATCAGGTCTATGGTATAGCTTGATGGATTTAAATGATACTGTGCACAGAGAAAAATCAGCAAGTCCATCATGGGTTTGCTGTTAAATTTAAAAAAAGGGGGGGGAAGGGGGAAAGAAAGGTATACAACCATTATATAGGCTACAAAACAAAGTGCATTTCTGAACATTAGCAAAAATTATCTCTGCTATCCTATGACTAAATAATTACGGTCAACACATCCACTTTGTAACGGAATTCTTATATGTTGTAGATGTTACTTAAAGAAAAGGCACCTTTAAAATGCACATATACTTTCAGAGCTACTGTGCTCCTGCAAGAGGCAATCTGCACAGAGGTGGTGCAAAATAGTGTATTTCTGAGGGTGAGAGGTGTTTTTGCCTCCTGACTTGCAATACAACATGGGATTTGGCAGTGGTGGTAATTGGACAGCTGGTATATTTTATGGTCCATTTTTTCCAAAATGACTCATGATTCTGATGTCCAACTTGACATATTGAAAAGGGGTCCAATTTCCAGAAATGCTGAGCTCCTGCCCTCTGAAAAAGCATCTTTTAAGATGTCTCAAGTCAGGCAACCAAAATGACTAGTCCTTTTGAAAATTCTGGCACATATATTTAATGTACGCTATAGCACCCAGAAAATACACACTTGGAAAAAGACAGCTGGAGAAGGACACAGGTGCCAAAGCATACCCACTCTTAACAGTAAAGTTCCCGACCTGTGGGAGCAGGATAATTAGATAATTTGAACCTCAGTAACAAATTACTTGCTATGGCCATATAAAATACTGTGAATCTAATAAAGAACACTTTCAAAGTCTATTTGCAGCTACTCTTATTTTGGATTTTCCCTAAAACCAGCCTGATCTTGGCATACAATGAAACTATTTCAACTAACTCTTTACTTTACTTATTCCTTCCTGAAATGGCTGTTTCTGTACAAATATCCAATGGTGTAAAGAACACAAACATTAATTTTTCCCCAAGAACTTTGAACTAGAAACTTTAACTCATTCATTGAATTATGATTAGATATACTGTACAAATAAGATGACTATATAAGCCAAACTGTGCTCTTCTCCCCCACCCCCCAATATATTCCCAAATAGGAGCAGAGAAGACTTCATAAAAAGAAAGCAACAAAGTTGCATCAGAGGGCTTCCATGTACTACATACATATAAAAGTTACACAATAAAAACTATGCTAAAAGAATATTAAAGGTTGCAGAGTCAAACATTCAGAAGTTAGTAAATGCCAGAATTAAGGTTGCCTGAAAAAACATCAGAGGAAGAGAAACCACCATCTCTCATCCACACACATCAAATACCCAATAGCCTGGCTCTGTAGCCCAGTGGTTAGAGCACTCACCTGGGATTTTCAGACAGGCTTTCCATATCCCAGGCCAGGGCCATAACTACCAGGCTGTAGAGTTTCAGAGACATCCTGGAGCTAAGAAAACTTCCCAAAGAGATTTTAATCATAATCCAGTATCAGAGGGGTAGCCGTGTTAGTCAGTATCCACAAAAACAATGAGGAGTCCGGTGGCACCTTAAAGACTAACAGATTTATTTGGGCATATGCTTTCCTGGGTAAAAAACCCATTTCTTCAGATGCATGGAGTGAAAATTACAGATGAAGGCATAAATATACTGACACATGAAGAGAAGGGAGTTACCTTACAAATGGAGAACCAGTATTGACAAGGCCAATTCAATCAGGGTGGATGTGGTCCACTCCCAATAATTGAGGAGGTGTCAATACCAAGAGAGGGAAAATTGCTTTTGCAATGAGCCATCCACTCTCAGTCCCCATTCAAGCACAAATTAATGGTGTTAAATACGCAAATGAATTATAGCTCTCCAATTTCTCTTTGAAGTCTGTTATTGAAGTTTTTTTGTTGTTGCTGTTGTTGAAGTATGGCTACTTTTAAATCTGTTATAGAATGTCCAGGGAGACTGAAGTGTTATCCTACTGACTTTTGTATGTTACCATTCCTGATATCTGATTTATGTCCATTTATTCTTTTAGACAGACAGTAGAGACTGTCCGGTTTGGCCAATGTACATGGCAAAGGGCCACCGCTGGCACATGATGGCATATATCACATTAGTAGGTGCTCAGGTGAATGGTATGGCTGATGGTATGGCCCCTGATGGTATGGCTCATGTGGCTGGGTCCTCTGATGGTGTCGCTGGAGTAAATATGGAAACAGAGTAAGCAACAGGGTCTGTTACAGGGATTGGTTCCTGAGTTAGTGTTTCTGTGGTCTGTGAGAGGGAGGGATCGTTTTCCAGGATAGGTTGTAGATCGTTGATGATGATAATCCAGACACACAAGGAGGCTGAAGTAATGTTGCACAGACAAACTTAATTCTGGCATTTCCTAACTTCTGAGTTGACTACAACCGTAATGTTCTTTACTATGGTTTTTTTTAAACATAGTAATATGATATGTTATTGCAGGAAGTGGAAAAGCTGTGGTCCATTTCCTCAGCACCAACTTGCTATACACACAACCTTGTGGTGAAGGGATTAATTCATTAGCATTGGAACATAACTTAAATTTCTAGGAGCATATCAAAGCAAATATAGGATGTTCAAAATCCATACACAGTCCCAAAGCAATCATGAACCTGAGCAGACTGAGGCAGTGTTGTCTAGAATTTTGTCCTAGGCACAATTCTGTGAATAAAATTATTTTGAAGGAGAACAGGTAACTCAAAGTTATCTTCACAGACATAAGACACAGAAAGACTTGTCTTTGCTTAGCAGAGACTGAATGTAAGCAATAGGAGGAGAGGTTTGTTGTTTTTTTTAAAGCCATGATTTAATTTTTAACTTTTAAAATTAACCCAGGTTACGATTCCTGCATTTAAACTAGTTCTTGACGCTTCTAGCGCTATTTATTTCCTGAGCAAGCTTCATTCAGGCTTCAGAGCTGGAATCATAGCCCTGGACACACAACAAAACAAGCACACTTTCAAATGTTAGAATTATTCGAAAGAACATACTTATAAATTCAGGATCAGGTTAGCAGAGGGATGCTTTACAGTCCATCTGCCACCACTGAGTACTAGGATATTATAGGCTAAATTCTGCTCTATTTTTATGTTTATTCTTCCCTCTTTATCTTCTAGAGGAAAGTCTCATTACCTGCTTAAGCAGCAGGAGGCAGCACTTGCCTGAAAAAAAAATCTGATTCAAAAGCATCAAGTAGCCCACAATCTTGTACTGTGTTTGTGTGGGAGGATGGAAGAAACAATTTCTGTGCTGTCATCCCGTCGGTACATGCCTGCCTGAGGAGTGCAGTGAGAAACTCATCTGTAAGCTCTTCACAAGATCAATTACATTTCCGCTCAAGGAAACCAGCCCTGAGCACTGATCTCACCCTTTCCCCTTCATACATCATCATTTTCTCTCCCATTGGCAGGAAGGAAGAAAGAAATTGCTGACCTCTTCCCTGTGCTCCCACCCTTGAAGAAGTAGTCCCTCCCACCCAAGTGATCACGGAGGACACAAAAACTGGGGGAGTGGCAAATAACGAAGAGGACAGTTCACTGATTCAGAGCAATCTGAATCGCTTGGTGCACTGGGAAAACAAATGTGTGTTTTAATGAGGCTAAATGTAAATGTGTACATCCAAAAAACAAAGAATTAGGACCTTACTTTCAGGATGGGGGACTTTATCCTGGGAAGCAGTGACTGTGAGAAAGATTTGGTGGTTGTGGTGAATAAGCAGCTGAACACGAGCTCCCATCGTCACACTGTGGCCAAGAGAGCCAATGCAATCCTAGGATGCACAAACAGGAGAATCTCAAGTAGGAGCAGAGAGGTTAATTTACCTCTGTATCTGGCATTGGTATAACTGCTGATGTAATACTGTGTCCAATTCTGGTGCCCAAAATTCAAGAAGGAAGTTTATAAATTGGAGCAGATTCAGAAAAGAGCCATAAGAATGATTAAAGGATTAGAGAACAAGCCTTCTAGTGACAGACTCAAAGACTTCCAACTATTTAAACTGAACAAAGAGAAGGTTAAGGGGTAACTTGATTAGAGTCTGTTAAGTATATACATGGAAACTATTTAACATTGGGCTTTTCAATCTAGCAGAGAAAGGTATAACAATTCCTGTAGGTGGAAATTGAAGCTAGACAAATTCAGACGGAAAATAAGGTATAAATGTTTAACACAGAGTTATTAACCTTAGAAACAATTTACCATGAGTCTTGGGGGGTTCTGCATCACTGACAATTTTTAAATCAAAATTGGATGCTTTTCTAAAAGATACCCTCTTGATATGATTTTGAGGAAATTCTCTGGCCTGTGTTATATAGGGGGTCAGACTACATGATCACAATGGTCCCTTCCGGTCTTGGAATCTATGAATCTCAGTGGACAGAAGGAAAGAGGATGGGCTGCTGAGACTGACCATTGCATTCTCATCTCCCTATGGCAGAACAAGACAAGACACAGTGACTCCATCAGCTTAATGGCTCCCATTTTATCGACAGAACTATCTATTAATTTTATTTAAAAGGTTGGCAACTAAACACAGACTCCAGCACTATCAGTTGGGCATCCCTGGCCCTGGTGTTGCAGTTGGGAGACAAGAGCAGAGACAAAGATCCCCTCCTTTACATATAAAGTGAACTATATTTTAGGCCTCCAAAAAATCCATTTCTCTGACCCTCTCCAAAATCCTAAACCCCAACTCAGTCCATACCGGGATGATCCCAGTGAACAACAGTGGGCTTCATTTGGAGTAGGGAAAAGGGGCGTGAAGAAGTATTTCACAAAACTTCCAAAATATTAATGTAGAGAAGAGGCTAATGTTCAGTGCAGGAAGGTCCTCCTTGCTCTTATCTGCAGGTCTTCCTAGGCTGCTACTGTGGCTTGAAACAAATGTTGCTTCCAGCTACATAGATTTATGACACCATTATCAAAATCTTAACCTTTAAAAGTGGATTTTGAAAGCAAACATATGAACCAGGATTGGGCAATGGCCCATTACTGCACAGTGTCTGAAACGAAAAGAAGCCAGCCACATTCTGTAGTATAAGTGACATCATCTCTCAATATTTTCTTCATTGCTAACACTAATGGGAATACTGGCTCACTGAAACTATGGAAAAAATATTACAAAGAAAGCTGAAATGAATTTAGTAAGAGAGGTCTTGCACAAGAAACTTTAGGCATCTGATCTCCCCACTGCTATATACTATCATCCCAAATGTCCTAATGCAAAAGGAAGAAATTAGCTCTGTGAACTTTAATGATATAAAATTAGATATATCTGAATCACGTACAACCTTTTATTGAAGAGAGCTTCATTATAATATTAGGAATTTCAGTGCCATAACTTTTCAGCCACATCTGCTTTCTCCTTTTCTAACCGAAGCTTAAATAAATGTGTTACTCTATTAAAAACACACATTAGAAGAACATTAAGGTTGTAAAATCAAGCACTCTCAAGTTAGTAGATGCACCCAAGACTATTCCTGAATCCTCCACTCTTATCCTAACCTCTTTGCAGCCAATTTAAGCTGTTCCTCCTTCTACCCTTTACATGCCTGAGAACCAGTAAGGGGAGCATGACAGCACAGGTATACGAGAGAGTCTCCTGGCCTCATTTCTAGTGTCTGGTACCATAGCAGAGCCAGACTAACAGACACAGTAGTTGCACACAAAAAAAATGCTTGCTCAGTCCTGGGTTGGAGCATGCTCAGTGAGCTCTATGAGGGCTGACCATGGTTAGTGTGATCCATATGAAACTCTGTGAAGATGGAGCATGCTCAGTGTAGAAAGAATGTATGGAAAAATTAGCTGTCAGCCTCTAACAAACCTCTACCAAGCATGTGCAAACAGTGATTTTCACAGGTATGTAATCTGGCTAAATTTGGGTAGATTTTAATGAGGAGAGCCAAAAAGGCATGTCTCTGACCCTAGGGCAACCACACTGCCAAATATCAAGTCCCTGCTCCAAAGCCTAGAAGCACAACAGCTTCTCGGGAAATTGTTGTAAGAACTTTTCAACACTGGCTAAAAATTTATTTTTCCTTAACCTCATTCTCCAAAATTGCTGAACCTTTTTGCTGAAACTTTCCAAAGCTTCAGACTGAGACAGAGACACAGCAAGGAAAAACTCAGCTTGAATGGTTAGTCTGGCAAAGTTATAAGCAGCTGAACACAGGGTTTTATAATGGAGAGTATCCAGCAATCTGAACACACACACACACACACACACACACACACACACACACACACACACTCTCCCCCCGGCCTCCCCATCTCAGAGGATTATGATTGCATTTGTTTCTTCACATAAAATTATTTAAATGTTTCTATACCACTGAATTACTCTTTTGGCTTCTTGTTTTAATTCGTTCCCTGGAATTAAGATTTCACATCACATGTCTATGATTCGATAAGCACCAGTCCATAAAGTTTGTTTTCAACTGCACCTTTTTTTTTTGTTTTTTTTTTTGTTTTTTTTCCTTTTTTGGAAGTTGATGCCATCCCAGAAAGTAAAGATAAAAATGCTTCAATGAGGCCCCTTGTTGTTGTAACACATAGTTGGTAGTTAAATAATTTCCAGCGTCGTGACTGACTCAAAGTAAATTGTGTCTACATGCCAAGTTACAGACGTAGCTGACACAGAAGGTCAAAAGGCAGAGTCCATAAGTAAATAATTGTTAAAAAGTAACCCAAATGACACTTTGGAGTAATTTTTAAAGTAGCATTTTCTGCTAAATTTTGTTTGATCTAAATATTTTTATAATCAACCTTCCATAAGACATCATAAAACTGATACAGCCACAAGAAAATGGTAGTTGATATGTTAATCTGACTAGCGGTATTAGTTAGTTAAAAAAAGTAAAACATATTTATAGTTAGTTATTCAGTGAATTATTCTGAATCTGAAACCTTCTTGTGCCATCAGATACCACATAGGACACAAACAAGGCTTTGCCATTCCTGTTTATTCTGGGTTGCTCTTTGCACATCCTCTATGTTGTTAAGTCACGTAAAATTTCCCAAATTATGTTTTTGTAGTCACAAATGGTATTTGCACACTTAAAATATCTTTCCATCAGCCTCCAGTTTACCTGTTTCTATGAACAGGTTTTTATTTTGCAATGAAATGTAATTATTTCTGCCTCCAGATGTCTTTTAAAGCAATGGAAAAAGATGTAATGTATGTTTACAACATGCTGAATCCTCTGAGGAGTGAGCAATAAATATTTGGGAACCTCTCATCACAACATAATTTAAATAGATACACACACACACACACACACACACACACACACACACACACACACACACACACACACACACACACAGAACTACTCACTGTTCACTTTCTAATTTCATTTTTAGCCCTGACTGGGAAGATTAACAAGAATTCTCTAGCCAACATAAGTGACCAAGATCATACAGTATTACTGGAAAGTTGGAAGGGAACAAACTATTTGTTTCCATTTCTATTAACAGTACTGGAACTACAATGGTTAATGTTAGGTAACTTTTGCTCTGTGTAACTATGACTGCTCTTATACAGAGAACTGCAGAAATAGTTTGTAGCCAGGTTTCTTGTAAAAAGGTTTACAGAATTCAAATGAAGTACTCACACAGCCTACGTTTAACAACCAGTGAGCCACAAGTCCTGAAGTTACCTAATGAACTTTTCTTCTGAAGGAACCAATGTTAGTAGTTAAAAGGTTAGCAGTAATGCTAGCCCAAACATTCAAAAATCATAAGTCAGGCCCTGAAAAACAAACAACAAAAATCACTAAACTGGTTTAAAGTCATGTGATTTTTCAAAAGAATATGTTTGGGGATCCTTTATCTTCTGGATTTTGAATCTTTAGGGTACATTTGGGTAACATTTCCAAGCTTTTCTCCCAAACCATGAAAGCTAGAAATGTATTTTAAAAACAGCTAAGCTTCTCAGACAATCAGCTATCTCCTGGAGTTTGGGCTTTCAGAACAACAAATACCACGAGGCTCACGATAAACATCATGAAAGTTGGCAGCACTGTGTTAGTAGTCATCAAAATTCTTCCAGATTGGGAAAAATCTATTTCATTTCCCTATGACTAATTGCTTATGCCTACATCTTCTTGCACTTTACTCCTCCCTTCCCCTCTCCCAAAACACATAACAAACATACTCTTAAGGTAAAAACAGAATTTGTTAATGATTATAAATACAACAGTTTTTTAAAACTAGGGCAGCAAAGCAGGCAAAGCTTGTTATTCACTAACTATACAGAGTAAAGCAACAAATTACTAGGAAGAATATCCCAAATGACTGGAAGTACACAAACCGATTTTAAAAAAATCCATCAAGGATGTAAAGAACACAGATTCAGCACAGCTCTTCTGGAACAATTTGTAACTCACTAAGCTCAGCTTAACTGCACATTCAGCAAAGTGGGCTGTGCAGCAGAACACAAAACTGCACAGAGGCTTCATTCTATGGCATTCTGACACTTGGGCAAAGTGAAGAAATGCAGTTTGTTGTAAGAAAATATAACTTCCTTACTTTCTTTCCTGTGCCCGGTTTAAATGTCTATACTACACTAGATTTCAGCTCAGGAATTTTAAATCTGTTCTTGGGTCTAAACAGAGGAATGAATAAGACAAAAACCAAGAAGTTATTTGTTCATAACATATTTAGAACCAGGAAGATCTTACTATTTATCCACAAACTAACAATGCCAGCATACAACTGGACACATGATTAGTAATTTCTGCTCAAGACAGGCCCAAGACTAGAAAAAACACAGTTGTTGGAAGAGTATTTGCAGAGCAGAATGGTGAAACCTGCACAGTATCTCCCTGCACTACAAATGGGTCTAGCCAACACTAACAGCTGCTTACTTTCAAGAACAGTTTAAAAAAAAAAAAAAAGACACACACACACACCCCCACCACTACACATAGTGAGCAGCAAAAGCACCACGAAAAACACTAATTCATGGGATAACAAAACTGCTAAAAGAATCAGTATACTTTATGTTCTTAAATGACACATGTATGCCCACATTTTATCTGATAAACTTACGGGGGCACCTTCCTGAACACTGACAAATTATACAAGTCATGGTTTAGTTAGGTGCAAGAATAAGCAAAATTCCTTTATCAAAGTATCTTGGCATTCTCATAACCTCAGTACACGATTTCTTAAGATGTATCCTTTTTCCAGAAACACCAACCTCAAAGTTCTCTTTAAGATCATCTGGGGCCTAGAAAAGAACTACAAGACTTTGTCAATTACAGATCCGAGTGAATAAGGGACAAATATCACTCACTCTGTTAAGTGAAAGGCTTGCCCATTCTATTGAAGGTGAAAGTCTGCAGACATGAGCGAGCCAGCCATACATTTAAGGATACACTGCTTATTAAGTAATGAGAGGGATACAGCTGCTTACTAGTTTAGGTTACATAATTAAAAAAAAATTGCAAAAAAACACAGGGACAACACAGAGGAAAGCAAAGAAGAGCAAAATATACATGTGGGTTCTTTATTTCATCTGCCAGACTGTGAAAGCAACAAGCTGGCATTTAACCTGCTGCAAATTATGCAAGCAACAGATTCATCTTTTCTTGTAAGGTCTGCCACGTTGAATTGAGATGGAATATACATTTTCCACTTTGCTTTAGGATACTAGGATTTCTGACTCCACCACAACAGCTAGTTTTCAGAGCTTTCTGAATTAGAGTGGGCTCAGTACACACAAAGGAAAGGCTCACTTAAATTTACTGGCTTGCATTCACAGTATGTTCTATTCTCTGATTGGCTTAACTTCAAGACATTCAGTTAAAACATTAATATAACAGAGGCTTATATAGAAAGCATCTATTTCTTTTAAAATTTAGAGAGTTTGAAAGGATCAGAATCTTTCTGGCACCCATCATCATTTAGGACACAGTTTCTAGGATTCATTGCAATCTAGAAGTAGTAATGAGATTGGTGAGAAAATCTTGAAGGTATCACTTCCTATGTGAATAAGGTAACAGGTTACTCACCCTTGAATAACTGATTTAACTAGGAGGAAGAATGAATCAATTTTGTGGAGATGGGCAGCTACAGTCCCTCTACCTTGGATGCCTCCTTACTCAACACACACAATGACTTATAAAATGGATTTCATACCTTCTGTTCTTGCTAATTTGGTTCCTAACACTCCTTGCCATAAATAAGTTTTTAATCTGAAAGTAGGGGCAGGGGACAACACAACTCTTTGGGAAAGAAAAAAAAGAGTATTGAAATATAGAACTATATACTTTAATTTTTCCCCTTTAACAAGTGATTAGTATCAGAGCACTCATTAAACAATGTATTTTCTTCAGCAGTACAAGTCTGAGTATGGATTTAAGGGCTGTATAAGTTTGTCCAGAAAGTATAACTGCAGATAGTAGGAACTGAGTGTCATTCTCAAAAAAAAATTCTATGCCATACCTGCCATTAACAATAGTAGATTTGATCACATCCCCTGGAAGGACCACCGATAATTCTATGTCTTTATCAGTTATATTCTCTTTCTGTTCCATGGTGTAATTAATTGGTTCTGTATCATCAAATGAAGAAACTTCAAAGTCTTCTGTTTCAGATGGAGGAAGAGGAGCTTTAGTTTTAGCTTTTCTTCTGAAATAATAAAAAAGAATTAGGAATCCTTAACAAAAAATACAAGCAGCAGTACATTTTTATAGTACAACATAGTGTCAAAAATATTCAGTTGGTGAATAATTGTGCTCAACACAATGCTTTCCCTATGGCCTAACAGAAATATCAGAGTGAAAATGACCAATATTATATTACTTTCACTCTCATGTTGTGCAAGCCAGGTGCCTGAATATCTCACAAAAGGATTGTTAAAATGTTGTTAATGGTAGTGAAGCACAAGAGAAATGTATGACTAACCCACACAAAGAATCCAATAAAACCAAACTGTATTCAGTTTTACATGGTGATTTTTCACACTGTAAATATAAAAAAACCCACAAAAACAAAACCACCTTCTATCATGCAACATGTATGTTTTTGGTTTTGTTTTTTGTTTTTTTAAAATAAAGAAAACAGTGTTTTTCTCATGTTGCAAAAGGAAGATCCCCCAGAAGATTTATTACACTCTGATAGTGAAACAGAGAAGTCATCATGTCATACAACAGTGCCACAGGAACTACGTTTTGTTGATGATATGCACATATTAAATCTACAGTGCACGTGGGCTTGGGAAAGTTTTACTTTTCCCAAAACATCTGTCTTTCTATATTAAGGATTTGAAAGAATTCAGTGATTACCTCTATGAGAGACTCTCAAAAATGGCAATGAAATTGCATAAACCAAAAGGAAAAAACTGGAGGGGCCGAAGTGAGCTACATGCAGCATCTCGCCTAGTTATATTGGTGCATCAGTAAAAACAACAACAATTTCATGCATGACCTATCAGCAACAATATTGTGGTCATCACACCACCACTATCTCATTTCTTCTCCCCTTACAGTTAAAGCTGTGATATATCCTCCACAGAAATAGAAACAAAACATGGAAATAAACATGCAGTGTAATAAAAAAATGTTTTCTCATTGCTGTGTCTGACCAGGATCATGCTACACTTTTTCCTTTAAAAAGAAGATACTATTAACTGATGCAGCCTGAAGTTTCTGTGCCAAACTCAGCTGTGACATAAACTGTGGTATAAATTACCCACTGGATGTAACTCATATTATGTGCAGCTTAAGTTGCAATATAGTGCAACTTGCACTTCTTTGAACAACAAGCAGGAGTGAAAAATGTACAAGAAAATACCACCACCACACATCTGTATACAGAGCACATACTTGTGCTAACCTAGGTTTTCAGGACAGCATTTTAAAAAAACTGGTAACAGAGTATAAATTTCCCCTTACACAGAAACCACTTTTATTTAAATCAATCACCTTTGGAATTAATGCGTTTAAATTTCAGGGGAAAAGGTTTCTGAACTCAATCCTCAACAAGGTAGTGATTAAATTGCAAGAAGGCATTACTCAAAATTATGCTTTAAACTCTTGAAGTAATATCTCAGTTTGAAAGAACAACCAGAAATCAGTCTTCAGTGACAAAATATGTCAAGGCATTCAAAAAAAATTCCAGACACATGCAGTAGACTTTTCTTCCTTTGATGCAACAGTCATACTTTATTATAGAAACTCTTCAGGAAGCTTGACAGCTTATTAAAAAAAATTCCTAGAACTTTAAAACATTGAGCTGAACATAAGAGAAGTATTTGGAAAAGTATGAACTTTATATTCAGTGGAAAAGGATATATTCCTGAAACATGTCCCCCAAAACGTACAGCTTAAGAAAAAGTTCATGTACAGAACTTCAAGGCATGTATTAACTTATATAATCTTTTTGCTTTTATATCCTTCAACATTCCCTTAACAGTTAGATGAAGTTACACTCACTACAAAAAACAAATAAATGTCAATAAAGAAACATGCTTTTAAGTATCTGCATGTCCCGAATGAAAGCAATTTACTTTTAATACAAGCTCAAAGAAATGTCAATTACTCTGATTACCTGCAATGACCTGCAATGCACAAAATTAAAACAAAGCTTTAGCATACAGAGAATAGAAACACATACCATCCCTGCAAAAACAGAAGTTCAAAGGCACTTACACTTGAGAACAAACATCAAGGTCCACAGCAGCATTGCAAAACAAAACTATGTAACTACTAAATTGTGACAAGATTTCACATGACTAATCTGTCTGTTTCCGAAAGTACTTAAAGAGCTTTGAACTTCAAAAGTCCAAGTGGAATAATTTAACTGTTCACATCCTATACAGCAGTTCACAACCAGGGCTCGCAAGCCCTTTCAAGGGGGCCATGGGACACCGCAGCTGAAGTCCTGATCTGCGGCGCTCCCTGTGGAGCTGAAGCCGGGAGGCGCGGGGCTGAAGCCTGGAATCCCAAGCCCTGGTAATTCCTGTGGGGCAGAAGCCCTGAGCCCCTGGGCAAAGTTGGGGACATGGAAGGCATTGCCCCCCCCCCCACTGCAGTGCAAGAGCATGGCAGTCCTGGGAGCAGCTCCACACCTCCTCCCCCCACCACCCCAAGCTCCTCTCCCTGTCCCCTGGCCAGCTCGAAGGCGGGAAGCCAGAGCCAGGCAGTGTGGGAGATCTACTGCTCTGTCTGGTGCCATGGAGCAGGGAGTGGCAGTGTTCCCTTGTCTCCTGCTGGTGCCACACATTGAAGCTGCTCCTCAGCTCCCAGCCCCCTTTGCTCACACAGAGGCAGCCGGTAAGAGCCAACTGGGTTAGGAGACCCAGCTCCATGGCTGGCAGAACCCTCCAGGAATAGGGACCACAGGGGAGTCCTCACAGCACACAGCCCCTAATACCCTTCTCCCTATACCCTGAGGCTACCTCCTCTTTGCACTCTGCGCTGTCCCCTGCTCGCACACAGCCCCTAGTACTCCTCTCCCTTCACCCTGAGCTCCCACTTGCCTACATACTGGGTGGAAGTGGCAATCCCTCTCTGGACCCCTCCATGTGGAGGTGGCTCGAGCCCGGCTGGCCTCTGCCCCCCCACCCCTCACAATAAAAGTCAAACTACACCAAAGCCCAAGGTCCCAGCCCCAAAGGCCTCCTGGCCCCAGCTGGGCCCTGGAGTTTTTACAGCATGTCAAGGGGGGGGGGCTTCAGAGAGAAAAAGGTTGAGAACCCCTGCCCTATAAAACAAAATCAGTAGTACTTACGGTTTTCCAAATCAACCAACCATGATGAAGATTCAGAACCTTCCTCCATTCACATATTTAATTTTAAAAAAAAATTTTGCTTACAATCAGGGTTACAGAGCTTAAATCAGTGTTGCTAGTTTGGGTTTACAACTCTTCTGTGACAAATTCAAATGCATCAAGCTAACAGGTACTCAAAAAACTTTAGTCAGCATGTCAGGGTTATTTTGGGGTTAAATGAAAACTTCAAAAAACAGTTTGTGAATCACAATTTTTTTTTAAAACAGTGGAGATTCTGTTTTTATATTGCTTAAAAGAAGAAACTAGTGACAAAATAAAAGCGGTACCACAAAAATTGCAAATATGTACATTATAAAAATTGAACAGGTTCTAACAATGCAGAATAAATCAATCAATTCTCCCTTTTTTGGCTTTTTACTTCTTTAAGATGCCTAGGATGATCCTGGCACTGAACGGGTCAGAACTGCCCTTGTCGTCTTTTAACCCATAAAAACTAAAGAGGAGGGCAAGATTTGATCAACAAGCGTTAATGGGTTAATGTTACTTCTCAAACCAAGTAGGATAACGCAATTGCCCTTCATTGCTGGAGGTCTGGTCTCAAAGCGATCAGATGTCACTAACAATATGAGTTAACCCAAAATTTACATTTGTTCACATCATAAAACCATAACCCAATTCATGCAATGGCAGTTTATAGAACATATAGAAACATATAGAACTGAGGCCAGGGCTACACTAGCACTTATGTCGGCAAAACTTTTGTCACTCGGAGGTGTGAAAAAAACACACCCGAGCGACATAAGTTTTGCCTGCATAAGCGGTCATATGCACAGCGTTATGTCAGCAGGAGACGCTCTCCTGCAGACATAACTACCGCCACTCGTTGAGCTGGTTTTAATTATGTCGACAGTTCTCTCTCCTGTCAGCATAACATGGTTGACTGTGCATTGTGTGAAGAAACACTTCCTTTTCTTTGTTTTAAACCTGCTGCCTATTCACTTCATTTGGTGGGCACACACCCTTTTGTCTTCACTCTTTTGTCCTTTTCTCTGTTTTTAACCCTTTTTGTCTCATTCATTTCCTCTCCCCTATCCCATCCTGCCCCGCCCCTTTTTGTTGTTTCCCACTTCTTTGGTGGCTTCCTTTCCCCAGGAGAAACCTGTGATGTGGAGTCTGGGTATATACTACGTTTAACTTATTTTATTTACACATATACACCAGTTCTTGGAGAGAGATGATTAAACAGAATGCAGGCAATCCCTTATTGCAGGAATCGCATCCTAATACCAATACCCTGGTCCCAGGGAGTAACTCTGCCTCAAGAATTGACACTAATCAGAGACCAAATTTTCTGGCTGCATGCCCATCTCCCACTGCTTTTACATAGAACCACACAGAATCCAAAAACTGACACCAATGCAGCATATCTCCTCAACAGTGAATATTTGCGTACATGATTTAAAAAAAAAAAAGGAAGGATTATACATAACAGTGTCACCTGGTAATGCCTGCCATAAAGATATAAAAGTGATTCTAAAATTAGTCCAAGCAACTCATTCAAAAATATACTTTTTATAAATCATGAGAATATTCAAATATTCAGCTACATGAAACTTCACTTATATTTAGAAAGGCCAATTACACAATGCAGAAGTAATTACACAATTCCTATTTGCAGTTAATGCAGAAGTTAGTTCTTCCACCTTTAACCTACTCCAAGCTTTAATAAACTAAACTCAAAGAGACTGCATATTTTTTTTTAAAAAGCTACAGAAAGAAAAAAAAAAAGAGTATGCCACAAGGGTATCTTCTGTCTGGCCTGGAACACTAATTTTCTACTGTATTATGCTGGTGGGTGATATTTTGTAATTCTAAACTGAAACGTTACTAGGGTGTAGAGAGGCTGCAAAACGTTTTTTTATAGATATTTTCTTTAAATCTTAAAAAAAATACAAAATTAGAACTATATAGCTCTCAAGTTAGTGACACATAAAAAACTGTTACTCACCTTCTCATAACTGTTGTTCTTCGAGATGTGTTGCTCATATCCATTCCAATTAGGTATGTGCGTGCCACGTGCACAGTCGTTGGAAAGTTTTTCCCTTAGCAGCCCGTTGGCTCAGCTATGGAGCCCCTTGGAGTGGTGCCTTCATGGCACTCAATATCTGACCCTGCTGATCAGGCATCTCCTCAGTTCCTTCTAGCCAGTTACTCCGACAGAGGGGAAGGTCCTTAGGTTTGAAATGGATATGAGCAACACATCTTGAGGAACAACAGTTACAAGAAGGTGAGTAACTGTTTTTTCTTTTTCAAGTGATTGCTCATATCAATCCCAAGGCTTACCTAGGTGATGGGGTTGGAGTTATGGAATTGCTGTTGAAGCACCGCTCTGCCAAAAGCTGCATCATCTCTGGCATGCCGGCATAATGACCGGTGAACATATGCACCAAGGACCAAGTTGCTGCCCTGCAGATTTCTTGTATTGGGACCTGGGCCAGGAACGCCACTGATGAGGCTTGTGCCCTTGGGGAGTGTGCTCTAAGTGCAGGCGCTGGTGTCTTGGCCAGCTCATAGCACTTGTGGATGCAGGACATGATATAGGAAGATATTCTTTGAAATGAGATCAGGAGTCCTTTCATCCAGTCTGCCACTACTGCAAACAACTGGTTCAACTTCCTGAACAGCTTAGTGCACTCGATATAGAAGGCTAGTGCTCGCCAAACATCCGGAGAGTGCAGCCTCTGCTCATGGTTACTGGTATAAGGCTTAGGAGAAAAAACAGGCAGGAAAATGTCTTGGTTAGTATGGAAATATGACACAACTTTAGGAAGAAAGGCCGGGTGAGGCCTGAGTTGCACCCTATCCATGTGGAAAACCATGTAAGGTGGGTCAGAGGTAAGGGCCTTTAACTCAGACACTCTCCTTGCTGACGTAATGGCAACGAGGAAGGGTACCTTCCATGACAGGTAGAGAAGGGAGCAAGTCAGCAGTGGTTCAAATGGGGGCCCCATTAGTCTGGAGGGGACCAAGTTAAGGTCCCACACAGCAACTGGCTGCCTGATCTGGGATGTAGCTGTTCCAGACCCTTGAGGACCAACCATGGGGTTGACGAAGATGGAGCACACAGAGACTCTGGGGTGGAAAGCCAAGATAGCCGCAAGGTTTACCTTTATGGACAACACTGCCAGGCCCTGCTGTTTCAGGTGCCGAAGGTACTCCAGAATAAGAGGTAACAGTGCCTGGAATGGGGGCATATGACGTTAGTCACATCAGCAAGTGAACCTCTTTCAATCTGCGATATGTAGTCCTCGTGGAGGGCTTTCTGCTGCCGAGTAAGACCTCCCTTACCAGCTCTGAGCACAGAGTTTGGGTTCAGCCATGAAGCTTCCAGGCTGTGAGGTGGAGGAACTGAAGGTCTGGGTGATGAAGCCAACCATGGTTCTGAGTGATAAGGTCAGAGAGGAGCAGCAACATAACCAGGGCATCGAACAACAGATCCAGAAGAGTGGTGAACTAGCGTTGTTGAGGCCAGGCTGGTATCAACGGAATTATTTCCACCCCATCTCTGAAGATGTTGAGCAGGACCTTGTGCACGAGAGGGATTGGGGGAAAGGCATAGAGCAGGCGCCTCCCCAGGGTAGCAGGAATGCATCTTGTGATTGCTTTTCTGGAAGGAGCAAAACACTGGGCACTTCCTGTTGCTCTGAGTGGTGAACAGATCAACCTGGGAAAAGTACCAGTACCACCTGTGATTGTGGAAGGACCTGCTGAGTACCGCCAGTACCACCTGTGATTGTGGAAGGACCTGCTGAGGTGGTCCGCCAGTACCTTCTGGACTCCTGGCAGATGCAATACTTCCAGGTGAATGGAGTGGGCTATACAGAATTCTTAGAGGGTGAGAGCTTCCTGACAGAGGGGTGAGGACAGGTTTCCAGCCTGCTTGTTGATATAAAACATTGCAGTTGTGTTGTCCATCATAGCTACCACATACTGGCCTTGCAGTTGAGACTGAAAAGTCTGGCATGTGAGTCGCACAGTTCTGAGCTCCTTGATATTGATATGGAGAGAGAGCTCATCCTGTGACCAGAGGCCCTGCGTTTGGAGATCTCTCAGATGTGTACCCCAACGTAGAGACAAGGAAGGTTGAGAGCTTCTGAAGGGGACTCCCTCACAAACTATTCAAGCACTGAGCCGCCACTGGAGTGACTCTAGTACCTTCTGTGGCACCATGACCACTAAGCCCAGGTTGTCGCTCCTCGGACAATACGCCGAAGCAAGACATCTGTAGAGGCTTGAGCCTCAGCCTGGCATGCCATACCATGTACGTGCGGGCAACCATGTGACCAAGGAGACTGAGGCAACTCCTCAATTCCTCACTGTAGTAATTGGGTACTCTCTTATGCATCGAATGATCCTGGTCATTGGGATCAGGACTCCAGCAGACTTGCTCTTGCCTAGACCGAGTCCAACACTGCACCAAAAAACTCTATTCTCTGGGTTGGTGACAAGGTTGACTTGTTCACATTGAGGAGGAGACTGAGTCTCTCGAATGTGGATGCGACCAGACTGACCCGCGACTCCACCTGCACCTGTCTCCTTTGGAGCAAGGCTGCTACCACCGACATGCACTTGGTGAACACTTGTGGGGCTGCTGACAGTCCGAAGGGAAGGACCGTGAACTGATAATGTTTTTGGTCGATCACGAACCTTAAAAAGCATCTGTGTGCAGGGTAAATCGCTATGTGAAAGTACGCATTTCATGTCAAGGGCAGCAAACCAGTCTCCCGGATCCAGAGAAGGCATAATTGCATTGAGGGAGACCATGTGGAACTTCAACTTTACCACGAACCTCTTCAGTCCTTGCAGGTGTAAAATGGGTCTGAGACCCCACTTTGCTTTGGGGATTAGGAAATATTGGGAACAGCATCCCTTGCCCCTTAGCTCTGAGGAAGCTCCTCCACTGCTCCTATGGCAAGCAGTGCCTGCACCTCCTAGATAAGGAGCTGCTTGTGAGAGGGATCCCTACAGAGAGATGGGGAAAGGAGGTGGGAAGGAGGGTAGAAGCAGAATTAGAGAGTATATCCCACTTCCACCATGTGAAGAATCCAGTAGTTCAATGTTATTTGGGACCATGCATGGTAGTAATGGGACAGATGGTTCAAAAAAAACACGGGGAAGGATCCTGCAATGAGACAGGTGCTCTGTACTCGGGCGCACCTTCAAAATGTCTGTTTTGAGCTCAATGAAGGCTTAGTCGGGCCCTGGCCTTGTCCGGATGTGGGATTAGTCTGCAGAAGAGAAGAATGGGGAGGGGGGGATTTGATAGCTGCTTTCAACTACCTGAAAGGGGGTTCCAAAGAGGATGGATGTAGACTGTTCTCAGTGGTAGCAGATGACTGAACAAGAAGTAATGGTCTCAAGTTGCAGTGAGGGAGGTTTAGGACGGATATTAGGAAAAAAACTTTTTCCCTAGGAGGGTGGCGAAGCACTGGAATGGGTTACCTAGGGAAACGGTGGAATCTTCTTCCTTAGAGGTTTTTAAGGTCAGGCTTGACAAAGCCCCGGCTGGGATAATTTAGTTGGGGATTGGGTCCTGCTTTGAGCAGGCGGGGGGACTAGATGACCTCCTGAGGTCCCTCCCAACCCTGATATTCTATGATCCTATGACAGGAAGGCTTATGCCTGCCATTCCTTCCCCTGTGCCTGTAAATATCCTGCCTCAGCCAGGGAGGATACGACCGCTGTTGTGGCGGTTGGGGCTTAAAGGGCTTTCATTCGGTTGTCGGGATATGCACACCCAAAGATTTCATTGTCACTCTGGAGTCTTTGAGGCTATGAAGTCTGGAGTCAGTCTGTTCGGCAAACAGGCCCACCCCATCAAAGGGTAGGTTCTGCAGTTTGCTGAACCTCAGGAGGGAGCCCTGAGGCCCGCAACAATGAACTACACCGCATAACTATCCCCGAGGATAGGATGTGCACTGCCAAGTCTGCAGTGTCCCGTGAGGCCTGTTAAGAGGTCTGTGCCACTGCCTTGCCCTCATCGACAATTGCCCCAAACTCCTCCATGGACTCTGCTGGTATCAGCTCCCTATACTTCAGCACTGAGTTCCCGGAGTTAAACCTGTACCTGCTCAGGACTGCCTGCTGGTTGGTGTCGCAAGTCAGACCTGCACCGCGAGTACGACTGGCACCACGAGGTTGATTGGCACCTGGACTCCAATCAGTGCCTCCCCTTTGCAGGCTGTCAGAGAGTGGATATCGCTGGCTTTCCCCGGGATGGTGAGACCTGTGGTGGTATCGGAGGCTTAATACAATGACAGATGCTGTCATTGCAATGAGGTCCCCGCCTCAAAGGTGTCCGAGGTGGAAGGCAGTTCTACCTCCTCCACCACCAGACCCGGGGAGTCCAAGTGCACTGGACTCAACAGTCTCCCTTGCAGGGCCAAAGTCAATGTTGCAGGCTCCTAAAGTTTCGGCTCCAGGTGCTCCTCCATGGGGGACACACCATTGGCCGGCTCTGATGGGGTGGGTTCTGAAGTAGGAAAACCACTCCTCCCTTGCTTCCAGTATTGCTTCTGCACCAGTGAATGGGATCGGTGCCAGGCCAGTCCTGCTGTCTTCAGTGCCGGGGAGCGATGGTGCCGTGGGTCTTTACCAGAGTCATTCGCAGTGCCATCTCCACCACTACTGCTGGGGCACTGTGCGCTGACAAACTCGGCGCCAGGTCCTGTGGTGCCGATGTGGGCTGTGGTCTAAGTGCCGCCTCCATATGAGCTCCTTCAATCTAAAGTCCTGCTCCTTCTTGGTTCAGGGGAGAAAGCCCTTACATATCCTGCACTTTTCTGACTGATGTGCTTCCCCAAGACACTTTAAACAAGTGTCATGAGGGTTGCCTGTTGGCATGGGCTTGTTACAGGACTTGAACCCCTGGGACTTAGGCATGAAAGTCCCCCCGAGAACGCAGTTGAGGTGGAGGGTAAACCCCTCAGCCCAAAAGCTAAGTAACTAACTAACTAAAACTACAATAAACTAAAAACCAACTAAGAACTAATCAACTACAAAATACAGTCCAAATCAGAAGCTAGGGAAATGTGGAGAGCTTACAAATCAAGATACCACAGTTCCAACGACCGTCATTGGCGGTAAGAAGGAACTGAGGAGGCACCGGGCCAGCAGGGTCATATATTGAATGCCACAAAGGTGCCACTCCAGGGGGCTCCACAGCCGACCTGACAGATGCTGCTAGGGGAAAAATTTTCAATGGTGTGCACCATACCTAACTAGAATCAATATGAGCAATCACTCAAAGAAGAACAGTAGCATTTGTAACACAACATCATATGAATTTGTTACCTCCACAGAGAATATTTATTTTCTGGAATGGGAAATTTGGAACACATGGCTTTTCTTGGCAGGGCAAGTACACAGATGTTGACAAGCTACTGTGTATTACATCACATGTTGGAATTAAAAGTTAAAATGCTCATGAAATGTCTTTTTGCATCACAAGTATTTAACACTCCTCTTACTACTGAACACATCACATACGCTGCATTCCTTTTTAATACAAAAACCTGATTATTTGTCTTAACCTGATAATTGATATCTGCTTTGTTTTATCAAAATATGGAATGATTATATTTCCGAAGCTGGCCTTGAAGATGCTGTTATATAGTTAACTCTTAGGTAAAGCATTTCATTTTCTATTGTATATTCAATATAGCACAAACTCAGTCACAGTTCATACAGACTAACACACAGTAAGGCTATTAGCTCCCAAACTGATTGACTACCCTTATACAATATTCACTTTCTAGCATGCTGGTAGAGAGGGGGAAATGATGATAATTGGCTGTCTAAAATATTATTTTTCCATCACAACAAGGTGATGCTGGAAGACATCAGCTAAACTCAACAAAGCCATATGCTGCTGTACAGGTGAAACTGTATACACATGTGTTGTGCTACAAAAAGCATTACATCTTCCAGCAGTGCTTTACTTTTTATGACAATATTGAAACTATATGGCTTCATGAGCCATGGGAGCAAGGGATAGGCTGGGTCCCCCAGGATAACTATAGGCATCTCAATGTCGTCAATGTTCATTTTGTGGTCTGGAAAGAACGTCCCTGACTTTTTTCTGTCCCGGATTGCAGCTTTTTCAACAGACTCAAGTTCCTAAAGATACATGCCTCATGAACCTTTCTCAACCATCCTACGCTGATTTTGGTGAAACGCCCCCATGATCCACCATTGAAAAAAAAAAGTATCCCTTTCAGTTTATGTACTCTTCGGCAAAGGTGGTCTGGTGCCAAGATGGGGATACGCGTGACATCTATTGCCCCACCACAATTAGGGAACCCCATTGCGGCAAAACCATCCACTATGTCCTGCACACTTCCCAGACTTACTGCCCTTCATAAAAGAAGTCGATTAATAGTCCTGCACACTTGGAGCACAGCAGCTCCCACGGTTATTTACCTATGCCAAATTGGTACCCCACTGACCAGTAACTCTCTGGCACTGCCAGCTTCCAAATAGAAATCGCCTCTCCACTGTCAGAGCAGCTCTCATTTTTGTGTTGCTGAACTGCAGGGCAGTGAAACCTCTGCACAAAGTTCCTGGAAGGTGGCCTTCCGCATTTGAAAGCTCTGCAGCCACTGCTCGTCATCTCATACCTGCAAAATGATGCAGTCCCTCCAGTCAGTGCTTGTTTCACAGGACCAAAAATGGCGCTCAGAGTGCACGTGCTTTGTGACTGCCAGCAGCAAATGTGAATTGTTTTTTTTCAATGGCTTGCAGCAGCACTGCTTGCAGGACATTGCTGTTCCACGCAGTAGACCCTACTTCGACTCTGGAAATACTACAGGAGAAGGCATAAGGTGTTTGAGATGCTCACAGCAAGAGTGCACAACTGAGCAGGCTCCATGCTTCTGGGGTTATGGCGTGTACACAGCGGTTTTAAGGCACGAAAGCTACTGGGTTGTTTGCCATTGCTATGAGGGAGGGAGCACAGTGCATCATGGGATGCCGACACAATGTTCCCATTCTCCCCTGCAACGTTTTGGTCCCATGAGGCATTGTACAAACATCCCAAAACACTTTGTGGCAAGTTGCACTTTGGGATGGATACCCATGATGCATTGCTTTGTGAATTGATGTAGGCACTGCGAGTATGCACTCCATAGAGACAACGAGCATGATTTGGCCACGCACAATTAACTTAATTCAGAAGCTCAAGGTCAAATTAGATAAAGTCGACCTAATTGTGTAGCATAGACAAGCCCTGACAAATGAAAAATGTTACATACACTATTCAGAGAAGACTTGAGAAAGGGATGAGGCAAGAAAGACTAAATGGGAAAAGTGACAAGTAAACAGGCGGAGGCAGTGAAAGAAAACCAAAAAGTAGGTCAAAGATGAAGAATGAGATAAAAACTATATAATCAAAAAGAAAACAAGGCTAAAAACATAAACCAAAAAAACTCCAAGAAGAGTGAAAGGATAGAAACTGATATGGGGAATTGATTTCTCCATAGTGTGCTGTAAATAAGCTTTTACTTAAAAGCCTAGGCACTCACCGTCCCTACTAAGTGTGCTGCTGTTTCACAATGGCAGAAACTCAAATACTACTTATACTAATGCATCAGTCTCAAACTAAAAATGTCAAGATTCATGCTGAGCCTAACTGTTGCTTTTAGCCACACTCTATGGCTATGTCTACACTTGCAGAATTTTTGCGCTATCAGTTTCACCGGTGACAGGGAACTAGTAAAAGAAAAGCGCTGGTTTGTGTACACACTTACTTCCACAGGCATCAGATCGTGTTCACATCTGCAGCACTTCCATCGCGGATGAGAGCAGCACACTAAGGGCAGCTATCCCACAGTGCAGCGCTCTTCATTTTGAGGATAGGTCCTGTGGGAAGGGGGGGTGTGATCGCGGGGCATCCTGGGTCCCTGCACAGCCTCCTCTTCCCAAACACTGATCAGCTCCAGTAGCTCAGCATTCCTCCAAGCAAGGGATTGGGGGAGCAGCCATTGTCACCTGGCCAGATAAGTGAGCACTTGCCAAGAAAACACGAAGGGGAGTTTCAAAGTTCCAGGGGTTTTACAGTGGGAGGGGTGTATATCTGTTTACTAGCATCAGAGCTGCTGGCCAGAGTGGTCACTTATCCTCCATAGGCTAAAAGCTGTGTAAACAGGAAGAACATGTCTTCACTTGCACATCACAGCAAAAGGATCAGCGGTAAGAACTGCATGCCTCTTGTGGAGGTGGCTTTCTGTTTGCAGTGAAACTACTGAGTTTCATCGCAAAAAGTCATTGGCAAGTATAGAAGCTCTAGCAGGTTTTGTGCAAAAAAGGGACTTTTTACGCTTTAAATGGCAAGTGTAGATGTGCCCTTAGTGTCTCTGATCACACCATGAAATCACATTTTTTTCTCCTTCCCTACCCTGCCAGATTAAAAAAAAAAAAAATCACTATATAAAGCTCAAGATGTTTTATGGGTCCCCTCCCCACATCAAAAGCAGTTCTAAAGAAGTATTTTTATGTTAAAAATAAAGATAGTCTCCCCAGTGGCATGTTAAACATTTCCCTTCCAGTTCTCGTATAGCTTGCAAAATAACTCAAAAAGTAAATAAAAGTGTCTCAAGAACAAGAATTCTTAAATGTTTAAGATTTAACTTTAGAAACGCAGATTTCTTCAATCAACGTTTTTATATGTTAACCTTGTTACTAGGGAATGGAATTACCAGATACCAAATATTACTGCAGCTAACACTTACTAACCTGTTAATATCAGAATATTGATAGTTATAAGGGACTCTTTAAATAAACAGTTTACTTCCCAACAACTTGAAGCAAGGAGATAGTGTGAAGAAAAAGAAAGAAAGCAAACATACTATATAGGTTTCATCTACTGCAATGTGCAAGGAATACACTGTACAGTTGAACAGAGCACTTGAATACACAACTATCTAATGAAAAAACTTTCAAGTAACACACATTAAACATTATTATTCTTGATTCAAAAAATGCCAATACCCTTTTTATTAAATCTTAGTTTTGACATATTTAATAAATACATTTTTTCAACAGAAAATAAAAAGTGTGTAACTTTAAAACAATATCAGACCATAATGTTAGTTGATCATGAGCTATCCCAAAACATTGGAACTGGAAGACTTCTAAGGTAAACAAAATATTTTCCAATTCTAGAGGGCCCATCAGGGAGGATTTTAAAAATCCTGCAGGCAATGGAAGTGCTATGCTTCTTCCCCACCCCCACTTCAGAAATCTCTCCTCCCCATTTCTCCTGTCTTCCTCTGTGGAAGATTATCTAAAAGATAAGAGGACCTCCTAAGACTATCAACAAAATATGGCATTCCACTGACTCTAGTCATTGTTGAAGTTTTATTTCCTATATATTCAAGTTCTCTGTTAAAGCTTGCCTAAAAACAAGAAGTTTTAAAAAGCCTATTCTCTCCTTCAAGATTTCTATTAGGCCCTAATCTAGAAAAAAATTAAATCTGTTCTCAATAGTACACATATGAACAGTCACACTCACTTCAATTATTAGGTACTAATTGACTGAGAATCTGCTTTTGTTGTAGCTAAGTGAGAGTTTACTGATACAATGTCTCTTTGTAGTAAGTGGGTAGAAAAATTGTATGCATCTTTTGTTGATTAGTTAAAATAACTTAATTAAAAAGGGACACTGTCATGTTTAAAATCACATTTTAAATAACAGTTCATTATCTATTTAGTAACATTGAAGATTACTGTAATGGAACCTTAAAGTGCTTTAACAGCTTAAGTTGACTATCAGCTTTTTGCATTGTACTCAGCTTGAATTACAATAATTAGTCTCTTCACTTTCTAAATGATGTAAAGTTTAGGGTGCCACCATTGCAGAATAAATGAATTTATTTCTATAAATTAGTCTTAATATTTTATAAAAATGTAACATTAACCTAAATATGGGGGCTAAAGTTCTGTGTCAAATATGAACAGTATCTTTTTTAACTGTGTTATCCTTTGAGGACTGCCTGAAGAGACAAATGAAAGAGTTCATAACCTGCTATCTCTAGGTTAGTATTCTGTGGCTGATGTAAACTGAGTTAAAGTTCTCAATCTAATTGCTTTTAGATATTAACATTACAAAATCTCAATCTAATTCCTTTTAGACATTAACATTACAAAAACCTCCACTAGAACCGGTACTCTCACTCAAGCCAAAGGCTGGATCATGGAATCAGTGTGTGGAGAGTGCAGTACCTTTCTACCCCTGGAGATTAGCCATCTAAGGCCAGGTTTGAGGCATCCTCGTGGGACAATATGGAGGAAGCATGCATTTGTTGTACCAATTCTGTAGACAAGCACACTTCAATTTCTAGGCCTGTTAGTTGGAAACCTTTTCAAAAGATCTAAATGAACTTTTGGAACTCTGGATTTTGAGTTGAGTTAAATTCACTGTCCATCTGCGAAGTCCAATAGATGGCTCAATCTTTACAAAAAAGAGGTATAGAAATCTCACTACAGATGAAAGTAAGAGTAACATTTCATGGCAACCCTCTCTCTACAGCTTATCTAGGGGGGGAAAGCAACACTGTAAAATTTCACAAATCCAGAACTAGCTTAATATGCCATTAGAAATAACAGAGGGGCCTGTGGTGGTGGCCCTTATGTAACAGAAATTGACTGTGTAATTGATAATATGTTCACTGATATACAAGTAATGTGATCTGATAATAATTAATGATTACTAAACTGATTCTAACAGATTATTTCTATGCGTTTATTGAACTAGGTTTCAATAAAGGTACAGGAAAAATTCCCTGCAAATCTGGATCTCTCCCTGTTCCTGTGAAGAGTGTTAAAAACAAAAACTTTTAAATGAGCGATTCCTTCTTCATCCTTCTCCCAAAATGAGCATCCCTGGATGCTAAACATGTGCTCACGGTGCCTCCCAGACACAAGACAGTTCCCTCTCCCAATCTCTAAGGGATGTGTTGTGTCTCTCCCTAAATAGCCTTGTGCCTTTGAATGGAAGAGTCAGTCTCTTCCTGGAGGGAAACAAACCACGTAACTGGGAATGTAACCATGAAATTAAAACTGAAAGTTTAATGGAATCTTGGGAAAAGTTTTGGATCCCACTAAAAGCAGGAAGGCAGCAAATGAGTTTCTCTGCTTCCTTCAGGTAATTTGGCACAGACCATTTTGCCTGTCTGTCTGATTATCTGCTGTCTAAACAATTTAAAGTGCAAAAAAAGGAAATTCAGAGAAGGAGGAAAACCAAATCTGTGATATATATTGTCATGGTTTTAACCACGGAATCAGGAGTATTTCTATTAGGAGGATGTCAGGTCTAGAGACTTGGAATTAACACGTAAGACCTCATTGACTTATCCATTGGAAACAAAATGAAAAGGATCAGTGCCAATGTTCAGCAAGGATGGTTGAGAATGCTTTTATTAAGTCAGGATAGCACCCGTAGATGCAAAGGGTCAGCCATACCATATTCTGCAGAGCCAGAGAATCCATGGCATCTATCTGTTCTTTTCCGTTTCCTTGCAAAAAGTAACTTAAGTCCCAACAGTCTTAGACTCAGGAGGTTGGGAACACTCGAGATCTAGTGGAGAAAGGCTATAACACAAATGCTCAGACCTGCCTACATCAAGCATTATTCACCTATACTGCACTCAGTACATAATTACACATGTACCAATAATCTTTCAGCAAAGTGTCAAACGCTGACTGAAATCTAGAGCAGTACAAAACAGTTTAAAGCACAGTTATACAGGAATAATCCAGATGGCAAATTACTAATACTTTTAATAATACTCTTCAAAATAACCCATTTAGCATTTGCTATCTGAACAACTAATTATGAGGATGGCTAGGGGTGGGGCAAAGGGAAAGGAAAGAAAACAAAACCTACCACGTTGACTGAGAAATATACAACTGGCTGAATAAACAGGAAAAACAGGCAACAAAAGAGGAATCTAAACTGAAATGGAGGGCTTAACCTTTGATACACTAATAAATTTGTTATGTGCTCATAACTTAAGCAAGCCTATGCTACATCTATTATGGAAGACTTAAGACACACACTGATCTCATTTTCCCCGTGGTCAGTAAGACGACTTCTCAGATCAATGCTCTTAACTTGCGTAGACTCTAAAGTTCCCCCCACCCCTCCTTTGACAATTAAGCTTCTAATTCCCATGGTTTTCTGGCTCACCTTGCAATCATGAACCGAGTCTGCAAACAGAAGCTCAGTTCTGCGTCTGGTGCTCATGGTTTTCACGGCTGGCATTCAGAACATTTGAGGGCACTAGTCAGACTAAAAAGAATTAGGGCAATTTCTCTCTACTGCTGCTCTTTAAGACACACACTGTATAAGAAACAGTGGGGGCAAACACTGGAACTATTCACCAGAAGGACTCAAATGAAAACTGTGGGATGGGGGAGAGGGAGAAAGAGAGTAACACTCCCCAACACAACAGCCCAGAGCGTGGAGGAAAGGAAGACTAGCCCATCCCACCCACCTTCACCACCAGTCCACCACAAACACACACAAACACTCTTACTTCACAGTAGCCAGGAAGCACTACAGTAGGAGTGGGGAAGGCAGGGAGCTTTTTCTCCCTTTCAACAGCTATCAAGAATTTGAAGGGTAGAGACTGGGCTTAAATTTCAGACACTACTAGCTGAACTACAATACTAGGTTCACATGAAAGAGTCATTGAGCAGAGTCCAGCAACAGCATCCTGGAAATAATCCCATGCAAGGCTATGGCTACACTTGAAATTTCAAAGCGCTGCTGAGTGTAGTCGGAGCGCCAGCGCTGGGAGAGAGCTCTCCCAGCACTGCACGTAAACCACATCCCTTACGGGTGTAGCCTGCAGCGCTGGGAGCCGCGCTGATTACACTGGGAGCCGCGGCACTGATTACACTGGGGCTTTACAGCGCTGTATCTTGCAGCGCTCAGGGGGATGTTATACATTGGGAGCCGCGGCACTGATTACATTGAGGCTTTACAGCGCTGTATCTTGCAGCGCTCAGGGGGGTGTTTTTTCACACTCCTGAGCGCGAAAGTTGCAGCGCTGTAAAGTGCCAGTGTAGCCATGGCCCAATTCCCCTTTCCTAATAGCTGGGATTAGTGAAGGCTTCTCACCTGGGGATTACCCCTAGACAATAAAGATTTCCCATATTTTGTATTAGTCTTTGGCTTCAAGTATCAGAGGGGTAGCCGTGTTAGTCTGGATCTGTAAAAGCAGCAAAGCGCCCTGTGGCAGCTTATAGACTAACAGACTTATTGGAGCATGAGCTTTTGTGGGTGAATACCCACTTTGTCGGATGCACGTCTTTGGCTTGTACATTTCAGTCGTTTAGCCACAGGTGCTGGAACTAGGGGTGCGCAGGGGGTGCTGCTGCATCTCCTGGCTTGAAGTGGTTTCCATTATATACAGGGTTTACAGTTTGATTAAAAGGTTCTCAGCACCCCCACTATACAAGCTGTTCCAGCATCCCTGCCTTTAGCTAGAGTATTTAGTAAAATTTCCAAGCCCTTTGTGTGCATGGATGGCCAGGAGGGGGAGAGACATAGACTGATGGGTTAAAGTTAGAGAAAAAAGGCAAGAGAGAATGTTGGAGAGAAAAAGCACTCTTATAAAAGAGGCAATAAAAACTCAATAGCAGGTTGAGAACACAAAATAGAGAAAGATACTTGAAGCGATAAAAAAGAGCACAAAAAGGGCTAACAGACAGGAGAACACTCAGGGCTTGGCTACACTGGCACTTTACAGTGCTGCAACTTTCGCGCTCAGGAGTGTGAAAAAACACCCCCCTGAGCGCTGCAAGATACAGCGCTGTAAAGCCTCAGTGTAATCAGTGCTGCAGCGCTGGGAGCGCAGCTCCCAGCGCTGCAAGCTACACCTGTAGAGGATGTGGTTTACGTGCAGCGCTGGGAGAGCTCTCCCCCAGCGCTGGCGCTCCGACCACACTCACACTTCAAAGCGCTGCCGCGGCAGCGCTTCGAAATTTCAAGTGTAGCCATACCCTCAGGGAATACTAGCTGCACTATAGAAAAGGAAATAAAGAAAAAGTGGAATTAAGCAGGAAGGGCAAGAAAGGGCAAAACAACTTTTATTCTTTTAAATTGCAGAGGTGGGTGGCCCTGAGGAAGTGTCTGCGCAGATCTTCACACCTTGGTTAATATTCTCTCAGGCTAAAAGGTGTTGGGTACATTTCTCAAGTCCTGACAAACTTTGCTTTGGGCTTGATGCTATTTCTAATTTACTAAAGTACGGTAAAGCATGGCAGTGCCATAACAAAGGTGAGGCGAGTGATGCACTTGCCTCAGACGTGCAAAGCTGAGGGGCACAGAAACTCCCCGGGGCGTCCCTGCCAGAACGAAAGCTGCAGCTGCTTATGGCAACAGGACACCAGCAGGCAGCCAGCTGCTGCACGTCAGGAGGGGGAGTGGGGAGGAGGCACATACATGTTTCACAGCCCTCCCCTCCCCTGGCACCCAGCTGGCGGAGACACCGAGGGGGCTTCTGGTGGGAGACAGACAGGATCATCTGCAGCCAGTGGACCTCACTCACCTGAGCAGCTGCTGGGGCTTTGGTGAGTGTACTGTTTGACCCTGTGATTCCTGCCCCCTCTTCCCCCGCCCACCACACCTGCAAACTGGGCAAGGGGCAGCCCCATCCCCCACCCCCAGTGAGGCTATGGCAAGGGGCAGTAGGGGAGGAAGGAAGCCACATGTAATGGCAGTCCCCTCCCCCCCCACACCCACCATCCCCTCCTAGAGCCCACAACCCCCTCTCCAGCCCCCAAACTCTGTCCCAGAGCCTGCACCCCTCCACCCATCCTGTACCCCACCCCGGTGCCTGCACCCAGCACCCAAACTCCGTCCCAGAGCCTGCATCCCCACGTCTTCCCACATTCCCTCTCCTGCACCCAAACTTCCTCCCAGAGCCTGCACCCCTCCATCCATCCTGCACCCCCACCCTGTGCCCCAGACTCCTTCCCACAGCCCAACCTCTCAACCATCCTACACCCCAATCCCTTGTCCCAACCCAGGGCCTGCACCCCAGACCTCCTCCCCCTACCCAAACTCCCCTGCAGAGCCTTAGGCAGGTGGGGGGCAGAGTTTGGGGGGGGGGCAGGTTCTAAGCGTTCTGGGTACCACCAAAATTTCTACAAACCTGCTGCCCCTGATACTTGGGGCCGGGGGGTTAGGAGGTGAGTGGAGAGTCGGTGGATGGAGGGGAGCATCCATTTTCAGTATTTTAATTTTTGGTACTGCATTGACTGACTGCTGTGTGCATTAATATAGTGACCTCCTGGGTCTTTGAATGAGGTATTATACTGGGGCGGGGGGAGTGAGGAGGTGAGCGGTGAGTCGGTGGCTGGAGGAGGGGCAAATTTCCCAGATTTGAAATCTGGGACTTTGTCTGTTGGTCCTTTTTGCTGCTTTTCTCTGGGCTGGGAGTTGTCCCAATGCTGCAAAGAAGTGGCTCCCAAAGGAAAGTGCTTGTTCTAACCCCTCTAGGCCTTCAGTTTTTCTGCTCTTCTCTAGTCAGCCCACTCGACAAGTTTGATTGTCCGATTGTCCTCCGTCTGGCTCCCAGCCCCTCTCTAAGGTTTGCAGCCGTCTGGAGGTACCTGCCTTCCACGCCTTCCTCATTCACACCTCATTCATTCAACAGGGCAATTGATTACAAAGCCGATGGAAGATCTTATTCTACTTCCAGCAAAAAGACATTTTTCTTTTACCTTAATTATACTATCTTAGGGGCCCACTATAACATATTAGCGAGGTTCAATACAAAGTCATATAAATGTTATACAAAAATGCATAATGCAGAGATTTATCTACAACTGCACTGATTGACTGCTGTGTGAAGTAATATAGTGACCCCAGGGTCTTTGAGTGAGGCTTTATACTTGGGAGGGTGAGGGGGCGGGGAGGGTGAGGGGGGCGAGCAGGTGGGCAAGTGGCGGGTGGGCAAAGAGGTGAGTAGTGAGCCAATAGAGATTCTAGGGGCAGGCATGGGGGTTTCTGGCAGGGGAGGCAGAAGGTGAAAGGAGGCGAGTGGTGGGTGGGGGACTGACTAGGAGGTATGCAGCAAGCCAGCTGGGGGTTAGGGAGTAAAGAGGGGTGTGATGGTGAGGCCGAGCCGGGAGGGGGGAGGTCCTACTTCACTGCTGTGATCTGGTCACCCTATGTGTGCCGTTTCTTCTTATATGGAGGGGGCAATTTTATATTCTTGCCTCAGGCGCAAAAATAGCTAGTTACGGCTCTGAAGCATGGGCCACAATTCCTTGTCAAATTGAGAAACCAGTGAATCTTCCATCTCTCATCCAGCTTCTCTTGCTGGCACTTAGCATCCAACCCTCACTTCCCCAAAATGTGGGGAACCCTCTTCTTATCTTAGAAGTTATGAGACAGTGGGATATTCACCAACATCAGGTCTGGAAAGTGTACGAGGGTACTGCTAGTGTGGTAGCCCATGACTGCTCTTGGTTATCTGCTAGCACTGGATGGGGAAAGGGAGGTGGGGGAATACTTCAAACTCTGATCCCAGACCTTTGTTACATAGGGCTAACCAATAGTTTTCAAGTACAATTCTGCCATTGCTGACAGCAGACATCTCTCTCTCTATTGTCCCACTTGAACTGACTCACCTCTTAGGTTGGCCACTTGTGGCCCAAATGCAAAAAGAGACAAGGCCTGTCCCAAAACTCCTTGCTGGGGAGAAGAGAGTGACTTTCCTCTAACAGGCTTCGAGCATAGGAGATACCAGCACTCAGCAGCTACTGCCTAATCCCTCCTGAAAGAATTCCGGCTGGCTTGCTGGATTCTCAAAGCAGGCAAACAGGGAAGTGGAGAGGTTCTCTTCAAACATATCAAGGTCCTTATCCCATGGTTGGGAGCCTGTCAGCAGCAGCTTCCTCTTTGCTGCTGCTGCTACTGTCTTCTTACACTTGATATCACCATAAGCCCGCCACCCTCTTCCCTGTTCTCTCTCTCTCAGGAAGAGAGAGAAAGTATAATTTAAAAGACAATCTCAATCTAATATTTAACTCATAATAATATTATTTTTCTCTGAGGGAAGGAAAGAGAAGCAAAGACTGGGGAGGTTAACTTTTAAAATTGGCAATAACCCACCCTAAGAAATGTACTGGAACTCTTCTATACTATCCTGATGAATACTTAAAAAAGAATGAGCTAGCTCAAACAAACCAACATTTTTTTTTTAAAACACAAAAATAAGCATTCACAAAATCTAAAGGTCAATGGAAAGGCATCTATGAATTAAACAAAACAAGAAATCCAATTGAAATATTAAAAATAAGCATGTTCCCACACTGTGAGCAATCTAAATATTGGAAACGCACTTGATAATTCAATTGAATTGTCTATATTTAGTGATATACAAAAAGTAAACAATACATTCTATTTACTTCCAGTATCCAAAATACTTTCCAATTTTACTAAACTAAGGTGTCAGTCATACACATGGCAAAGGTTTTATAAAAATTTGATTCGTAATCTGACCATTTCCTTCTAAATACTGCTGGGTAAAAAATGGGTATTAGAGCTATAAAAGGAGGATTCATTTAATTTTTTAAAAAGGCACACTGATTTCTACCATATGATAGACACACTCGTAAGGTAGTGGAGAAAAATAGCATCGATTCAGTGACCTAACTTTTTTCACCACTTTGCTTTTACTTCATAATTGTATGCAGGCAACATACTCAATTTTACAAGGAATTTGCTGGCATGAGCAAGATTCTTTGAATTCTTTCTTTGCTGCCTGAACCAAGGTTGGAGCTCAAGTCCAAAAAGGTGAAACTACATACTCCTATCATACATGCACCTATCGCATGCCTGCAACCTAAGGTCCAGGAAAGATGTGTCCTAAAATCCCTGTAAACAGATGCAGCAAGAAAAATAAGTCAAAATATCACATCAGCTATATTCCATTTAATATAGAGTATAATCTTTAAATATAACCTAATTAAACCTAAAGGTACATAAATTTCACATGGAATACTGCAAATATAACTACTTTAAATTTAAACAGTATAAATTTTTTCACGATTCTGACCTTCAGTTATCCATATCTCTTCGCATAATCATCATCCACAAAAACTAGGAAGCAGTTTATAATATATACTTGCAATATACCGAAAGCAAACTATCCCTTGGGAATGAGTTAACCTAGAAACAAAGTCCCAATACAATTCAAATAAACTCTACATCCAAATTTGGAAAATTAACTTCTGTTCAGAAACAATTCTTGGGTGTTATCATACATTTCAAGTCTTTTTTCTGATACTATGAGAATCTTCAGTCTAGTCTAGCTGATAAACGGATGCCAGAACTGATGTTGAAAATAACAAACTTGAACTGCTACAAATGTACACATCTGTATCTAGAATTAAAATATTATGTAAATGAAGCAGTAGTATACACATTCTTCATGAAAGTTTATCAGCATTTATTTATAATTAAGAATCTTGTCTATGTATGTAATAAGTTTTTGGGTTTTTTGTTTTTTTTTTAAAGAGTTCAGTTTCAGAGGTTGGAACAGAGACTAACAATATCTATTTGAAAACTTGGCAAAGAAAAAACATGAAGTTATAAAGCATATTTTAGTAATTTTAACAGGTTAAAAACATTTCATAAAAAAAATTAATCCATAAACCATTAATTTGCTGTGAGTAGCATGGAGGATTTTTTTTAAATCCTCAAGCTATTTTGATTTAAAAATGTATTATGCTGAACAAGTTGAGTAGCTTTGCTCTATTTTTGTCGTTGTTAATCAATTTTAGCTCAAAGCACTGTAACTATAGACAAATAACAGCTAGATTCACGTTACAGGAAATCAGCTTTTAGGCCTCAATCCTGCAACATATGGACAAACTCATGCACCTACTCAGAGTCTCACTGAAGTCAGTAGAGGTCCACCCATGTGGCAGTACTTGCAGGACTGAGTTCTAAAAGAGTAGTGCCTGAAACAAGTTCATACTATACTATAGATATAAAAACTAAAAAGGTAATTTCAGAAAATGCAATTTTTTACTTTAGCACAACCATTTTTTTTCAGTTTCCTGTATATTATTATTTTTAAAACTTATGGGACAATATATAATCAAACTCAAATAGACAAATTCTGCTTTCTATCATACTTGTACAATACATTGACAAAATGTTGTTGCAGGTGTATAACTACAGGCATAATTTGGAAGCATAAATATCAGGAGGTCATCTGCTCAACCCCCTGCTCAAAGCAGGACCAAGCCCCAGACAGACTTTTGCCCCAGATCCTTAAAAGGCACCTTCAAGGATTGAACTCACAACCTTAGGTTTAAGCAGGCCAATGCTCAAACCATTGAGCTATCCCTCCGCCCCCATTGTTCCAACTACTGTTACAAGGAAGATTTACACCCCAATAAGCAAAGAAATATAGCAAGAACATGGACACTCCACTCTTATTCTTACTGGTCACATGACATTAACTCACCCACTGAGTCCAGACCTCTCAGTTAATCAGGCAGAGAGGAATATATAGGCAAAGAGTTTAATCTGTATGTACCAAATGAGAACATTGTTGATATGATACTCAACATACGTAATAGTTTTCAAGCAATGCATACACAATTCTACTTATCTAACTTTAAAACATGAACATATTTTACAAACTGAATAAACTGCTGCTGTTCTTACCTCCAATAAGTCAGAATTTTTTCTTCATCACTTAAATCAAGTGCATTTTTTTCAAAATGATACATAGGCGGAGGGGATAAAAGCAGAGTGTGCATATTGTGTTCATGTGTTGTGCTTGTTCTTCCCTAATGACATCATTACACCTATTTATAAATCTCACCACCTGACCAAACAACCTAAATAGCACATCTACAGATCTGTACAGTCTTTAATCCTGACATGTCTGCTTCAGCCAATGTAGGAAAGATTATTAAGTAGCTTTGTTAGGTCTTCTGTAACTTTGGAACTTAAGGAGGAAAACTCAGACAGCTTTCCAAACCTGACACTATTTACAATGGTAACAAAGGATATTATCAGTGGGAACTTTCAGAAATGAGACCATCTTTCTCCCCCCTCCACGCTTACTTTCCCTCTCTTCTTGTTCTTCAAGAACACACCCAGCCCGTCCCGCTTATACACAAGTAGCACTGCTGGTGATTTTAGCAAACAGGTGTGAATACCTGGACGGCAAGAGCAAAATAGCACATTTTACATCCCATTTGGTCATTTAATCACAGTAGAAATTACTGGTTAGTTACTAAGTAATCATGTTGTATAGCTCATAAATGTTCTCTAAACTAGCTAATAAATACCTTTATATCAAAGACACACACAGATACAAATTAATTTCCATTCTAAAGATTTGCAGGAAAAGCTTGCAGTGCTTGTGATTTATAAATCACACTATAAATAACTAAAAGCTTGAGCCCATTATCTAATAAACAAAACTAATTAAAAAATTTAGCATCCCTCTGACAATATTGCCTCCAACAGAGAACACTCCCCAAAATTCATAACTACCCCTGCCCTAAGAAAAGACAAGGCGCAACCCTGAGGTCCCTTCCAACCCTGACAGTCTATGATATTCTAACCTTCAAAGCACTATGGTGGCTAATTGTATTGAGGGTTGCTCAGGTAACAGCTGGGGATGTTGCTCCCTTAGGGGTAACATCCCTAACCCATTGCCTGAGCAATCCTAAACACAAGCTTTCATCCCAGTTAACCCACCTCAAGCAAAAGTCAGAGTGAACAAATGGGTTTTACACCATGCTTTGAAGGCTAAGGTCAGGCTCCACTGGATCAATCGGGAAAGTGAATTTCAGGTCAGGATCCTCCCCTGCAGACAATCTGCCATCAAGTCACAGATATTCAAATCTAGGAACTGCTGACAGGAGTTTTTCAGATGATCTTAACTGCAAGAGTGGTTCATGGGCAGAGGCAGGCAGACATGAAGCTAAATTTTAAAAAACTAAGGGTATGCATACACTGTAATTAAAAATCCATGGCAGGCCCAGGCCAGCTGACTCAGGTTCATGGTGTGCTCAGGTTAAGGGGCTATTGAATTGTGGTGTAGACATTCGGGCTCGGGCCACTCCCCCCCAACACGTGCATGAACACACACACTCACACTCTCTAAATGCCCAGGATTCCGTATACAAATGAAAACGGAGTGTTGAAGATTTTGTTCTGGACATATCTTTAATAAGCAAATACAACATTCCCTGTTTTCAACTCTCGGAATTAACTCTAACACCTATTGTTAAAATGTAGAAGATTGCATTATAAATCATATAGTCAAAAGAAGCAGTGCTCTACAAAAAAGCTAAAATTATTATTTTATAATACACCTCTACCCCGATATAACGCGACCTGATATAACATGAATTTGGATACAATGCAGTAAAGCAGCAATTGCGGGGGGGGGGGGGGACGAGGCTGCGCGCTCCGGCGGATCAAAGCAAGTTCAATATAATGGGGTTCACTATAACGCGGTAAGATTTTTTGGCTCCTGAGGTCAGTGTTATATTGGGGAAGAGGTGTATATTATTTGTACAAAGTCAAACTAACTCGCAAGGGAAAAAAAAATTAAAATCACCCCTTCTGACAATCACCATTTAACAGTGAACAAGACTGACTGCTGTTTTTCATGAGAGTTTTACAGACACACAGACCATATAAGTGCCAGGCACTTAATATCTCTAGTAAATGCACAAGAAAGGAATTCACCAGTTTTCATATTTGTACAAATATGCTTTTTAGGCATGTCCTAAGATATATTTTTCTAATGTCACCATTATGAAACACAAAATTCCTGTTCTATATACACTATAGGATATTTATTTTCAAAAAACAAAGTATCCTTTGCAAGAAAGTTCTTAATATGAAAAATAGGATGTAAATAGTGTGTGTGCTGAGATGTTCTCAGAGCTGCCTAGGCAATTTAGATGCCAAATTCCCAAGTTCCAACCTCAAGGATTGCACCCATAGTTACTCCAGAGGCCCCAATTAAAACAATGAATAAGGAAACAGGAAGCAACTGGGGTGGGGAAGACACAAGTGTAGAACAAGAAAAAAATAAGGTGGGGAGGGGGAAGAGAAGAGAAATAAAATAGATGGTAAAAATCAAAGGAGAGACACGAGCCAAGGAAATCTCCTCCACACGAAAAGTGCTGCCCTTCTAACAACCAGACCCAGCCTCTGGAAGTGTCAGAAGTCATATGGAAGGCACAAGGTAACTGACTTAGCATGGAGCAAAAGCTAAGCTTTAAAAAAAGCAGCGGGGGTATGTGGGGGGAGGGGAGAACAACCAATAAAGAAAAAATGAGGGGAAATGACAAAAGAAGTTTTTTTTATTTGGGGGTTTTTTGCAGGGGGGTTACGGGGAGTGGAAGGAGGGATGTAGTTGTTTAGGATTACGGTAATTTTAACCTGCTTTCAAGTTCCATAAAGTGTTGAAATTCAACTCCTAATCTTGGCACTTCTATATGCAAAACGTTTTGTCTGAAAGGAAAAACCATCAACTAGTCAACACTATTGATTAGTGTCATCAACAAGGGGTAAAGTAGGTGAGATGCACTAAGTCAGTCACAAGACACTTATTTCTGTTATTAGCTTAATTTTTAAAAAACTAACTAACTATTTGAACAGTATCGTGCCATTAAGGAAAAAGACATGTTCCAAAGAGATCTCTTTGTAAATCTCAGTTCTGAGGCCAAGGAGCATGGCTCTACTCTGTTGGAAAACTGCTTCACAGAGTGAAATGAGAAACAGACATACATACTTTGATGACCTCAGTAAGCAGAAGCCTTATCTTGCTTAGGGTCTGGCTACACTTGCAGCTGTACAGCTCTGGGAGTTAAAGCTGTCTTCGTACACCTGTGTAGGGAAAGCGCTGCAGTGTGGCCACACTGACAGCTACCAGCACTGCATTGTGGCCACATTTGCAGCAGTGTTGGGAGAGGTGCATTATGGGCAGCTATCTCAGCATTCAAGTGGCTGCAACCTGCTTTTCAAAAGGGGGGGGTAGAGTGGAGTGTGACAGGGAGCGTGGGGGAGAGAGAGAGTGTGGATTTTTGGAGCTGACACTGCGTCAACTCCCTGCCTTGGAAATTCCGCCATTTCCCCCACCTCTCTCATATTCACTCTTAAATGCAAATAGCCTTCAGACTAGATAAGCAGCTGCTCTGAGGGACTTCCCCCACCCCATGCAGTTTCTCTCCTCAAGCAAACACTAGCTGTGGACATTCCCTGCCTGCCTCTGCTCCAGCAAACAGTAGCTGTGTTTGTTTTTCAGATAAGCAGCTCCCGGAGCACCGAGTTCACAACAAAACAAAGAGAGGCATCACAACAAAACAAAGAATTCTTTAGTTAAAAGCATTATGGGAAAATTCCAGAGGTCAGTTACAGCATAGTAAGATTAATCGCTGTTTACACTGGCACTCCAGCACTGCAGCACCAGCGTTGTTCTCTTTATTCCTCTCGTTCACATGGAGTACAACCAGTGCTGTAGCCAGGGAGATACAGCGCTGTATGTGCCTTGCCAGTGTGGACGGGGAGTAAGTTGCAGCGCTCTAAAGCCATTACCAGTGCTGCAACTCTCCAGTGCAGCCAAGGCTTCAATCAAAGGCTCTGTAATGTCCTTCAACTCACTGACTGGCACTAACAAGTGATCGGTTTGGAGAGCAGTTGCGTAAAGCACAAACATACTACCGGACCTCAAACAAGGTCAGAACAGTGCTCTCCTCAGTTATATGTATGTACAAGAAAAGATGGTCATAATTACTAATTTGATGCTTTTTGGAATCTCTGACTGGGAAACCTGCACAGTGGAAGCATTGAACCCTTTGGCGTCTCTATTGTTGCAGCAAGGAGAATGTCTGTTAAAAATATCAGCCTTTTCATCTAGCCCTAGAAGAGTTTTGATTATTTTTGTTTAAATGACACCCATGAGAAATTCAAGTCTTAATGCAGCAAGAATAGCAGGAAACCTGGATCAAACAGGGCAAGGATGGGCATTTTTCCTGATTAAATTCCTGAATTAAGTGGGTGGCTAGAAAAGCCATTGTGTATATAAAGAAACACCTTTGAAAACATAAGCATTTCTTCAGTTGCTTTATAGCTAGTGGGACTATATCTGGCTTTTGGTGCATCAACATATTCAAATCTCCAGTCAAATACTTTGTTCCACTCCAAAAAAAAAAAAAATTCCAGAGGAGAATATGGATATGAACTCTCCAGATGGACTGGAAGCAGAGTGATTACTTGTATTTCTCAGAGATGAGGGTAGCCTTCCTGATATTTGCATTTAAGTTCATCTGATTATGAGTTGTCCAGCTGTGCTCTTCCCCATCCTAAACCCTATCTTTTGGGGACTTTTTCCCTATCAAATTATATTTGCTTAAAAATATTTCCTCAACACCTTGTTTATACTAAGCTAATTCTGTAAAAGTGTTCTTACAACTCAAACTTCCTCAATTAGCCAATTATAGTTTTTGAACTGGAGTAATAGCATATCCTGGTAGTCATGGCACACTTAATTCAGCACTATGTGGAAATGAAAAGAACAGTGCAAGCCATTAACAATGGAGACGCTGTATTGTGAGAGTTCTCCACTTCAGTCCAGATAAGCTTGGCAGCATTAGAGACTGCTCTGAGTTCTTGAGGGTGTGCTTATGTTATGCACAGCCATCATAACTGTAGTCTATTATTTGTATTTCCATCACGTCCAGAAGCCCTAGTCATGGACCAGAACTCCATTATGCTAGGTTCTGTACAAACAGAAGAAAAAGAGACAGCAGTGGACAAACATTCTAAAAAATGGTGACAGATTTCAGAGTGATAGCCATGTTAATCTGTATCAACAAAAAAACCAAAAAACAAAAACAAAAAAAAGGGGTACTTGTGGCACCTTAGAGACTAACAAATTTATTTGGGCATAAGCTTTCATGGGCTAAAACCCAATTCATCTGTAGACTTTAGCCCACAAAAGCTTATGCCCAAATAAATTTGTTAGTATTTAAGGTGCCGCAAGTACTCTTTTTTTTTTTTAACAATAAAAAAACTAGTTTGCCTTCCTTTGCCCCAATCACCCTCTCTATGAATCACTTCCCTGGCTCCTCTTTTCCACATCAAGCTTCTTATCCTCACTTTCAAACCCTACATTACTCTTTCCTTTCCCTCCTACCCGCACTGCCCTGCTTAGATGACCTGATCTCTTACTATAACATATCCATCTCATTTCCTCTGCCAAGGAAGTGAGCCTCAAGATCCCATCTGTACATTTCTCCCACCACTGTCTCTGCTCTTTCTCCTATGACCTCTACACCTAGAAAACCCTCTGCTGAGCTTGCCACAAGGACTCCAGTGTCTCGTTGTCCAAGTCCCTCAGTAAGTATCACTTTGGCAGGAATACCTTAATTTTCAAATGTTTGTACACCTCCACTAGAGTTAAAAGGAGAAAAAAGGAAAAAGACACCCTCTTGATACCATTCCATGTGCTGCTCCTCACTGAATAACCATGTACTCTTATTAGGTTAGTCTCCAGTAAAGGAGCACAGTGAGTCTCTCTCTTGCCAGTGAGAAAGGATACAAAACAGAAAAGTATTACAGAAAAAGAACCACCATAGTGAGGAGCCAATAAGAATCTAGGGGGAACCTGTAGTCAAGTAGGGAAGAGAGAAACTGGGAGATTACGGCTAATATATATATTACAAATTCTGGGAAAAGAAGGAGTGAGTACAAAGCAAACATCTTCAGAGATTTGTTGGGGTTTTTTCATACTTAAAAGGGTGTATATCGTAATCCTGTATTGGGTTAGTCCACATACGGGGAGGGATAGCTCAGTGGATTGAGCATTGGCCTGCTAAACCCAGCATTGTGAGTTCAATCCTTGAGGGGGCCACTTAGGGATCTGGGGCGAAAATCTGTCTGGGGATTGGTCCTGCTTTGAGCAGGGGGTTGGACTAGATGACCTCCTGAGGTCCCTTCCAACCCTGATATTCTCTGATTCCACCACATTTAAGCTTTAATGGTTGTCTGTTACAGCTATCCCCTATTCCATTTTGTTTCTTACAACTGTCCCCAGACTCCATTTTGTTTTCTGTTCTCCTGTGGCCACCCTTCCCTGCCTGTTAAGTTGTTTATCAGGGCCACTGCCCTTCTCAAAGGGAGGGCCCCTTAAGTTGTTTAACAAGAGCCATTGCCCTTCTCAAAGGGATGGCCACTTGTGCTGCGTGCTAAGTGGGACCACTGCCCTGTTCAAAGGGTTAGTCCTGTTATCACCTCGTTGAGCCTGGGCTTGGTGTAGAGTAGGTAACATCCAGAGCTGCAAGACCTAATGTGTTTCTAAGATCCTGGGCATGAGTCATAGGCCTCATGTGCTCTTGAGTCACCTATTGCACAGGACTATGTCCAGGCATGTCTCTGGGCTTACCTTCAGTTTTTTCCCTGTGCCCCCTCCCCTGTGACAGAGGGAGCCTATCAGGATTACTGGCGGGAAACTGCCCAAGTTTGCCTTTAAAACCAGACATTTTTGAAACACACCTCAGAAAGGTTCCTGCATTGCTGCCTGGTCTGATCAGCCAGGGGTTCTGGGGAGTCCTTTCTCCGCTCTCGTTTTATTTTTGAGCGTACTCCCGTTTTTTGAATGCCCCCCCCCCACGAAGAACGAATTGCTACCTGAGAGATCTCCTGATTATTGAGACTGTACCGAGCCCTCCTTGCCTCTTCTGATGTTGCTGCTGCTTCTGCCTTTGCTGCTGCCTTGGGGACTGGTAAGAATCCCTCTGTAAAACTTTCTATACTTTTATTTTATTATTTTAGCTGCTGGCTCTGTTTCCCCAGCACACAGACTCAAGCTAAACCTTGGTCTGTGTCTTAAAACCTCTCAAACTCCAGGGCTCTTTGCCACTAAAAATAAGTTTGTGCCGCTGCTAAGCTCTGCTCCTGTGGGCTTTGCCTTGGGGCTCTTTGCTTTCAGCTGTATCCACCGCTGTAGCCACCATCCCTTGGCTTCCTTGGGAGCTGGGTCCTGGACACATACCACTCTGCCCTCTGTAACCTCCCCATAGCATAAGGTGCACCATAGGTCTTGGTTTTTTTAGTTTAATAAGTCATAGTTTGTTAAGACTGTAGAGCTTGTAAGTTTCAACTGCCTTGTTATAGTTTACTGTTTTGTTGCTCCGTACAGTTGCTTGTTATAGCTTTGCTTAGAATTGTGATATTTGCTGTTTTGCCTAGTCGTTGGTTAAGATAGATAAGGTTTTTTGCTGCTTAAATTCGTCTTCCTGCTGTCCCGATCTCTCCCTGAACTTTCCCGTGTCTGTTTTTCCCCCGCTCCAATCTCCCCCCTGTGTGCTCCTCCGTGTCTCCGTTATAACCCTTTGCTGCTTTCCCCTCGCATCTGCACTCCCTCTGAACTTCCCAACTCCTTGCTGCTCCCCCCCTGCGTCTGCATGACCCTCTGAACTTCCCAAACCCCTTGCTGCTTCTCCCCCTGTATAACTTCCCTAACCCTTTGCTGCTTTTTCCCCCGCATCTGCACTCTCTCCGAACTTCCCAACCCGTTGCTTCTTCCCCCCTGTGAAACTTCCCAAACCTTTTGCTGTTTTTTTTACCTTTGTTTTTGGTGTCTGCTTGTTGCTTAAACCTCTCTCTAGCCCTTCTTTACACTTCTCCGCTGTCCCTCCCCTACCGAAGATCACCATCACACTGCTCCCGTTGTCCTTGCCCTGCAGGGCTTCAGAGTCTCTCACTGCTTCCAGCCGCTCGTCTGCATACCACTAATCACTCACTCCCCCGCCCTTCCTGTTTCTTGACCCAGCCTTTATATTGATATTGTATTGTTGTACTGTAACTCACATTTTACTTGTAATTATAACACTCCATTGGTTGCCTCCACTCTTCTGACATACTTTGTATTTACATTGATGCCACTGTGTTACATTGTGTATCTAGCTATTAACTCATATAGAAGCTACCATTTTATTTTTCATTTCTTTTGGGTACGCTTTGCATTTCCACACTGTATCTAGAGTTGCTTATTGACTGTACTGTATCCCATTGTGCTGAACCCCACTTGCTGTAGCCCACTCTTAGAACTCCCTACACTGTTCAATAAGAAGAACCCCCCCCCATCGTTGTCTATTGTAAACACCCTATACACCCCATCCCATCGTATTTCATTATTAAATTCCCACCACTTCCTTTTTTTTCCCTTTAATAAAGAAATTAATTGGAACCCCAGCCGTGTGGTAATTGCTCCCCAAGATCCCATATACCTGCAGGCAGGGACAATGGTTAGCAAGGAAGTCTGGAGAAATCAGGTCCTGTAGCCAGTTGCTCAATAACTGTCCAGAAATTCTCCAGCCCAAGGTCAGTACTGTTTTTCTAAACTAAGAAAATAAGAACAGCTTGCATGTTTAAAACGGAACTGCATGTTGCTGTGGATATAGACGTACTTCCACGGCATATCGGTGCCACAATACATAGCTGTCTGGCAGTTAAAACAACAATAATCAATAGCAAAGCAGGACTGGGAATTAGTCTTTAAAATTCCACTGGGTTTATATAGATTAATATGGTGTAGCACGGATCGTATTTTATTTATTTTTCCCACTGACACAATTTAAAAATAAAATATCAATGGCTTCTTTGGAATGCTCATTAAAAAAAATTAAGGCTTTTATATTTTTCACAATTTAGTATAGCAATAATGAAACCTGTTGGGTCTGGAATTTCCTGGGGATTAATTACTAGCTAGGTTAATAGCCTGAGGAAGCGCACAAACCAAAAGTTTCCTTATTGTTCAGTCATATAATTAATCTAACTCATCATCATGGGATGTTGTGATAGCCAAAATAATAACAGGGTTCAAAACAAAACTAGAAAAGTTCATGGAGAATAAGTTCATTGTGACTATTAGCCAAGATGGTCAGGGATATGGCCCCATGCTCGGGGTGACCCTAAACCTCTGACTGCAAGATGGGGAAGATGGTCTGGATCGCTCCAAAACTGCCCTGTTCTGTAGACTGTCCCTGAAGCTCTGGTACTGGCCTGAGACAGAATACTAGGCTAAAATGACCACTGGTCTAACCCAGTATGTCAGTTCTTATGTTTACACTTTTCTGGTAAAGCTCTCAGACTTTGTAACCAAGATTTAATATGTAACATAAAAAAGTATTTTCTCCATTACCTTTCTATTACTTGCCCAATTTCAGGATTTTTTCCTTTTATTTAGCAAAGTATAGGCATGAAAACTATGAACAGAACTAATTCAGCTGATTCTGGGAACTTCAACAAGACCAGAAGTAAGTAGTTTATTATTTAATTGTATTTTAGTGATGCCAACTCGTAATCTAGGCACTTCGTACAAATCAAAGGGAAAGCACTCAACATAAGTAACTGTGCTCTAACAATTACTGAACTGTCATAATATTACCACAAGCCTATTAAGTAATGCTTAAATAATAACCTTTGTGTCTCCTTTATATCCCGTTTTATGAACCCTCCTTCTCCCCGCAAGTTTGAGGGGAAAGGTAGGCTTTGCAGTGTGCCCAAAAGGTTGTTAAATCCAGGATTTGGAGAATGGCAAATAAAGAGTTGCAAAAATCACAAAGAACGCTCTGAATGCAACTCCATTTATAATAAGGTAGCACTCTCTCAAATGCTTCTGCCATGCTCAACTCCAGCAGCATGAAATAGGAATGTGGTGGCCTCTCAGACAACTAGATCACAAACCATTTAGGGATTTTTAGGTGAAAAACATCATTAATTCTACCCACAATGTATTAAGTGTAAGAATAGTACAATCTTGAACAGAGCTTCCATACTTTGTTACGGTGCTCTTAAGAAAGCCATAAACAGGGAAACCCTACCACACTAAATAAGCCCATAGAGAAATGAAGTGTTTTAATGAAGAAACTAACTTGTCAAAGCAAGGACAACAAAAAACACTTGTGCATTAAAATCCTGATGGCTTGAATATACAAACAGTTAGAACTAATTATTTTACAGTAGTTCATGAACCTCTGTTGCCATTTCCAGATTTATAACAGCTAACAGAGGACAGTTATTGGCTAAGATTTTACTAAGAAGGATTATGGCTAAGGGGATAGAATATGAGAACAACATGCCTCTGTTATTAAAGAAAGTTTTCTGTTAAGAAGGACTGGTATCTGACTAAAGATTTAATACAAAAATGCTTTTTAAGCTATTTCGCCTGTGTTTAATCAAACCCACATTGGTAGCCAGCTGCTAGAAAAAGGAATTTGTACCATTAAATTTCCCTAATCTATGCCATCAGACAAATAACTTGAGCTTTAAAGTACCTAGAATACTAAAATGTACATCAAGTAGCCAAACTCTTCACACCTCATTTGGGAAACATGAAAGAGACTTAAAGGGACACCATCAGGCCCAATCCTCACTAAAGAGGGTCTAGTTCTATTCAGTATCTTCATGAGTGATTTGGATAATGGTATAAAGTATATATATCAAGTTTGTAGACAATACCAAGCTGCTAGGGGTTGCAAGTGCTTTGGAGGGCAGGATTAGAATTCAAAATGATCTTGACAAACTGGCAAAATGGTCTAAAATAAATATGATGAGGGCAATAGTACTACACATAGGAAGGAATAATCAATTGCACAAGTACAAAATGGGAAATGACTGCCTAGGAAGGAGTACTGCAGAGAAGAATCTGGGGATTCTAGTTGATCACAAACTAAATATCAGTCAACAATGTAATTCTGTTGCAAAAAGAAGTGAACGTCATTCTGGGATGTATTAGCAGGATTGTTGTAAGCAAGACATGAGAAGTAATTCTTCTGCTCTACTCAGCACTGATAAGGCCTCAACTGGAGTACTGTGTCCAGTCCTAGATACCACATTTGGGACATATGTGGACAAATGGGAGAACGTCCAGAGGAGAGCAACAAAAACAATTAAAGCTCTAAACAACATGACCTACAAGGAAAGACTGAAAAATTGTCTTTGTTTAGTCTGGAAAAAGAGAAGAATGATGGAGAACACTATAACAGTCTTCAAGTACATAAAAGGATGTTATAAAGAGAAGGGTGATAAATTGTTCTCCTTCACTAGACCTCTGCCCCATTATAACACGACCCGATATAACATGAATTCGGATATAACGCGGTAAAGCAGCGCTCCAGGGGGGCAGGGCTGCACACTCCAGTGGATCAAAGCAAGTTCGATATAAAGCGGTTTCACCTATAACGCAGTAAGATTTTTTGGCTCCCAAGGTTTATAATCGGGGTAGAGGTGTACTGAGGACAGGACAAGAAATAATGGCTTAAACTGCAGCAAGGGAGATTTAGATTAGACATTAGGAAAAACTTCCTAACTGTAAGGGTAGTTAAACACTGGAACAAATTACCTGGAGAGGTTGTGGAATCTCCATCACTAGAGGTTTTAAAAAATACGTTAGACAAACACCAGTCAGGAATGATTTAGAAAATATTTAGTCCTGTCTCATGGCTCAGTCTGGACTAGATGATTTATCAAACTCCCTTCCAATGCTACATTTCTATGATTCTATGACTGATCCCAGTTAACACAAATCACCGCATCTACACATAACAGACTTTTTGTCGAATCCTACATTCACGCTAGCACTACAATCAGGTATGTCAAAAGCAATAGCTTTTGTGTATGCATCTTCAAGTTCCCATTGCCATTCCAAATAGTGGGGTACTGTGGATGCTTTCATACAGCCTTCTGGAAAACATGATAGGCGCACCAGAGAATTATGGGAGGAGCAGTCAAAATCACAAAGCTACCAAAATCACCATTGTCCTGGAACATCCCATAATCTCATAACAATTTCCTGAACTCAGTGCCACATGTAAACTTTTGTAATAAAGTCTACTTTGTCACAGAATGGATACTTTCTGTGCCCTAACAGAGCTTTCATTTTCTTTTCTCACTGGTTGCTGAAGTGTTTGGGCTGTAGACACTGTGGGGGTTTATTTGTTTTTAAAACTGCTTGATTAGAATTTTAAGAGAATTCATGGAAACCTTACTTGTGATCTTACATTTGGTAAAAGCTTGTTTTTCACAACCTAAATTTTGGGCCAAATTTGAACTGACAGTGTCCCTTTAAAATTTAAAATTGTGAAATGTTTTCACTGAAAAACTTTTTGGAGCAAGGACTGTGTGCATTTTGTGTCTCAGATAGCATCAACCACTTAAATTAATAAATAAATAAATAAATAATAAAACATGCACTGCAATAAGCGATGAGTTGCATACTTCTTGAAGTATTTTCTACATCCTTTAGCCTTCTGATCATCTTATCAAAAATATTAAGAGAAAACATTCATAATAGATTAATATTACTCTGGTATTCCAAATAAATTACAAACACCTCCTCTGAGGGAGGTGAATACAATGTGATGGGAAAATTCCACACATAATTGACATGGGAACACCACCAAGTTTTAAGAGGAAAAGTCCATCCATCTTTACTAACTTGCAAAACTACTCAGCTAAAGACTTAGTTACAAGTTTGGTAAAGCTCTTAAATTGGTTTAGAGGAAGACCTCCATTCCCACCAAAGGGATTAAAGGGTAGGCAGCTAGGGCCACAATCACTGAAACACTTAGGCATGCAGATTTGCCAAAAAAGCACAATTTTACACCTCCCTCTGAACAAGAATTTGGCGATCTGAAGAAAATGACCAGAAGGTACTTGAATTATCTTATGTAGCAAATTTCCAAAAACATCATAGATGAAAAGGCTGGAGTGGGGGACGGACAAAAGTAATACAATGGTCTCTCCATTCTGCAGAAAGAAACCGCACCTCCTCAGATTCAAAGTCATGGCATCTCAAACACAAATAAAACTCGCCATGTTTGGTGAGAGGTTGCTGGGTTTTTTGTAGGAGAAGGAGGAGGAGGAGGAGAAAAGAAAAGACTCCTCCAAAATACAAATCACAATTATCCTGTCTGTGGTAAAAAGAGGGTGGGGACCTCAACAAATTAAGCGGCACTGAAATATTTCAAGTGCCATATGCTTAATAGATTACCATTCTTCATATGCTTAACAATGTATGCAATAATGGAACAAATATTTCACAAACATATGCTTTCTACTGCATGTGCTGTAAAATAACAATTTATTTTAAAAGATGTTAAACAAATGAATTTTAAAAGGTATATGCAGTACAATATATCGTCCTAAGAACTTGAAGAATAAATGGGGAAGCAAATTTTAAAGGCCAAAGGGACACTGTTAACGTTGAGAGACCTCAAAGTTAAATTTCTTCCACCCTAATGTTTTATGTATATGTGTCCCTAAATCTAGTAACCTTTCTAGGATTGCATCAATGTTAAATGCTTTACTGCATTTTAAAACCCATGGCAGCAAGTCTTACAGCCCAGGCTGACAGTTTCGGTCTTGCTTTACAGCACTAAAAACAACAGCATAGCCCAGGGAAGGGTGAGCTTCAGAGCTCAAGTTCCAGCCTGAACTGCAACTTTTATACTACTCTTTTTAGCACACAAATGCAAGAGTGAGTCTGCAGACCTGGGCTCAGGGCTGCCGAGAGCAGGTTCGGGCCCTGGTGAAAAAAAATTTTCGGATCCCCCAGCAAGGACAGACCGGCTAAAAAGGGCCGACAAAGCCAGGGAAGCCAGGCCCCCTTCCGGACCGCCAGGCCCCGGTAATTTGTACCAGCTTCCCCGCTTCTCTTCGGCCCTGGGCCGAGATACTCATTGCCGCAGGTTTTAAAACAGCGTGGACATACTCTTAGGCTCCTCGGATTGGCTACATCAAAAGCCAGCTGTTCTGGAAGCTGGGTAAGCTGGCAGTCACAAGTGCATGTGGTGATGGGATGTTCTGCCACTCACTCTGTCTGTCCTGTTTGTGCAAGTAACTGGCAGAAAGGGAGGGATTAAAATGGCTAAAATTCCAGCTCTCAAGATTGTCAGTTTCGATCCCCTTCCTGCTCAAAGGAAAGAATGAAGAAGCTAGGTGACATATGTGAGCAGAGTGGTTTAAAATTCAATGTAAAACTGCAGGGATCTTTCACCTCATCCCACCCACCCACCCACAAAAATATTCTAGTGGGGTTACTCATCCATGGGAGGACAGTGCCTGAGCACCTGTTCCTGTACACAACACCTACCCAGCAAATCTGGCTGAAGCACAAGAGGGTGAATGCTTGTTTCTTCTGTTTGTTTACAAGGAAATGCACTGTGTAGAACCAGAAGGGGCACAACTCGCTGCCTGCCTGCTACTGGAATAGCAGGGGAGGGAAAGGTGCCTCAACAGCTCCTGATGGTGACTATGCCTTGAATTGCTTTTAGCAACTACCTCTGGTGACTGTAGCATACATGAGGTCTGGAGTGAGCTACATAAGGCCCTCCTCAGTTAGATCACAAGTCACATTCTTCAACAGCAAGATGAGAGCATAATCTTGGCTCAGCTCTTTCCTTCACAGGTCCTTCCTACATTCCTCTGATATGAGTCAAGCAGCAAGGGACCATATGGCCTGTTATGTCTATGCACAGCACTTTCCTGCTGTGACAAGGAAGGTCACCAATGAATGGTCAGCAGTAAGAGAGAAAAATAAAGAATGCAAATTAAGCACTGGGATTTAATATTTCTGCAGCTTTCTCCTTAAAGCAACTGATAGCGAAAAAACTGTTACGGTGCCATTAAACGTAAAATGAGAATTTACTTTTTCAGCTGGTTTGTCCCTATAAAGGGATATGTTTACACACTTCTCCCCCAGAGCAGTTTTAGAAACATTTGAAACAAGCCTCAGCCTGGAACACCTAGTAGAGGGGGGAGCTGCAGGTATATGTGAGCTCATTTATCTCATACCAAAAAAAGTCTCCACTTGCCTCTTTTCCTTTCAGTTTTAGCAAACAGCTGTCTGCGTTTTTGGCCATACAAAGTCAGAGTTCTCTGACATGGAACAATAAAAGGTTTTACTTACCTACAATCAAATAAATCTCTCTTCCTACAAATCTATGGAGCATTATAATCTAGGCACATCTTTCAAAACAACAAAAGCTAACGTCTCACGTTCCCTCCCACTGATGTAACGCCTTACGCGTAAGGCGTTACAACAAACCATCAGGCAGTTGGAACATGAGAACTGATCTACTTATACTATCAACAACCAAAAAGGATCCTATCCTGCTCCCATATAATTCAATGGCATTTCTCTCGTCAGCTTCAATGGTGCAGGATTAAGCCCATATTTAACAAAAAAAAAAAAAAACACTATACTCATAAGTAAGGTTACTCATGTGCTTAAGAATCTGCCAGTCTGAGTCCTCAGAACTTAAGGTCTTCAGGATAGGATCTTTTCCTTGATATATTGTTGTAAGACACCCAGCACAAAATGTTTCATGTTTTTCAGCCAGCCCTAGTCACAGGGCCTTTAACTCAACTTCTTAAATGAGAATGAGAGGGAACTGCACGAGCACCCACATGGAATTCCAGCATCTTATCTCAGGGATTACTTACTTTTCATAGCTCATGACCACTATGCATTTACAGAGAGAGAATTAAAATCCTACCAACACAAAAACAGTTGTAAGAGAATAAGAAAAAAGTCAATAGAAAATAATTAGGAAAAGCAAATAGCGCTCAGCCTGACAGAGCTGTTTCTACCCGTTGGAAACAGGAAAGGAACATATTTCATCATCCAGAATTAGCCCTTCTGTTCAACAGTGACATGAATTTCTCAAAATGTTGTCTATATATACTGGTAGGGGACAATGTTACCCATTGTCTGGATGTCATAAGGGCAAGAGAAGAATTCAAATTGTTCACTTTCTATCATCCATTCACAGCCCTAGAAAGACAATACTTCACATTTTGAAAATATGACATTTTATATATTTTAATTTGGATCTAGCCTATAGGGTATAAACTGTTTAAGTTCTTCATGCAAAAACAAACAGTTCAGGTCAACAATTGAGCAGATTAGTTTCTCTACGACCAAATAAGAATGTTTATTACTTGGTATTTTGTTGACATACATCTAACACATTGACTTAGTTGCATCATTTCTCATAATTCAAACAGAGTCAGCTGTAAACATGGTATCTTACTTTATGTCCATAGCTTCACATATCAGAAAACGGCCATAAGAATGCACATCAGATTTTAGGACGAGCTCAATTAAATTTGTTTTAAATAAAACAACTTCCCCAAACAGTTTTTTGAAAGAAAAAATATAGCCTGTTGTAAATATAAAAACAAAAAACTTCTGTTTTGAAAAGTTATCAACATTTCCATGGAAGTTTAAGAAACAAAATTTAAATCACATTGTTTAGCAACATGCATTATTCACATTTTGAATGCAAACAGAATTCTGTCCCAGAAAGGTATAAGAGGACTCCTTCTGCAGATTCAAAAGAGAGAAAGTAAACTTCACATTTTTAATTTTCTCATTATTCACGGTCTCAAACTTTACCAGCAATCAATGGTGCTTATAGGTAGTGACAACACCAGATGTTGTTTGGCTTTGGGATTCTGCAGGCAGGGGCCTCAAGCACGGCAATCAGGCAGCCTTCGGCGGGTGATCTGCCAGTCCCATGCCTTTGGTGTATTACCGCCGAATTCCCGTCAAAACCGCAGGACCTCCCACAGAAACGCCACCGAAGACTGCCTGACTGCCACCCTCAGAGCAACTGGCAGGCCGCCCCCCACAGCTTGCCACCCCAGGCACGCACTTGCTGCGCTGGTGCCTGGAGCCGCCCCTATCTGCAGGAACTCAAAGCCTATACACAAGCTCTCATACCTGCAACTGAAACCCAAACCACACCAACTTGGAACAAAACCCTGATCTTTCTGAAAACTAATTTTTCATGCACAATTTTTGTAACTGGACTTAAACTTTGAAAATAAATGCTTCTTGTCAGAGAAAGCACTGTACAAATATACACTTTGAATCTGACCATATTCTCTATTAACAAAATTACATTTTGTTTTAAATAATTAAAACACTGAATTGGTTTATTATGGTTGCCTTCCATTAAGGCTTGAATGAATATTATTATAATAAGGGAGTGAAAGACCAGATTTTTTATTTGTGCCTTACTGTACCCCTAAAGCCAAACCCTGCTCTCCACATGGGTAGTCACAGAAATCTATCTATCTATCTATCGGACTTGTATTCCTTAAGCATTCTTGGTATGTAAAGTCCCAATGAAGTAAAGGCTGAAAGCATTCTGAAATACACTAAAGATATATTTTATTTGACAAAATCAAGTTTAGTTTTATACCAGGAGAATGTCAAGAGGAAGATAAAACACTTAAAACTATTCTTCTGCTATTATAATTAAGACAACCTCAGTCATATACCACTAATTTATAAAAAATAATCCCTCCTTCCACAGAAAAGTTGCATGCTAACTTTCCCCTATGACCTTAAGTGTGGTTAGATTAATGGAGCACCATTGACACAGGTTTCTGAAGTGGTTGCTTGTCTGTACTGCCATATAAAGGAAAGGAACAGAGGTGGCTGTTTCTCAGCGGACATCTTGAATGAAAACGTATAGACTGAAAAAAGTTGCCCTCAGACATGGGTTTTTCAGAGACTCTGATACTTATGAGGAAGAGAGGGTCTCAGCTTTCAAGAAAAGTCTAGGCAAATGCAATGCAGCAATTCTCACTCTTATGTTGCAATGACTACAAGTACTTCAGGGCCTACATCAGTCTATATCAAAATAAATTGTGCTGTATATCCTGCAGATATACATGGTGGGGCAAAGTACTGTATGCTTCTATGATGAGCAAAGAATTCTTTATGTGAGTGAAGCTGAGCCCTCTCTCATCGTCATCTTAAATAAAAGCCCAAGATTCACTCTGTGAATTTCTGCACAGTGCCAAATGAGGTGAGTTACATACACAGGACTGTCAGTGTTCATCTAAAGAAGCTAATTTAATGAAAATAAAGTAAATGGTCTCCTAATCAGTTGAAAATCTAGAAAATAAATGGTACATGTATCAAGAATATTGTATTAGTCCTTCCACTAACTTGGAACCAGTTAAAATAGTTGCTAGACTCTATTCAGGTTATTCAGGGAATTTCATATAATGGATTTTTTAAATGCTTTCCTCCTCGGGAAAAATGGACAAAATTCAGATATTATCTCTTCTTTATAGTTTGTTTTGTAGCTTTTTGATGAGAATTTCTTTTCACTGCATAAGGTTGACTTTAATCAGTGAGCCATTAGACAATGGCAGACCAGTAACCTATTAAAGATTCCAGTCCCAGAGAGCAGGACCTTAAAATGCAGCATTTATTAGCAAATTCTTTTTTGTTTTTCCTTGAATAGTTGTAGAAATCATTTGAAAATATCAAAACATATTCCGTAACTGAATTCCTCTACACTTACTCATTACTGGGCCAGTGAAAATATTTTAGCATCTGAAAAAGTTAAATATTTTAGAATAAAGATTTCTGATTTATCTATTTAATACAATCAAATACAATTGAAACTGAAGCTGTAGTTTTTTGAGCACAAAATTTACACATATATCCAGAGGTCTCCTTTCCAATCTCTTTGCACCACCAGGAGGTATTTTGGTCCATTTCAGAAGCCAGCTGAAAATTTGGCCCCAAATGTCAAAAAGTTATTTGAAGAAAAACATGTATTAACAAATATTTTCTTACCTTAAAATCAGTATGTCCAACCATTCGTACTAAATTATAAATAAATGGTTTGCTAACTCTTACAGTTGCTCATTTTAACTTTCTCATGGCAATGATACTTTGTCAGGAAAATCAGATCTTGGAAAAAACTATGAAAAAACCCCACGGGGTGATACCATAGCTGGATTCTTGTTGAATGGAATCCAAGTACTGTAGTTGGTTTCTTTTTTATATAAATCAGAGCTTCTCTAATTTAACTTAGCAGAGGCCAGAAGGAGGGGGAAAAAACAAAAAACAAAAAAAAACTTATTCATCTCTGTCCACAAATATTTTGTGAAACACTGAATAGAACTGGAACACTGAGCACATTTTAAAAGATGCTGAAGTATAAAAACAACTTTTACATTAAGCCTCAGGGATACTTTAGCAACTCTTGAGAAATGAAAACTCAGTCTACAAACAGTAATAGACAAAAGTCTGAATCTCTAATTTAACATTACTGTACACTTAGAAGACTTTTTGCTTCATGCACAAATTAGAGAAAGCATATACCGTAGTATTATGAATGCAACACTAAAGAGTTCAGACAGTGTCTGCTTCTTTATTGTAAACCTCTATTTTTATCTTGTCTTAAACTGCATGTATGTAAAAAAATCTTTCTACCTTGATACGGTTATTTTAAAAATTAATTTTATCATTTTTCAAATATATTTTGTGTTTGAGTTATAAATATTTCACTTTCTTGCCAAAATATATCTGTAATAAGTTATCTTAATGATTAGTACAAACACCAAATCAGATGTTAGCAGTGACTATATAATACTAGAACAGTTAATCAAAATTACATTTTAGCCCAATTACATCATTTTATGAATTAGGCCAACAGCTCAGCTACAAACTATTTCTGATTTTTCTTACCTCAGAGGGCAGTCATTCTGAAAGGCCGAATCTTTTCGGTCAAATGAAAATTCCAAAGCTCACTGCTAATTGTGCTGTCTGCCAACAAACAACTGTATTTCATTCTCTCAAATGAAGCCCTGCATGACGGTTGCCTTCAACAATCAAAAAAAAAAATGTGGAGGAAAATTACCATGTCACACGAAAACATGGCATATTAGCAACTGCAGAGATCTTGATAAAGTGTATTATGTCTAAACACAGTGATATTAACCAGTTCGTCACAAGAGTTCGGACATTCTTATTGCTGCTGCCAAAAATTTAAGGGCTTGCGCCTCCAACACTCATTGCAGACAATGGAAAAATTTCCACCGACTCTGGTAGAAGCAAGATCAGGCCCTAAATAAACACATACTGTACAACAGGGCTCATTCAAGTGACTTCCATGTTCAGGAAAGATCACGTACTGACAGTTTAACAGCCAAGAATCCTCTTTTTCCTCCATAAAACAAGTATAGAAACGACAGCAAAAGAGTGTGCTTTCCCAACCTACCTATGTTTTTCAATATTTTTCTGGAGAGATTTCCAGCAGTGAGACTAGTCAACTCTTTGCTTACTTCACATTCAGACCTTCTGCTAAGAAGTGCAATTAGTTTCTTGAGATGGTAGTTTATATTATATGGACACATTTTTCTTGTAAAAATGGTCTTAGATCAGCAGTTCAGCACATAAATTATCGAACCACCACCACAATCAGTCACTAATAACTTGAATCACATTTTATTCTGTGACATACTAGATATGAAACCTTTCACCTTTAAGTGAAAATAATCCCAAGACACAAAACTGAGACCAAAAAAATCAGTGTGTTTTGATTCCATGATCTGGTTCGGCTCACTATAGACTGATCCAGGTCATAATTTTCACACTTGGATGCCTAAATTTAGGCAGCTTAATCCATATTTAGGTACCTAAATAAGAGTGCCCTGAAGTTTCAAAGATGCTGAAAATCCAAGATTCCCATTATTATTCTGATCCAATTAAAGTTACTTTAGATAGTTAAAAAGACATTTTACCAAAATTCAGTAAGCAAATATAACAATCACTGACAACAGAAAAAGAAAGTGACAGGAGTCAGTACATCCAGAAGGAGCTCAACATGGTAGAGGGATCTATGTTTCCACTATTATTTCCCAATATATTGACTAGAGCAATGTGGGGTTTTTTTTTTCAATAAACTGAAGATCAGAAGCAATGGTAAAGGAGGCACTTTGCTCTGCTGCCAAAGAAGTAACTGGCCCCACAGCGCTTAGCTGTTGCAGAGAACCTAGTGCACATACCCAACCCAAGGCCGAAGTTTAGTAAAGACAAGCCATTCTTATTAAATATGGCATGGCACATTCCCATACCCTGGTATGGTAGCAGAAAATGAGTCCAGTCAAATGCTCTCTCATGGTCATGTCTAATTGAAATACTGGACAAAGTACAAGTTCTGGTTTCACACACACACACACAGGACACACAACCCTGGGAACTAACATTCTCTGGGTCACTTGGCTACATAGCTATGCATCTGTTCTCTGTTTATTGTTTTTAGGTCAGAAAATGTCTTCCTCTAAAAGTACTGCCAATCTGCATGAGATCAGAAAAAACAGACAATACAAATAAATATGTGGATTGTTAAAAAATGGGTACTTGATGGCATATAAATTCAGCACATCTGCAGAGCTACTATTCCAGCGAATACTAAGAAGTTATCTCAAGATACTCCCCTAAGTACAAACAGTACCAGAAGACCATATAAGTAGCTGGTAATATTTACTCATGACTCTGAGAAATGAGCCCAGGAATGGATGCTATAGATGGGATTGTTTTAGGATTGAGTTATTCCACATCAGATCCTGACATTTTCTTCTATTGCCAACAACCTAAGACTGTTCACCCAGTTGGGTGGCTTATATATAGGCCTGAAATCATGCTAGGTGCTTCACATAAGGGCATACCTCCTCTTGTGGGGACCTTACAATCTAGATTTTTCACAAGACATGTGAGTGGAGTAACAGACAGATGGAACAGAGGCTTGTTTGACTTTTCTGTGCTTTTCTAGATTCTCTGATTAAGGATCCTATACATTTCCCTCCTGGGTCAGTTGTATCAAATATCTGTTTTGCTTGTCCCCAGAACAGATCTGATCAAGTCTTTCTCCAGATGTGAACAAGTCTTATTCCCATGTAACTACCTCCTAAAGCTGTGGTCCCATAAATCACGTTACTGAACTGACAGTCTCTAGAATCATAACGGCATCTGGATTTTCCTTCCCTACCAAATCCTTTCCAGCAGCCTCCTCCTCAAGAATAGACTTCAGGTCTGGAATATAGAAGCCTGGTTGACACAAAAAGGATTCTCTATTTCTGATTAACTGCTTCTGTGCTGCTTAATGGAAAGAAGGGATTTATTCTCCCATCTTTAAATAACAGAGCACGATGTACAGCATCTTCTCAGAATCTGAAAGGTGATGCTTCCATTTTGTATTTGTGTCCTTGTTTGTCATAGCCACTTCCTCAGGCTATATTTCCAATCTCAAAAAAAGGGGGAGCATGGCAGTGGGATAAATAGCGTGTGATCATGTAATCAGAGACTACATCATAATGTATATGCACAAAGGGGCCAAATTAAGATTACAAAGGCAACCTGAATTCTGGAATTTCCAAATTTTTGATTTTGCAGTCTTTTAGCACAGCTTTTGGATATGGTAACTTGTACATCAAGAGGATAGAAATGATTTTATAGCAGAAAAAGCAACCAGGAAGAGTGTGTAACAAATGCTAAGCAAGATCCTCCCCTCAAAATTCATTTATTTTACATCTCCCGTTGGTTGCTTTTCTGGCTAGTCTTGCCCTGCTTCCCACTGGACACTTGACTTACACCTCTTCACCGTCATTTAAGTAACCTCTGATTTAAGACAGCGGTGTCTCTCAAATCTGCCACCTGTACAGGAGCTAACCCTCACTAAATTCAGAGTTTAAAGCCAGATGTTTTCGAACATACCCCGAAATCTTTTTATTTACTTATCTTTTTATTATTATTATTATTATTATTATTATTAATTTCTTTGGAGTCTAGCCCGACTAAGAAATCTGGACCTTGACAAAAAATAATTGACTACTCCTGCTCTAGGTGATACTGTAATACTAGTAATTGCCAATACCAACAAGAACAATGTCACATGTTTCCAGGCTACTCACCACTATCCACACTACTGACCTGACTTCCCCCTTCATGTCTCTCCAGGCTCTGAGACATGAGAGGAAAATAAATGAGACTCAGATCTTTAAGGCAGGCACCTTGTCATTTCATTGGTTCTGTGCATTTTGAGGGCTATAAATAAGTAACCGCCCTATATCCAAGCTCTCTGCATGCTCTTATGGCTGTTTTGTGGGTGACCAGCAGGGGAGCCATCAGACTGGACCTTCATGCATAATCCCATGGATATCAGTGTGATTACTCATGGTAGTAAACAGTGTACCCACTAGTGTTGGAATGGAATCATTTATTTTAGTCTTACCTACACAGTTTTTTATCTTAAATAAAACTTTTAAGTGACTATATATGTATAGTCTTAAGTATATATGAATCTATTTTACTAATATGATGAAATGTGACTCATTTCCTACATCCAGAAAGTTCAATAATATGAGATTTGCTACTGTTACGTCTGGTCACCATTCTAAGCAGATGATTTTTAAGAAGAGATAAATCTGAACCAACTGTTTTGAAGAAAAAAAAAAGGCAGTTTCAAAACATACAGAAGTACAACTTGGTTATGATACGTGCATAAAAACTCTTCAAATGTCTTAAATTTTAGACTGACTCACAGACGCTAGAAATGGAAAACACCAGGCAGGCAGTCAATCTGCCTGCCAGTACAGGGTGGTTCCTTAAACTACATTTTCTAGAATTATATCCAGCCTAGTTATACAAGTCTCAAGTGATGGAGTTTCCAACACTTCTCTTGAGCAACTAATTCCAGAAACTGTTACAATTTACCATCAAGAAGCTTTACCTCATAGCTGACTATATTTTATATCTTAATTTCATCCTAAAACTCCAAGTTACATCCCTGTGAGCTCTCCTAAATCATCTCTACCCCTTTCTTGGCATTTGCTGCCTTAAAATTCTACATTGCTATGTTCCATCTGGAATTGCATCACACAGAAACTTAGCTACTTAAAATAATATTTATTTGGCCAACCTGCAATTAACCCTCTGCAAACTCTTGAAATACTATTTTCTCACCTCTTTGGTTTATTTCCAATGAAACTAGAGAAGTAGAAGGGCACGAGCAACAGATTTCAGCGGCACAAGTGTTACCTTATTAGACTTGTACTGCATATCCCACAGAATGATTCAACTGGAGGGGAAAAAAAAACAGGTTTTTATAACAAAGTTATGCATATTAAAAATTGCAGTACTTTCTAATGTGATTGCAGTAGTGAAATAGCAATGAAATACCAGGGCAAATGAAATTAACCAAGGTTTTAATCCCTGTGTACTTCATGGATTTTCCTTTTTATAAGACTATCTAAAAGGGAGGGTACATGCAATGAATGCCCACAAGCAAACTGAAGAATAGCTATTATTCTCATTGATAAAGACTCTTATTTTAGGCTTAAACATGACTGATTTATTTTTGTATTCTCTCAGTGCTAATCTCAAACGTACATGCTTTGTCTCTTGAGGATGCTACACCAGGATTCTACCCTCTCTCCTCTGTTACACACTTTCAGCCTCTTCAAAAAATCAGCATTGCCAATCTTCATGATTTTATCATGAATCTTGCAACATTTGGTGTTGTTTCCAAAGTACTAGCTCCTGGATTCCTATATTTCAGCTTTCATTTAAAAATATATACATATATATGAAATTCTAGCCCAGATAGTTGTAGGGAAAGAGAGCTTGAAAATGTTAGCCTTACAGGCTCAAAAAAAAAATAAAAGGCAAATAAAAAAAACCCACATGTACCACTTTAAAAAACTGATCTCCTGAGGTGTATATGTTGTTGTTTGGTTGGGCCTTTTCTGTTAGTTTTATTGTTCTCTCATTTTAAAAGCATCAGTCATAATTTTTGAATGCTTGGGCTTGGGCATACAAAGCCCAAAATAGCTATTCATGTAATCTATAAATCTGTCAATGATTTGAGACTTTGCAATGTTTCAGACAGGCTGTTCAACTGCTGCTATGATATTAGAGTGAGTTCTTACGCTAGTTTAAACCTGGAGCGTGTTAGGCCAACCTCCTCCACTGACTAACTCCTATAGAATCACACAGGGAGAGTGTCTGAGAAGTAGCAAAGGCCAAAACCATTTAGGGCTTTACAGGCCAAATAAATAGGAAGAGCTCAGTTGGGCTTTTTTTGAAGGGACCAGAAGGAAAAAAAAGAAGAGAGGTTTATTTTATTGAAGTTCCCTCTATGGGATACATGGAACAAGCTGAAACGCACTTTCATGCCCCCAGCCAACATTCAGCTGAAGGGTCAGACAGCAGATGGTGTGAACGCATCTCTGACTTACACATGTTTTCGTCTTTAAAGCCTTTTCTATGTGCCTCCTGGAAAAGGGCACCTTTTCATTTTGACATAAATTATACTGCCTGGATTTCCATCCCCATTTTTATTACTAGGAATATCCTGGTTGATGAGAAATTAATCTGCTCTTTAGTTCTCCCTTGAAGATACAATCCTCATAGTTAGTTATTGCACTGGTAACTATGAGGCCACAGAGGACTTAAAAAAAAAAAAAGGAATAAGCAGCAGCAGAAGACTAAGCAATAAACAGTCCATATTTTATCTTTTGAGAGTGTCTTTACTGGAGAAGTGGAAAGCAACACAGATAACATGATGCATAAGCAGAAAGCCGTCTCAACTGAAACATGTCAACGTTTGTTCTCAGAGGCATCAGCAGCTCTCCAGAGTTTGTTCTTGGCCAAGAGATGCTGAAGACAACTTCATTTAACAACCAATCACTTATCAGCCTTGCATAACCCCTATTTAAATATATCTGTTGAGGTCTGCGGGCATGGACCATTCACTGTGTGGCCAAAACCTATGAAAACTGTTTGCAGAAAAAACAAATCGTAGATCAATTTGAAGCACAATATACATCACAAAAAAAGCCATAGCTGTTTACTCACCCCTGCAAATAACCCAAACCAAGAACTCCAAGACACATTGCAATTATTCCATGGGTGGGCAGCCAGTTAATATTGGCAGCCATAATTAAAATGCTTTAGTACCGTCTGGCAGCTCCTTAATCAAACCCAGTTACCACTTACCCATTTCCAGACACAGCAGTAAACAGCCGCCAGGAGACTTCTATAGGGAAATCTTCTATTGACCATGTTTTGCCATTTATGCCAACTCTCCCTATTTACTTTAAGCCAATTATGGTTTATTTTTAAGGAGTAAATATTGCTTTTTAAACTAGTGTCTTTGGGATTTTGTTTCTTTAAATTAACAAAAGTCTAAAATCAGAACATATTTGCAAGGTTTATATATTTCCAAACTCGCTATTTTTCCTATAAACGTTTTAATGCTTTTACTTTAGTTTTGAGGCACAGATTAGACATGCATAAGCCACACTACGAAAAAAAAAAACCACTGAGGCTTTCTACCTGCAATGGATGCCCTCACAGAAAAGTCTTGGAGAATTTAACAGAAGATTACATCTTTGCTATAGAATTTTGCGTTGTGGTTCAGGGAGCCTCTAAGGAATATTTCATTCTCAATTAAGTTCTGTAAGGGGTTATAAGCATTTGCTTAGGTATGAGTCCAATAGGGTTCTATTAAGCCCTGCAGGACTTTCCCCACTCCCCTAGTGGAGAATAGTTAGGAAAAAAAAAAAAATCAGTAAGATCCCAATCCTGCAGTTACAAACTTGCCTAGTTTTATGTACTGTAAATAGTCCTATTCAGTGCAGGTGTGTAACTTTTTTCAGGATCAAGGCTTAAATCTTAAAGAGCTCATCTAAACAAAGTATGCATTAAAAGAAATAATGAAAAGTACTCAAAAAGTGTCCTTTCAACGAATAAGAGGTCTCACCTACATTTCTGTTAACTGACTTAAGTAAAGCATTCATACATAATGTATGTGTATGCAAGTGTGCTTTAAAAAGAAAATCTGAACATAAAAATGAAGCTTAACCTAATACACTGGTTTGGTTGACCCGCTCACAATATTCTTAAGCGAAATGAACTTTTTCAATTTTTATTTAGACAATACAACACTTCCATTAAAAAATTCTTAATTCATACATTAAGAGAGGCCATTACCATCCTCACAGTCTGACTGACTGTTCAGACTTCCAATCTGTGAAAGTTTTAGATGAATAATGGTTGGGCATAACAGCCCAATTTACGGTTGAAGTTAGAAGTCTAAATGTACCATCCAGAAAATGGCACAACACTGGTCCCCATTGAAGACTATTTTATTTTTTCACACACTATATAGATAGATAGATATAGGTTTGCTCTTTTAGTTTGGACCACCGGAGATAGAAGCACAAACTAGAACATCAGGCTCAGCATCTTCACCTCTCCTTCAACCTTCACGGGTGCCTGGATATGAACTCAGCAACTATAAGAGCCAAAACGGAAAAGCAAATCCAAAACACCAAACTTTGGAGAAAATATGACTTCAGAACATAAAATTCACACCTGATCATATATTACAACCAAAAAAACATTAAAAGAATATTAAGGTTGCAAAGTCAAGCCCTCAAAAGTTAGGAAATGCCAGAATTAAGATCGCATCCACTCACCCCACCCTCTGTCTACTGCAGCCCTGCCCCCTCCCTCCCAAATCTCCTATTTTCTCTGTCCCCACCCCATCCCTCTGCTTTCTTGTCAGACTCTGGGGCTATCAAGGCGGCCAGGGCTTTATAAAGTAGCGAGCAAGCAACCAGGAGCTTTGCGAAGAGGGCTGCTAACAGGGAGTTTCGCAAGGGAATTTGGAAGGGGGCAAGGTTCACTTGTGTCCTTTTAAATCTGTAAACTAAACTATATTCAAAACTTTTTGAGTTAAACAAAACCCTTTCATTAACCTAGGTGGCTATAGGAAAGAATGCAGGTAGAAGCCCAGCAGCAGAGTGGGGCTATCCAGTTTATTGCACTGAATGCAGTATGTATGATTGCCTGCCCTGTGGGCGGGTGGCATGTGTGTGCATTTGGTGCAAGAAGCTCCTGGCCCTCAGAGACCGCATACGGGCTTTGGAGGCCAGGGTGGCAGAACTGGAGGAGCTAAGAGAGGCATGTTGATGAGGCTTTCCGGGACACTGTAGATTTGTCCCACCTCCAGTCAGACAGACCTTGCTTTAAGGATCCTCAAAGTGCTCCCATGGCAAAGGACTGTCCTTAAAGCGCTGCCGCAGCAGAACTGTAACGTTGCTGCACCTTCTCCCCATTGGCGGCCCTGCCAGTAGGGTCCATACTGGCAAAGCGCCGACAGGGGAGGCAAAAGGGGCAGGTACATTAAAGCGCAGCAGCGCTTTAAGGATGGTGCTTTGCAGCGGCAGCGCTTTAATGTTACTGCGCCCCACCCCCACCCCGTTGATGGAGCCACCGACAGGGTGGGGGTGGGGGCGTGGAGCAATGTTGGGGTGACCAGACAGCAAGTGTGAAAAATCAGGATGGGGGGGAGGAGAGGGGTTAATAGGAGCCTATATAAAAAATTTAGACCCAAAAAATTGGGACTGTCCCTATAAAATTGGGACATCTGGTCACCCAAAGCAACGTTAAAGCGCTGCTGCAGCAAAGGACCCTGCAGCGCTTTAACAGCCCTGCCCCTTTTGACCCCTGGGCCGCTGACAGGCAGGGCGGGCAAAAGAAGCAGCTGCCCCAAGCCCAGCAATTTTAAAAGGCCTGGGGCTCTGGATGCCACTGCTGACCTCTCTGCCAGAGGCCCCGCCTCTTCCGGGGGCCAGAGCCACCTCTCATACCATTAAGTGTCGTCAGTTACTTTCACCCCTGGATAGGGGGAGCCTATATAGGAGGGATGGGCTCCACCTAAGCCAAAGTGGAACCAGTCTGCTGACACTTCACATTAAAAAGGTTGCAGAGCAGTTTTTAAACTAAGGGTATGGCTACACTTACAGTTGTACAGCGCTGGGAGTTACAGCTGTCTTCGTACAGCTGTGTAGGGAAAGCACTGCAGTGTGGCCACACTGACAGCTACTAGCGCTGCAGTGTGGCCACATTTGCAGCGCTGTTGGGAGTGGTGCATTGTGGGCAGCTATCCCAGCGTTCAAGTGGCTGCAACGTGCTTTTCAAAACAGGGGGGTGGGGTGGAATGTGACAGGGAGCGTGGGGGAGACAGAGTGGATTTTTGGAGCTGACACTGTGTCAGCTCCCTGCCTTGCAAGTTCTAAGGACTGGAAGATACACAGCACCTACCTTCAATCATTTTAAAAGTTTCGACCCCTTCCCCCCACCCTCTTATTCACTAACTGCAAATTATGCACTCCTAAATAGCCTTCAGACCACATACACATCTGCTCAACACAGACTCCCCTCTCTCCTCAAGCAAACAGCTGTGAACATTCCAAAGCAATTCCCCTGCCTCCGCTCGCTCGCTGGAGCAAAGAGCATTCCTTCCTAGAGGGACATGTTGCCCTTGAGTGTGACACTGGACTTCCAAGAAAGTAGTGAGTGATATAAAACTACCAGATCATTCCCTTTTGTTTCCCTTTTTACAAACAACACTGAATTACCACATCACTGGGTTTCTTAATGTTTTGACTCCTTTGAAAAGTAAAGTTATTCCTTTTTCTTTTTTGCTATTTCCAATTTTACTATTTTTCCTTACCTTGTTTCCCAAGGTGTCCCTGAGTGTATGCACTTTAATAAATCTAACGTTAAAATTATATAATACAAAGGTTAAGGAATGTCTGTACATCTGGGTATAGTGCTTAAAAATTATCCAAAAAGTACAAAGTTTGGTTTTAAAGTCATACAATACCCTCTAAACTGATCATTGTATGAGGCCTCCTTTACACAGTCCATAATATCCCTTTGTAACCAACACACATCCCTCAGAGATGACATGTTTTTTTAAAAACTAAAACATATTTAACACAAGTGAAATACCGGAAGGTTCTCATTGTTGTTTTTTATAGAATCCACATGTAAATAATCCCCTTTTCATCTGCCCTATAGAGTAGTAGGTTAAAACAACTGATGACTTTCTCTTAATTACACAGCTGAGGTGGATCCACCAGGTCACAGTTGAAAAGAAGGTAGATTTATATCCTTGATAAGCATGGTAGTTGTTGTTATTCAATATACAGTACTGCTCTAAGGGAGGTCTAATCATTTCCTTACATAGCAGTAACACTGTATCCTTTGATTTATACTGTATTATTCTAGCAATACAACCAGTATCCTGTTTTTGTCTTTAAACACAACTGAATAATTAGTCTGAAGGCTTTATTTCCCACATTTTCTACAACTATCTTCTGATTATTAGAGCACAGCATCCAATTAACAGGCACACTATGTTCCCCATGCTTTGCAGCTAAACTGCTAATTCCATATTTATCCATTCTAGACAGCATTTAGATGTATGGTAAGTGTTTTCTCAAGCAAATAAAACTTTGTTAGAATTAAATTAATTATATGTACTTATGAAACGTAAGAGGGAACACATTAACAGAGCATTATCATTTTAAACAAATGCCTGAAAACCAGGAAATTCAGAACAAAAATGTCACATTAAAAGAAATCTACCATACAAGATTGTAAAATACAGAAATGCTGTTAGTATAAACTGAACAACCAGAGCTATTTTACCCTATGAATCCCCAGAAGTACCTTCCTGGTGCCTGAGCTTGAGAAGTGTGTATAACATAACATTCAGATATATTTTCCAAGGGTACTGTATAGTAATCACTGCAACCTCAGAATAAAAACATTCACAAACAATATGAAAACACTTCTGAACAGATTCCCATCAGATTTCTTTAAATATCTCTTATAATCCTTCCCCATCCTACCAATGACAAACTGGTCAATAATATTCTGGTATTTCTTTAAACATATTTTATGAACATTTATACACTATTTACTAGTAATGAATTCACCTTTTTTAAAGTGTATTTTAAAAATGAGGAAAAATGTTTTTCCTCAGAACAAAGTATATTCTTTTATTGTTCCTTCATCTAATTTTCCTTTCTGGTTCATGACCAGCTCTCTTTCCTGTACACAGCTGTGATAGGGAAGAACTATAGTGGAAGATCAGAAAAAAAATAAAGCGCAAACTACTGATTTTTCCTGATCCAAGCTTTACAAAATCAGTAGTTTGGGCTTTATATAGCTACTTGACAATGGGAAATATATTCCAGGAAAAAATTAAAAATAAGTTATTTTGTTGCATTTAAAATTTTTCTAATAATTTTTCAGGATTTTCACACATTAAAAATTCATTTCAGTGAAAAAATCCTTCCCGCCCCCCTACCCCATACTTTTCTCCCACTGGAAGAAGAGGGCTAAGTGCAAAAAAAAAGTGTGATATTAAAGTAAAGTAAAAGTAAAAGTAAAAAAAAACAAAACACAAAACCAAAAGTATACCAAAAAACCTGTGTCAAAAGAATTGGAAATTCTGAAGTTGAAATGTTTTCTAACATTTTGATTTAGTCAAAATGTTATTTAAAAAAATAATCCCTCCTCTCTAAAAAAAAAAAAATTCATCCAGCTCTTCTTTGTAACAAAGAACAGAAGAGCACTTAATAGCAGTAGCATGACAAAGAACATAATTATGTTTTTTTCTACTACCACCACCAAATTGCTATTAAGACTAAGCAAACTCTTTAGTTAAGGCAATCATGTTCTGAGATGAGAATTCTGTCACTCAGCAGTTAGAAAAGATTACGAGTAAAGCATGAAAACCCTTGGAGGAGGACTGAAGGATACAGACACACAGAATATTGGCTTCTGCCTCTTCAGAGTTAATTTTTATGCTGTGGCATGAGTTCACCATTGCAATCACATTTGTAAAGTCTTTTAAGCACTGAGTGTTGAAGGTATTCCATTTCTTCCATAGCATATGTCATTATTACTCTTCTGCTGTTTTATAAGAACCAACGTGGTTGAAACTGTTCTTGGAAACCTTTAATATGAATGGCACAAGAATAATTAAATTAACAGGCTATTCTGAGTTAAGGTATTTAAAACTCTTCACTATGTAAAGTGTTTCTAGAATTTTCTAAAATACTAAGGCAGAGGTCGGCAACCAAAGGTGGCACGCGTGCCGATTTACTGTGGCACACTGCTGCTAGCCAGGGATCCCCGCTGCCTGTCCTGTTCAGCCCGCTGCCGGCCTGGATGGACAGAACCCTGGGCCAGCAGTGGGCTGAGCGGGGCCAACAGACGGGACCCCAGCTGACAGGGGCTGGCGGACGGCACCCCAGACCAGCAGCAGGCTGAGCTGCTCAGCCCACTGCCAGTCTGGGGTTCCATCCACCGGTCCCTGAAAATGTTAAATGTGTTACTGGCAGGCGAAACCTTAAATTACCGTGAATAAATGAAGACTTGGCACACCACTTCTGAAAGACTGCTAACCCATGTACTAAGGCCAGTTACCACAAAGACGAGAGTGACAAGGATGCACTGCTATCTGCTTCCCTTGTTGGATTCCTAAAGATGACTGAATATTGTTCCTAGAGTACTGATTGGACACAACCAAATAGAAGGTGATGATGTAATATTCCAGATACAAACACTAAAGTGTACAAAAACACAGGTTATAGTGCAACGGTTTATTAGTTATTGGGTTAACTTTTGGTCCCGTTGAAGTCAACCAAGCTAGGATTTCATCCCTAAATTTAAGGTCCTATAAACTCTTACCTCTACAATATTACTACTGGATTTTGTCTCAAAACAACATGTTCTAATCTATGGAGAATTATCATGAAAGCTACACAAGCTTGGATACGAAGTTTTAACAGTAAATTGTTTTGAGGATTTTTGAGACACAAAAAACATTTTATGAGTATGTTTAAAGCTCCTGAAAATAACGTATTAATTATGCTGATGGAATGCGAGCAATCACCACACAAACTCCTACACATAGGTTTGTAAATGTACCTTATTTCTAACTTATCTTACGTTTACTCATTTTCACCTGGAGTAATGTCAACTATTTCAAATTATAGCAAGTTATATGTTGGTTTTTCTCTGCTTGTCTACATGGCGGTTTAAACTGGATCTAATCCGGTTTTAAAATGCTTGCATACACACAACACAATTTGTCACTGCACAATAACTCAGAATTTATCACAAACTCTGGAGTCCTCTTGCAAAGCAGACTAGCTTTGCTTCAAATCGTATTAGTGTAGCCTATTGTTTGTGTTGAAGCAATTACCAAGCACCACTTCTGTCATGTTTCCAGTTGCTATCCCACTGTGCTTTGCAGGTCGACTGTTACTGACATTTATCTCTGTGCCCTCTCATGCTATAGTGTGAAGTTTGCAAGATGACAACTCCCCATTTTTAAATTTGGATTGGAGTAAGGTTTTGCCCATTTGCTCCTGGATCTCCTTTAGCAACACAACAGTAATAGCACTCCAGAGGCCCCACAACATGCCTCACACAGCTGCTTAGAGCCATGCCGAGATCCTGGATCTCATCACCACCAGGGAAAAAGCATCAGTTCAGGAAGAGCTCATGGCCTGCCCCCAGAATAAAGTCCTTTTTAAGGACATTGCAAAGCAGATGTCCATGAAGTTTCATGGGAAGGGGTGTTCTAGATTTGATTTGGACAAATAAGGAACTGGTTCAGAATTTGAAAATGGAAGACAGCTTAGGTGAAAGTGATCATGAAATGGTAGAGATCATGATTCTAAGGAATGGTAGGAGGAAAAACAGCACAATAAAGATAACTGATTTCAACAATGCAGACCAGCAAACTCAGGGAGTTGGTAGATAAGATCCCATAGAACAAGTCTAGGGGGAAAACACAGTTCAAGAGAGTTGGCAGTTTTTTCAGAGAGACATTATTAAGGGCACAAGAGCAAGCTATCCCACTGTGTAGGAAAGATAGGAAGTATGGTAAGAGACTACTATGGTTTAATGATCTGAAACTCAAAAAAGTGTCCTACAAAAAGTGGAAATTAGGTCAAATTATGAAGGATGAATATAAACACACGTATGTAGGGGCAAAATTAGAAAGGCCAAGGCACAAAACTAGATTAAACTAACTGATAAAACTTAGTCCTGCCATGAGTGCTGGGGACTGGAGCAGATGACCTCTGGAGGTCCCTTCCAGTACTACAGTTCTACAATCCTATGACTGTGACACCAAGTAATGCCAGATAAAGAGCAAGCAGCTCAAGAGAAAGAACACTGCAATGAAGGACAAAAGGAGGCAACATGCTAGGGGATATGTGACCTGTCAGTTTTTTGATTAACTGGACAGGATCCTATACAATTATAGCACAACCCATCCCAGACATTATTCAAAGCCTGATGCCTGCACCTTCTCCTCATCAAGGACAAATGTATGGGGCACAGAAAGAGGAAACATGGGAGGTTTTTTTTTTTTTTACAATTTGAACCCATTGACTTACCACAATTCACAGCAAAATCAACCTCAGGACGCACACTGCTCGGCAATTAAGTAAAGGACCCTAGATAACCCCCAAGAATGCTACGCTCTCAGTTCACAGCAAACTGTTGCCATGTGTTCACATGATGAGAACTGAAAATGGAACAGGTATTCTGTGTGCTCACTACTGGTGCGAGTTGCATGCTGCAAGTTACCTGAGATGCATCAAAAAGTTTTGGATTAAAAATCCCATGCAGACACACCCTTAAGAGACCAAACATACTCCAAATTTATACCTACTATTAACAAAATCCCAATCAACAGAGGTGATTTTTTTTCCCCTCTTTTTCAGTTACAGAATAGAAACATTTAATGAATGCCACACTAAAAGCTTTGGACATTTATACAGATACAGGCCGGGTTAAACCTTATTTAAAAACTGTAGGGGATGACCACTGCCCCTCATTTAAGATAACTATAACAAATGTTTCAGCAGCCCCTTCCTAAAATGAAGGCATACCACCCAGGAATTAGAACTATGTGGGCAGTGTGCTTGTCTGAGTATTGTTCTGGGTAAAGATGGGGGAGGGGAGGAGGCAGCAGGAGCACCAACACAGGAACAGAAGGAGCAGGAAGCTCCACCACAGCCTGAACAAATGCAATAGCATGATCCTAAGGAAAAGCCTAGGGAGCTTTCAGGGGGATGGTGGCTGAAACTGGTTTAATGCTGTAGGCAGGGAAAAACTCTCTGGTTCAATTCTGTCCACATTCAGGGAAACAGGACTTTGTACATAAACTTGTAAATAAACAGAATTGCAACAAAAATACCTGGTTCCATCATCAATTTCTCTTCTTAACTAGAACAATCTGCAAGACCCCAAATTTTGGCTAATCACTCGCATCAAAAGAGGTGTAACGGGATGTACTGATGCCAGCATCTTGGGAGAAGACTGCTTTTGTTACTCTGCTGAGTATGATCCATTTCACCACGATGCCTTTTGGGCTTCATGGAGCCCCTGCCATTCTCCAAAGACTCATGGATTACATGTGGCAACAACATGCATCTGTGGACTTAGATGATGTGGTGATACTCAGCACCAACTGAAAAGCACATCTAGATCATCTCAGGGAAGTTGACCAATCGTTGAGAGAAGGAGCCCCCTCCTGCACCAAGACTCCCTCCCAGAGCCCATATCCCAAACCTCCTCATGCACCCCAATACTCTGCCCCACCCAGAGCCTCCTCCTGCATCCAAACTCCCTCCCAGAGCCCACATCCCAAACACCCTCCTGCATCCCAACCCCCTGGGTCAGCCTACAGTCTCCTCCCAAATCCCTGCCCCAGCAGTGAAAGTGAGTGATGGTGAGGGAGAGTGAGCGAGAGAGGGGAGTGGGGGGAAATGGAGTGAGGAGGCGGGGCCTCAGGGAAGGATCGGGGTAGATCCTGAGTTGCCCTTAAATTCAAAAAGTGATCTTGGGCATAAAAAGGTTGGAGACCATTGATCTACTGAATGTGTTTACCCAATTTGTATGCATGGTGCTACAAGGACCAACTTTCCAATGTGCCAGGGGCTGCTCACTGCTCAACCCCCGGCTCAGCCACAGGCCCGGCCCCCGCTCCACCCCTTCCTGCCCGCTCCTCTGAGCCTGCTGCGCCCTCACTCTTCCTCCTCCCTCCAAGAGCCTCCTGCATGCCACAAAACAACTGATCAGGAGGTGCGGGCAGGGAGGAGGCGGCATTGATCGGCAGGGATGTCGGTGGGCGGGAGGCACTGGACGGAATTGATGGGGGGCTGCTGATGTATTACTGTGATTCCTTGGCAACGTACATTAGTAAATTCTGGCTCCTTCTCAGGCTCAGGTTGGCCACCCCTGCAGTAGGCAATGTCAAAGCAACATCCCAGAAAGCTCCTCAGGATGGTGGGGGATTAGTATCTCCAAAGTTCTGTTGTCCTTAAATGGCTCATTCAGGCCACCATCCTGAGGAGCTTTCTGGGATGTTGCTTTGACACTGCACCTGGTACAGAGTACCACCTTGGACACAGCTGGTATTTTTCCACTGGAAACAAAGGGTTCCCACTTTATGCAAATTCTATTTATGGCTGGGGAGTTACACAAACAGGACTGTCCCATTGCCTGCCCAGGAAGGAAGGCTGCTAAAAGACACCCGAAGGGAAAGCCAGGGTTGAGTCCAGGCTCAGAAAAGAGTTCAATCTATAAAGAGAAATAACTGGAATGCTAAGCCACAGGAACTCTGCAACTTGCCTAAAAAAAACATTTAGGGTCAGAAATTACAATGTAACCTGTTTCTTGAGCCTACTGAGCTTACTTTGAATGTTTTGTTTTATTTGCTCAGTAATCTGCTTTGTTCCGTTTGGCATCCCTTCTAATGGCTTAAAATTTACCTTTGGTAGTTAAACTTATTTCTTGTTCATTTCAAAACCCAGCTTGTGCAATTCATATCAGCAAAAAACTGTGCATCTCTCTCTCCCCATTGAGGGAGAGGGCGAATTTTTACAAGCTTGCGCTCTGCAATATTTCTATACAGCGCAAGACAATATTATTTTGGGTTTACTCCCCCAAAACAGGGTGGGCACATGAGCACTGGGTGAATCCCCAAGCTGATTCCTCCTACATAGAACTGATCTCAGTGTCTCTGTGTTTGCAGCTGGGTGTGTTCCTACCTGCATGTGTATGCTGGAGAAGGCTTGAAGGCCTGGCACATCTAGGACAGGGTGAGGAAACCCAGGCTGATGGAAAAGGTGGAACCAGTGGAACCCCAGCACATCAGGTGGCATCCCGGATTGGGGGGGGGGTCCAACCCATCACACACAGTTCTTTCTACTTTCATGCCTCCCACTGAAAATGCACAGTCAAATAGCAACTTTACCATTCACATGTGGTCATATTTTAGAAACAGATGGGAATATTAAACAGATTAAGTTCAAGTTTACTGTATAAAAATAAGTCCACCTTAGGTCTATACTACAAAATTAAGTCAACCTAAGTAAAGTCAACTTACAGCTACCACAGAAATTAAATCGCTTTTGCATGTCTACACTGTGTTTCTTGCATCAGCGATGCATGTCCTCACCAGGAGGGCTTGCACCGATTTAACTGTCAGTGTGGGGCACTGCAGGTTGACTTCTGAAAGGCAGCAACAGTCAATGTAAGCAACGCAGTGTTTACACATATTCTAAGGGACCGTTCAATGTAAAGCGGCCTATCAAAACCTCTGCAGTCATAGCGCAAAAAGGGGGGTTTAGTGGGTTACAAATTGTTGTAATAAACCATAAATACGGTCTCTTTATTAACAGGCCACTCTACTTTGAATGGGTTCTTTAGTAGTCTGTCTAATCTGACATTTCAGTGGACCTACTCCCTTCTTTTGGTCCATCTAAAATACATTTGATTATGATTCTGTCTACTTTCAATTGTTTTGGAATGCCTGAGGTACTGTGCTGATGTGTTAACAACAGAGCAATATGTCAAACATTATACAATGTTTTAACACTTTGGAATTAATTTTGTAATAAATTAGGGCTTGATCCAGCAAAGCTTACTCATGTACTCAACTTTTCTCATGTACTGATTCACATGGAACCAAGGGGACAACTATTGAGCTCATAGGGCCAGCCAATAGGAGCTAGGTACCAAAACACCTTTAATAATCTTGCCCTTCAGTTTTTTTATTTCCATAAAAACTATAAAATGTTACAACTTCTTCCATACCCTTTATAAAGAAAAGTATCTTATGCTGCTTTAGGGCTAGACTGTAGAGCTCTTTTATACTTTAGTGAGCTATTACTCATGTGAATAATCCCATTAAAACAAAAAAAATACTTTTTCACACAACCTGTAATTAAACTCTGGAATTCAGTGCCACAGAAAGTTGTTGAGACCAAGAATTTAACATCATTCAAAAAGGGACTGAATAATTATATGGATGTCAAGAATATCCAAAGTGGCCATAATTAATTATATCAGCAACTTTGGAAAGGATATTAAATCTCATGATTTAGGGTTTATATCACTCTTTAACTATTGGGATCAGGATAAAACCTAATGATAGGGGCAGAATATCCCATATCTGCCTACTTACTCTGAAGCATCTGGTACTGATCACTATCACAGGTTACCAACGAGATGGACCTTGGGTCTAATCCAATATTGTAATTACTATATTCCTATATAAAACTCCTTAGAGATTGTTTACCTTGGATGTAACAGGAAAATTTATCATCATGAGATTTACCCCAGAAATCTCACCATTCTGGAAAGAGGCTGGCAGATCCCTTCTAGCAAGGTTTCCACCCCCTGCTTGCAGCTTCCTCGTAGTAGAACCATACCTGCCACCCAAGGATGGTAGAAGTATCTCTGAAAACCCTACCACTTCAAGATAATATAGTGGCAGCTGTAGAAGTAACTAATCTCTGAACAGAAGAATTTATATGAAAACTTTCTACTTCTGATCCAATGTGTGGCAGACAGGAACATATTTGTGCATCACAAAGAAAGGAAAAGAAAGTACCATAAATATTACAAGCAACAATTGTCCCAGGAGCAATAGATTAGTGGTTTTTCCCATTAAACAAAAGGAAATTTTGAAGGGAAAAAAAAAATAAAACCACCATCTTCACAGATTGTAACATAATCATATGACATCCTGTGTTTAATCAACATGGTATTATTCCTACGCATTACAAAGCTAATGTAAGAAAACAAAAGAAATGCACCATGCCCCAATTAAATGCCCAGGTTAATGGTATTTCTAAATACAAATACAAATACAGCAGCAGTTTTCTGATGGAAGTGAACAACATCTTTACTGCACTAACATTTACAATTTACTGAGATTGTCCTGAAATTGTATCATCTGTAAACATACGGTGCCCTCCATTGACTTCAATGGGACCAAGATTTCACATACATAGCTTAATCCTCATATGCAAGTGGTACCCACAGACAGGCCTTAAGAAATCTACTCACTTGGCCTCTGAGCGAGTAGCAATTTTATGTGAATATAAGCAAGGCAACTAGGGCCAAGGAGTTGTGAACTTAAAGAAGCTTTGGGGTTGTGACACTACATGTTTTTCACCTTAGCACTCATCTAGTAGGTGGTCAGGCAAATTTTTCAAACCCCACCTAAGACTACACGAAGAGAAATATATACAACTCTAATTTATATTATTGCACATGATGAAGCTTCAGCAGTTGCATTATAAGTCACTATTTCCAAAGGTTTATAACTGTGCAATAAAAAATTTGTTCTGGATTGAGTCCTGGCAAGCAAGGCCTTTTTAAAGTTATCTTTCAAACTGATTTGTTGGCTGTTTTTAAACTCTGGAGATGGAGAGCCAGGAATTGTTTGTTTGGTGGGTGGAAGTAGGCAGGAAAAAATGTGAGCAGTGTCTTTCAAAAAAAACCTGAAGAACCACTAACACACTAGTAAGAGAATAGAGTACTTGTTTTCGCACCATGGTGATTTTTTAGGTGTAGTCAATATTCATATTGCTAAAATAATCACTGTATATTTTTAAATTTGTAATGTACATTTGTGAGTCACTACACTTATTTTTTTATTTCATTCCAAATTCCTGGGCAGGAAGGCTTTACAGGGAGCCTATTTTGGGAGAAAGACTGGAATATGACATGGAAATATTTGGGGATTGGAAAATGGAGAAGAATCATAGAAGGCTGCACAGAACACAGAGCAGAGGGGTTCCAGAATGGTCAGATAATCATCACTAGCGATAAGAATCTTAGAAGGAATAACCTAAGTATCAACCCCATTATACATAAAGGAGTATAGTATGTAGAATAGAAACTTTCATGTGTCTTCACCAGAAAAAGAAGTGTATATATTGGTTAGAAGTGAGCGAACACCAAAATGTATCATTTTTTAAGCTTCTGTTAAAGACAGAGCTACCTTAATCATAACCAGAAAAATGCACTGAACTTGTATTACAGTAGGGCAAACAATGTGTCTACTGGAAAGGATACAATATTACAAATCCTCTATTATTGTCCAATGGCTAATCGCAAAGAAAGTTTCTGATACTTATTTATGCTATTTGAAAGCGGCAGAAGTGTTAAGTGAATGGAAATAAAACATATTGATCACCAGTTCTCTGTGGCAGAAAACTACATTTCAGAAGGCGGGAAAGAGAAAAAGAATCTAGTCTGCAGGAAGGAATAGTTCTGAAGGGTAAGAAGCACAGAAGAAGGGAGAGAGTTTACAGTGAGACAGGGCTGAAGGAGGAAATAAGATCTGGTGATGTGAGAATTGCTGGGAAGGAGGGAGTTCTTGTTACATATGCCAATTATTTTTACAAAAAACTGTCAACATGGCAAGGCAGAGCTGGATGCAGAAGATATCTCAGAAGAGAGTTTAATGACGACATAAAAAATGCAAGACAGACGATCAGGGAAGAAGAATACACATGAAGATAGGAACCACTATATTGAATCAAACCTGTGATTCATTTAGACCAACATCCTGTCTGCAAGAGTGAGCAGCATCAAATTTTTCAGAACATGCAAAAATCCCCATAGTAAGTAGATGTGGGATAATCTGCCCTCTATGAAAGTCTCATCCTAATTTATATTAGCTAGAAGTTACCAAATCCTAAAGCGTGATGTTTTATATTCCTTCTAAAGTTGTTCGCATTATCTGCTGTAACACTGGAATACAGCAAAGACAGAGAAGTCTTCCAGGAGAGGAGAGGAGAGGAGAGTTGAGGAAAAAGGAAGTAGACCTAAAATCATAGAAGTCAACATAATCACAGGGCTTCCTCCAAAGACTGGGAGCAGCATAAGAACAGGAATGAGGCAGAAGTTACTAGGGGAAGGAAGCCAAAGATGGAATTAGTGAGGCAGCAAAGTAGAGTCATTGGAGAGAGTGCCAAAACGGGAATCAGGTAGGGATGTGTCAATTGCAGGGTGCAATCCAGACCAGTGAGAGGTTGTGTCACTGCCTGCCCTGTAACCCTACCTGCTTCACAATATTTTCCTGTCATAGCTCCCAAACTGGTCCACTCACAAACAGTATAACAGCATGCATGTTACACCCTGGGTGTTTGTGTACAGCTATAGCCTTTGCCCAGCAGCTTTAACCCCAGCAGCCTTTCAACAACAGTCCAGTCACACACTCACCATGGTTACTACTTGCAGGGTACCCCAACAAACTCCCAATCCTGAGTTTTCCATAAAATGTATGTTCTGCACTGTCCAGCTCTCACCTGGGCAGTTCAGATATGGGAGGTCCTCGTTCCCCATAAGGGGCAATATTCAACATTTTGCAACTTTAATTGGAGTTACCAACCAGTTCAGTTAAAACACAATACTGGGTAACTTTATATTAAAAATAAGATAAGTTTATTTAACTAAAAAGGGATAGATTTTAAGCGAGTACAAGTATAAGGTATTAAAGTCAGAAACGATGACCAGAGAAATAAAATACTTTCCAGTAGCTAAAACTTGACAAGTGAGACTTGGTTCAAGGTCAAAGCCTTTCCACAGATTCCCAACAACATTACTGACCAAACTGTCAGGTCAGTATCCCTCTCAAAGTCAAAGGGCTGGTTCCTTCATCTTGTTAGGTGAAAGAGGGGGGCAGAGGGCTTGGGGTGTTTCCCTCTTATAGTCCAGTCACCCTTTGAAGTGGATTCTTCAGAGGATTACCTCTCAAAGCAAAGTTTATTCGAACAGTAAAAAAGGTGACATGGAGTCCGGCGGTTAAGGTGGCTCCATAGGCTTTCCTCTCCCCTGTGTGTGCTGAAATAGACATCTGTCTTGTCTGCTGCAATTCCCCCCACCCGATGCCTCAAGTGCCCTTTTTACTACTCACAGGTAAACTGAGGTAAGCATACATTCCTTTGTTTAGGATAGACCTGTTTAACAACTTTTGCCTAGTCAGGGCTGTGTGGGTTTGAATGTGTGCTAACATCCTACAAGGGGAAGTCATAACTTTATATGTAACCTTGCTACATATGTTTCCCCATGATGATGTTGACCAGCAAGTTAGTTTTCAAATGATACTTCACAAGACATATTTTGTACAAAGATTATTACAATGATGTGAATACAGGGGATGAAAGACCATGAGTCAGAGAGACCCGCAGAGAATTAAGAAATGTTGACAGAATCCACAGAAGGAAGGACAGGGGAGAGAGAGAAAGTGGGGAGCAATCAAGTACTGATCAGAATGAGAATACAGGGATCATGTTCAAGAGAGAACTGAACTGTATTTGGTGAAGATCACATCAAATTCATTAATACAACAGCCAGTCGAATGCCAGTGATCCCACAAGGATGTTAGAGAAAGGCACTGAAGGGTGGCAGGATATTGGCATGAAAATTGAAGTTTCTCTACATGTGAGGAGGGATTGAGTCAAGTTGTTGAGTCAAAGAATCAGCATTGCAGTGGTGCAGCCTGCACCCATATTAATGCTTAGCACTTTAGGTACTTTCTGAAATCATCTTAAATAAATTGTCACCTATAAAACACAGCTGTTACAACTCTTCCTCTTGTTTTTCTCACTGCATGGAACAACAGTCTGGTTAACCCATCCAAGCACACAGTTGCTGCTCTCTGCTCCTGATGCCATTCTGGCTTGGTGTTAAATTCATGTGGCCTCACACCACTGAGATCTGAAGATGGTAGTACCTTTCTTAAAAATTAACTTGGTGTTTGTACACATTTTCTTTTTCTTCTTCAAATGAATGTAATAATCAAGAAAGGCAATACAGCAACTGATCTGGAGACCAAATTCCTCTATTTACCTACATGACAAGTACAGTCTGGACACCTGCAATGCAAGCTTCCTTTTACTGCTTTTTTATCATATACCACCTCACCAGTGTATTTTATTTCTGTTTTCATAATCCCTAACACTGAATGCAAACAAGCCTTTGGCCCCACTTTCAGACACAGAGGCACTAATATTACTTATCAATAGATACAATAGATTTGATATTGCCGCCACAAGGCACAAGGGAATGAATCACATCAAGCTTTGGAAGGCGCTGGTCATTTAGATCTCTCCCCCAAAAGAGCCTGTTGTCATGGTTAAGTGCTCTAATGGGAAGGGGAACAAAGAGTTTAATACTACCTATTAGGGTGACCAGATGTCCTCATTTTATAGGGACTGTCCTGATTTGGGGGGCTTTTTTCTTATATAGGCACCTATTACCTCCCACCCTGTCCCGATTTTTTACACTTGCTATCTGGTCACCCTACTACCTGTAATAATAATAAAGAAAACCTAAATACAGATGCATCTCCATTTCAGATGCCTAAAAGATACCTCAGGTGTCCAACTTTATTGCATAACATGTAGTTACCAGCAGGTCAGTGTTCTCACTCTTTCAGACTGTTCATACTACATCTAAAACTCAAAAGTACTTGTCAAACAACATTGGTAGTGTTAATCAGTGCAACTTAGAGTTATCATGAAGTTTAGGTTTTGTTTTTTTAAACCGAGACATAACACATTTTGAGAACCACTGCTTTAGGTCATTCATATTACAAGGAACAATTGCGAGAGATGCTTGTGTATTCCCTCGGATGGTGAAATATAAACACACATACACTTGCATAGGGATTAAAGTAAGGAACTGGGAGTTGGGAGATCTAGAACACAATGTCTAAAGGCCTGATTCTCAATTTATACTAAGGCCCCTTTCCAGTGCTGTCAGCACTGTCTAAAGGCTGCTTTACGCTGCCCAAGTGGTACAAAGGGGACTATATATGAATGACAGAATAAAGCATTAAGGCCGAAAGAAGCCTACTGGGTCAGACCAAAGGTCCATCTAGTTCAGTATCCTGTTTTCTGACAGTGGCCAGTGCCAAGTGTCCCAGAGGGAATGACCAGAACAGGAAATCATCAAGTGATCCATTCCTTGTTGTTCATTCCCAGCTTCTGGCAAACAGAGGCTAGGGACACCATCCCTGTCCATCCCAGCTAATAGCCATTGATGGACCTATCCTCCATGAATTTACCTAGTTCTTTTTTGAACCCTTTTATAGTCTTGGCCTTCAAAACATTCTCTGGCAAGGAGTTCCACAGGTTGACTGTGCATTGTGTGAAGAAATACTTCCTTTTATTTGTTTTAAATCTGCTGCCTATTAATTTCATTTGGTGACCTCTGGTACCTGTGTTACAAGAATTAGTAAACAATACTTCCTTATTTACTTTCTTCACACCAGTCATGATTTTATAGGCCTCAATCATCTCTCTCCTTAGCTGTCTCTTTTCCAAGGTGAAAAGTCCCAGCCTCGTTAATCTCTCCTCACATGGCAGCTGTTCCATACCCTTAATCATTTTTGCTGCCCTTTTCTGAACTTTTTCCAATTCCAATATATATATTTTTGAGATGGGGCAACCACATCTGCACACAGAATTTAAGATGCGGGCATACCATGGATTTATATAGAAGCAACATGATATTTTCCGTCCTCTTATCTATCACTTTCAAATTATTTTCAGCATTCTATTCCTTTTTTGACTGCCGCTGCACACTGAGTGGATGTTTTCAGAGAACTATCCACAATGACTCCAAGATCTCTTTCTTGAGTGGTAACAGCTAATTTACACCCCATCATTTTATATGTATAGATGGGATTATGGTTTTCCAATGTGCATTACTTTGCATTTATCAACATTAAATTTCATCTGCTATTTTGTTGCCCAGTCACACAGTTTTGAGAGATCCTTTTGCAGCTCTTCACAGTCTGCCTGGGTCTTAACTATCTTTAGTAATTTTGTATCATCTGCAAATTTTGCTACCTCACTGTTTACCCATTTTTCCAGATCATTTATGAATATGTTGATTAGGACTGGTCCCAGAACAGGCCCCTGAGGGACACCACTATTTACCTCTCTCCATTCTGAAAACTGACCATTTATACCCTACCCTTTGTTTCCTATCTTGTAACCTGTTACCAATCCACCAGAGCACCTTCCCTCTTAGCCCATGGCAGCTTACTTGGCATAAGAGCCTTTGGTTAGGGACCTTGTCAAAGGCTTTCTGAAAATCTAAGTACACTACATCCACTGGATCCCCTTGTTCCACATGCTTGTTGACCCCCTCAAAGAATTCTACTCAATTGGTGAGGCATGATTTCCCTTTACTAAAACCAAATGGACTCTTCCTCAACAAATTATGTTACCTATATGCCTGACAATATTGTTCTTTATTATAGTTTCAACCAGTTTGCCCGATACTGAATCGGGCTGACAGGCCTGTAATTGCTAGGATCACTTCTGGAGACCTTTTTAAAAATTGGCATCACATTAGCTATCCTCCAGTCATCTGGTAGAGAAGCCGATTTAAATGACACATTACAGACTACAGTTAGTAGTGCTGCAATTTCACATTTGGGTTCCTTCAGAATTCTTGGGTGAATACCATCTGGGCCTGGTGACTTATTGCTGTTTAAGTGTTCCAAAGGTTCACCAGTTGTCTTAAAAATGTAAGAATCAAAAAGGGTGATTCAGAAGTATAAAATTGAAACTGCAACATGAAGAAAACTACACTATTAAAATTTCTAATAATGTTCGTTTAAGATGCAATTTGTTTGGAACATAAAGCAACGTGATACTCAATGGGAAAAATGCAGAGCAAAGAATAGAAACTGTACAGCCACTGGCATTTGAAAGAATTTAAGATCATGACTTATGCACAAAGTGAGCATTGTTTACTCTGCTCTGGGGGTTGTACAAAGATGTCTTTTTTTAATAAGATTGAGCCATATTTTCCATACCAACACAAAATTATATTTCCAGAACTGAGGTGGAAAATGAACAATCTTCTCCACATATTTCCTTGGATACTGAATATATTTATTAAAAAAAGCTGTCTCCTCTGCAAACCATTAGTGAATTTTAAAAACTAGCACAGCAAGTTCTTTATCATAGCATGAGTTTGACTTCTAGCTAAAAATATCCATGTGGGGCTCCCTATACCAGTGAAAGAAAACAGAGCAAACAACTCCCATCTTGCTGAACAGCTGGCATGTATTTTAACTCCCTGGCAACATTTCCCAGATATATCAGGATTCTGTCCTTAATCTCAAAGAGCCCTTCTAGTCCATACAATAAAAAGACAGTATAAACTGTAGTATGTTTTTATAGAAACATCTACGTACACACACTGGGTCTCACTTGCTAGAAAACTACATCAATTTTTATCCAATTGAGTAACTTTCAATTCTATAATACCTCATGTTGCATTAACCATGTCACTCCCCTTCCCATACAGAATTTTTTTTTTGTTAGGAAAAAAACATCATCATCTATATTAGAAAGGGATGGCCCATAATAATCCAAATTTTACTACAGAATATTTTATATCTATTTAAATCTCACTGAGCTGCAGGAACTTACTAGTCTACCTTCTGTACATAAGGTTAAATTTCAAACTGCAGGACTGCACCACGAGTGGGGATTCAGCTTAAATTATTACAGCTTTTGAATATCCAGGGGACAGCTCAAGGCAATGTGTTCTTTAACACTCCACTGTTGCCTACTGTACAGCCAAAGAATTTCCTCGTCATTGTACTAACACAAGATGTCGTCATAGAACTCTACACTTGAAATTTCAAAGCGGCAGCGCTTTGAAGTGTGAGTGTAGTCAGAACGCCAGCGCTGGGAGAGAGCTCTCCCAGCGCTGCACGTAAACCACATCCCTTACGGGTGTGGCTTGCAGCGCTGGGAGTCGCGATCCCAGTGCTGCAGCACTGATTACACTGAGGCTTTACAGCGCTGTATCTTGCAGCGCTCAGGGAGGTGTTTTTTCACACCCCTGAGCGCGAAAGTTGCAGCGCTGTAAAGTGCCAGTGTAGCCATGGCCCCAGAGTCAACATTTAGGTTCCTCTTCATACACTAATGCCCTGAAGTCAACTTGCAGATACCCACTGAGTTCTACAATAGTACATAGTCAGCAACACTTACAGTGAAGAGGGATGCCAACACTCAGAGAGCAGCAGTAACGTGAACATAAATCAGAACCCCAGGTCTGCAGTTAGAGAAGGTAGTAAAAGTTAGGGGAAAAATTATAATGGAGAGAAAGTGTGCAATTAAATCTACTTTAACTTACAGGTACTTATAAAACAGATTCACAGATTCTAAGGCCAGAGGAGATCATTGTGATCACCTAGTCTGACCCCCCCCGGTATAACATAGGCCAGAGAACTTCCCCAAAATAATTCCTAGCGCATATCTTTTAGAAAAATATCCAACCTTGATTTTAAAAGGTCAGTGATGGAAAATTCACCACTGTTCCAATGGTTAATACTCTCACCATTAAAAATTTACACAGTTTTCAGTCTGAATTTGTCCAGCTCAAACTAACAGCCACTGGATTGTGTTACAACTTTTCTGTGCTAGACTGAAGAGCTCATTACTAAATATTTGATTCCTCATGTAGGTACTTATAGACTAATCAAGTCACCCCTTAACCTTCTCTTTGTTAAGCTAAATAAGCTCAAGGAACTCAATCACTATAAGACATGTTTTCTAATTCTTTAATCATTCTTACAGCTCTTCTCTGAATCTTCTCCAATTTACCAACATCCTTCTTGAATTGTGGGCACCAGAACTGGACAGTATTCCAGCAGCAGTTGCACCAGTGCCAAACACAGAGGTAAAATAACCTCTCTACTCCTCCTCAAGATTCTATAGTTTATATATCCCAAGATCCCATTAGCTCTTTTAGCCACAGCATCAAAACTGGGAGCTCTTGTTCAACTGATTATCCACCATGACCCAGTCTTTGTCAGAGTCACTGCTTCCCAGGATAGAGCCCCTCACCCAGTAAGTATGGCCTACATTCTTTGTTCCCAGGTGTATACATTTACATCTAGATGTATTATAAATACAGATTTTTTTTCACCCTGTTTATCAAGCGACTCTCTTCCTTTCATTCACTCACTGAACAGTTATGTTGATTCATCATAATAATCAGTCAGTTTAGATGAACAAGCCACCTCTTATTCCCCCACCCCTGCCACATCCGTCCCCATCCATCCCTCCCAGACTGTCTCCGTCTTTACATCCTGAATAACCAGGGGCCTGCTGTCTCATTGATTTGTGTATGTAATTGCCATTACAATAATGGCAGCTTATATATACACAAAACCAGGGAAGAACAATTAGCCTCAACTAACAGTGGATTTAGAAACTTTCTTCCCCCCACTTTCATGTAAGCCAGCAGCAATATTTGACTTCATGGAGGGAAGATTTCTCTAACTTATGAAATTCATGTCCCTCTTTAAATATTGCTAAAGTAGATCTGTTAGAATTTACTTTTATTTCCAGCTCGAAAAATACTTAATTCATTTGCTCTTCAGATGACAGATAAGCCTATTCCAGAGGAAACTGAAATCCCTGGGTTCTGCTACAAGAGGTTTCTCCTTTTCTCTCCTTCCAATTGACACACTTTTGCAAGTTACTCAGCATGAACCCTGATTTCTAAGTGTTTCCCATTTGAACTGCTGTCTTTGCATATAGACGAAAGCATCCCAATCTTTGGGATGATAATACACAGTTATTCATTTCCTATATAACAGAGGCTAATAAAAATATTTTTTTAATAAAATCATAAACACCTCCACTCTTGCATGGCTTTTCTCTTCAAAGTATCTGACATACTATTCATCAACTCCTTATACTTTCATACTGGCCCTTATTTTTGCTTTTGACAGGATACCATCCACCTTGGACAAAGATTTGAAATGGCCCTGCCTACTTTTCTTTATTTACACATTATCCCCCGACACATTTTGTTACCCTACTATCCACATTTCCTAAGCCCCTGAAGTTTCCTTGATCTCGTTCCCAAAGCAACACTCTCCGATAGTGAAGGGCTGTAACATCACCACTGAAGACTTTACAAACACACAGTGATTTCTGACCTGACAAGTTTTACTGGGAATCAAACCAACTCTGAAATGGAGCAGTTAAGAGCAACATACAATTGTGTCAGACAATTATTTGATGCTGTTTCAGTTGAAACAGATCCGATATAAAGCACCATATATGGCAGCTATCTAAAAAGTGCTGGTTATAACACTGGTCTACAATTTTTGAGAAGTCATCTGCTTCCGAGATAAAATGTGATATTTATTATGTATTTTGATGTGCTGAATTCAAATATGACAAGTAAAACAACTGTTTGGCTACTGTTTCTAAGATATTTAAGTTTTTACATTTTATGTCTATGTATATTGTGTAAATAGTAGAGTTTTAATCATAAATTGTAAACCTAGGTCTTTTCATGTGTTTATGGTTGCTTTACATGATAATATTTCACCTGTCCTGTTTATGTAACACTTTAAAAATCAGCAAAAGGGTTATATAAATAAAGTGTATTATGAAACAAAAGGCAAAAAACTATTATGCACATAGTTTAGTCCTATTCAGTGTCTACTCGGTGCTTCTTGGCTTACCTCTTGTATTCATTAAATGGAGCATCTCTTGTCACTGTCCAGCAATAGTCTGCAAGCATTGATGGGCTCCATTTGCCCTGATAGCCTGCCAGCAGATTCCACTGCTGTAGTCTGGAGCCCAACAGCTCTGCCTTACTCTTGGGTAGTTCCAAATCCCTGACAAGGTCATTCAGTTCACCTTGTATTATAAGGTGTGGTTCAGAGGAGGAGGATGGGAGAAAATGTGGGTCCTGTGACATTGATGGTTCAGGACCAGAAGTTTCATCCTCATCCTCTTCCTCGTCTGACTCAAGTGAGAATGATTCTGGTGCATCAGGAACCGGCAGGCCTTCTCCGTGGGGTACTGGGCGTATAGCTGATGGAATGTTTGGATAATGCACAGTCCATTTTTTCTTCTTTGACACATCTTTCCCAACTGGAGGCACCATGCAGAAGTAACAATTGCTGGGATGATCTGTTGGCTCTCTCCAAATCATTGGCACTGCAAAAGGCATAGATTTCCTCTTCCTGTTCAACCACTGGCCAAGATTTGTTGCACAAGTGTTGCCGCATATGTGTGGGGCCCACCTCTTGTCCTGATCTCCAATTTTGCAGTCAAAAGAAAGGTGATAGGCTTTCTTAACCATAGTGCTTATACTGCGCTTTTGTGATGCAAAAGTCACTTCACCACAAACATAGCAGAAGTTATCTGCACTGTTCATACAAGTACGAGGCACTTTGGCTCAACAGAAATGTGTCCCTTTGCAAAATCAAACACTGACAAATAAGAGAGCACGACACTGTATGATTTCTAGAGCTGATATAGGGCAATTTGTTCAGCAGAGTGATGTAAGCTTTGTTATGGTTGCATCATCCATGACTTCTAGGAATAACATGATGCAATTCATAGCATGTGTGACACAATACCAGCTTCAGATTGCATCATTCATTGTTTTGCTTAACAAGCAAGTACTGTCCAAACCCAGTCATAGATTTATTCATAGATCCAGTCAAAGATGTATTTTAGTCATTTCTGGTTTAAATTGAGATCCCTTCCCTTTATAACTCACTTATCCTCCGCCATTCCCAAGTCAAGGGTCGTATATATTGACCCAATAGCATATCTTGAAAACTAGAGCCAATCAACAATTTTAAGCATCATTTTCGTTCTCAGTGACCCAGAATTAGTAAAGTTGGACTACATTTATTTCAGAAGCATTTTGGCTGTAGAGCAGTGTAATCAGCTCAACTGCCTGTAGGGCAGGTAAACACTGAACATTTAATAGTAAGCTAACATGGCTCTTTATAAGATCTAGATAGAAAATAGTCAATTTCATTAGTTACAAAATATGGGGGGGGGGAGAGGAAGAAACTTTCATAGTAAAGCTGTATAACACTGTTGCCAGTTTGATTTTTCTCCTTTTTTTGTTTCTTTGTTTTCTAAACATATTTTCTGTACTCCTTACAGTTGCATATATTTTTATCTTATCTAATACTTGACTGCTGATTAGGACCCCAGTGGACTTGTGTTTATTAATCATACTCCCAGGCGCACATTTGTTAAGAATTCATGCATGCATTTCACAAGGACTGGCAGCATCTGCCCAGAAGAGGATTAGAAATGGAATTGCAGAGGTGTTCTGACTCTGGATTTAAGTGAATCGAAGGCATGTGCTTTCTCGTAACTAATTCTAGCTGGGACTACTAATTAGCATCATAAGCACTATGGACTTACTCTCTTTCAGCTATAAAAATATTCCTATATACACAGATTAAAATTTCACACATATCAGAAACTGTTATGGAAGTATGCATTCTGCAAACTGCATAACAACTTACAACAGATGGTTACTAAATAATTCCATGTAGAACTCCAGAAGAGATTCTGTTTGCTACATGTGACTAAAGTGAAAGCATTGCTCCTAGATTATCAGGAGGTACTAATGAATTTCATATTTCTTTCATAACTACCACCACAGGGAACTTGGTGTGAGACCCTCCCAAAGCCATTAATGGAATTTCATAACAGAGGATTCATAGATTGGATGTAAACCTTTAGAACTTTAGTTTAGGTATTATCTGACTGTTTCACAGCTATAATTTATTGGCTGAATGCTGCAAAATCTAATAGAATAAATTAATCTGATGGTAGTGTTTACAAAAGAGCTACTATATAATTCAATTTTAAAACAACAGTTCATGTGCTTAACATAGCTGAATTTCATTTTCTAAATTGTTCTAAAAGATTTGTAGGGAAGATAATGGGTCCAATTCACTGAAGATACATACAAGAACCTCCTCGCACCCCCCAAAATCTGCATCACAATCCCCTCCCCCCATGTTGTGACCTGTATAAGCAATACATCAACCTCAATGCTCAGGAAATTCAGGAGATTTCAAAGTCTGATGATTTTAAATCAATGATAAATTTTGGGTTCTGAGTTTTGAGCCTCTGGAATATGTTTGGGTCAGGTTTCAAGCTTTCCTCTGCAACTATGAGGGGTAGATACTTACTTCTTGTAAAAGGGAAAATGGAGTTTCACATAAAAATATAATGATTGGAGAGAACTGATTAAGAAATAAAACAAGATCTCTCTAGATTTGCAATAAAATTGTAATAATCAGCAATCCTATATAGGCCACAACAGTAATCCCAATGATTGATGAAGCACAGAGACTGCTTAAAAGTCATAAAAGCTAGTCTTTTTTTTTTTTTTAAATAAAAAACTATCCATTTTCTCACGACATAACTCCTAGTTGTCAAGGAGGCAGGGAAATGCAGAAAGGTATTTAAAAATGTGTTTAAAAGAACCTGGATTATTCTTCATTTTATCTATTTTTATACCAGTACAGATTCTCTAACCCAGAGGTCAGTAATCTTTCAGAAGTGGTGTGCCAAGTCTTCCTTTATTCACTTTAATTTAGTTTCACGTGCCAGTAATACATTTTAGTGTTTTTAGAAAGTCTCTTTCTATAAGTCTATAATATATAACTAAACTATTGTTGAATGTAAAGTAAATAAGGTTTTTAAAATGTTTAAGAAGCTTCATTTAAAATTAAATTAAAACGCAGAGCCCCCCGGACTGGTGGCCAGAACCTGGGCAGTGTGAGTGCCACTGAAAAATCAGCTCACATGCCACAGGTTGCCTACCCCTGCTCTAACCTGATTAAGACTATATAATAGCATTAAGACACATTGCCTAGGAAGCATCAGGTTTCCCCTAATCAGCTCTGTGCACAAACTTTTTTGTCTGGTTGGCTTTAGGCCTGCGTGGAGATGAAGTCTTTTCAAATACATTTTTGCTTTTACCTTCCTTATCTTCCTCCAACTCATCACAACAGAATAATGCACTTAGATTTGTAATAGCAGCGACTAAAAATAGTGAACTCCCCCTAGTCTTCTGATGTCAGCAGCAGCAGAGATGCTGAAGCAGTGTGCAGTTTCAGTAACACAACTGCAAACACCACATACTTGGAAAATGGTTTTCAAACCCATAATGGCTAGTTGCTGAATATTATTTTTAAATGGAAATTTAAATACTGCAGAAATTGATGGCTCAGCCCCCTCCCCTCTCTCTTTTTCTAAGCTATTTCTACCCCTCCAATAAAGAGAGAATTTTCCCTAGCATTGGCATGTCTGCTTCTTGCTGTGGGATATTTTTATAGTGTTTTTGTTTGGAAAGCAACTGTGTCTGTATTCTGTCAAAAACCATTTTATCTTTAATTTAAAATTATGTAATAAACAGAACTGTCGATAGCACAAATTAATCCTATTTTGATCTTCCAAAGAAAAATAATCAGGTTAGCTATATACCTGTTTCAAAATTGCCTCTAGAATCTACCAACATAGGCACAAAATCTAATTGCCTATCTACTACCATGGTAGATTATAAGAATGGACCAGCTAATATTTTACTCACATATATAGAAAATGTCAACTCGCTCAAGTACAGTATTGGTGTAATGCATACTGCAGCTCACAAGGCTCAAGAATCATTTTTCTGAAGCTAGAAACCTCTAAACATTCTTATCTGTTCTGAATTCAACCTCAGCCAAAGAAAAATTGGCCAAATTTACCCCCTTTTTTCCCCATAGCTACCAGAAAAGGGGTTCATCTGCAGTAGTTTCTTTCAAATGATTAATTTTTCCCTCAATAAGTACAGTTAACCTTTAGGAAATAATCATGAGAAACTTCCCCCAAAGCCTATCAACAGATGGTAAAAATTCCAAAGAACAAAGTCATGTAAATACATCACTGAAGACCATTACACCAGTGCTAAACCATATAGAAGTTTCCAGCCTAAACAAACCATTAATACCTTTTATCAATTTTTTGGGTTAAGGGGTTCAAAAGGTATCAGATTTAAAATTTAGCACAAATTAATTCATTTATCAATAAATATGGCCAGCAATTTCTTTAGAGACTGTTTAAAAATGCATTTTATCACCAACAACTGCTTGCTAACTAACCAGGGCTTAGCAGCATTGTGTCTGTAAGTCCAACTGACTGTATGAGTAAGACAAAGACATAAGGCTGTTACTCAATAATTCGATAATTGAGTCAAAGGAAATCACTATTTCAAATCCTGTCCTTTCTAGATTACAATCTTTCCAACAACTTCATTCACATGGAGGACTAGGAATTGTTTTGGTGTACAAAAGCATTTCACTGGATCCTTCTGTTCAGAAGTTAACTTTTTAACCCTTTTATTTCTTAAACTATTATCAAGCCAGCGTTTGGTGGCTAGCAACCAGCACAATTATGGACCAACACGAATAGCAACAGATGGGACAAGAAGCATAAACTAATTTAATAACTTAGACGTTTGAGTAATATAACATACTTGAAAAATTGAAGGTATTTGAAAAAAGTAATTTAAAAAAGGGGCACCAAGTCATTTGAACCCATGTACAGGAGGGCATAATTATTGTATAAAAGTATCTGAGCTTTTATATTCTGCTTCCTCTACTTGCACAGAACTCTCAGAATCATTGGAGAACCAGGCATATAGAGAGAAGAGTAATAGAATTAAGATCCACCATATTGATGCAATTAATAAAACAAACAGCTATTTTTTTCAACTCTATGTGAAACAAAGAATGAAAATCAAGTTTTCCAAACATAAAAAGGGACAACTGATATTCCCAATTCTAAAAGTGATATTTTAGACAACAGAAAGCACATAAAACACTAAGTCTCATCATGCATTTTTTGGTGATAGATAGATAGATAGATAGGAAGGATTCTAAAATTTAAATAGAAATATAAATTCTGGTTGGTAGAAGTATTTCTATGATATAAGCAGGGATTTACACTTTTTATCTAAGACCTGATTCTGCAGTCCTTATTTGAGAAAATTACAGGTTAGGATGGACCAGTGTGCGGTTTTAGTAGCTGGACAGTCAAAAATGCTACATTAAAAGAGTAACTATACAAACAGACATTTGCTTGAAACTCAATGTTTTGGTCAGCAAACAGACCATCTTCAGGAAATAATTAAAACTACTAATAGATTGTTTCTTCCTAGCTCATTACAGCTAGGTCAATGACAACATTAATTTTCAAAGCTACAGTTATTTCAAGTTGTTAAGTTGCCTGTAAATATGCCTACAGGGCTAAACAGAGTAAGTTTTATTAGTTGCACTTTTTAAAAAAATGAAATGCACTTGCTGATAGATGTTTTAAGAGGTATTAATGAAACAAGCTATTTTACTGATTTACAGCAAAAATATAGCAGCCAGAATTCAAGTCATAATTCACCAAAAGCAATATGACATGCTTCAGGCCCAAGGAAATTGTAAGAACAGCTGAAATGGTATCATATAGCCATTCAAACTTAAAAAAAAAAATCAAATAAGCATGAACAAGGAACTTAAAGATTTCAGAAGTACAGTTATAATGCAATATTTTTGCATGTTCTCACATTACTATTACGTGCTTGCTCTTTTGCTGGAGCAACGAAAACTTGATTTGCATGCCCTAAGTCTTATAAACACGAGAAATAACCCTCTCTTGTTCTACCTCTATGAACTATTTACCCCTCTTTTAAATATCAGTTCTTAATGACTTAATAATAATAAGAACAGACTTTCTACAAGGCCATAATTTTATACCTGTTCCCAAAAGATTCATATATAAGCTGGATATATTGGACTTGAAACAGATCCATCTATAAATCCAATTTTATTTTCTTCTGAGGTCCCTTCCTACCCTGATATTCCATGATTCTGCTAATCTAATAATCATAAATCAAATAATTATATTTCCATTTATAGTCTCGCATTCCAGAAAGTGTTTATGTTAATACATAAGTGTGTTCACTTATAAAAACTAGGAATTAAATTGTATTACTTTGGAATATATGGCTTGATTATCAATGGTGTTGAACGCTTGCAGTCCCTAACCAAGGGTATGGTTGTTATGGGCATTCAGGCCAATGATCCTCCCCTTTTTGCCATTTCATATATCAGATTCCTCTTGGCTTCCCAATTCCCCAAAACAGAAGAAAAGTAATTTTATGACAGCAGTCATGTCCTGTAAATTGCACATTACTGTATTTTCTTCCTCAATGATCAATCTCTCATCTATTTATATTCCAGATTTTGTTTCTGTTGAAACAAACGTATACACTACTTCCATCTACATAGTAAAGCATTACTACACTGGCCACTCAAATTTTAAAGAAAAAAACCTCATTAACTATCATGGATTTAACTATAAAGGTAAGAAAGGAAGATAAGCAAAAAGACAGAATTACCACAGCATTAGAAATGACACAGAACTGAAAATGCCTACAACTAAAATAACTGGTCTGCACCAATGGTATGTCATATCAGCAATATCAAGAAAATAAAAAGCAAATTTTCTTATCTGTGACACTAAAAGGATTTTAGATTGTTAAAACAGACAATTTTAAAAACTGGTTTTGTTTTCTCATACTGAAGGTTTCTGTCCACTTCGTGCATTTCACATTGGACAATTAACAAAGACCTGAACAATTAGCTTCTCTTTTCCCAATAATCAGTTAATTTCCTGGCCCTGATACATTAGCACATTGCAGCAACACTTGGGCTGCAGACTACTGAGGAATATTTCTTCTAGGTAGTTAAACATTTGTTAGATAGCACCAGTAACTAGAGTTTTAGGGTCCTGAGAATTTTCTAGTCTGTTGCCAACATTTACATGGACAGTGATATGAATAAGCAGGTACTGACTTGCTTCTAAAGAAATTCCTTTCATAACATTCTAGAAGAAAATTACAGCTACACCCATTAAATAAGCCCAATATGAATTCCAAGTATCTTGTGGCACCTTAGAGACTAACAAACTGCCACAAGGACTCCTCATTGTTTTTGCTAACAGACTAACCCAGCTACCTGTCTCCAGATAGCTTGTTTTTCTTAACACCTAATACAAAGACACATGCTTTTGTTATCTAGCCATTTGAATAAAATATTCTTTACATCAAAGACAGAATAACTTGTTTCACGGCAAGAGAAAAGTTATTTGATTCTTTTGGTTCACGCACGGTTCATAGTTTTGACAAGGTGAATGCCTGTTTTCATCTCCAATTAATCTCATCGTCCAAACTGTTAGGGTTTGTTTGTTTGCAAAACTAACTTTTCACTCATTTTGTTTCCACAAATGCTAACTATAATCAACATGTTTGTTTACATGACATTTCATCACATGAACTCTACGTCGGGTTACACACCATAAGAGCATTGGATAGAGAGAGACACCGAAGCAAGTTATAGCTGATGGACCCAATCACTACGAAATCTGCGAGCCAACCAGCGTTGCCTGGAGTGTTTCTTTCAAGTCTGTTTCCCTTGCAAGATGATTTGTGTTTAGAAACAAGCATTTATTGCGTTTGATTCCAAAGTGATTCCACCAGTCAGCTTAGTCACAATTGCAGCCCCTTTCAGCGACCCAGAGAGCTGCCTAGTCCCGAGGCGCAGCCACAATCGTTCCCAGGTATTACCTTGCAAAAGCTAAAGTTCCACAATGGCCCTTTGTTGAGCTGCACGTTGCTGAGGTGGTGGATATGCCCTGTTCAAGGTGCTGTGTGCACCTACTCCTCCCCTCCCCCTTGCAGTCAGCGGAACTTCCACTTTCCACTCCGCGCAGACCCGGATAACCTCGCCAAGGGGGTAGAGGCGAGCAACTGCCTGCAGCTCGGCAACAGCAAGGGAAAGCTCACGCGAGCCAGCAGCAGAGCGCGGCTGCCTGCACACACTGGACTCGGGCTGCGGCCCTCACACGTGCCATGAGTTGCTGCTCTTACTCTGAGGGAGGCAGGGCTGCCGCTGCCCGCCAGACCCGGCCGTCCACTCCCTTGGCTTGGAGCGCAGCGCTTGGCCGCCCAGGGCAGCTGACTCGGCTCCACGCCGGCCGGGCCGGGGCCGGACTCCAAGCTGGGGGGAAGGCGCGCTCGGCACAGCTCGGCTGCTCTCCTCCCCCCGCCGGCACCTGTTTGCAAAGGGCTCCGGGAGACGTCGCGGCCCCGCAGCCCAGCGCCAGCCGTGCCCCGGGCGCGTGTATCCCCCCTCGGCTCCCCGCGCAGCGGGGCACGTTACAAACCGCACCTTGGAAAACTGCAGCGCGCGGAGCCGTCCCTGCTGCCGCCGCGGGCCGCTCTCCCGCTGGCGCTCCGGCTCGGGGTCGGGCTGAGCAGCGGTTTCCCTCCCAGCTGCTCCGAGGGTTCCCTGCTCCCAGCACAGCCCCAGTCCGCGCCGAGAGCCCGGCCGCGGGGACGGGGAGGCGGAGGCGGGGGCAGGGCAGGGCTGGCCTTTCTTCGCGCTGGAATTTTCCTCTTTCTCCAGCTGGTACGGACTCCGCTTCCCCCGACCCACCACTAGGGCGTGCGGGAGCCCTACAGGTGGGGAGAGCCCAGGCGGGGCACAGCCAGCGAAGGGTTCGGCTGCTACCACCTGCCCGCGTATCCTGCTCGGGGGGGGGGGGGGCTGCAGTTCCCACAGAGGGAGCCCTAGGAGGCTGCTTTGGTGGGGGGTTATAGGCGAGGGGCCCCTCTCATCTGCCCCGTCTTCCCTCCGCACCAGCAGTCAGTCAGACCTAGTCTCTGTTAAAAATACACGTCCCTGCCTGCTCCGCGCAAGCTATAGGACTGAAGGGGGCAAGTCTGCTGCGTTCTCTCTCCGCGCTACAGCCCCTGAGCCCTTTGATCCTTTCAGGCTGGCAAAATGAAAATTAGAGGGCTAGCAAAATTGAAACTGATTCGTCTGAAAGCACCTGGTGTTCTGTTTTTGCCCTGCAAATATAAGACAGACCTGGGCAGGTTTTGCTTCTTGTTATGGCCTAGCATAATGTTGCAATGTTTGGGTTGCAAAAACTCAGATGATAAATAAAAAAAAAATGTTAACTAAAAAGTTATTTCCTTCAATAAAATCTAAATGAGGCCTCCTGGAGACATTGTCAATATAATCACATTTGCCTCTTCCTCACCCCCATTGTTACAAGTAACAACTATTGTTCTGCAACAGATTAGAGGAAAATGTTTTCATTTTGTTTGCATCCTGTGTATGACAACATTTTAATCTTGTTTATGTGAAAGAATTGCTCCATTGCAACCTGCGTTGTGTGACTGAACTGGTCCAACAGTGCAGTGTCTGCACTAGTACTGTATTGTGAGTATCTAACCCATAGAGAGGGCTGTCCTAGCCATAGGATGGACTGGGTCAACCACCATGGGCCCTGAGCTTGGGGAAGGGGTGGAAGCGGGGCCTGGGCTGCAGGGTGGGAGGGTTGTCCCAGGCCCCACATGCCCCTAAGGACGGCGCTGACCATAGATAGGGGTAATGACATAGACCCATAAAATATAATTCATTCAAATGAAGTACTTAGCACTCAATTTTTTCATTGGCTTTTCATTTTTGCCAATACAACAACTAGTTCTAGTAGTAGCGCACCTGGGAATCTTACACTGTCACCTTGATCCCCTTGATCGATCGGTCCTTCAACCCTCATATAGACTGCACCAGTCACAACACGTCTTCCATTCTTCTAGTATCCTGGTCTTTCTCCATGTGCAGCCATGTCTTTTCACAATAAAATCTTCCTATCTCTTCGGAGGTCAGCCGAGTGGTCATTGCAGTTCCTGTGGATATCACTCGGTGACAGCTGCGGTTCATTGATTGTCAGTGAGCCTCATTATATGCCCAGACCATCGTATTTTACTATGCTTGCTCTCAACAATGACATCCTGCTCTCCATTCTGCTGTCTAATCACTTCATTAGGGACTCAGTCCTGGATTGAAATTCCCAGAATTCTTCTTTCCATCACCCTCTCCATGACAGATAGTTGCTGTTCCTCTTTCATTGTATCAAATAATTATTCTGTAAGGAATATTGTAAAATAGAGATTGTCTATATGTTATGCTTTCCCTTTCACTGTGGGTGTTTTTCTCAATTGTATTCTCCTTTTACAATAAAGAGTTCATAGGCCCTATTGCTGCCTGATCAGTCAGACCACAGGTGTGGGGTTACCCACACCTGTATAATCACGTACCAACATTGGGCACTCCCAACTAGTCTGTCTCAGTTCCCCACACCAAAAAATAAATAATTGATGAATCAGATGGGCTCCCATGGCTACTCCATAGCACAGCATCGTGAGAAATAGTATCCAGTGAATCCCTGTGAATTGAAATATGATCCAGGAGTCCATATGGAAGTCTCTCTCCCCATTTGTCTCCTTTGCCAGTCCATCATTTTTTCTTGACAGTTCTGATGACCCCTCAAATTGCCAAGTGCTTGTCCCCTCCAGGGTTGGTGTGAAGGTTGAAAAGGCTTGTCAGGCCACTTAGCCACCATAAAATTTTCCACTCTCTGCCTCTGGAATAGTGCATGAGTGATGCTGGTGGAGCCAGATTTCCATATTCGCTGCCAGGATATCCTGATATGTTACCAATACAAAATAAGCTAATGCACTAGCCAAGTGATTCTTGGGCAGAGCCATCAAGTGGGCCATCCTACTGAAAGTTTCAGCCATTACTGAGGTGTAGCCACTTCTAAGGTGTAAAATAGTAGCTGCTCAACCGCTTAGAACTGAAAATGAAAAATATCGTATGAAATTGATAATTCAGAGGGTGTTTAGATAGGCAGAATGATGACCACAATTAAAATATGGCAAAGTAGTGTAAAAACCCCCACTCTTTGGTAAATTTCATTGGCTCTTTAGTTACAGTAAGTCACAGGACATCATCCAAATGGACAAAACTAAATTTTATGTCTCATTTAAAAGATACAGCACACTGCCCGTCACTAACATCATTCTAGAGCTTTGGTTCAGTACCAGTTTCAAAAAAAAGAATACCATGTACTGAATCACTTACTAGTGCCAATGATAGAAACTCAGTAATGACAGGGAGAAACACAACTATTAATATAAACTTTCAACACCAACATTGTGTGGAAAAAACATAAGGAAACCAGTGTCAACAGTGACACACCCAAGTAGATTGAACCCTGAGGGGGAGCTCCCAGCGGCCCAGCCAAGGAAGAAAGGGTTCACCGGGGAACCCAAGCCAGAAAGAGAAGCGGAAGCTGTGCTTCTCTTCTCACAGTCCAAATTCCCTTCGTTTCAACCCCTGGTTGTTAATCAAATGCAGCATACCACAGGCTGGATGCCTGCAGGCTATTCTTCAAGCAAAGCTTTATTAAAATTATATTAAAAGTAGTTGTTTGAGACAGTTTAGATTTTATTAACCTATGTATCTCATTCTTTAGTGAGGTTCAAGGTGCTGTGCTGACTTCAAAATGCTGCTCATGTAAAAGCTAAGTGAGAATAGCTGCCTTACAGAATGGACACAAGTCTACTATGAAATAACAGCCAGGGAAGACTGGATAAGTGATCTGTTAACTCTATCTGTGTCCCTCAAAGTGAACTCTTTTCTGTTACTGTAAAGCAATAAGTTTAAGACAAGCCCTTCCACTTTCTCAATCTGATTTGGGAAGCTACTGTTTATTAAGTGCTCAGATCATTAGTTGTATAGCTGACATACATTAATGACTTTCAGAATGTTCTGAGGTAACACAATCATTTACTCAAAAGCATTAACCCATGTGACAAGTCCTGGCCTACTGTACTCTTTTAATGTACTACTAGGTAACAGTTCTGATCATTGTTAGCATAACCTTCAAGCACCAGGAACTGTTAATTCCAGTTTCTATTTTGAGCAAAAAATTCATCCTTCTCAGGTAGGTAAGTAAAGTTACATGAAGTTTTCTGAGTGTGGGTCTTTCATGAAGAACTGAAATGAATAAAAATAAGATCCTATTTGTTCTGAATAAACACTAAGCAGCCTGTGGCACTTTTTGTAACAGTAGTTAGTTGTCCAGTTGTTTTTTGAAAAAATCCCCACACCTCCACTAGCCATCGGGCATTGTGTTGATGGTTGCTTTCCTTCACCCCAGAGGTGACTGCAATCCAGTGATGCTGTCTGTAAACACTTTGGGATGAAAGGAGCTTTAGAAATGTAAAATATGGTATCATTTTCATGCAGTTGTGCCCATTATTGCCAGTGGTGAATGCTATTTAAAATATTAAATCTAATAGAACACAGCATTTTTCACTGAATTCCGTTCACAACGTGGGAAAGGTCTATTTAGAATTTCTTTCTTTTAGCATTTACTTGTATATGTAACTTTAATGTTGTGTGCAGTGTTGTAGCCATGTCAGTCGCAAGATATTAAGGAGACAAGGTGGGTGAAGTTATATCTTTTATCGGACCACTTCTTGTTGTTTCAATAAAAGATTCTAACAGAAGGTGGTCCAATAAAAGATACTACCTCACCCACCTTGTCGCTCTAACTTTAATGCTGTCATTTCCTGATTTTGAGATACTTAACTATACCACCTTTACATTCTTAACTACCACATAGTTTTGTGCATGGAAAATAATATAGTACAATGGCTGTTTTGAATAGCATTGTGCAATAGGGGAGTGGAGCATGAAAGAGAAGGGCGTTTCCTATGTTAAATTAATTGTATGGTTCATTACTAAATGAGGTGGAAAGCAGAACTGCCTTATTTTATCAGTACAGAGGAAATGGATATTTAAAAAAAAATCAAACTTTTGGCATCCCAGCAGAATGGCAAAACACTGAACAATTTATAGGGCTCTCTTAGTTTTGTTTAAAAAAAAATAAAAAATCTACAAGTGATTTTACTGTCGAGTAGCCAGTCAGCTTACATAGCATAGCATCCTATTAGAGTTGCCTTTTATCATGTTTGAATTCCAGTAGCTGGGTGGGATTTTTAGTGAGCATGCATATGCATGCACACAGCCACTGAAAGGATTACTATAGGCATGGGGACACATTTTTGCATGCCCATCTAAACTATTAGGTGCTCAGATGAAGAATATTGCACGCTTTAATCATGCATTTATCTATAAATATATAATAGTACTAGTTTGCACTTCTGGAGCACCTTTTACTCAAATAGCTCAAAGCATTGTATAGTTGTTAACAGGCCTAATTACTTTGAAAAGTAGTTAACAATTGTTACTCCTATTTTTCAAATGGAGAAACTGAGGTACTTTCAGGTTAAGCAATTTGCTCAAGATCACAACTAGTCAGCAGTAGAGCCAGGAATAAAACAAATTATCTTCCATTTTATATCACATACTGTTGTATCCCCAGTCCACTTCATTCCCCCTCCCCACATGTGCATGTGCACACAGTCTCACATACACACAGACACACACACACACAGGTGTGAGGCTAGGAGCTGGTTTACACTAGGAATTTACACTGGCATAGTTATGTCTCTCAGGAGGTGTGAAAAAGCTATATCTCTAAGGCCACGTCCAGACTAGGAATTAAAATCGATTTTAGATACGCAACTTCAGCTACGGGAATAACGTAGCTGAAGTCGAATTTCTAAAATCGAGATACTCACCAGTCTGGACGGGGCGCCATCGATGTCCGCGGCTCTCCGCGTCGATTCCGGAACTCCGTTCGGATTGATGGAGTTCCGGAATCGATGTAAGCGCGCTCGGGGATCGATACACCGCGTCCAGACTAGACGCGATATATCGATCCCCGAGCAATCGATTTTAACCCGCCGATGCCGCGGGTTAGTCTGGACGAGGGCTAAGTGATGTAGTTAAACTGACTTAACCTCCCCTGTGGATTAAGGGCCTGATGCTGAAACTTGCTAAAACTATACCTTGCTACCAAACACTTCGCCTGCTGTGGACCATGCTTAGTAACAGACGCCTATGGGTGTACCTGGGTAATAAGACCAGCTCACCCCGTATCATAAACAACAGGCTACCATAAGGTTCTGTACTAGTGCCAACCCTTTTTAATATTTACATAAGTGGCATATCCCCAACTAAATCACAAAAATTTGGATATGCAGATGATCTTGCCATGACAATCCAACCATCAAATCTCCATGACACTGAGAAAGCATTAACTGAGGACCTCCAAAATAAACAATATTTTCAGAAATGGAGGCTCAAACCAAACCCTGAAAAAACAATAGTAAGCACATTCCATCTTGATAATAAGAGTGTCAAAAACAAACTGAAAGTAGCTTTTTGTGGTAAAAATGTGCAACACGATTACACTCCAACATATCTTGGAGTGAAACTTGACCGCACCCTCTTTTTCCATGATCATCTTGAGAATGTAGCTGCAAAGATAAAAACGAGAGCCAACATAATCCAGAAACTAGCAGGTACAACCTTGGGTGCATCAGCATCAGTGTTGCAAACATCTGCAACAACACTTATATATTTAATAGCTGAATATTGTGCATCGGTATGCAGCAGATGCAGCCACACACAACTTGTGGATACACAGCTAAATACAGTGATGCAGTGCATCACGGGAACCCTTAAGACGACTCCAGCACCATGGCTACCTGTCCTGTCTAACATTGTTCCCCTGCTGACATGCCAGACTGCTGCAACATTTCACAAAGCTCAGCAAATCCAGGGAAACAGATGTCTTCCTATTCACCAAGACCTTGACAACTCCATCCCATAACGTCTTAAGTCCAGCAAGCCTTTCTGGGAACATTCGCTTAACTTCATGCAATCAGGCTATGGTCAAGAGGAGGCTTGGAAAGCAGATTGGGCTAAACAAGAATTAAAAACTAAGCATCTTGTGCCAGATCCCATGCAGAAGGTTCCTGGGTTTGAAACTCCACTGTCATCTTGGTCAACTCTGAACCAAATTCAAACTGACCACGGTACATGCGGCTATCTAACGCACAAATGGAAAATCAAGGACTCCCCGGTGTGCAAGTGTGGTTCCCCAGGACAGACCATCGAACATATCACTACCTACTGCCCAATTTATAAATATGAAAGAGGCATTACTGCAATAAATTCTGCCACTCCTGTTGGAGCCATTTGGCTTGATCAACTTCAGGTGAAATTGTAGTTGTTGCTCTACATCAGCTATACAAAAGAAGAAGAACCTCCCGTATAGACAGCACTAGATCAGCAGAAGAATTCTTCCATTGACCTAGCTACGATGTCTCAAGGAGATGGATTACCCTCCCATCGGTGCAGGTAGCGTCTACACTGAAGTGCTACATTTCAAGTGTAGACAAAGAGGTAGAGTGTTGTTAGGGGACAGGACAGTAGAATGACTACAGTGATTGGCATGTTTGATATTTTTATTTGGTTAGTTTTTGGTTTTAGTTGACTTATATTTTGACAGCCTTAGGCATCTGCCCTTTTGAATTCAACTGCAGAGACAGAGCCTATATTTAAATAAATGGCAATCTCTACTTGCCATTAAAACTGTTTGATTTATTGTTATCTTTGTATCTTTCAGATTAGCAGGCTCAAAATTTGATGTACCTTTTAATGGGACTAAGTGCAAACAGAGCAGCCTGAACTAGCATATCCCATGCAGGACTGGGCAATATGTTTTTTTATTTTGTTGCGTACATGGTAGGGCCTTGATCCTACAACTTTCGTGGTGCTGACAGATCCCTGCATGGATTGATTTCCACAGGGCTACATTTGGGTGCAGCATCATGGTCTAGTTTATTGTAGAGCCGCTTATGAGCAACTGGGGGTTGGAGATGGGCTAGGGGGGAGACTGTAAAAAGGACTGATGTGGTTACTCCTACACAAGGAAAGAAAAAATAGGGGGCATAGGAGGGGGAGAGGGGTGCAGGCTCTGCGCTGGGGATGGGGGCTTTGGAGGGGCTGAGGGGTGCAGGCTCTGGGAGGGAGTTTGGGAGTGGGAGGGGGTGCACAGGAGGGGGTGCAGGCTCTGGGAGGGAGTTTATGGGCAGGTGGGGTTGTGTGTGAAGGGGGACAGGGTGCACGTTCTGGGAGGGAGTTTGGGGATAGGAGGGAGTGCAGGGATGAGGGCTGTGGGGCTGATCATGAGGGGTTTGGAATGTGGGAGGGGGCTCAGGGCTAGAGCACGGGGTTGGGATGTGGGGTGAGAACTATGGGGTGGGGCTGGGGATGAGGAGTTCATGAAACAGGAGGGGGCTCAGGGCTGGGGCACAGAATTAGGGTGTGGGGAGATAAGGGCTCTGGGCATTGGAGAGGCTCAGGGCTAGGGCGGAAGGGCAGGGTAAGGGCAGCCTGCCCTGCCATTAGTGGATGGGGGGCACTAGGACTCTGCAGCAGCAGTTGATGCCGGGAGCTGGCAGAGCAGAGTCAGCGTGAGCTGCAGGCTCTGGGGAGGTGAGCGAGGGCAGCAAGTGGGGGCCAGGAGACACTCGGGGGAGGACCGTGGGGGTGGCAGGCAGGGCTGGGGAAGAGACCCGGCCCCAAACATTGGGAAGTGCTGGGAGGTAGGCGAAGGAGTGGGGACGCAGCGCACTCAGAGGGGTGGAGGCGGGGGGCGAGGGGGTGGGAGGTGAGGGGAGCTATGGCAGGAAATAACTCCATGGGCCACGTGTTTGAGACCCCTGCTTTAATGTGTGCTGGGCATCAAAGAGCTCTGGCTGCCCTCAGGAATAAGGGTTAGAAAATTGGCAGAAAACTATGTATTATCCCTTCCTCCTCCTTCTCAGGTATACCTGCAGGTCTGGCCCTTTAAAAAGGGAAGAGAACATACATATAAAATTCTGTCAGGTTTATGCGGTTTCAGTGGAAGTGAGAAAGATGCCTCAATTTTTTAATAAAACATAGGAACTATTATTGGTGCTGTAGCAATCTGTAGCTTCTAAGGATTAAATTTTTCAATAATTTATATTTGATATTAAGTACTCTTTTTAAACATTGTTCAGTACACTTGAGAGCTAAAGGAGGTCAAGGAATTCAGCAAGTTAACAAGCAAGTGGTGTTGGTATAGGGACTCTAGCTCTCTGCTAACGTGTTTGTACCTACATTGATATTGGAAGCTCTGTGTAAAACAAGATACAATAAATAGTCTAGTTTGTAGTTCTTAGGCTAATGGGTGCTCTGGGTCTTGTACTCCTGGGGGAATTCTGCACCATTGTACACATGCAAAATTCATGTCCCCTCGCAGATCCCCCCCCCACCCAGAATAAGAAGATTTTTCCAGGGAGGTGCTGCAATTACATCTTTTGTCCACTGCACCCAAGAACTCTCCAGGTTCACTCCCAGGCTCCTTCCCAGCAATTACTTCCCTCTCCCTCAACTGCTCTCTTACCCCTGACTTCCACAAGCCTTTGCACTGCTTCTGAGGGTGCGGGAAATACATTTCTGTATTGTAGTTTAAATGAATTATTACTAAAAGTCCTGCATTAATATGCCTAGTAAGGAATCTGTCAAAAAACATTTCATGAGTCTTTTTGGATGTCTATAGTATTACTGACAAACTTGCTGACAGGTATTTTGAAAAATTACCAAAATAATTGGAACTAACATGATTATATTGTTATTTTGACAATAAAATATGCAGAATTTTGCAGAATTTTAAAGTATTATGTGAAGAATTTTTAATGTTTTGGTGCAGAATTTCCCCAGGAGTAGTCTTGCAGAGACAGCACACGCAGTAACTGAGAGCAAAGGAGAAATTCTGGTGTTGCTCTCCAGCAGCATGAGACAGGGTCTTTTGGCCCGGATGGGACCCTAAAGCACATTGCAGTCAGACAAAAGCCTGGGTTGTAGGCTTTCATTCCTATTGAGTTTCCCAGAGATATTACTAGTTAGCTAATTAAGTATAGCTGAATCTATTTAGACTAAACTATTTAAAAGTAGGGTGTTGCTCTCATGCAAAGAGAGAAAATGGGTTGAATTACCCAGGGGCTAGAACAGGGTGTGGTGCTCTAGAGAAACAGAGGAGTCACCCTTGATGATTTGTACTTTTTCTTTTCTATATTTGGATTAACCATTTTTGAAACTGCATGGGAGGAATGTGCCATGAGAGGCTTTGGCCTCTTTGGTATCAATTTGAGTTAAACTACAACTTCTGAGGCCAGGTCTACACTATACACTTACATCATTATAACTACTTCACTCAGGGGTGTGAAACATCACCTGAGCAACGCAGTTATACTGACTTAATTCCCAGCATAGACAGTGCTCCCATCAACACAGCTATTGCCAATTGCAGAGGTGGATTAACTCCCATCGGTGTAGTGGCGTCTTCACTGAAGTGCTATAGCAGAGTTTTAACTGTAGACCTGCCTTTAAATACATCATATCGAGAGAAGGTTTCCCCCAACCACCTTTCAAACCTAATCCTCTGCTGAACTCACTATGCTCTCATGTCTTTACATTCCAGACCAGGGGTGGGGAAACTTTTTGGCCTGAAGGCCACATCTGATATAGAAATTGTATGGCAGGCCATGAATTCTCATCAAATTGGGGTTGGGATGTGGGAGGGGGTGAGGGCTCCGACTGGAGGTGCTGGCTCTGGTGTGGGGCTGGGGCTGGGGGTTTGAGGTGAAGGAGGAGCTCTGGAGGTGGGACCGAGGGCTTTGGAGGGTGGGAAGGGGATCAGGGCTGGGGAAGAGGGTTGGGACATGGAGGAGGTGAGTGCTCCAGCTGGGGGTGCAGGCTCTGGGGTGAGGATGAGGACTTTAGAGTGCAGGATGGGGCACTGAGCTGGCACCAAGGTATTCAGAGGGCAGGAGGGGGGTCAGGGCTAGGGTGGGGGGTTGGGGCGAAGGAGGGAGTGTAGGCTTTGTGCGACACTTACCTCAAGCAGCTCCCAGAGGCAGCAGCATGTCCTGCCTCCGGCTCCTATGTGGAGGGACAGCCACAGTTCCTGGTCAATGGGAGCTGTGAGGTTGGTGCGTGGGGTGGGGGCCAACATTTTTATGGCTGACTTAGAACAACGCTTCCTCAGCTCTCATCCCCTAACACACCTACTTTACTTACACTACACTGATGACATCATCTGGATCCATGGAAAAGGAGCCCTTGAGGAATTCCATCATGATTTCAACAATTTCCACCCCACCATCAGCCTCAGCCTGGACCAATCCACACAAGAGATCCACTTCCTGGACACTACAGTACTAATAAATAATGGCCACATAAACACCACTCTATACTGGAAACCTACTGACCGCTATACTTCCAGACCACACCACTCGATCCATTGTTTACAGCCAAGCTCAACGATACAATCACATTTTCTCCAACCCCTCAGATAAACACCTACAAGATCTCTATCAAGCATTCTTACAACTACAGTACCCACCTGCTGAAGTGAAGAAACAGATTGACAGAGCCAGAAGAATACCCAGAAGTCACTATTGCAGGACAAACCCAACAAAGAAAGTAACAGAACACCACTAGCCATCACCTTCAGCCCCCAACTAAAACCTCTCCAGCGCATCATCAAGGATCTACAACCTATCCTGAAGGACGATCCATCACTCTCATAGATCTTGGGAGACAGGCCAGTTCTTGCTTACAGACAACCCCCAAAACTAAAGCAAATACTCACCAGCAACCACACAACAAAAACACTAACCCAGGAACCTATCCTTGCAACAAAGCCCATTGCCAACTCTGTCCACATATCTATTCAGGGGATACCATCATAGGACCTAATCACATCAGCCACGCCATCAGGGGCTTGTTCACCTGCACATCTACCAATGTGATATATGCCATCATGTGCCAGCAATGCCCCTCTGCCATGTACATTGGCCAAACTGGACAGTCTCTACGTAAAAGAATAAATGGACACAAATCAGACGTCAAGAATTATAACATTCAAAAACCAGTTGGAGAACACTTCAATCTCCCTGGCCACTTGATTAAAGACCTAAAAGTCGCAATATTACAACAAAAGAACTTCAAAAACTCCAGCCAGAGACTGCTGAATTGGAATTAATTTGCAAATTGGACACCATCAAACTAGGCTTGAATAAAGACTGGGAGTGGATGGGCCATTACACAAAGTAAAACTTTTCCCCCATGCTTATCCCCCCCCCCGCCCCCCACACACAGTTCCTTATATCTCCTTGTCAATTGTTGGAAATGGGCCATTTTCATTACCACTGCAAACAGTTCTTTTTCTCTCCTGCTGATAATAGCTCCCCTTAACTGATCAGTCTCCTTATAGTGTGTATTGTAACATGCATTGTTTCACGTTCTCTGTGTATATATATCTTCCTACTGTATTTTCCACTACATGCATCCGAAGAAGTGGGCTGTAGCCCATGAAAGCTTATGTTCAAATAAATGTGTTAGTTTCTAAAGTGCCACAAGTACTCCTATTCTTTTTGCAGATACAGACTAACACGGCTGCTACTCTGAAACCTGGAACTATGACCCTAATCACTTTTCAGATTTATAAGGCTTATAAAATATTTTACTAGAAGTGTGAATAATCAGGACAGCCTCTGGATATAAAATGTGACTCAGAAGAGCAAGTCTGAGCGCACCATCTGCAGCAATCACATTCAAATATTTATTATGCAAGTTTCACCAAGGAATGATCAACACACCTTGTCAGATAACTGACAGGAAGGAGTTCAGAGAAGAAAGCTGTCCACCAACCAACTAGTGACAGAATAAAGAGACTGCAGAAGTGTGAGCATTCAAGATGGGATCTGTCAAGCACTTGGTAGTTGGAATGTCACATTATGCCCCTCCCTGTGTAAGGTTTATTGAACAAGAATGTGGCAATTCATTTGATTTTCACATCCTGCACAAATTCAAGTTATTGGAGAACTTAATGAAATCTGGGGAATGTAAATGTAAATTAATAGTACTAATTTAGTAAACTCTATTGTAATTTCAGTTTAAAGTGCTAGGTAATTCAGCCTGCATTTCAGGTGCAGCAGAAAGTTGTCACAGCTTGAGAGAGTTTTTAGCTGTCCTTTTGACTGCATTCCCTTTGAGAACCAAGTTTATAAACTGTTTCCCTTATTTTCAAGACACAGGTAGAACCACCGTGGCTTCTGAAAGTGAAGGAGTCATCCCTGAAAATAACTGTGCTCTGTGCCAGCTCAAAGCTTCTGTGCTGACACTGTCATATTTATTTCAAATAGTCATAACTAGTGGTTTGTGTTCACTCTTCACTAGCATAGATGAATGTTCCAAATGATGTGCATGCCCTCTAGAGGTATAACAAGAAAATATTGCAATTCTAGCTTTATTTCAGGTTCCCTACCGGTAATTTATTTATCAAATCCCTAATACTTTTGTATAGAGTAGTGACAATTTGCGTAACTGATAACTGTTTGTTTGTAACTGCGCTGGCTGATCACAGTCACTTCCCCACAATACACTCAGTGACCACTGGCTGCCAAAAACCACTATAGCAGGGATTCTCAAACATCATTGCACCTCAACTCCCTTCTGACAACAAAAATTACTACATGATACTGGATAGTGGGTGGGGAGGCAGAGCTGGAGCCTTGCTGCCCTGGGCTGAAGCCCTCGGGCTTGGGCTTCAGCCCAGGCCCCAGCAAGTCTAATGCTGGCCCTGGCAACTCCATTAAAATTGTCCTGACCCCACAGTTTGAGAACCACTGCGCTAGTGATCTCTTGCTGTCCACAGAATCTGAACAATGCCAACACACACACATTGTCTAAATGACTATCACATGTTTGAAATCCTTTATTTTCAACTCCATGGATTTGGTCTCTAAGTCTCTACACTGGGGATTAGCTCCCAGCACTGGGAGTGCAGCGCCCAGCACTCAGAGCCTGTCTTCACTAGCATTTTAAAGTGCTCAGACTTGCTGTGCTTGGGAGGGGTGTGATTTTTCACACCCCTGAGTCAGCATGTTAGAGCGCTATAAAATGTAAGTGTAGACAAGCCCTAATACTCATATTGGTCAGGCTTGCCATGACAAAGATCACTAAAAGATATACATACTTTATTTAAGTAAAGAGTGAACGCATTCCCTGGCCATGGAGTATGAGCAAAGCAAGGAGCAGGCTATTATGTTTCCAGGGAAAGAGTAAATGTGTTTTTAAAAAAGGACAGGAAGAGAGAATGTGAAGTGACAAACTTCTGCCAGAAGTTAATGGGGAGCGGGGAAGGGAAACATGACAGAGAAGGAAAAAAATCTGTGTCTTTCTCCAAGTTTATACTTTGTTAGTCCTGCTATTCAAAGAAGCGCTTTTAAATGTCTCTGTGATTAAATGCTTCCAGAAGTGCCCAGTTTTCTATGAGTTCTTCATGTTACGTGTTACCAGTTCTGTTCAGTCAGGTTGCAAATTAACCATAACTGAAACATCAGGGTAATAGTTACAGTGCAAGAATCTAGATGGATGAATAATTGAATTATTTATAAAACACCTCCATCCCAAATTTTATCTAAGTACTTGGGGTAATGCATATAATTCGTAAAATCCTAGACACATCAATCTGATCACCACCCCTTAACAACAATGAAAAGCCAAAATGAAAACAAATGGTTGGGATACTATCTGTGCGAAAGGGGTTCTACATACAAGAGCAGAAGCAGTCAGTATTATACGGAGCAGGGAACAGGAAGCTGTTTGATATTGTCCTCAGATTAAAAAAAAAAAAAAAGTGCAGTGGAAATCTTTAGTAAAAGGTGAAAAATTAGTGCTCCCATGTTGAGTTACTGAGAGAAGGCATTTCCAAAATACATCTCCTATGGATTCATTTTCCCTTCATGTTTCCAGCAACAGTGGAAGTCAGTCCATCAGTTTTTATATGGATTTGGGGGTTATAATACAGGCTTCACATAGGTCTTAACTCAGCAAAGCACTTAAGCATGTGCTTAACTTGATTTTAATGGGTATTAGGTATATGCCTACATTGAAAAAGAGCCATAATTTTAAATTGTATACTCATGTCATTTAATGCAACTGAAAGATATATTTTCTTTGGAGAGTAACTGACCTGAGTCACTTTAGAGCAAGACACACAGCCCAGGAGAGGTGTGTCTCCTAAATTCAGTAGGTGTTCTTTTCCCACCATCCTGTGGGGGCTACAGAGTAAACAAAGGGCCTGTGACTGTCTGAAGAGTCTTTTGCAAAGGTCACAGTCCTGTGCTAATGCCTCTCCTCCTCCTTGCATGTTATCTGATTGAGCCAAGTGTCTTGGTGTTTTCCCAGTGCATCTGTAGAAACATTTACAGAATGTTTTCTGGATGACCTCGGAGCATAAGTCTGTTATAACAGTAGAGTTTTTTTAATACCATGAAAGTTTATTTTTAATTATTGTTCCTGTTTATAAATTTAGTCTTTGCTTCTGTCCAAAGAATTTATGAAGTGTGCTTCTGAAGCCATTATTTCCATGCATATTTAGCTTGTAGCTTTTTTTTTTTTTAACATTATAAAGCTCAGGAACAGCGAGATAAGGAGAGAGGGAAATAACCTAACATGACTACCCTAAACAGTGTAGAAGAATCACAGAGACAATGCTTAGCCCTGAGGATTTCAAATAAACAAACTAACTTGGTGACAGGTTAAAGAATTTCATTACTCTTTTAGAAGAAACCCACTGACATCCTTTGCTATTGTTGACTTTGGGTCTTTGTGACATGAAGACAATGCAAACTAGTAGAATTTAAAAAATCCTTAAGACAAAATTCAAAATTTTGTTTCACATTGGAAAGTGTAGTAATAATACCTAGCTCTTCTATAGCACTTTTCATCCCAAATAAGCTTAATTCTGTCTTCATATACCCCTACTCTCCACCCAAAATACAGACAGCTGTGCACCTAGATTCCATAAATTTCCAGGCGTACACATTCCCCTGCTCTGTAGCTTACTTGATATGTTAATATGTGCACCACCCATTATGTATGTCACCTACTTTATCAGAGGACTGCCACTAACCCAACACACACTTCCTTGACAACATAAAAAATATAAGAAGCAAGATAGTTATAAGTACCAAAGGTCCATCACACATCTAACTCTGCTTTCTAATATATTTCCCATCTGGCAGGAGCTAGAAGCTCTACTATGATTTTATGCCTTTACTATTCAGAGGATAGGATCCCTGAGTTTGTCAATGTCTGATATGAAAAACAATCAGACTATGTAACATGAGTGTTTTTCTTCAAAAGCTCCTAAATGAGTTAGGCTGACTACCAGCAGAACTTGTGCTGCCAAGTCACTTCTGCACTTTTGAAAATCCCGCCCATGCTTTGCTGCACAAAAAAAGGCGAGTGCTTATTAAGTGTCTGTAGTGAAATAGCAAAGAATGTGGGGTTTATTAGATAACCAGCTGCCAAAGCACCTGGACAAACTATCGGTGGTGGCTAGAGTATAACTTGTGAACAAGCTGTAATACTCTCAGTGCTTGTTACACTGCCTTACAAAGAGAGCAAAGGGGGAAGGACTAAAAGTGCGAAGCTACGGTAACCATCATGCTGTATTTCCATACTTTCCAATGCCTGGAGATCTGTCTGTGTTTTGTTATATGTAAAAGCAGCAAAGAATCCTGTGGCACCTTATAGACTAACAGACATTTTGGAGCATGAGCTTTCGTGGGTGAATACCCACTTCCTCAGATGCATGTAATGGAAATATCCAGGGGCAGGTATATATATGTGTGCTAGCAAGCAAGCTAGAGATAACGAGGTCGGTTCAATCAGGGAGGATGAGGCCCTGCTCCAGCAGCTGAGGTGTGAAAACCAAGAGAGGAGAAACTGGTTCTGTAATTGGCAAGCCAATTCACCCACGAAAGCTCATGCTCCAAAACGTCTGTTAGTCTATAAGGTGCCACAGGATTCTTTGCTGCTTTTACAGATCCAGACTAACATGGCTACCCTCTGATACTTGTTATATGTAGTAAACTTTGAATTTCCTGGTTTTCAGATATTTGATGGTTAACAAAATATTTATGAAAATTATGGTGCATGTTTACAGCCTTAACTTCAATTCAATCAAGACTTTAGTCTGGGAATTTTGTTTTAGTTTATCTGAAGTTTCATAACTCCTTATCATTTCCAACTTCCTCCTAACAATAGTATTATCATTATAATTAATCTTACGGTGAAAGAAAGGGGGCTTCAGAGAAAGCTGTTGCCAACCTTACATTTGAACTGAAGCTATAGTAATTTAATCAAATACATAATAAAATTAAAAACAAGTGCCAAGCTGGAAAATCACTAATTATTACTGACACAAAGCTAGTAACGATTCACAGATTAATTGCTGAGAGGTGTTGGGTATTATGCGCTTCCACGTGTCATTTCATCACATTTTTACTGATTTGTGCATGTGTCTATTATATACATTTCTTTTTGTTTGCAAATATTGATCATATTTTGAACCAAATAATAATGATGAATCATTTTACATCGCTAAAAAAGGTTCATATTAACTCTGTTAAGCCGTGATTGATTGTGCACCACCTGGTGGCCTGCTCCTACAACAGCAGTCTGAATTTCTAAGCAACCAGCTGCACCTTGATGTGTTACAGCTCTGTATTGATTTACAACATATTTTTGCAGCTCACCCAACAAAAGATCTTGAGATTAATGACTAACATGCACTATCACTTTCACAGGCAAAAGAATCTGTAGAGGTAAGTTGAAGTGGTTAAAGTAAAACTGCCTATCTATAGGTACAGTGAGCTAAGAATGTGTGACATTGCAATTATAAGTGGAAAATGTTTCTAAAAATATGCCAGAATGGAAGACAAAGTGAGATAGTTGTCATGGTTCTGTAAGTACCATATATCATCCTCACCATAACTCTTTATCAGCAGGGAAAGAAGTGATATCCTCGTCATTTTATTTTTGGGAGATGTTTAGATATTGCAGTGGTAAGGGCAATATAGGAACTCACATAGATAAAAACTCTGCCCCAAGTACACTGCAGCATTCAGTTCTTCCCATTCTCCCTTTGCTCTCTTAGCTGAAAGGCCTGGATGTAACAAACTGCTCCCTTGTTTTCTTCTTCTATGTTATACCGGTCCCCTGCATTCCACAAAGGGGGATTGAGCTCTGCATGAGGAGTTTACCCTCCATGCATAAATCTTAAGGTGGATGATCCGACCATTGGTACTTAGCAGAAGACTGATGACTTGCTCCATTGTTAGGAGCCTGGATTCAGAAAGCTTTAAGTATTCACCAACCCCTATTTGTAGTTTGGTTCTCTCCTCCTAAAGCATATCCATGTTCCCAGCATATATAATACACACACACAAAAAAGCTGTTGGATACTGGGCTGCTCCATCTTCTTACATTGATAGCCTCTTTCTTTTGTGACATCCTTCATTGACTTGCATAAATATGGCATTGCTATTACTGATGCTTTTACATCTTGACATATAACATTATTTTCTGATGCTGCACTGGCGCTGTGAAGGAGTGTTACAATACCATTACTAAATCTAGTGTGCATGAGCAATAACAAATTGTAAGACTCTATTGTTTCAACCATTTTAAAATATTGCCCATTGAGATTCAGCCAGATGCAATGGGGATAGAATATTAGATATTACAAGCAAGCATTACAAGGGAATTGCCAACATAAACCTAACTATAACAGAACTACCACAGCACCTTTTATTGTTTTTTGTCTCTAGCTTTGGCAATAGTAACCTTCAGTCAGGAATGTTAAGGCATCCTCCAACAGAGTTCCTTTCTCAGTTCCAGAAGGCTTCTCCTCTCATGTCCTGCTAACATTCCAAGATGTTTCTTTTACAATATCCTGCTTGAATTCAAAGGAGGGCAACCTTCCCACCCAACCCCCCGCACATCCCTTATGAATTTCACAATACTCCAAGATAAAAACCTACCAGAGAATGTCCAAACAAAGAGAGACTTCCACCCAATGCAAGAGGATGGGAATGCTTAACAGAAATAGCTATGAAAAATTAGTAATCAACACAATTCACTGAGCCTTTTAAAGTCAACTCTCCTCTAAGATGTCCACAATTCATTAGTGTTAACAGAGATACCTGTAAAGTCAGTCATAAGTGAAAAGTTTCATAGCATCTCCCTGCATAAAAACATGGCTATTTAGACTCTACCTATAATGGTCAGTGAAGTGGACTAAAACACTTCCAAAATCAAATATTTTAATTTTATAGCAGGCAGACTTTTTAGGGCTTTTATAGGCCAGGACAGTATTCTGAAGAGAGGGAAGAGTTATTTGCAGAAAGTAAATAAAGTTTGCAAACCTTCCTTTAAAACAAAATACTTGACACACTTTATATGTTTAATTTAAAGAAATCTTCTCCAAGACAAAAAGTTTTATATATGACACATAAGCCATTGCCACACAAGCTCATCTCTCTGTCACTTAAGTGATTTCTTTAAGGCCGCTTTTTCCTGATCCAATCTGCAGAATGAATTTAAGCATATGGTATGAAAAATTGTTCAAAAAACCACATTTTACAGGTAGGATTGGAAGTACCCACAGCGGTTCCTGAAAGCTACTTAATTCACTAGACATTCAGCTATATGGTTCAGGGGAGGGTTCTGGGGAAGCCTGTGCACTAGGCAATAATGGGTGTCTGAAAGACTGGCAGGGATATTGGCACTAGACCTTTCTTCCTTTGGAATGTTTTGCACTAGCCCGAACTGAGCAGCAAGACCTCAGCAAGGTCTCTGAAGCTATTAGAAGCATCAACATATTAATAGCCATGCTGTAACAATCAGAAAGTCAACAGTTTATATTTGCCCTCACAAAAGCAAGACACTAAGCAGTATATATCTAAGGGAAGATAACAGAATATTAGTTAATCCCAACCTTCTACCTTGTGTCTCTGAGTGAGGTGGACCACACCACAAACCCTTTGTATAGATTTAAAGTTTCTTTATTTTTAGGCCAAGTCACCAGCTGAAAATACTCCATTTAATAATATGGGGATGGAGTTGGAGGTGTGGCTCCACCTGTGAAATGCCACCCCACCCCATTCTATGAGGAGGAGGAGAAGCAATAAGAGTCCTTTTGTGGCTCTGTATATGTAAGTAAAAGACTAAGCAGAGAAAATAGCTTAGGAAAGTGTAGTTAGTAAGCAAGCAGTGGCAGTATTTTCTCTGAACTCACTTGCTGATAGAGGTCAGACAAAGGATGTTCATTAGTGCAAAATATATATATTACTTTACCTTCTGTGGTTCAGTTTTAAACACATAACTCTCCATTTAAAATGGTGATTTGCTCTCGCAGGTATGTACACAAACAAAGGGAGGAAACTCTTAGCAGAGGTTCTCTCATTGTTTTGTGGGAGCAATATGATATGTTTGCTAGGTCTGTGAATGAATCCTATATTCCTACTTCTCTCAGACTTCGTGAGCCAAATTTGGAATGAATATTTGATACCCTCATACACCACCTCACTGACAAAAAAGCTATGAAAGCTAGGCTTGATGGTGTTTATAGCATAGTCTCATGTCCCAGCCCCATTTTCCTTCCAAATATTTTTCTTTGGGACCTCTCTCTTCTCTGGGGCATACCTGCACCTGCCAGCTCCTACTGGGACCAACTATGTCCATACCTAATTTTTGTTTTTCATTTTATAAATACAACCAGTGGTGCAGCAGCACACAATATACAGAACAGTACTCTGTACTCAAACATATCCTACAAATACATTAGGCTACTTCTGTCTTGTTAAGTGCCATAATACTTTATAGACCTAAATCTGAAAAGGCTTTTGTGATGGTTTGCGAGGTATTCAGGACTGTGAGTCACCTTCTCACCCCCTCCCCACCTCTAACAAAAGGGAGTTTTGCCTGTTGCGGCTGCCTTTGCCACTGCTGGTATCACCCCGCATGCACCTACGAGCCCTGTGGCCTGCCCAGGTGATTTAAAAGAGCCCAGGGCTCCTGGCCACCACCGCTGCTGCAATAGCAACAGCAGCAGCCGGGAGCCCAAGGCCCTCTTAAATTGCGCGGATCCCTGGGCAATTGCCCCCTTAGCCCTCCCCATCGGAGGGCCTGGCGGAGGGGAGCCCTCTGCTAGCAGGCTGAGAGGAGCGAGCAGTGGGCGGGGCTGTGGGGAAGAGGAGCCCGAGGCGGTGCCAGAGGGCACAGAGAAGCCCTGGGCTGGCTGGCTGAGAGGAGCCAGTGGTGGGCAGGGGAGAGGAGGCAGGATATGGAGAGGAATCAGTGGCAAGCAGGGCCTTGGGGCACAGCACAAGTGGAACAGGCTGGGCCAGGGCCCCTTCTGAGCCTAGGCCTGGTACCACTGATGCCATTGTAAACCTGGTACTGACATAATCAGCTGGCCAGAGAGGGGTGACAACTCCCTTCCACTTGAATGGGCCATTACTGAGAAATATGATTCCCTGGTGATTCACTTTCCCTCCAAGACCATAAGGCATAGTTTTCAATAGAGTTACATTATTCTTTAAATATTACCCATACACACATCTCAGAATTACCAGCTATCAGTAGAGACCTCACATGCTACCTTTCATGGACTAATACCAAGAAAGCAGTGTATTAGGTGCACTGAGTTTGTCAGGTCTGAGACAGGAGTTGCTTGTAAAGAACAGTGAACCGGTTGCCCATTGACATCACTAGACTTCTGTGTCACAGCTTTATAAGACAGTCCTTTTGTGAAAAGATGAAATAGAGAGATGGCTATGAGAAAAGTAGTGAATATATATAATTACATTTCTGGGGTATGTACATCCTTCCTATGTGTCCAGATATTATTATATCTTTTCCAGTTGCTCCTGTTAGTTTCTCCATCTGTTCCATGGTAGAGAATGCTCTAAGTGAGGCAGCATCTGACAGACCCTTCTAGCCAGGACTGATTAGAGCCTGAAAGCTATTCCTTGGTGTTGATTGGAAGCACTTGTTCATTTAACATCTACAGCACACCAAGGTTAGGGTAAGGGCAAGCTTTTAGTGCCCAGCATTAATAACAGTGTTTTAAATATACAACCCAGTAAACATGTAACTTTTCTCCCTGTAATGCATCTTTAATTGTTCCATTTTTATCAAGGCAATTAGTTTTAGCTTTTATGACAGAAGCTACTTGTCAATTTGTCCAAAAAGTCATAATTTCAAATGAATTATGTGAGGAGCAGGTCAGCAATCAGACAGCTATCATGTGATCCCCCTCCATACCTTAATGACTAATCAGGTTTCCACAGAGCCAGGACAGGCAGGACAGTATTTGAATACGTTTTGTGCAGGGTGCATGATAGCTGCTTTCAACTACCCAAAAGGGGGTTCCAAAGAGGATGGATCTATAGTGTTCTCAGTGGTACCAGATGATAGAACAAGGAGTAATGGTCTCAAGTTGCAGTGGGGGAGGTTTAGGTTGGATATTAGGAAAAACTTTTTCACTAAGAGGATGGTGAAGCACTGGAATGGGTTACCTCATGAGGTGGTGAAAACGCCTTCCTTAGAGGTTTTGAAGGTCAGGCTTGATAAAGCCCTGGCTGGGATGATTTAGTTGGGGATTGGTCCTGCTTTGAGCAGGGAGTTGGACTAGATGACCTCTTAAGGTCCCTTCCACCCTGATATTCTATGATTCTATATTGTTTATTGTCTGAATTTATCCTCTTCCTGGGTTTTGTCTCCATTTAACAAACACCACCAGCAACTAAGTTTCCTCCTGGGTTTGTTTTTTCTTAGAATTTTCCCTGTAAGACCCCTCTTACCCTGCAGATAGTTACCTCCTCCTGAAAAAGACATACTAAAGGCTCAGATCTCTTAGATTGGAGCTAATAGAACCCACCTGATAGGATGAGTCAGCAGAAGTCTAGCACTTTTATTAGGGCTATTCTGCTGACAATCACTGCAGTCCTATGCAGGACTCTAGAATCTGCCATCCAGTCACATATTATTGGTGTTTTTTCATGAGTAACTTGAAACTTTAATTTTCCTTATAGTTAGTTTTAATGAATATTGGAAGACCCTCAGGAACTAAAGTAGTGTGCATACTTCAGAGACTAACTCTGTGACAAAACCATAGGGAACTTGTACTGAATTTGTATACTGTATAATATTACAATCCTAAGGCAATACAATAAACTGATAGAAAATAACATGAATTAGTGCCTCCCATTTTCTGAAATATACTTTTCCATAGTGAGTAATTTAACACTGCAACCTGAAGCTTTCGCCACAAAATTACTGTGCATCATCAAGGCTAGTAGAAGACTGGGGAAAATGAATCTAAAAGCTGTTTGATGGGAGGTTTGGGGAAGACAAATTGGTAACCAAGCAACTCTGTGGCCAGCAGAACCCAGTGTAGTCATAGAGTTTATAGACTTTTATTTAGAATTTTTTAAAATGAACTGTAATGGTAGCATGGGACAAAGATTGTTGAAGGGAGGAATGCCTTGCAAGACACTAGGGGTATGGCTACACTTACAGTTTTGCAGGGCTGGTAGTTACAGCTGTGTTTGTACAGCTGTGTAGGGCCAGCGCTGCAGTGTGGCCACACTGACAGCTACCAGCGCTGCAGTGTGGCCACATTTACAGCACTTGCAGCGCTGTTGGGAGTGGTGCATTGTGGGCAGTTATCCCACAGAGCACCTCGTCCCATTTTGGCGCTGTGGCTTGTGGGAAGGGGAAGGAAGTGTGCGGGTCTTTCTGCTTCCTGTTCCAACACCCCGTGGTGCTTTGCTACACATTCCGAGCAGTTTGGCGGCATTGTGAGTCTGCAGCGCGATTTCTGAGATTTCTGTTACAAATGGAGCCTGAGCTGCTGAGGACCTTGCTGATGAATGTTGCCAGCACATCACGCATGGCAGTGGAGCTATTCCTTCAGCTGCAAAGTGACAGTGAGGAGTCAAACGATGATATTGAAACGCCTGATGCTGAAGACACTCAATTGCTTGTGGCAGTAACAGACGTGCTCAGCACGGTGGAACGGCGCCTTTGGGCTCGGGAAACCAGCACTCAGTGGTGGGATCACATCATCCTGCAAGCCTGGGATGACGAGCAGTGGCTGCAGAACTTTCGGATGAGAAAAGCCACTTTCATGTCACTGTGTGCTGAGCTCGCCCCTACCCTGCGGCGCAGGGACACGAGATTGAGAGCTGCCCTGCCAGTGGAGAAGCGGGTGGCTATTGCAATCTGGAAGCTGGCAACTCCAGATGGCCGGCGAACCAGTGGCGAACCAGTTTGGAGTGGGAAAGTCCACCGTTGGAATGGTGCTGATGCAAGTTTGCACAGCCATTAATCGCACCCTGTTAAGAAGAACTGTGACTCTGGGGAACGTGCAGGACATTGTGGATGGCTTTGCAGAAATGGGTTTCCCTAACTGTGGAGGGGCAACAGATGGGACACATATTCCTATTCTGTCACCACCCCACCTGGCATCAGAGTACGTTAATCGCAAGGGGTATTTCTCCGTGGTTCTGCAAGCGCTTGTGGATCACCGTGGGTGTTTCACTGACATTTACTCAGGATGGCCTGGAAAGGTGCATGATGCACGCATCTTTCGGAACAGTGCCCTGTTCAGGAGGCTGAGGGCCGGGACTTTTTTCCCAGACCGCAAGATCACAGTAGGGGACGTCGAAATGCCCACTGTGATCCTTGGAGACCCCGCTTACCCCTTAATGCCATGGCTCATGAAGCCGTATACAGGGAAGCTTGACAGGAGCAAGGACCGGTTCAACTACAGGCTGAGCCGGTGCAGAATGACTGTGGAGTGTGCGTTTGGCCGTTTGAAAGCCCGCTGGAGGTGTCTTTATGGGAAGCTAGATTTGGGGGAAAGCAGCATCTCCGCTGTTATATCCACGTGCTGTACCCTCCATAATATTTGTGAAGGGAAGGGTGAAAGATTCAGTGAGGAATGGACCTCCGAGGTTCGACGCCTAGAGGATGAATTTGCACAACCAGAGAGCAGGGCTACTAGGGAGGCCCAGGAAAGGGCTTCAAGGATTAGGGATGCTTTAAGGGAGCAATTTGATGCTGAGAGCCAACAGTAATGTTTGGTGCCTTTGCTGTGTTTTGTTCTACCTTGGGGTACAATATTTACCACTTCCTGCAATAATAAAACGTATTGTAAAAGCCATAAAATCCTTTATTCAAAGTACAGTACATAAAAGGCCAGGGGGGTTAGGGTGGTGGACTGTACATTCATAGGTTTGAATATGTCCTGTTTTGATTACTGTTCAATGTCTGCTGCACTTCAGGATTACTATGCTGCAGGGTAATAGGGGTGGAGTGCACAGGGTAAGAATTATAGTTATCAGGGCTGGTAGGTGATCGTACAGGTGTTGGGGGCAGCTGGGGGTAATAAGAAACTGGCTGCTGGAGAAAGGTGTTTTGTGCAAATACTGGGGAACAAGAAAGAGAGCTTTGGGAGGGCTGTGGGTTACCACGGTACATATCTGCCTGCATGGCTACGAGAGACTCGAAAGACTCAGTTTGGTGAGCCAGGAGGCTTATCATCTGCTTTGAGGTTTTTTTAATTGCCAATTCCTTTCTCCTGCTTTCTGTTTGCCTCCAGTCATACATTTTCTCTCTCCATTCATACATTTTCTCTCTCCATTCCTGTGTCTTCCTACTTTCTCTGTTGTAGTGATTCATAACTGCTTTGATCAATTCTTCTTTTGATTTTCTGGGATTTCTTCTCAAGTTCTGCAAGCGACATGAGGCCGGTGATCCGGCTGCATTAGTCAAGGTCACTAGAAAAAACAAAGATAGAACCATGTAATACACAGAGGCTACATTGTTTATTATCACACAGTGAAGGAGTTTTTAGACTTTTTGTAGCATCCTTCCCACATACCTCACATAACACAGAGAGGCCAGGGAAGCTGAAAGTTATGGCGAGCAATGGGGTGAGTGTTTCTGCCCCGAGTGCACCTGGGACAGGGAATTGACCGATGGGTCACTGGGGTTTATCTGCACTGGGTACAGGAGGTAGCTGGTGTCCTGCACAGGGGACAGTAGTGAACAGGAAGGAGGCGAGCTGCTGGCGGGGGGGAGGGTCCGCGTAACTGCCGGCCTGCTGGTGAGGGGGGGGAAACGCACAGCTGTGCTGGCTGCCTGCTGGGAAGGGTGGGGGAACACCGGAGCGCACCGCGGGGCTGGATGCCTGCTGGGAGGGGGGTGGGGGAAGACCGGAGCGCACCGCGGGGTTAGCTACGTGCTGGGAAGGGGGGGGGGGGGGGAAGACCGGAGCGCACAGCTGTGCTGGCTGCCTGCTGGGAAGGGGGGGGGAGACCGGAACGCACCACGGGGCTGGGGGGGGGACCGCGAACCTGGCGCCCTGCACTCAAGTATCCCTAAATTCTCAACAGGGTTTCCTACTGCCAGATATATCACTGCTGCGTGTTACCTGGGAAGAGAGGGAGGGTCTTCTACAGCAATATGGATTCCGCCCTGGCCCATATGCAGCTTGCCTGTGTGCAGCCATGGTCCCCCCACCCCTCGCTGTACAGTGGATCGGACGAGTTAGCCTGACCGGGACAAGGACCACGGTGGCTCTCCCGATAAACTTGAGAAAGCACATAGCGCACGCTCTGGCCGCAACTTTTCAAGAGATTACCGAGGCAGATTACAGAGACGTGATAGAGCAAATCAATGGGCTATTCCACGTATAGGCATGCATGCAGGCAGCCATAACCCAAACCCTCCTCTCCCAAAACATAAAAATCTGCTTACCCCGAGCACGCTCCTCAGTTTCTTCCTCACCAGCAACTTCCTGCTGCTGCGACTGGCTAGCCTCCTCCTGGCTTGAGAAGAGCTCCTGGCTGCATGCCTCCTGGGACTCCGGGGTGTCTCCCTCCACGCCAGTAGCCTCACTGTCGGCTTCCTCTACACCCTCCCCCACTCCTCCCTGCTCTGAACTCTCCATCGTGGTCCTCGGATTGGCAGTGGGTCACACCCAAGTATGGCATCCAGCTCCTTGTAAAAACAGCAGGTTGTGGGGGCAGCTCCTGAGCGGCGATTTCCCTCACGGGCTTTGCAGTAAGCACTCCTCAGCTCTTTTATTTTGACCCTGCACTGCAACGCGTCCCGTTCATGGCCCCTTTTCAGCAAGGACTGTGATATCTGCCCATAGGTATCATAATTTCTCCTTCTGGAGAGCAGCTGTGCTTGCACAGCCTCCTCACCCTAAACACTGATGAGGTCCTGCAGCTCGCAATTGTTCCATGCTGGGGCTCGTTTGGGGCGTGGAGGCATGGTCGCTGATTGATTGAATGATTGATTGCACTCCACACCTGGCTGAGCAAACAGGAAGGGGATTTTTAAAATTCCCGGGGCATTTAAAGGAGGGGTCAGCTGAGCCCAGGGCAGTGGAGTGTGCATGATTACCAGAGAGGCTTCTAAGGTATGCTGGGATACCTCCTTATACCACGGAGGTCAATAAAAGCGCTGGTGGGTGTCCACACTTGCTGACCAGCGCTGGATCACCAGCGCTGGAATCCCTACACCCGAGGCTCGACCGGGTGTACAGCCAGCGCTGCAACCAGGGAGTTGCAGCGCTGGCCGTGCTTTGCAAGTGTGGCCACATCCTAAGTTGCAGCGCTGTAACCCCCTCACCAGCGCTGCAACTCTGTAGTGTAGCCAAGCCCTTAGTATCACTCCTTGCACCTACAAATAAAGTCCCCTAACCAAATCCTAAGTAGTGATTCTGGAACATAAAGTGAGCCAGGCAACAAACTTTTTAGGAGTATATTATCAAAGACTTGCATCTGAGGATTACTGCTAGTTGCTTGACCTGAGTTCTCTCTCTAACCCACAGCATCATACAGCAACTCAGCATGAGTCTCTGTGGAAAAGATTTCAAATGGGTAAATACTGAGATCCCAGCGATTAGATAAAAGTCACTTTTCACCACCTCTCCATATTCATCCTGTGCCCATTCAAAGCAATAGAAAAACTCCCATCAGTTTTAATGGTACAGTTTAAATGAATGGGGCCAGATTCTGTAAAGCACCCCTGCATGGATCCCCATTAGCTCAGTGAGATTTTCATGCATTTGTGATTCAGGTCCTTGTGTTTACTGAAATCACAAAGAATGGATAAAACTGCAAATGGCAATGGTGTCATAATCAATATTACTTTGATCTCAGTTCTTTCCAGAGGATATTAAATGCTTCATAAAGTAGTACATTCTATGCCAAATTGTCCATGTATAATTCAGTAACTATACAGTTCTTCACAGCAAAAACATTAAAATGATGAATCTCGGAATTGCAAAATCAATACAAAATCTCTTCAAATATTACATGAAGTTGATTCATTAAAGGAATTCTGGTTGAATTTAATAATGTATCAGCATTACAGTAAGTACCTGTAGTGCCAGCATACATATGTCTAGATGGCAACTGACAATTACTGTAATATAATGTTCTGTTTAAATTTAGAATATATGCATTATGCACATAAACTGAATCACTTTGGTAATAAAAGGAAACATTTATGAACCATTCAAAGAGTGATACACTTAAGCGCAGAAATTTAGTATTTAGTTAATTCCAAAGTGACTTAGTTTCATTATCTATTCTCAATGGACAGAACAAGCTAATCTATCATTCATAAAAAGTATCCAATCGTGTAAGAGACTATAGCCCAGATCATTAACAGTATTTAGGCTACTAAATTCCATTGCAATCAATCAATGAGAGTTATGTGCCTAAATACCTTTCAGGATCTGAACCGACGTACCTATTTCACAGCCCTGTGTACGCTCACTTTTGCTGATGAAGTCAACTGGAGTTGAGGATGATCAGGACCCTACTGGACTGAGGCCAGAGTTGGATTCTGTCAAAGACAGACTGTAGTTTTCCACTTACCTGAAACCATTTCTGTATACAACACTGAAGGAACACAAAGATCTTAAATTTGATCTTGAACTTTACATTGAATTAATCTCTATTAGACAAAGTTTGATAACACATTTCACGTACCACCAGACATTTATACTGAGTATACATACATGGTCCAGCAGATCAGGTCTCTCAAATGAGACACTACAATACCCATTAGAGGAACTGGATGTTTGCCTTGGGGCATCGAAATATAATGAGCTAAAAATGTATCCATTCTCCAAACTGTGTTAATCTAATTTCATTTAATAACTGGATGGAAATATCCTTTTCTCTAAAACAGTAGAGTTGACTACCTTTCATGCCATTTTGTAGTAGATATTACTGGTTTGGGTTTGTAGGGTTTTTTTTGTTGTTGTTTTTTAAACCAAACAATTAACCATACTGACATTTTTGTGGTTTATGTTTATTCTGCACACATTACAAAATCCTTCTCTATGCTTATGGTAAAGCTGACAAGCTCATCAGAAAGGTACTGCCTTACAGAACAAAAGAAAACTAATAATTAACCATTAAGTGGTATTCCTTTCATTGCTGGATAAATTTAATTGTAAGCTAATTGCTTTAGCATTTGGGTATGGCTTAAATGAGTCTCCTTGTGCAATGTTACTACTAAACACTGGGAATTGATACTGCAGTGGCTTTGCATGTTTTGGCAGGGAGACTTCCTTACACATGTGAGGCAGCAGAGAGGTGGGAGAAGTCGGTAACTAAGGACGGTATCTTTGGCAGAACAAAGGCCAATGATGACCTCCCAGTCAGCTAAACCAGGTAGGTCAAGCAAGGCTTGATTGTGAAAAACTTTGACGGCAAGTGTCTTTGAAGGCAAGAGAGCAAGTGTCCCTAGTGGCTAATGAGATGATCAGAGTGACAGCAACATTTTTCAATGTACTTGAGTGGGGAAAAGTGACAATAGTTGAGGTTGGAAAGGAACAGGTTGTAGTAGTTAAACCACAAAATGAGCAGGGCTTGGATGAAAGTTTCTGCAGCTTAATCAGAGAGGAGATGTCAGATCTTGGAAACATGCAAGAAATTTAGCATGATTTGGACATGGCTTGGAGATGACCATATAAAGAGAGGCCAGAAAGGACTATCATGGTAATCTAATCTGATCTCCTGTAGAATGTAGGCCATAGAATTTCCCTAAAATAATTTCTAGAGCACACATTTTTAAAAATCCAATCTTGATTTAAAAATGGTTAGTGATGGATAATTTACCATAACCATTAGGAAGTTGTTCCAGTGGTTAATTACCTTCACTGTTAAAAATTTACACCTTATTTCCAGTCTGAGTTTATCTAGCTTCAGCTTCCAGCCATTGGATCATGTTATACCTTTTTCTGCTATACTGAAGGGCACCTTAAATATTTGTTCCCATGTAGATATTTATTGACTGTAATCAAATCATCCTTTAACCTTCTCTGTTAAGCTAAATAAATAGAGGTTCTTGGCTCTATCACTATAAGGCATATTTTCTAATCCTTCAAATCATGCCTGTGGTTATTCTCTGAATTTTCTACAATGTATCAACATCCTTCTTGAATTGTTGACACCAGAAGTGGACACAGTATTCCAGCAATTGTCACACCAGTACCAAATACAGAAGAAAAAAACCTCTCTACTCATACTGAAATTTCCCTGTTCACGTATTCAAGGATTGCATTAGCCTTTTGAGGGCAACATCACACTGGGAGCTCATGTTCAGTTGATTATTCACCATGACCCTCAAACTTTTTCAGACTCATTGCTTCCCAGGACAGGGTTCCCCATCCTGTAACTGGTATCCATATTAACTACAGATAGACTGTACTACAGAATTTTTGCAATGACTTCAGGGAAATGACTGATGGCCCCAATCCTACAAAAAGCAGATGTCAATTGAAGTGGAGAGCACTTAGTACCTCACCAAAGGTACTCAGCATGTTGCAGGATTAGTACTGGAATCTATTTCACAATTCTCCCTTGTGTTAAACTGCATCATATCAATATTCTGTATTGTCAGCTGATAACATTATGCAGTGTGACAGTTTGGGTCAAAGGTGGTAATAATGCCCCTTTTACTAATCTGAATTCATGGGTCACAGGAAGTGATTCAGTATTTCATTACTTGCATAGCTTCAATACAGATAAGTGTATAGTGTAGGAAAAGAAGGAATTGTAGCTTGTATAAAGCCATTAGCAGAACAGTACTTAATTTTAAATTATGGCATCCGTGTCATCTGACTTTCCTTGTTTAGTATATTTATGTCTGGGAGAACCTCAACTTCAGATATTCATTTTCTAAAGTAAAAACTGTGCTGTACACAGTAATATGCCCTTTTTGGGGCGGGGGGTGAGAGGGGAAGACTTGTAGTTTTGTTCCCGACATGGAAATTTTAACTGAACAGTGTGACTTCAGTTCTTATTGGTCAACTTGCTAAGCATCACAAAGCTATTTATTTTCTACTTTTTGTAAATTTTAAACACATTAAGTCTCATCTGATACTAGCACAGTATCATCATGACACCGTTAAATTTAACAGAATACCATGGCAGCATCATATTCAGCAATCTGTTGACTGGATACATGAACAAATAAATCAGAAATGGAATGTATGTATGGATTCTCCCCATCAGTTCATTTTAAACTACAGCTGTTAAATTCTTCAAGCAAGCAAATAATAACTGAGCAGACACATAAAAATGATAGGAAGATTAATAAGTAACTGCTGACTTAAAAGCTTTTATCAGCTGTAGGCTGAGGGAAAACAAAGCAGGCAATAACTACCTGAGTATAATGAATTGGGTGCTGAGGGAGTCAAGATGACAAAACAGAGAACGTTCCTTTCATTGAAAAGTCTAAACAAATTCATATACAAATTTAGCAATGGGGCAGAATCTAAACTGCTGAGATACATATGGTCATCCTTTGCCAAGAGATACTAGAAGTCAGGGCCTTTCAGGCTGAGCAACACTGGGGCTGGGTATTTTCTTAGTGCAACTTATTTATTTACACTCCATACAGCAGTTCGGGAATAGAGGTAAGTCACAAAAGCATGCAGGCAAATCCTCTCTTCAGTAATTTCAGCCAAAACACCAATGCCTGGCTCTCATGGAGTAATTCTGTCCTCCATAATTAACTCTGGGTAGGGAGATTAAGGCAGTGTGTAAACTCCCCTGATTCTTTCAACAGCTTCCCACCTTCCCCATAAAGAAGGTACATTACAAAACTAACTACAATACAAAGGTTTCTTCAGAGACTGAACACTGCTCACAAAGAAAAACAACTTGTAAAACTATGTGTAACATCATCATCTAGTGCCTTCTACCATAATAGCAAATGTGTAGGTTGAAAGTTTTGATTGAAATTGTTTTTCAAGCAATAAGAGCAGTGGGCAACATTTTCAAACCTGGATGCCTAAATTAGGGCATGGCTACACTTGCAGATGTAGAGCACTGTGAGTTAAACCAGCCCTCGGAGAGAGCAGTAGGGAAAGCGCTGCGGTCTGTCCACACTGTCAGATTCAAGCGCACTGGTGTGGCCACCTTAGCAGCTCTTGCAATGGCCATAGAGAGCAGTGGATTGTGGTAGCTATCCCAGCATGCAAGTGGCTGCAATGTGCTTTTCAAATGAGGGGATAGGGTGGAGTGTAACAGGGAGTGTGTATGTGGGGGGAGAGAGAGTGGAGTTTTGAGGGGCTGAGAGCATGTCAGCATGCTGTCTTGTAAATTCAGACAGCAGCAGATCCTCCCTCCCACCACCTCTCTCTCTCTCACACACAACATTCCACAGTAAAGGTTTGATAAGCATGCTGACTTTCAGAAACAGAACTCTGAAAGGGGATATCCGCATTCCTGCAGCGTTTCCAAAACAATGACAAGAGTGGCTACTAGACTTTAGGGGATTATGGGACATTTCCAGAGGCTGATCAGAGCGCAGTAATGCAACACCTTGTTCACACTGACACCTGGGCATTTCGGCCGAGGCGCACCAAGCATTATGTTTCTCATGGAGGTAGATTACCAGGAGCACTCCAGCTGCAGAGTCCAGGCGCTCTAAGTGCACTGGTAAGGTCATGAGTTAGGGCGCCCAGGGCTGCTTTAATGCGCTCTAACTTGCAAGTGTAGCCATGCCCTCAGGTCCTATATCCTGATCAGAAGTGGCCTGGTTTTCTTTTGAAATCAATGGGACTTGCAGGTGGGCTCAGCAATTCTGAAAATCAGACCACTCCTGTTTAGCTTTCTAGATATGGATTTTGAAACCTAACATGCATGCAGGTTTGAAAATGTTGAGCAGAATCAAAGCATCTCTGGCTGAGGTAGCATAAAGACCTTAAGATAATGAAAACAGAGATTCAGCCAAGTAGGTGATCCAACCATTTGATCTGGATGCAAAACAAGTGCTCAGCAATAAAATGGGGAGGCAGGCCCATCCTTCACATTATTTTCATGTGAATTCTTAGTTCATTAGTCTTCTATATACCTTGATATAAATCCTCAATGAAAGTTAGCTTGGGCATTTATATGATTCTGCCATTTGTTTCAGATGGGGTAGAGCTCTGCTGAACAAATGGAATGTACTGAAGAGAGATATGGAATTTGAGATTTAAGTTCACTGGCAGAATTCCATGGGGAAGATCAGACAGCACCTGCTCAAACTACAGCATTATCACCATCAGGTTTCATAAGCAATAAGTTCACTTATGAATTTAAGGTAAATTATGATTCCTGTAAACTACAATTTCTATTCTGTCAATCTCATAGTAACAATTTTAAAGCAGACTATCTTCAGTCATTTAAAAAAATACCAATGCTATTTTATTCGTATAAAATCCTTTTAATAAAAACAGCAAACAACCTTGTAATTCACTATTCAATGAGTAAAACTGCACTTGTGCACAGACTGTGTTGGTCCTCTGCCCAACAAAGTACCACTTAAACCCCACTTAAATGCACAGGTCTTGCATTTGTATTGGTCCTCTGCACCAAGGTGATTTTCACTCTAAGCCAGATACACTACAGATACACTACTATAGAAGTGGGGCTATCCCCACTTCTCAGCAAAGATTTAATAGTAGAGTGGTATGGCGAGGTCTCTTAACAATACAGTTTCAGGACTTCTAGAAAATATACTAGAGTATGTTTACTATAAGCGTTATCAAAAGTAATTAAAACTCCATTTGTTAAATGACTAGAGAAAGTACACTTTGAGATGCCTAATCTATGTTTTTTAATTGTATTTGATTACTAATTTGCTAATTTGCAAAATTACATCCTTAGCAATTGGTTTTTGAGTTATTCATCCAATTTAGTGAGGCTCAACTGAATAGTCAGGTTTGATGCAATGCAATCTTAAAAGTCAAAGCTTAATTCTCATCTAGAAAAAGACAATAGCATAAAACACAATACACAAATATAGTTGTACAGTTTAAGATTCTTAGTCAATAAGAAAACATAAGAGGACCCTGTCCCAGTCATATTTAAATTAGTACAGACTGATGACAGGCCCTTTAGACTCAGGACTGGCAAGTTGGCTAAAAAGGTGGAAGTGTACTGTTATAAAGAGAGGCATTATTAGGGAAGCAGTAGACCATTTCTTTTCCATGGCTACATTCTTGGGGATGCAAGATAGTCATAACAAATCCAACTGTCATCACTAACACACCAACAGTAAGAATCAGGCCGGATATGAGGTTATCTGAATAGTTCCATCGTTCTTCAGACAGCTTCAGATAACATGCTGTTGGGATGATAAAAACAAGTGGAGTAGCACTGAGAATCCCCTGGTAGGAGGAAACAAAAAAAAACCAATAAGCGCATATATTCACATCTCCAGCACAAAACAAACATTTATAATTAGTTTACAGTTAAATGGTAATTAGATCTGTGCAAAAAGTTTCTTATGAAAAGAAACTAGAATAGTGGCTTTTCTTCTGCGTGGTTTCAATCACCAAAATCCAAGCAGATTGCAAAGGAGTCTGCACTATAATTTGAAATGTCTCAGGATGAAAGAAACAGTTACAACTTATTGATTTTACTGTAACAGGGTGAAATTTTAGCCTGCATGAACTTGCTTTCTATTAAGCCAAAGTTACATGAAAAATATCAGCTCCAGAAGTACAGTAAATCTCATAGTTTGAATAGCTTTGAAATATTTTGTCATATGAAATATTTAGGAACATTTCCTGATAAGGTTTTAGAAGAAAGAGGCAGTATTATTCATTAATCCTTACAGTTCTTTCATGCACTATCACAAAGCACCTACTTGGATTTCCTTCAAGCTTTACCTTTCAGTAAAACAAGGAAAAGCTTCCAGTGCATGATAAACATCAATGCAGCAGTTTAACTTGCTCCTAGCAGCTGCTCAGAACAATATTGTTGAGCAATGCCTCCAAACACAGACAGACCCTCAGTCAGGAAAGCATCCCTGTTCAGGAGAACACTTACACATGTCATGAACTTTTAAGGGAACTAATTACAAGTCCAGCACATTCTTAAGCGTTGTCCTGGGTAGGGATGGAGTTAAGAATGTGCTGAAGTATTTTCTTAAGTAAGCACCAGTGCAGGCTATAATATTGTTGCAGCCATGCTTCATTTGCCATCAGAGAGCTCTGCATTTCTGTGCCTGACATTGGAACCTGCCACCCTCTGACACACGCTTTATGAGTAGTCTGCATTAATTTCAGTTAAGAGTATCCATAAATTTGTTGATTAGAGAGACTACAGGGGGTGTAGCAATCCATACATTAATGTGTCTTTGTTTCATTCATCTGTAATTTTCTTGTTACTTATATTGTCATGCTGGGAAGTGTTACTGGCAGACATCAGTTACAGACCTGGTAGAAATCAATGGGTGTACTATGCACCCTTCATTCAGGCTGCATGATGGAGCAATTAAATGGCCCTTTTGCTTATTTTAAGCTATTTATAATTTGGAAAGGATTAACTGGAAAGAAACTATGCAGGTAACAATGATTTGAGAGGAGGCCAGTCAGGTAGTTTATCTGGATAGCAGGATCAGATCTCCAGTATCAGTGTGAGCACAAGCAGCTAATGTGGCTGTTATAAAGCTTCTTCTCATTGCTTAGGTGGAAATTAAACTGTAATACAGAGAACATGTTCCTCACCAAGGCCCTAATCCTTCAAGCTGTTACTTGTGGGCAGATCCAAGGATATGCTCACAACTCACTTCCTTCTCGTTCACCGAGTTCAATAGAGCTTGCAGAACCAGGTCCTAGGATTCTGTTCATTTTACTTAGTTGAGAAACAGACAGCCATTTTTAGGTTCCTTTTATCTATCAGAAGCAGTGGCTCTTATTACAGGGCTCTCTCAAACCCCCTGCTACTACACCCTGAAGTATGACATACCCATACCTGTTATATTATTCATAGTTTCCAAGGCCACAAGGGGCCATTGCGACAATCTAGTGTGACCGCCAGTATAACACATGCCAGAGATCTTCCTAAAATAATTCCTAATGTGTATCTTTTAGTAAAACATCCACTTGATTTTAAAATTGTCAGCGATGTAGATTCCATCACAACCCTTGGCAAATTGTTCCAAAGGTTAGTTACTCTCATTGTTAAAAATGTACACCTTATTTGCAACCGAATTTGTCTAGCCTCAACTTCCAGCTGTTGGATCATGTTATATCTTTCTCTGCTAAATTTAAGAGCTCTTTATTAAATATTTTTTCCCTTGCAGGTACTTATAGTCACGCCTTAATCTTCTCTTCATTACACTAAATAGATAGGCTCAAGGAGCTCAGTTGCTATTAGGCATGTTTTATTATAAATATCTGGACTGAAACTGAAGCTAGAGGACTGGTTAAAAACTAGAGTTACCATAAATTTAGACTGGCTAATAACACAGGCATGTTTTGATGAGCTACGTAGTCTGCTTCCTCTATTATTACTATTTCAGATTGGCTAACAAACTACGTTCACATACAAGACTCCACAAGGTGGAAATGTTTTTACCAGAAAAACCAGTTTTCAGACTGTAACACAGGGATCGGCAACCTTTCAGAAGTGGTGTGCCGAGTCTTCATTTATTCACTCTAATTTAAGGTTTTGTATGCCTGTAATACATTTGAACATTTTTAGAAGGTCTCTTTCTGTAAATCTATAATATATAACTAAACTATTGTTGTATGTAAAGTTAATAAGGTTTTTTAAAAGTTTAAGAAGCTTCATTTAAAATTAAATTAAAATGCCAAGCCCCCTGGACCAGTGGTCAGGACCTGAGCAGTGTGAGTGCCACTGAAAATCAGCTCATGTGCCGCCTTCGGCACACGCGTCATAGGTTGCCTACCCCTGCTGTAACAAGTGGCCAGGGCCAGCTTTAGGCACTGCGGGGCTCGATTTGAAAGAGCTGCTGCCTAAGACAGTGGAGGGACTTCAGTGGCAGCTCATTTGGCTCCAGTGCCTTCGGTGGCATGGCAGTGGAGGCTCCTTCTTCCACGGCACTGATTGAGCTGCTGTCGAGGACAACGGCGGCAGCTCTATTGGCTGCTGGTGCCCTTGACGGCACATCAGCGGAAGGTCCTTAGGGATTTTGAGGGGCGTCTTAGGGGCGTGGGAACCAATTCAGGGGAATTGTGTGAATCGCCCTAAAGCCGGTCCTGCAAGTGGCCCCTCCCAGACACTGCCTTGTGGACTCAGCACAGCCCTGCAAGTGGCCCATTTCCTCAGTTTCCCTTTGAGTCCCCAGTAATTCCATGCAATCTTATCTTCTAGTCCCAAACAATTTATTTACAAACGTGTAAGGACTCCATAATATATCCCAAAACATAGTCCATATCACCCCAGTGTAAATAATACTCCTCTTCTTTCGGTGTGCAACCCTGTTCCTTCCAGCGGGGACTCCCACAGCCTCTCTGCCTGGAGTATTCTTTTACCGTTCCTCTGGTCCAGCTCTCCAGCAAGGAGATGCCAGTGGGTAAGCCTCTCCACTGCTTTCTCTTCTTTCAGCCTTCTCTGGCCCTTGGCTCTGGTTTAGGGTCATCAGGCAACTCCCTCTGCTGCTGCTCCTCCTCCTTCTGCTTTCAGACATCTGGCCCTATCTTTTTGGCTTAGAGACACCAGCCAGCAAATCCTTCTTGCTGCTCTCCTACCTTTAGCCTTCTCCCAGGAAGCACCTTTTTTCTTTGACAGTTCTCTTCTCCTACCTCACTCAGTCTGCTCTGATTCTCACTAGATCTCACAAGGCCTCTTATTGCTCCCCAAATGCTGCCCTGCCGTTTTAACTGGCCCATCTGGGAACTCTTGGCCTGGAACAGGAGTGCTGAGGCCAGTTTCACTTAATGGGCCAGCTACTCTGTTACACATTCTTTAACACTTTGTGTTGTGTAAGTATTAAAGACAAGAAAAACCTTAGTATCTGTCTTTAAACTGAATCCCTGGTTTTGGACCCTCTGCCTTCAATCTGAGACAGTATCAGAGACCTAGGGATGACACTTTGCAAGAGATGTATTTTCCCTCCTAGGAGGTCATTTTTGAACCCCCCAGCTCTGGCCTTCCCATAGTGAGGACATTGTTGGTGGCTCAAATGCAAAGGAAAGTCCAATAGCAGTGGAAGAAATTGGTTGCAACCGCCCTTCTGCCATGAGCTTGACAGGAATCCAGGCTCAAAAGTCAGCAGCACTACCTGGGGAAGGGCCATGGCTAGAGGAGGTAGTGACTCAACATGAGATACCTGTAATACTGCAGTAACTCTAATTATTTCCTAACAATAAGTGTCAAGATTTTAACAGGTCCCATTATAATCCACTGTCTTATCTAACCTGTACTTAACTACTGATAGTCCTGGTCCATAGCCATCAGCCACATCCTTTGATAAGTCTAGTCCACTGCACATTTACTCCTGAAGGTTATGAAAGTCCTCTGACTATCCAGCCTGAACTTTTCTTCCTTAGCTTCAGGACATTGTTCTTTTATCTTATCTTCTGTGGAGACAAATAATTCCTTTCCTTCTGTGACACTGTTAACACTATACTATGTGGCATTTAAGAGAATATTGTAGTTTTTCAGAATTCCATTTATATTAAAGAGTGATTAGTAAATAATGGAGCATTAGGTGCACTTACGTTCAGCTCTAAAACTATTCCAAGGCAATCATACACTAAAGATATGATTGTGGCTACAGCAACAACAATTACTGTCACAGCAACATGGAGAATGGTGGTAAGGGTCCCACTGAAAAACACATTGGAAATTACCTGAAATGAAAACACAGTTTGTAACTTTACTTTGGCCATTTATTTATTTTAACAAGCAGCGTGTTTTAAATTCTATATGCTATGATTTATAATGAAAGTGAAAGGCGCGGGTGAGAATGTTATGGCTCTCAACCATCTCAAATTCTTGACTTCAGTGAGAGGTGTCCCTCCTTTTCCAGAAATTACTTCATATTAAAATTATGCAAAACCCCCCAACATTTGACTTTCCTATATTTTCAGGACATAGTGTCATTATTCTCTTTCATCTGATAAACACAGTGAAACCTTCTTACCATGAAGTCATTTATTAAAAGAAAAGATTTCCTACAAGTTTCCCATTAATTGATAACAGTACAGTGAAATATTCCAGGATTTTCCCTCTACTTTGCTATAAATCCCCTGTCCCAATCAGCTACAACCACCTCCTGAATATTATACTGTGTGAGTCATTATGTGCGAGTTCCATTATACCACACTGAGAATTTAAGCAGCAGTATTCAAGACAACAATATTGATGTAAGCAGAGTCAGGATGAGCTCTACCCTGACATCTGGTGGTGAATTATGGGAAGTGTAGAAAGGAATTTTAGGTATTTGCATTGGCACACCCACCCCACCTAGCATAGCCCATGGCATCCTGGGATGGTTATTTTGACAGCTCTGGGATCCCCAATTTCTTTGTTATTGGGGCAGGAAGAATAAAGTGTTGTCACCCTGATTATGTGAATGAGGAACTATGAGACTGCTTTATGACAGAGATGTCTCAATATCAATTAAGTAGCACTTGCTAGACAAGGGACATGGATGCCAAACCCCATTGAAATGAGAGAGGTTGGGGACTGGCCCTTTTTGAGGGCCTGGAACACCAATTGCACATCCTCCTCTCTCCACTGTTGAAGAGTAGAGCTAATTTTGATTCCATTAGGAGTCTATCTAGAGGCTGCTGAGCTGAATTCACATTGGGCCAATGGTGCACCAGCACCAGGGCTCCCCTACTACAAGCTGAAATCACTAAAAGAGCTAAGCTTACTGAGCTGAGATCACTGAGTGCTGTGTTAACTAGTGGGGGAGCCTGAAGATCTATCGCTAAGTGGCTGGCAGAGCGGAGTGGTTTGCAGCATGTTGGAGCAGCCCATGGAACAGTGAGCGGAGCGGAGTGGAGCAGTTTGTGGGGACGGCTCGAGTGGCTCACGGGTCAGCTGGAGGAGCGGCACAGCTGGTGTAGTAGAACTGGTCGTGGTGAAGGCTGCAGCAGAACTCCACAGAGAAGCAAAGCAGTTGGCCCTGGCCCACGTAAGGTGCCCCTTAACACCCTGTGTGCACCTCCCACCATTTCCACCCAGGCTGGGGGGATAAAACTCTGCAGATAAACTTTTGAACTCTGGGGTGGCACTGACCAGAGACTTTCGGGTAGCTGGACTTTGGGATGATTGAACTTAAGACCCTAAGAGGGAAAGGACATTGCCAAACGTATTTGGAGGTGGGTTTTTGCTTATGGTTTGTGTTATAATCCTGTTTGCGGTGTTTCTCCAATGTGATGCTGCATTGTTTCCCTCCTTTATTAAAAGGATTTTGCTACACTCAAGCTCCATGCTTGCGAGTGGGGAAGTATTGCCTCCTAGAGGCGCCCGAGGGGGTGGCATGTAATTTCCCAGGTCACTGAGTAGGTGCTCGAGCCGGTTTTGCATTGTGTTATTGAAATGGAACCCCTGGATACTGAGCCCGGCCCTTGTTGCTGCCAACTCAGAGGGGCAGAAGGGTTACACTAAGTTTATGAAATCACAAGAAAAAGCCCACTAAATGCTATAGCTAGCATGCACCAGGCCATTAGGTATTGATATTTACATAAGATTAGTCAGTAATTGCTATTAGGACAGATCTCACCATGTATTTTACATACATTAAGCATATGATTAAAAACATCATGGAAGAAGAGATAAAATGTCTCACTTCTCTAGTCACAAAACATTCAATGGGGAAAGTCAGGATTATAGTGACTCCATAGCAAAACCTTCCAAATGTAGTAAGATCATCGTCTCTGCAATAGTTTTCAAATATATCTCCTAGAGAACAGTGAAAAATGAAATTATTTTCAAATTAATGACAACTGTGGCTAATTATTAGCTGACATTTACACTTATGCAAATAGAGAGATAAGTCACCAGAGCAACTGTATACAAAAATTTGAGATTTTCTGACCCACTTTTGGACACACAAATCAGAAAACAATGATTAAATAATTTTGAATGTAATTTGTGATTAACTTTAACCACCCCGATAGTAACAGCATTTTCTATTATTTCTTGTATTCTCAAGATCATTTCCATTTAACTATTTACTTATCTATCTATCTATCTATCTACCATACACATATTACAGGGTTAAGCCTATTGTCATCCTATTTTTTGCAGCTTTCTTTTTGAGATTACTTTGTAATGGTGCTTCTGGTGTGTGTTTGTTTTTTTTTCTCCAATCGGTATGTGACACAGTTTTAGAAAGAAAAACATTTGGTTAAAAAAAACAGATTTCCTTTTTGTTATTCTTAGGACAAGAACAATCACATAAGGAAGACTAGATGTGTACAGCCAGAGACCTGAATTTCCTGTGCATCATATTACAGGATCTAATCACAGCTGCAACACTATACTAAGGGATTTCAAACCTTCAAAGCCCTATGTAAACATATGGATTATTAACTGATAATTCCTTTTGCATCAGTTTACTATTTTACTGCTATACAATTCAAGTAAACACCTCACCTAGTGATTATAGCAAAGGACCCCGGGGAAAGATGACCATGGGATCTAGTTCAGGCTGAATGACTAACTTACGATGAACATGAAAAAATCTTAAGACTATACTTAGATGGCCTACCAGGTCGTTTCCACCTCTGATTGCCATTATACTATATATGACTTGCTACTTTTAGGAGTCCAGTAGAGCTCAAGAAACAACCAGATTTGTTCTGGAGAAAGAAGAAATTGAGGGAACTGGTGAAAAAGATGGATGATGAGATGGAATTAGTGCATAATATACTATAGTGTCTAGTGTATATATACACACACACACACAAAATAGGAAGGTATGATTCTCCCAGTCTCGAAATATATTTTTTAGTCATTCTGTACTCAACCAGTCCATCTAGAAGGATGGGTACAAGCAATGACTAGAGTAGGTTGCTTTCCTGGATAAACAGATGGGGGCAGAAGGAGGAGGGAAGGGAGTGAAAATCCCCTGCGCCAAGCACAGCTAAATGCTGCTGTCTGCCACAAAAAAAATGAGGTGATAAACCTTCTCTTACAGCTTTAAACTGGACTGTAAAAGAATTGTGAAACAACTGAAGAAATGTCTCTAAAATTGTTTGGCTGACTTGAGAAACAATGATGTATTTAACAAATTTCTTCCTCCCTTAACGCTTACCTCTCTCTTCCCACTCATTCCCAAAGACAGAAAGAGAGCAAAATCTGTTACAAAGACAGTGAGAACCCTATGGTACATTTCTGACATTAATAATCTAGGCTGCAGTTTCAAAGTGCATAACTGAGTTGTGCATATGAAAAATGTAACTCTGTTTAGGCAGAGGATCCTCAAGGCAAAAGACTATGTTTTTAGGAATACTAGACAGAAAGTTGCTCCCTACACACACCAACCTCACTCTCCCCTCACTGCTAGAAGGGAAGCTGACTCCCCTCGGCCCCCTCACACTCTCAGAATGTGTCTTTTCCCCCTCAGCAACAGGGAATGAGTTTTTCCCCGTCAGCTGCTCAATTCTTCCACAGAGATTTGTGTGTCAGTCATACCAGTCAGTGACAGCCTAGCCACCTGCACTCCCGGGCAATTTCATCCTGAAGGAGTGCAGGTGATGGAAGTATCATTGCTAAACTCTGATAAGATTCTGCTGGGCACATGGGAAACAGCTCTAAGTTAGCCACTATAAGAGCACTGCCAGCAGAGTGTGTTGAGGAGATGTGTGGAAACTATTTAAGCTTTTATATGTACTCATCATATTTCCCCATCCACTCTGGCCATGCTCTACCTCTGGGCAGTGCTGTTTATTTTTGTGCTTTGCTAAACCCATGCAATCTTTCCAACAGAGGGAAGCAGTTTTGTGCTAATGTGTATCTCGTTGGTGTGGACTTTCCACCAGCAGGGCTCTGCTCTTGAGTCTACACCATCTTCCACAGCATAGACCCTGGGCTGGCTTCTCATCCCACTCCCATATTTTTTGACTACTAGGTAAGAAGGGTAAATCCCACACATTTATTTTCAAAGTATAAATAAAAAGACAATGATCAGCTTGGCATTTCCTCCTCTCTCTACCCTGCAGGGAGTTAACTGAACCTTAAACAAAAAGGGTGGAAAGTGTCAGAAGCCAAGATAAGCCTTAAAATAGACACATAGAGTATCTTACCTTCTGTGTAGCCGGTAAATGTCACATATCCACATACAGCAAACACCACACTGATAAAAAGAGCCAGTGAGACAGACACATGAGTGATGCGAGACCAGTTACTCAGAGTGGGTTCTTCCAAAGAGCCATAGATTAAAAAGCTGTTATGATGGCAAATGAATGCTGAAACACACGACAATTAAAAAAAACATACATTTCATTAAAAATAAAAATTTTGTACAAAGCTAAGCTAGTGTACTCCAGGGCAGTGGAAATATAGCAGTTTAAATCATTCATTATTACAAATACAAATGAAGGGTGCAGTACATAGCAAACATCAAACAGCATCACATTTTGGATATTTATCTCATTCTACGTGGGTCTCCCCCTTCCACTCAGCCCACATGATTCTGATTTGTCATCCCCAACAATGCCACCTGGTTCTCCCCTACCAACCCCAGACACAGCTTCCTGCTCACAATTCCACTTCAATCTCCAGTGCCTCCTTCTGGTGCGCCCATCAGGTTTTACACCATGATCCAGTCTGGGGCTTCTCTGTTAACTATGCCCCAGAATGTACAGATGAACAGAAGATGTGACATTTCCCACTCTGGGACAACAGGCATGTTGTGCAGTAACAAGCAGTCAGAAGACCTCAGAGTACCAGCACACTAGAGCCTCCAGAGGGATATCAGAACAGTGAGAGTAGAAGTTAGAGTGGGGACTAGGCATATGAGAGGAGATTTATCCAAACCTGAATAAAGGCTTAATTCTGGCTAATGGGAAATGATTAGGGCTAGCTCTAATTTTGCCTAAACCAGCTTAACACTAAGGTAAAGGGAAAATGCATCTGCCATGCAGATCCAGTCGTAAAGTAAAATTCTTTCAATCATTAGGGCTGACTGCAGATTGAGAAGAGATGTTCAGACACACACACACACACACTTACCAAATGACATCACCCCAATGGCTTGTATTGCATTAGACTTTGCAAATATCCAGGCATTCTCTGTTTTGGGTCTAAAACAGAAATTTGTTTTAATCGAATGTCCCCTATAGGTGATCAATGATTAGAATTATTTTAAAATACTACATATAACACAGTAAGGCTAGGCAGACCCTTCTGAAAAGAACTCCTCTGCACATTAGATCATGATGCTTTGGTAATAAAATGTTTGTCATTAAGAGATATCCTTTTTTCCCCTTGTATTTATAAAACTATCATTTCTAGGAGTGCTGCTTATGGCAATGTATTAGCACTTTTAATGAATAGTTCTGGTATTGTAACTTAAAAAAAAAAAAAGATTGCCACTTCTTTGGATGTGGTACATCTGGAAATGGCAATGAGGACAGTGAAGGCCATGGTGCTGACCCCATATGCGGTCAGGTTAGCCAAATAATACTGTAGATCTCTACTCTGAATATTATGGGACAGATTTTTCCTCTGGATCTGCACATATAGATCCTGAGGATTTCAATGGGAGCTCCACATTTGTTCCTAGGGCTTTAGTCCAAGTGCGACAAATTCTGCCCTTATTTGTGCAACCCCACAGTGCCAAATATGTCTGTTCTTCAGGGAGTGATATTCCCTCTGGTAGGGAGGGTCTTGCATATCCCCGGAGCCCTGAGGTAAGAAATAAATTTAAGGATGTACAACTAGAACAGTCCTGCATATGGGACTTTAGGACAGGATAAGGAAGGAGCCAAGGAATTCTGTATTATGTGGCTTCAATGACTTTATCAACCCCCCACAAGTTGCATGGAAGAACTGCAGTGACTGTATGCCAAAGCAGCAGCAAGCTGGGACAAAGGAGAACTGCTGTAGCCCTGAGCCCTGGTCATAGGTTGGTAGATTTTGGTGGATTTTGCCGCCCCACCCTTATACACCACCCCTTTTCCCCTGAATTTACTCAGGTTTTATACAGAGGAAATAAATTTCATTCTAGGGGCTTGTCAATACATGAGATTTTTCCAGATATACTTACACAGTTAAACAGCAATAGCTAGATTGATATAACTTCCCATGTGGACACTCTTATTCAGGAATAAGAGTACCTTTCTTCAGTTTAGCTTGAACTGCTTCCAAAGCAACATAAGCTAAACAACAACAAAAAAAACACTCTTTTATTCTGGTAGAAGGGTCTGCACAGGGAGTTACACCAACAGAACCATAGCAGCTTAAATTCACCTTACGAATAAGTGCCTGTGGAGGCAAGCCCAAAGTGTATACTGAAATAATCAACAGTCAAACAGAACAGTTTCCACTACATGAATTCATGTCTTACCTGTCACTGGGCTGCAGTTACCACTTTGATTTATGTATTTTTCAAATTGGGCATAATTTTATCATCTTATTATATAGAGAGTCTTGACAGTCTAAACTGTTGTCAATCTCCATTTTAAAATATATTCAGGGAATGATGGCAGAATGCAATTTAAATTCAGGCCCAGAAACGAAAGTTTGCAACAATCTTTGTTAAATCAGATCCAGAGATTGATACATGAAGTTCCATCCTGTAAAACAATTTAGAAGCTCCATATATGTTGATGCACACTCTAGGGAAACGGAGAAGCAAGAACACCCTTTTTCTAAGCTGCAATCTGTTCACATACCAGGTGGAAGCTGTATACCAACTGAGCACTTCTTTTACAGAAGTTCTTCAGAACAGACAAAATGGCATTACAGTGGAGAATGCTGCCATACAGCTAGCTGCTGCTAATTTTGCTTGCTTCAATTTCCACTTTGTTTTGAGGGGAAGCTGCTGCCACCTGCTGCCTCAGCTGCTGTACTCCTCCTTCACTGCAAAACAGCATGTCACAACCATCACACCACCTCTGTTTCTCTCTCCCCCTCTCTGTTACTAAATCAGCTCTTTCAAGCAGCAATTTCCTTAGCAGGTGTTAGTTTAGATGTTACTGCTGCCAAACTTTAAAACCCTTTCAAAACAGATTTATTTTTTTGTTCATTCTCTCCCCGCATTCATTATCTTCCCATTTCTTGAAAGGTGTCAGGCTTTTCCTAAGAACAGATTTTATAACAGCAATGACCTGATTATTCCAGCCTCCATATATTAAAATGTTGGGGTTATTTTATAAATTATATTCCTTTACTATTAAATTCATGTAAACCAAATAGGAAAATCTTCATTTTCCATTTTAGAAATATGGCTTATTAGATCCAGATGCATATTTGGCTGTGATTCAAAAAAATATCACTATTCATGACAGCACTTAAACTTGAAGTGAAAGGGTTTTAAGCATGTGCTTAACCCGGCTTTTATATGCAGAAAATCACTTACTGTGGCAGAGGTGGGCTGGGGAGTTTTTATAGCTTGTTGGGGGGGGGGAAGGGGAGGGAGGCATGTCTCATAAAGAAGCAAGATTGAGTGTCTCATAAAGAAAACGGTTGAGAATCTCTGTACTAGAGCAAGCTTCATCATCATGGCTGCCAGACCCTCCATCTCCTGGGACCCCAGGCCTTTCTCATCCTGATCCTGAGAGATGTCCTGATCAGACCAGGTGACATCGTCACTTGTACTGGCTTCATCAGAATCCCACACACTACCTGGGATTCTCTCTCTCTCTCTCTTCCGTCCCCCCACCACTTCCTTTTCTTTCCCCATCTTATTTTCTTCTTTCCAATCTCTCTCCTTTTGCCTTCTGTTTAATAAAAGTCTGCCTGAGGTGGCCAAGACTGCATATTCTGCAATACTGCTGTAAGCCTCTGACTAGAAATGCAGCTGAAAGAAATGGCCTGTAACAGCCCGATGCTGGTATAAATTTGCCAGGTTTCACAGTAGCTGATAAGACTGTGTGTTGTGCTTGTGTCTTTTCTAGCAGTCATATTGCAAGTGAAACTCAGTATCAGAGACAGAAGCTGCATTTTCTATCTTTGCCATTCTGTTCTCTCCCCTCTTGCATGTGTTCATCTTGTTTTGTCTCTTAGGAAATGGAATCAGACTTTAAGAGCAGCAGCAACTACAGCAACTCCAGCCTATCTCAACAAACTTACTTCCCGCCCCCCAAAAAGGACACATATTACCATCTTTAATACCATCTAAGACATTGTCAATTGAGGGTTTTTTGCCTTTTTAAAACTCTTTCCAGCTAAAGGTTAAAGGGCCGTTGTTAAAATGAAAGTCTTATTTAATACTTTACATTTCAAATGCTCTGTTTTTCCTTCTTTTCTATATCTTTAATGAAGGGTTAAAAGGATTTTTAATGGTGTGTTTGGTCTCTGTATATAAACCCCAAATTTTGTTAAAAATTGTTTAATGTTGGACAGAGACAGGGTCCTGTTAATACCTTTGGCTCTTTGGGTCCCTTTATTCCATCCAGAGTCGGCTCCAGGCACCAGCTTACCAAGCAGGTGCTTGGGGCGGCAACTCTGGAGCGGGGCGGCACTTTAAGATATTTGGCGGCAATTCAGCGGAGGGTCCCTCACTCCCACTCAGAGCGAAGGACCTCCCACTGAATTGCTGCAGATCGCAATTGCGGCTTTATTTTTTTGGCTGCTTGGGGCAGCAAAACCCCTGGAGCCAGCCCTGATTCCATCTAAATTAATACAGCACCACATCATAGAACTACTATACCATTTAGCCTTATTGGGTCTCTCTGAACAGGAGAAAAACTCAGGACCTTAACTGCATTTCAGCAGGGTCGGCTCCAGGGGTTTTGCCACCCCACGCAGCCCAAAAAAAAAAAAAAAAAAAAAAAAAAAAAAAAAAAAAAAAAAGCAGCTGCGATCATGATTGCGATCTGTGGCAATTCAGCGGGAGGTACTTCGCTCCGAGCGGGAGTGAGGGACCCTCCGCCAAATTGCCGCCGAATACCTTAAAGTGCCGCCCCGCTGCAGAGTTGCCACCCCAAGCACCTGCTTGGTAAGCTGGTGCCTGGAGCTGGCACTGCATTTCAGGTCAGGATGAGATATATTGGAGATAAGGTAGGAGCAAGATTACTTGCAACATGGTTGCTCTGTTCCTTGCCATCAGAAACACATTCATGAAACAAATAAAAATAATCACAAAATTTATCAACTATTTAAAAACAGGCACCGTAACTGAAGCTAAGATATACCAACTAAAGCCAAGCTATTGAAAAATTAATGCCTACATTCTGTCTAAATGCATGCCTTAGTGGTGGGGAGAAAAGCAAATGAGGCTTTAGTTGGGCTTTATTTTCTTTATTGATATATGTATATATGTTAATCTAAGAGACTTTTGATTTGTACAAATATAAAAAATAATCATTCTTTAAAAAAAAAAAAACATTGAATCAATTTCATCCTTGGTTTAACACTGACAATTTCAAATCAGGGACATTAGCGATTACATTAGACATAGCTATTTATTGCTGGCCAGTTTACAAAATATGGTACATTTTTTAAAGCACTCTAACATACTAAAATGTATGAAACAGAAATGGATTTACAATATTTAAACTAAACCATGATAGCATCATAGCAATTTAGTTCTATTGCCACTGGAAGTCAGATTTTTTTCAATACATAGACATGGAGAAAACTAATTTATATTATCCTTTGACAGAATTGAGTATTCAAAAAGAATTTGTGAAATCTTTCTAACCAAGAATTGTGATCCTAAAACCCTTTCCATTATAATATTAAGTGCAGGTTGTGAAAGACTGACAATTTCCTGCAATGTCCTAAATGGACTTTATTGACATAAATCAAACATTTTTAAATTAGATTAATACCTATGGGGTCAAGTGTATTAAAAATAAAATTGCATATGTGTTGTTGTGAAACTGTATGTATTTCCATGGGAATGGTAAATAGGAGAACTGCACTGAGCGAGTAGGCAAATTCACTCAGATTGTAATATCTCCAGAGAAATCCCTCCCCTGGAAAAGTCCAAACATACTAGCTCAAACTAGATTCTCCATGGACCAGCAGACAAAGGAAGGGGTTTTGTATAAATAACTTGGATTTAAACTGAGTTAGGGCCTTCTTCCTCATTCAGCAAAATGGATAGGATCCCTAGTCCATGGAGGGCCCCATCCTTAGGGTAGGATTGGAGGATCTGTGCTTCTTCTGAGCTAAAGCTATGATAAACTGGTAATCACGAGGAATAAGCCTTGGGTGAGGGTTTGAAGGACTGTTCCTGCCAGAATCCATGTTAGGGTTAGGGTTAACTCTGGTAAGCTTATTAGCATGTGTGTAGGTTCTTTTATTGTTTTTAATACATTTTCTCTGTAATACTTTTTACCTTAAGAATAAAGTTGGCTTGCACGGGAAGTGCTGTGTTGTATCTCTGTAGCAATTCACGTCTTAACTGAAGAGAAAGCAAGAAGGTGTCCTTGGGCAACCTCTCTGTGCTGGGAATAACATGGTTAAGGTGGGGAACTGTGCAGACTGGAAATACCCCAGACAGAAGGGAGAGTGGCCTGGGCCCTCACCCAAGGGAGACAACAGCAAGGGAGCTGGAAGCCTGAGGGAGGTGCTTTGTTGGAAATAAATCTGAGGGGAATACAGAGGCAGTAGGTTGTATTTATATAATATCTTATGAGTTAACTGACCATTTAAAATGCAACCAGAAAAATAAAATAATGGTTTTAATACCACTGACATTTAAAAATTATTGTAAAGCTCAAGCTGATTTGAAAATGCCTGTAAAATGCCTCCATCACCACATGCATTTCTTTGCATGAACATTTTTAAATAAAATGGAGTTTTTACAGCTATGTTATATGTAATAAAAGAGTTTAAAAATGAAATGATGGTAGGATTCTGAACTTCAGCTATGGGGTTGTGAATAGAGATGTCTAAAGAGTCAATCCTTAGACAGTATGAATACTCAAGAGCCTGCAGGAGGACTGGAACAATTTGTATAGTGGGGGTGCTGAGAGCCACTGAACCAAACTGTAAACCGTGTACATGATGGAAATTACTTCAAACCATGGGTTGCTGCTGCACCCCCAGCACTCCTAGTTCCAGAACCTATGAGAGCCTGAGTACCTGCTGTTAATAAATGGACTGTGCATTAATGACATGAAACACTAACTGCTCTGACTGAAACACAACCATCTTGTCCGGATATGTGACACCAAACTGAGATTGTGCTATTTGGGAATAACTCCAGAAAAGTAAAATTCTTAAACCTAACCATACTCAGGAAGTGCATCCTATCCTATATTCTTAGAGTAAATAACCAAACCTCTCAGTACTGGAACAGAACTTAATAACCACAGTTTGCACTAATCTCCACATAGTATCCATACAGTGCAATACCACACACACAAAATTATTATTTATATATATATATATATATATAAATATATATTATATATATATATATATTATATATATATATATATATATATATATATATATATATATATATATATATATATATATATATATATATATATATTATATATATATATATAAAAAAATAAAATAAAATAAAATAAAATATCCCTTAACATTTTCCTTAACATGTAAAATAGGAATGGAAAGAATGTATCACTCAATTAAGTGGATTTTTCTGTTTTTATAGGAAGCATTATGACGTCTGTCCCTTACGGGACACATTCTTCAATTTATTCCTGAACTGGAATTTAAAAAGCAGAAACTCAGTGGCAGTACAAAAACACAGTGAGCTGTATAAGAAAACACTAACTGTGATGTCTAGTTCACTGTTAGATTGAAAGCCAGGAGCTCTGGAATTCTAATTTGACCTCTTACATTTATTCCCTCTATCTCAGTGGGGGATGAAGATCACAAAGGCTTTAGCAACCTTCATGGAACTTAAAGGGAGGACAAGTTGCAAGAGGGAAGAGTTTTGAAGAGCACCAAGAAGTCAGTCTGTGTGCATAAGGATAGCTGCAGTTACAGTGCCATGTTAAATAGTTTTCTTTGTAATAAGCTAGTTTAGTTTAAGAAACATGGAGTCCAGCATCCAATACGTTAAATAGTTTCTTCTCTGAAAGAAAGAGTGGAGGAGCTTAAGTGGAAATTGACATGAAATGGAAGCTAGCATAGAGAAACACTAAAACAACAACAATCACAAGGAGTAAACGCTGGCTGACATCCAGGACAGGAGGAAGGTGGAACATGAAGGACAATGGATGAATCAAGGAAGAGTATAAGTTGTAAGAGGAGCAGAAAGGAAAAATGTATGGGGCCATTTAGCCCTGATACCTGCAGCAAAAATAGGAGAGGATTAAACTGAAAGAGATCTTAAGGGAGGTTACTAGCCCAATCAACAATGAAGAGGCCACAAATTAAATGAAGCCAACAGCAAGACAGAATTGGCAAGTAATTCTAATTGCTTACTCTACTGAGGTGTGTGGCCTGAGACATGCGTTTCCCAGATAAAGTAAGACCGTATTCAGTCTCCAGGATACCAATAGAATGTATATCACAATAAAGGTGCTGGCTAATGTAAAGAATGCTGGGGAATCCCCACTGTTTGTAGTCCAAGAACAGAAAGGCTACAAATGCTGTTGTGGTGGAAGGTGCATCATATAAAGCTCTGGAGTCAGACCCAGACAAAACTGTTTGGTCACAATATATCTGGGTCTTTTTTGTTATTAAAATGTTAAAGGCTCCATCACAAAATCCATTGTGAGGGGAAATCATTCTGTCTTTAGTGTTGTACACTGTCAAATAAGAGACAGCGAGCCTGGTTTTTCAGACGATGGAGGGAGCAAGGTTATCTCTAATCTCAGCCCAGCCACACACAGCAGGTATAGAGAGCTCATTAAAATAAAAGAAGTATTTACAAAAGAGGAACAAGAGTCACACTTTTGTACCAGATGAGCTGCATGTTTTGTACCAGCAAGATTTCCATCTTCTTGAATGGAAGATCGGTGATAAAACTGCTATATTAAGGTGCAGATTGGCAATTATCAAGATGACTCTTCTAATGAAGCACCAGACAGCAGATTTAATTCAGGTTTGACTTCTAAATTTATAGACTTAAATTGTGGAATTCAGTTTCTTTTCTGTGGCAAAACTGTAGAATGAAATAGGGAGTGTGGAATGTTAGTTTTATGCTCTAGATTAAACTATTTCAAAAACTGTAGCCATTGAATTTAATCTTAGTCAACATTACGAAAGGTAAATCAATAATGCTCAAGTTAGCCTTTAATTTCTAATTGACAGAGTATCAGAGAGGTAGCCGTGTTAGTCTGGATCTGTAAAAGCAGCAAAGAATCCTGTGGCACCTTATAGACTAACAGACGTTTTGGAGCATGAGCTTTCGTGGGTGAATACCCACTTCATCAGATGCATGTAGTGGAAATTTCCAGGGGCAGGTATATATATGCAGGCAAGCTAGAGATAATGAGGTTAGTTCAATCAGGGAGGATAAGGCCCTGTTCTAGCAGCTGAGGTGTGAAAACCAAGGGAGGAGAAACTGGTTCTGTAGTTGGCAAGCCATTCACAGTCTTTGTTTAATCCTGAGCTGATGGTGGCAAATTTGCAGATGAACTGAAGCTCAGCAGTTTCTCTTTGAAGTCTGGTCCTGAAGTTTTTTTGCTGCAGGATGGCCACCTTAAGGTCTGCTATAGTGTGGCCAGGGAGGTTGAAGTGTTCTCCTACAGGTTTTTGTATATTGCCATTCCTAATATCTGATTTGTGTCCGTTTATCCTTTTCCGTAGCGACTGTCTAGTTTGGCCGATGTACATAGCAGAGGTTGACAGAGGTCCTTCTGACCATCAAGGAAAATAAATTATCTAAAAATAAGTGACATCATCTAAAATTCTGGCATGGCCCTACTTGAACATAATTGTGTATTTCCCCACTCTTTCTTAATGAACTGATTAGTAGTGGTGTAAATATAGAATGTCTTTGTTTTTAAATTTAGATTTCACTATATGGTAAAGTTTCTTTGGTCGTTACATGATTATTAAGGAGCAAGAGAGCATCATATTCCTACTTTCATGCTGTTTTCTTGAACACTTGGTGTTTCATTCCTGTGATCAGCTGCCAGATGCATAATTTTCTCACAGCTACATTTGTGTGTGATCTTTAGAGGTTGCTCTCAGAAATGTTGTGATGATTTATTTATTATGCAGGCACTGACATAATGGTATTCTTTCAAAATCAACACCAAAAAAAGTTAAAATGCTCTGTCTTTATAAATGGCATTACCTATCATCCCTTTTCTATCAATGTATATTCATAATTTCATCCTTAAGACATGAAATAGCTTAATGCAATATGAATGTGTTTGAAGACTGTTACATTCTGAAGATGAGATAATCCTAACTCACTGTTGTTTCTGAATGTGTTAAAAAATTAACCCAGTATAAGCAGATGGAAGTAAAATGAGGGAGAAACAGTCTTTTTTTTACTCCACAACCTCTCAAATGTAATGAGGGCAAAAACTGTAGGCTGCACACTGGATGTTCTTAGCAGCTACACTGTCAGCTTCAGACTGCAGTGATTATTTATTTATATAGGTGACTTGCAATGAAAGCAAAACTGAAAAAAATATATAATGCCTTGACGCTACTTATGCCATAAGGGAAAAAAAGTCAAAATAAAAAAATATCCTGATGCAAATATCAATTATTTCTGAAGCCTTCCCCAAAAAATAAAATAAAATAAAATAAAAATCCCCCTCAGTCCCACTCCCTCACCCACACAAAAAAGCAGATGTCTTAGTTTTTAGATTAACTGAACATTAACATTAAAGCATGGTTTGGTATTGAACAATGCCAAATTACTACAAGCCTCCCAGAAGAATACAAGAAAATTGCATTTCAAAGGAAATAAGTGTGGCAAAAAGGTTTACTTTAGGTCTGCCTCTTGGCACATTTTGACTGAACCCTAGGGACACCTGAATAGACAATTTAAAGCTTAGGCTAACCAGTGAGACTTTTAAATTTTCTCAGTTACATCAACAATAAAGAAAAATACATGACAAGCTTATAGGAATACAAAAAGGATTTAAAAGAAAAAATGTCAGACTAGGTTAAAAATATATTTTGGGTCCCCCAAGATATATTAGGGAGATCTGGCTTACTTTCCCAGTCCCCTCTTTAAAGGCAAAGGGAATAGAAAACCCTCTAAGAGCCAAACAGAATTCAGAAGCCCAAGCATCCGTCCAAAGACGCTGGTGGTGAAGGAGGCAGCACCGAACTGTCACAAGACAAGGAAGGAAGACTGCAGTACATAGTTGCTGCTTTAAAAGCAAGAATAAGACATGCAATATAAATAAAATCTAACATGGTGAAGGCAAGTTCAAATGAGGACACAAATGCAATATTCGTTGAAAATGGTTGAATTTTTTTTTAAAAGCCACAAGTTTATTTAACTTGAATCTAATAAACCTCTGTAAACCCAAGGCCTAGTCATGGTAGTAGCTTGAAAAGATGGAATTCTCTCATTCCTTGTACTGGCTTCTGGCTCATTTCTATGTGAATCAAGACCTGTTGTACTGATACACTGCTAGCACCATACTGGTATCACCACCCCTTCTCACTCAGAAAGACACTTATTCTTCCCAACCTTGGACTGACACCTATCTGTCCAAGTGGCGGATGACTTGATATCCATTCTGCAAAGAGAAACATGTGCCCCATCTCTTAAATGTTGCAAGACAGAAAGACTATTCCCATTCACTCCCCTTTAGCAGGCGGGATATTGAAATGGGACTCAAGAGACCTAGGTTCAATTCGCAGCTCAGCCAGACACATTCTCTATGGCTTTAGGCACGTCATTTAATGCAGTTTCTGCTCAGGTCCTCGACTGTAAAATGGGGATATATGGCCCCGTCCACATAGTAAGTACCTAGATCAGTGGTGGGCAACCTGTGGCACACGGGCTGCATGCGGCCCATCAGGGTAATCTGCTGGTGAGCCGCCAGACATTTTGTTTACATTTGCACAGCTGCCCGCAGCTCCCAGTGGCTGCGGTTCGCCGTTCCCAGCCAATGGGAGCTGTGGGAAAGAGCGCGGGCCGCAGAGACGTGCTGGCCGTCGCTTCACGCAGCTCCCATTGGCTGGGAATGGTGAAAAGGTTTACACAATGAAAATATGTCTCATTCTAAATGTACAACTAGAAATAGATACCAGAAAAAGGTTTATGGGGCTTTTAGAAAAGTTAGTCTCTTTATTAGATTAGATTTTGAAAGGAGAAGTGTTAAAAAAAAAAAAAGTGTCTCAAAGAAGCCTCAAAATAATCTACCATAAAATACCAAAATCACTTTTTAAAAAGTCATCATTGGTTTTTTAATTTAAAAAAACCCTGAACAATGCCCCATGTTTTACAATACACTATTACGATGGTGTTACCATAGTAACAAGGTCATCATCAGTAGCCATTATATATTACTTCATTTTTGACAAGGGAGTTAGAAATCTCTCTTTCAAATGTGCATTTAACAAGCTCTGAGAGAAACCACAGCTTACCAGATCATTCCACTGAAACAAAACAAGGAAAAACACAGAGCTGAATGGATCATCTTTTATGGATCGAACACATGTACATTTGTCACATTTTCAGAAACAAGACTGCCATTCTAGCTCCTGTGCCAACACTAAACAAAATATGCCCTATGATTGGCTTAATTATCAGACAATGATCAAACAAGACAAATAAATGGTTATGTGAAGCAATGTTCAAACAGTTATGCTATTTCACATACTGTACAAACACTGAAAATACTGCATAAACAAAACCAATGGATAAAAAGTTAATTATACGTTCAAATAAAGGCTGTTTTCCTTACTACGAGAATTTCACATACAACTGAGGACACCATTCATTAAACAATGGATAAAGCAAATGTTTGGGTTTATGAAGAAGGAGCATTAGATCCACAAAAACCTTACTGTAGCAGAATTACAAAAATGATTACCACGACAAATGCATGCAGTGAACCATTCGGAACACTGCAATACCAAGTATTTCTCAAAGTGCAGCAGAGTGCAATTTCTGCCTGCTTATTAAGCTGAGAATGATGTAATGGTGTTTTTATTTACTGTATAGTTCAACCTTTTTTTGTTTTCCCCTACTTGTTTTCAAGTTCTGGAATTTGAAATCATTATTTCAATGAACAGTGAAATGTCAATATTAATTACATTAATTTAACATCAGCTCCAACTTGACTGTCCCCTATGTGAAAAACAGTTAGACATGACATTTCAAGGACATCTACTCTCAGAATCATCATTTCTGAAAGTACTGTCTTCGAAGGAGAGAATGAGAAGAAATAAAAGATCAGAAACAGTATCTACAAGCAACACATCCTTATCATAAAAGTAGATTTAATCTAATAATTTTAAACCACTACATATTAACCCAGAAAACATGCAAAGCGGTATTAAGGGTGTGCACAATTATGAGCAAGAATGCAGAATTTTAAGACTGAAATACCATCCTCAATCTATACTACTTTGAACCAGATTGGGCCATTAAGGCACTGGCTTACTTTTGCACTCATGCGCCATTCCGGGAGGAATTCTGGGAACAACTATGTCTTAGGAGCCATGATTTCTCTGCCAACACTCCACCATGCAGGGGGAGTATGTCCACTGAGCATTCTTTGTACAGTTGGCTTGCTACCTAGATTAGTGCTAGGGCAGAGCATGGCTATGGCCATGCTTTTCCCTTTGGAGTAATTCACACACCAGATGCTAAATGGAAGCAGTCCCTATGCTCTTCCAAGCACACAACTGCTACTGGAAATGGTCCCTTGTTCAGGAGATGCAAGAAAAAGAATGCCCCTGCTTGAATCAGGCATAAGCTAGCTTTTTGTCTATGGAACCTGCTGCAATAATGGACAATCTTGCATGCCATGTGTAAGATGTTCTAATCCCAGGACACAGCTGCACAATATAGATGAGTTAGGGATGAGATTTCAGCCATAATCTGAGTAAACTACTGAGAAGAATTTAAACCACCACATACATAGCTGCATCGCTTCCTTTTCCCTATATCATAAATTCTAATCTCAATAGAACTGAACAGCAGGTTTAAAACAAACTTTTCAATTTGCTATTAGTAAAATGTATGTTATTTCCAGTCCTTAAAAGAGACAAGACCTGGTGTTTTACTTCTACACATACAAATGCAATATAATCATAATAGAGAAAGTACATTTGATTTGTAAAATTCACTCTGTGGCAGCCAGAAGTGATAAAAAATACTTACACTAGTGGGCTAAGAGTAGCTGCCCTTATCATCACAATGACCAGGATTACAGCTGTTAAAATCAGAGAAATAAAAGATACCTGCAAATTACAATTCAAACATTTTATCAGTTCGCTGGTTGGAATTTCAGTAGTTTTAACAATGCATTATTCTATTTGAAAACTTTCTTCTTTCTTCCAAAAAGTGAAATTAATAGCATAGATACATTTTTAAAGTGTCTGCCTTTCCAGAGAAGCAGGTCTTTGTTTTTAAAGAAGCATTCCAAGATTTCCATGTTTTATTTGCTGTCATTGTCTTTTAACGGCTTTATGACCAATTGAGCCTTTAGTTCACTGCTTCTACAAAGAGATTGTTTGCAGAAATGCTGAGCATCTTTGGTTATTTCATTTAGAATTGTGAGTGCTCAGCAGCTCTGAAAAATCAGACCCACTGTAGCTATTTTATGAGTAAATGGCAAATGTAATTATGGAGGTACAGGATTGCTGTTTGTGTAGCAGCAAATATGGCTCTCTTCCCTTGTATTTTGAGAATGCAGGCTGGCGAGTCCCTTCCTGTGAACAGCAATTTTTTCCTGTATCTGAGTGGTTGTATAACACAACATGATCTGAAATTACGAAACATCAGACAGATTCTACCCAGACTTAAGCAAGTACAACTTCATGGAAGTCAGTGAAGTTGCATCTGCTTACAGCTGGTCTGAATTTGGCTTTATATCTTTTAGGACACATGAGACATCTATAAACGTTTTAAGCTTAAGGTGTTATAAAGCATGCAATTGTAAAGACATTTAATATACATAGGCCTCAATTTTGCATTCTGATAAGCATGGACACTATTGCTTCCCCGCTGTCATCATTATACAAATGATTTGAGCTACATTCTTAGGGGGAGATGATGATGTAAGATTAAGTAGCTGCAAACCAGATTGTGGTTGCCCCCAGGCATAAAAAGGGTTGCAGTTTGGCAGCATTGGTCTTAGAGCCAAATGCACCTTACTTCAGTCAGTTGAGTGGCTTTAGAGCTGGTGTACACTGGGGGAGGGCGGGAATCGATCTAAGATACGCAACTTCAGCTATGTGAATAGCGTAGCTGAAATCTAAGCATCTTAGATCAATTTACCTCTCGTCCTCACGGCGCGGGATTGATGTCCGCAGCTTCCCCTGTCGACTCCACTACTGCCATTCGCGCTAGTGGAGTTCCGGAGTCGACGGGGGCGATTTCGGGGATCAATATATTGCGTCTAGATGAGAAGTGATATATCGATCCCTGAGAAATCAATCGTTACCTGCCGATACAACGGGTAGCCTAGATGGACCCTTAGTAAGGAGAGGAGCTGATTAATACTCTAGGCAAGCCATCAAAATGTTCTACTCTTTCATTACAAATTAAAATTAATTTAAATATAAGCAATCCATGCCTGTGAAGAAAGTGATCAAAAATTCAACAGTCAAATCTAAAACTGATTTCAGAGCACAATGAAGAAAGTTCATTTTGTTGAAAGTTCCACATTAACAGAACTAGAATTTGTTTTTAATACTTTTAGAAATTAGCAATATTTGCAAGCAATCCAAGCAACAAAGGCAATATTTACAATAAATGAGATTTTATTCATGCTAAGAGGGGAATGTTTGTTCATTAAAATATTTAGGGTCTTCTTTTATAGAAAATGATAATTTAATGAAATTACAGAATGTTGAGTTGTTTTACACTGCATATAATTCCATCATGTCAACACTTGCTGTAAGTATATTTCATTTTCATTCAATGAAGTTATTATGAATTTAAAGTGCTTGTTCAAAATGTTTAAAATGTAAGTGTGATAAGTCCCTTTATATTCATTAATGACCAGATTGTGATCTCTTTTTCCATGTTGTATAGTACCTTGCAACATAACTATTCCCATTGAAATTGATGTAACTAGTTGGGGAGTAAGGTACTACCCCTTCGGGCCCTAAATTTGATGTGTGGTTTCTTTAGGAGGGAAGTAATAATTTAATCTCTCAGCTAACATGATGTTATTGGATTGTATTCTGTTGTATTTAGGACTTTAGAATAAGTCCATCAGCACCATGACTATTCAGTCATAATGTTAAATTCACTTGTCTGAGCCACACAAAAGGACTTTTCAAATGTAGTCTACTCTCCTAACATGCACTGAACATCCATTTAAGTCAATGAAAAATCTCCCAATGACTTAAATGTGCAGTGAAACATGCCATGAAATCCCAATGAAAACAACTGGGAATACACGAAAGAAGGGAGAACAGAAGAGAGATGTGTTTTGCAAAGGAAGATTTTAGCCTATCAAGTTCTTTTTTGTGCTGTAAAAAACTGTTGGAAGTGTAACTGGACATTCTCTAGCAATATAATAAGCTGCATTTAAAACAATGATTTGATATAATTGAACCAAGATATTCATTGGCATTATGATTTACCTTTGCCAGTTTTGCTATGTCACGATAGAGAGACATAGGCAGGGTAAAGATGATGGTAGTACATAGAATAATGACTTGGCGGTAAGTAAGTAAGCTATCTGGACCAACTAAAACGTAAAAAAAATATATACACATTTAGATTTCTCTAAGAAATGGATGTGAGGAACAGATAAGTTACATTTGAAATTCTAGTAGCAATGTACCTTAGACCGTGCCCCAAACTGAAATCAAGGAAACTCCCACAGATGTCAAGGTTAGGCATTACCTGGCCTTAGGACAGATACACCTGCCCAGTGCATGCTCATAGGGATTTTGTGAGAATAAGCTGAGCACATGCCAACATATGTACAGTATCGTGTGCACCTAACTATGAAATTCTCACCCTTCGTGTGTAGCTATATTATAAACATCTGTGATGGGTGGGATTTTTGAAAGTGCTCAGTGTTGGCCTAACTACTCCCACTGAAACCAGTAGAGTTTTACCACTGACTTCAGTAGAACTCAGTTAGGCCAAAGCTCAGTGGTTTTGAAAATCCCATCCTACCTGCACATCTATAGCCTCCAGCAGAAAAATCTAGCCCTCCAAAACGAGGTCTGAAGCAGGATCAAAGTTTCAGCTGGCTAATCAGTCAGTCAAGAACAAACCCAAGAGTGTGTCTTGGCCCATTCACTCTGCACTTGCATATGGCAGAATTTGATGTGCAGCTCACAGTGAACCCTGGTTTTATTATTGGTAGTTTGCTTAGTTCAGGGGTTGGCAACCTTTCAGAAGTGATGTGCCGAGTCTTCATTTATTCACTCTAATTTAAAGTTTTGCGTGCCAGTAATATATTTGAACGTTTTTAGAAGGTCTCTTTCTATAAGTCTATAATATATAACTAAACTATTGTTGTATGTAATAAGTAAATAAAGTTTTTTAAATGTTTAAGAAGCTTCATTTAAAATTAAATTAAAATGCAGAGCCTCCCGGACTGGTGGCCAGGACCCAGGCAGTGAGAGTGCCACTGAAAATCAGCTCGCCTGCCGCCTTCTGCACGCGTGCCATAGGTTGCCAACCCCTGGCTTAGTTGAATAGGTTTGTGTTGTTTTAACACTCATGCTGGGAAGTCTGATTTTTTTCCGTGTATCAGAGGATATTTTATTTTAAAAAAAAACAAAAAAACTTTCAACAGGGCCATAACATTTTGGATTTATCATTTTAGAGAATGTCCTAAGTGGTACATTTGTAATACATGTTCAGCTATGTAGAAATGTTACTGTTTAAAGAGATGTTAAAGAAATAATTTGCATACAATCTAACATTGATCAACAGATCAACAACAGTTCTGGATGATTATCATAGCTGATCCCATTAAGTACTAGAGTGCAGGATATGCACTGCACAGGCTTAAGCCATGACCCTGCAATCATATGACCTGATACAGGAATCTACTACATCTGCTACCAGGACTGGGGCTGTAGAATGCAGGAGAAGCACACGTAGACATTAAAAATATATAAATAAGGTTCTTTTCGATTATTAGGGGACTGTACAATAGGGATTCATAGAGGAAATAGGGGCCATATTTACTTTAGACCAGTGGTTCTCAACCCGCAGCGGCATGTGGCCAAATTAGCACACAGCTATGTGTGCTAAAGGGGGCCCTTGTGGTGGGGTCTGGGATCCCAGCTGCCCAGCGCAGTGGGGTCTGGGCTGCCCTGTCACCCAGCGCGGCGGGTCAGGTCTGCCATCCTGTCACGCATGGCAAGGGACCAGGGTCCCACAGGGTCAGGGGTCTGAGGCTCCTCACATGGTGGGTGGGCAGTTGGCTGGCCCCACGAGGTCTGGGGCTCCCAGAGGGCCCCACCCAGCAGGGGTCCAGGGCAGGCAGCTGCCTGGCCCCATGTAGTGGGGGTCTGGGGTTGGGGTCTAGGCTGCTGCTGCCCTGCCATCCGGCCCCTGCAGCCCAGGTAACACATTGTTGACCAGAACTGCTTTAGACTGACACTCTACCTAGTTAATCTGACCCCCTAAAATTATATATAAACACTTACCTCCAGGAATTGTTTGAAAAACTTTAGTCAAAGTGTCTCCTGTTATTATGTTGTAACTAATCATGGCTTTAAAAAAGAAAGATTGTTTTAATACACATCAGATAAGATATAAAGACCCAAACATATAATACAGACTTTTAGATTGCATTCAGCTGAAACCCTTGTCCCACATCCTGGCTGCTTCTTTTTTGGGCTGGTTTTCTGATCTCCCTGCTGCATTTAGCTGCTCTGCACAGACCTCCTTTCATGTTTGTTTTAAAAGTTAAATCAAGAGTTATAAAAGCAAAACTGGGAGCATTAAGTAACAGACATGAGAACTTGAAAGGGACCCAGTCAGATGAGCAAGACTGTTGAATTTTGTGCCCAAGACACTTACTTCAAAAGGAAAAAAAGGCTTTTATAATTGCCTCTGCTTTCAGCAGTGATTCACGGACAGTCAGACCACTTTCAACTTCTAATTTCTATTAGAAAAAACAAATTATGTGCATTCAACAGTTCTTGTTTTATCTTTATAGCTAATCACATGGGATGTTAAATGCATGGGGCTGTATCACCACATACTGTAACTTGTAAAATCAGCTATTGTCCGTACTTGTTCAAGAACAGTAGTCGATTTTACAAGTGGGTGCCACTAAAACTGAACATTTGTCCATCTGCAGTGATCCAGTTCCACAGTGTCTCAGATTTAAAGATGAGAAGATATCAAGATTACTTCAAGTAGCTCTCACATAGACGTACATTTTAAATGGCAGCTGCTATACACTATGTAGTGATGTCTGTCTAGATAAGTGAGAGTCGGATAGAGGCAGTAAGTTAAAGATTCCCTAGCTCTAGTTCAGAGTCACTGAACTCTGTCCAGTATAATGGCAGAGGGACTAAAAACGATAATCCAAAAAGGAAACTAAAATACAGGGCTCCTCATTTAGGCTTCCATTGACTTCATTAGGAACCTGAATAAGAATTGAAGGATTGGGGTCCAAATTTACACACACACATTTCTGAACTAGAAAAAAATACACACATATAGGTGTAAAAAAAATATACGTGGGCTTTATTACCCTATCTCCATTCATTTATGTACACACAAATCCTACAAACACTTATGCATATACTTAACTTTACTACTGATAGACATTTGCTTAAGTTACCGAGTCTTTGCAGGTTAGGTCCATGGTCTTTATTATCCTCCTCTATTTTGTCCGATAAAGCAACTATTATTTTCCATACAGAAAGATTATGGGACAAAGTTTTCCAAAGTAACTAGTGATTCTGGGTGTCTCTACATTTGAATGCCCAACTTGACACCTTAAAGTGGCCTGATTTCCAGAAAGGGCTGATCACCCACTCTGTGGATTTCAGGCCCCTTTAATGTACCTCATGTGGAACACCCAAAAATTGAAGCACTTGAAATTACTACTTACTTTGGAAAAATCATGGCCATGGTCAACAGAACAGATTTTTACATTAAAAAAAAATGATAAAAGAACCAAATATCAAAGCAGTAGTCTCACATATGTGTTCTTTCTAGCACACCCAGACTATCACTGGCTCTTGAAAGCACAAGGTTCAAGTATAACTAGGGTGAAATCCTGGTCCTATTGAAGTCAATGGAAGTGTGGCCAGTGACTTCAACAGAGCCAGGATTTCACTCTTTAGAATGTATATGATAACCTGATTATATACACACTAGAAAGTTTTCTTATTTCAAGTAAGCAAATATTACAAGACAAACTCTGAAGCTTTTTGTTGGTCTATAAAGATGTTTATTAAAAGGATTTGTTTTCTTGGGTTTTTCGTGAGAGTCATGAAAAAATTGCCTAAGGATAGGCAATATTTCCATTTCCTTGCCAAAATAATGAAATACAAACTAACTCTTTTCATGAGTCCATTTTTAAGTATTTTTAACTTCAACAGTGTCTCCCTCTGGTAATTCAAAAAGGATAGTTAATTATAAGTTTACAAAATGGATAGTGATCTTACCAATAAATGGATATAAAAACTGTAGTGTTGAGAGAATTAGGTATCCTATAAAACCATACGATTTATTGACCAGTTCTTGGTAGCTGTTTGTACCAGAGAGATTTCCTCCTTTAATCAGTAATATAATGGAATAATCTGTTAAAATAATATGAACATAATATTTAAGATCTTAATTTTTCTACATCTGTTCTGAAGAAATAGTTTGCAAAGTATTTAAAAAAAAAAGCAAAGAAAGCAATCATTAACTGAAGCAACTATAGTGAACAGGAAGGGGAAGAGAAAGGAAAACATTATGGTTCAGTGTGTGCATATTCCCAGTGATCATCCTCTGGAAAGAGAGGGATTTGCAGGCCTATGGTTGTGGCATCCCGACTGTCAGAGATCCCTGAGAATCCAAAGAGAATTGTGTCTGGGACCCCATGGGTCTCAGGGTTTCCACATGAGGACGAGCTTCCCTGCCTAGGGAGTGTGTAATTCACCCTCATTCAGGATGATGCTTTCTCCCTCTCTTGTAGTGGTTACATCACATATAGAAGTTGATGAGCCTGCTACAGGCCTTTTGGATTCTTACCCAAAAATCAGTTATGAACATTAAATCATGATTTATATCCTAGAATTATCAATTAACACTACAAAAAACTACTCGTTATCTTTTTCTTCCAATCCACTGTAGTGATTCAAGAAAACATCTTTTAAAATCTGCTACTATACATACTAGTCTGTAACTTTACATTTTTTTTGTTAGAAATTGTCTTCCTGCAGCGTATGCTTAATACAACAGTCCTTTTTGCTAAACAATTCTCTCTGCTTGTGTAATATTTTTTATTTAATAATGCCCACCTTGAAAGTATTCTGTGGTATATTTTCCATTTAGAAGCAGAATTATATTAGCATGTTGTTTTACGGTTAGCAAATGTGCAACAAAATGTGTGGAATTATTCATGAAAAAAGAAAAAAAAAAACCACTTCCAGCTAGAACAGTGGTGTCCTTCCTGCAGCATTTGAATCTTTAAGTTGTGACCATTAAGGGTGACTATAGTAAGAAGAAAATTTGTATTTGATTATAAATGGAGTCACACCTTCAGTCTAAATCAGTTCCATCCCTATGCCTTCTCAACTGCCTGCCACTGCTTTGCCAGCTGAGAATTGTGGGTAGGTTTCTGCTCCCTTTGCACAGCGGAACAGGGAAAAGATTCAGACTCAAACTACTAAATTTGGGCCACTGACCTCTGAGATGATATTGTTATGGTGGGAGTCACCAAATGTTGTTGTTACAGAGTTTTCCAAGGTCTTTTCCCTACCATGAGAATACTATTCAGTCTCCTGGTATGATTTCAAATCAGGACCCATAAACAGGTGTCTGAATTGAGTAGTCTCAACTCTTACCTACAACAAATAGTTCTTTTGATATTTCCCACGGATAAATACCTGATTATTAATTAAAATAGCTAGGGAGACAGCCTTTGCTACAGGAATTTTAAAAATTTGTCCAAAGCTTTTAAGATGGCCTGGATGAATGGGTGATATTTTGGGGATGACTTAAATTTCTGTTTAATTTAACAATTATGATGAATAGTTATATTTGGGCTCCAGTTTTGTTTGAGGTTTACCCAGTGTTTGGATTGTCTATTGTTAACCTGGTTGATTGCATCTTTTAACTGTGATGCATAATTATAATAAGCCAAATTAGAGGAAACAAATCCATTCAATTTTGTAGTTTTATACAGAACTTTAGAACTCATCCTTTGTGTTTTATGTTTCCATATGAATTTTAGTAGTGAATCCTACCATGTTTTAGTGGTGTATCAAAGATACCAAGAAGGATGAACTGAAACAAAAATAAAAACTTTGGGTGGACAATAACTCCATCTTTACCTAGACAACCCTACTATCCAAGAAATTTTGTATTTGTTCCACTCCTCCAAGTCTTATTATTTTATTCCATGTCAGAAGGTAATTTGTCTTAAAAAGATTTTTGTTTCTCCACAATATTTATTCCTAAATATTTTAAAGATTCCTTTACCCACTTAAATTTATGTGCCACAGCATGGTTGGGGATCAGGTTAAAAAGGCTGGTCACGAGGCTTATTCACATGGAGAAGAACTTACAAAAAGAGTCCCATTGAAGTCAATGGAGTTTACTTAGGTAAGTAAATGTTTACCATGAGACTCTGCAATTTAGCCCTTTAATGAATGAAACCTAAGGGAATTTAGGTCAATTTTTGTTGAAATTATCATATAACTTATTAAACATATTAGTTTCAATCTATGTTGTGAATTTGGAACACAAATGGCGTACAACTCACTTGAGGATCAGGACCTTATATACATCAAAACTTTTTAATATAAACAAGTGATTTGTAAGAATAACCCTTATTTATATCTCACACTAATATCATACTCTAGTCTAAGAAACTAGACTTCCCCCATAAAGAATCTCCCAAAATAAGCAGCTTTAAATAATGTACAGCATAATTCTCCACTCTTGCTAATCTGCTCAGAAGATTAATGAGGTAAGTAAAAAAAACAAAAACAAAAAACAAAAAAACCTCTTCCTTTAATATAAAATTTTAATTCGCAGACATTCTTATTTAGTTGTTATGAAGTTCAACTGAGGTTAATTTTTGCAAGACTAGTTACATTTTCACTTTAATAGAGCAACCACTTTCATGGTACCTGTGATATAGGCAACACCAACTAAAAGCAATACTCCTAATGGAAAACCAGCTTCCTTCATTGAATAAGGCAATCCTGTGAACAATGAAACAAAGAAAAGATTAGAGAAAAGCCTTTTTAAATACTTGCTATTTATTTGTGGTGATCTCGTTGTAAAGGAAGCAGTATGTTTAAAAAAAAGTCTATTGTTTATTCCCAAAACAGGAGCAAACAGTTTAAAGTTGCTCAGCACTGTCCTATATGTGTACATCAGACTTACTTCAGAGGGATCATTTCTGAGGGCAAAGGGTAGTTCAGTTCTTAAGTCCAAACAGTACTTCATCTCTCTGCTGGGTCTGCTAACAAGGTTGCACATTATTCAACACAATGGGGCCTCTGATCTCAATTGGCACATGTAGTGTTCTCACAATACAAATACATTATAATAATACCATAGTCATAGCAGTAAAGTAATATGAGAAAAAACATGTTTTTCACACAACTGGAGATTTATACATATATGAAAAGGTGATTAAAGTGAAAAAAAGTGTATTTACCTATTATTCCCGATCCTATGATAGAGTTGACAACATTAAAACCAGCTGATGGGAGATCACTGTTTCCTCCTTTAGTCCTAGGTTTACAAACCAAGGCTGTTCTGTCATCTGTTTCTATCTATTCCCATAAGAGAATATTAGTGTTATACAAAAACATATTAGACCAGCGGAGAACAATTATGTCAGGCATGTTTTGAGTCTTACTAAGTTACAGAAGTATCCTTTATCAATCTTCTGCAGCTTGTTTTGTTCTGACTAGGTATCAGCTTCACATAAGCTTCAGAGGATGACGGCCAAAGAGCTGTTCTCAGTGAGATTTTGGCCCCCAAAGGATGAAATGGGATCAATCAGGTATTCTTCCAAGATTTCAGCCACATCTGACCAAGCAGTAGAAAATAAACCACTTCTGATTTGAATTCTTGGAATTGAATCCATCCCTCTGATTTTGGTTCTCGGGCTGATCCAAAATCAGAGTATACAAGGATCTGAAGAAGTGCCGACTCAAGGGTCCAGTGCTGACTTTTTTCTGCTTCTAACAAATAATTTCTTTCTCAGCTAAAGTTTTAGACCACAGTGAATAGCTAACTGATATTAATAAAATTGGCCTGCCCCAGTAAACCGCCATGTGAAAGACCCAAATTCAAGGCAAAGCTTAGCCTCCCACTGCAATAGCTAGAAGTTTTGCAGAGATTATGTTCTCAGCCTCTAGATGGGTAGGGAAGGGGAAAAGGTTCATCTTACTCTAAGCACACCCTTCTCTTAGAGAGGCAATACACTGGTCAGGGAAATATAGTTCCGTCAACCAGGAGGTCAATAAATGCAGTGATATGTAATTAAAAGGAGGAACATAGATTTAATGAAGAAAATGGCAAATCAGAATTAAAGTATGATGATTTAGCTTGTACACACCATGATACTGAAATCACCATCTCAGAGAGGTAGGAGCTTGCTAAATATATATATGAGTAAGGCTGCAAATCTGCCACAGAAGTCATAGATTCCATGATTTTCTGGGACCTCCGTGACTTCCACAGCCAGCAGGTGCGACTGACCCCAGGGTTGCCCGAGCAGCTTGGGTGGCTCCAGGGCCAGCCGCACCAGCCCCCCTGCAACCTGTCATGGACAGGTCCTAGGCCTCCCTGGCCAGCAGCGGTTACGGTGGTCCCAGGCCACCCGCGCCAGCAGCAGCAGCATGGCAGTATCAAACCGGTGGGGCCGCCCTCACCCCCAGGACCAACGGGCACCCCAGAGGCCCCCCTCCAGAACAGCAGCTGGAGCCCCCGAGAAAACCAAAGATTTAGTCAGGGGTATATAGTACAAGTCATGGACAGGTCATGGGCCATGAATTTTTGTTTATCACCCGTGACCTCTCCATGACTTTTACTAAAAATGCCCATGACTAAATCTTAGCCTTATATATGAGGCACTACAAAAATAATTCAGCTCAGATGCCTGTAGCCAACATTGCTGGAAAAAAAGTTAAATATGACTGATAAACCAAAAATCGATTTACTTCATAGGAATCTGTGCAGTGCCATCATCTGACAAGCATGTAAGAGCATCACAACAGAATTAAGTAGCTACATGGAATTCTTCAAAGTTGCCTGCTGATGACAACAGTGTACATCATCAGCAATTCCACTGGACTGGAACAATTTAGGCTCTTTCCTTCACATTAGATATTTGCATCATTCTTTGCAATCTATCATTTCTTTGACCAAAAATATTTTTTGCTTACTCAAAATATTGTACTATACAAATCAGAAACTCATTCTTACTTTGTCTCATTTCTGGATCACTGCCTAATATGCAAAATACAGATTTCTACCTAGTCTTTAGAACAAGTGACTTTGTGGTCAGACTGAAAAAGCATCCATTAAATATAAATCCTTATATTCAAGCTTTGTGAAAATGAGTGGTCTAGCCTGGACGTGACCCTTTTAAACACTTTTACTGTTGCAGAACTGGCCTTCAGTCTTAGCAACAGTATCAATAAAGCATCTCAAAAATCAGTGCAATGCTAGACTGTATTTGGTACACATAGGAGAGTAAAAGCCCATGTTAAGAGATATACATCCAAAAAATCTGATTCTTTAAGGTTATCAATTTGTGTCAGATACAGCAGGATGTAGTGTATTAAATTAACAGTTTATTTTAGGGCAGTTAACTCACACTATTAACTCAAAAAATAGTTGCCTATATAAGACAAAGCCCCTAATATCAGGATGGTTCCAATAATAATAAGACATGTGGTCACCCTACCTGAAAGTGAGAATAGGCATCTGCATGGTACTTTTCTCTAAGCGGACTTGTAGGCTCTAAAATTTTACATTGTTTTATTTTTGAATGCAGTTACTTTTTATACACAATTCTACATTTGTAAGTTCAACTTTCATGATAAAGAGGATAAACTACAGTACTTGTATTAGATTAATTGAAATATTTTTTTGCAGTACAAATATTTGTAATGAAAAATAAATATAAAGTTAACACTGTATACTTTGTATTCAGTGTTGTAACTGAAATCCGTATATGTGGAAAACATCCAAAAAATTTAAATAAATGGTATTCTATTATTATTTAACAGCATGATTAATTGTGTGATTAATCATGATTTTTTAAAAATAGTTTGATAACCCTAGTTTATTCTGATCACATGCTTACCACATGTCATGCATTTTCATGTTGGATAAAATGGGAATTTATTCTTGCCTTGGGATTCTTCACAAATTATCTAATAACAATTATAATACTTTGTTCTATTATAGCACCTTCCATATGAGGATCTCAGAGTTCATCATCTTCTCTATATACATGTTTCTAAAGTGCCCACTACTTCAGCAGAGTTAGAATCTTTAATGAACTTGCTCCCCTTTGATTTTCATGTGAAAAACAAAGGCTCGGGGTCATTAAGGGACTGATCTTCAGACGCATCGAGCACCCACATCTCCTGTGAACTGTTCCAAGTGACAAAAGAAGCGTAAATTGCGGCGTGGGGGGAGGAGTCAGGATTAAATCTCAGGCTGCCTGACTTCTGTTGCTGTTTTATCTTTCCCCGTTCTCTATATTGCTCATGTGGAGCCAGTGAGACGAAGAGAGATTACCAGGAGCAGTTATTTCTGGTGACTGCCCACTGAAGACTTTGAAAGTCTATTTACCAACAGTTCTGTTGCTAGCAACGATTTTCATAGCTTTTCCCCTTTCCATTTTATTTGTCTAACCACCTCTCCTAGCATCATTTGCACTAAGACAGCTGTTTGGTGAAGCCTACAGCTAATTAAATATTGACATTGACAGTCTTTTCCCAATCCTTAATCACAAAGGTGAACGCGTAGATCGTGCCTGAACTCGTACACTTTCTGGAAAGTTTTGCAAAGCTTATTTCGTGTCTTAAAGTTTGTTCATAGTAAATGCAGAAAAGTGCTTTAAACAAATAAGTGAAAGACTTTCTAAACGTGAAATGTAGCTGGGTGAAGGGCAGGCTTGGGTTCGTTTCCTCTCTCCACACCAAAGAAAGAGTTAGATGTCAGACACGGAGCTCCCAGGCCAGGCAATAATAGGAGGATTTCAAAGCGTTGGGAACGAGCATGTTGCATGTAATACCCCTCACCCCCACGCCGCCCGTACCCCTCCAGTTCTGCGTCTCCAAGAGTGAGCAATTTTAAACACTCCCCGCAAATTCTGGTCTGCAGGAGGCTGAGCTAAAGGCACTGCCTGCCTCCACCCGGCAAAGAAATGGGGGAGGACTCAGCGACACTGACCCGAACTTCCCCGTGGTACCTGGAGAGCAGGGCTCTGCAGCTGGCGCTCCTGGCGGGCGGGCTGCTCCATCGCGGGGCGCCGGAGGAGGCAGGCTGGAAGCGGAGCAGCAGCCACTGGTCCTGCTGGGACGCCCGTCTGCGGCTGCCCAAAGGAGCCCCTGCGCTGACTGCCTGCCCAGAGCCTGCAGCCAGCAGCCGCGGCACCGAGAGGCGGGGCGCTGCAGACTGGTTGGGGGCTCCAAGAACACGTGCCAAGGGCGGGGGGACGCGAAAGCCGCCCCCAGTTTGTAGGGAGGTGTGTGAGCTCCCAGCTAGAGGTCAGGGGAGACCTGCCCTGGGGCAGGGAGTCAGTATTTTGTTTACAGACGGGCAGGGTGATTAAGATAAGAAAGGGCTGGTGATTAAAAGCGGCGGGGGGAGGAGGGGGCGTTTCAGAGAGAACACAGGGGACTCAGAAGAAATACAGCCAAGCCCTCTGAGCCAGAAAAGGGGGAGGTTTGGGGAGTTAGGTGAAAAGAAGAGGCCAAAACCCAGGGAAGGGATAGCAGTGGTACAGAGAAGGTCCCAGTCAACCTGCAGTACTTATGTGGCCCCATGGCCATGGCGGCTGGGTGCATCACAAGGTCTAACCTATTTCTCCTCACAAACCCTTGGTGAGGTAGAACACTGCTGTTATCCCCATTGTACAGATGGGGCACTGAAGCACACACTGACTAAAGGGCAGATTTTCAAAGGTATTTAGGCACCTAGTGGGATTTTCAGAAGTTTCTAGAAAGCTAGGTGCTTCGTAAACCCCACTAAATGCATCTTTGGGTGCCTAAAAAGTTTTGAAACTCTCTTTAAGGCACTGATCTGAGGTCATAGAGGAAGTCCATGGGGGGAGTAGAACCCAGGTTTTTCAGGGCTAGTGTGCAGAGGGGCTGAGCCCACCCATAAGGAAAACAGAGCTGCTGCCTGTACCCTGAGCTTCACTCTTCTCCCTGCTAGCACAAGAGGAAGATTTGGCCTGAGCAAGAGCTGGAGAAAGGGTAAGGTCAGCAACTGTGAACAGTAGTGGGAGAACTAGGCAGAAGAGTAGACCAGAGTCAGGTGTGTGCTTTCACACACCCCTGGAGGATTTCCCTCAGAGGTAAAAATAAATAGTTTTCCCCCATATTCCCTGTGCGTGGATCCACTCTGGGAAGTTCGGCGCATCTCCAAATGGTTATAAAAAATGTTTTAAGCCTGGCTTCTGCATCCAGACCAGTGTGTAGGGATGTGTCTGTGCAGCGCCCTCTTGAAATCAAGATCCAAATGAGTTCAGGTGTGCTACTCACAGGAGCTAAAGCCAGCAGCTACATCTCATTTTGAAGCATCAAAGCTCCAGAGCAGGGATTGTGTCATTCTATGGGTGTACAAAAACCTTATACAAGAGGGACTTTATCTTGATATTGGTTCCTATATTTAACTCCAACAAAAAATAATAATAGAGAGCCGGGTCCTGCAATGAGCTTCCTGGGGCCAGGTGCCTGTGCTCAGGTGGGGCTCATTGCAGCCTTTAGGCCATAGTGTTCAATATTGTTTTGGAGTGGGTTTGGAAAGGCACATGCTCCCATTTTCTTTAACTTAAAATACCATTGCACTGGTCCCTCAGAAATTAGACTTCTGTGTGTTTCTGGGAATTTATGAAACCCTGAATTTGCCAAACTTTTGTTTAACTCTATAGTAAAATGAAAACCTACAGGGGATCTAACACCTGCTATAAGGTCGTATCTGTTCATGTACAGCAGTTTTCCTATCTACTTCATGTAATTTATTAGGTATATGTACATAGTTATTGGATTGCTACTTTTGTTCTCCTAAAATAGGCCAGGTTAGTATAGAGAACATCTGCTAAGTATCCCATAATTCATGCAAGTTCCTGGAAGAAAAGAAATCAGATTAAAACCAAACTAAAGATACAGTAAAACTATAGAAGCAAAATTCCTGGAAAAACACTATTTATTAATAATGTGGTTTTCACAGATTTTGATAAATGCTCTTTCTGAAGTACAATAGACTGGAAAGAGCTATACACTCCAATTCTTGGGAAAGTGAATGAGTATATACAATATAAATGTTAAATAATGATAAATAAATAAAGTAGGTAAATATCTGACTTGCTCAAAATGGGTGTAGCAAGCTCCATACTATCACAGTGCAAGAAAAATAATTTAATCTCAGTCTGCTGGCAGGAAGAAAAAACAAACTCGGGTGCTATTATTAACAGGGGAACTGATATTAAAGGGGTGTTTAGGTCCTGCAGTAGTCCAGGATAACATGAGACAATTGGCCAATTTAGCTAGTGTTTCTGACAGGAAAGTGCACTTTCAGATTTAATTAATAGACTATAATGTTAACTTTTTTCCATGATGATTGTACTTCTTCAATCAGATGATAGGCTTGAAATAACAAATCACAATGCCACTGACCTTTAAAGTTTCAAAAAGGTAGCATATTTTGAGGAATCATGTCACCACCCTCTGTTGAAATTGAAATATCAGCCTTCTGGTTCTTATCAAATATAAGTGCAATTCCAATATACAGTTACTTTTATTATTTGGCAATAAAATAATACATCTTGTGGGAGAATGTAGTTGCTCAACTTGGGCCCTGGTACATAAGGTGACAAGAAAGTGAAATTGTAGTTCTTTCCTTGCCTAGATGATCAGGGAAGGAGCTAAGTGAAGCGTTGCTGGAGAAAGAGTGTACAGGACTGACTGACAAGCCTGAGTCATACACAAGCATTTGGAAGGTAATATAGGAAAACCATTGATTAAAGTTTTTTGATACCTCACTGATGACAGAGTGATACCAGATGATTCTGGAATGGCCAGAAAACCCCAACACATTCACTTCATGGCATTTCCAGGGGAGTGTCACTCTTGGTGAGTGGAGCATGGGGGCAATGTTGTTGATTCAAGGTGAAACCTTTCAGTGTTGTACAGCTGCATGATCTAAGGAGAGCCCCAACTCCATGGATGTGCAGCTGTCCTGTATGGATTACTCATTCACTGGCTTTCTCCTGCCAGCAGCAAGGTTCCAAAAGAAAGTATGATATCCCTGATCTTGTGTCTGTTTGCCTACTTAGCAGTAATTGCAGAGGGGACTCTGGAGGAGTTAACACTGCCTCAAGTAATGTTAATTCCGGGTGGAAAGTCTGCAGAGAAACCCTCCATCTTCCTCCTTTTGCAGTTCCACACCCAACATCTTGTGAAGCTCCTCCCACATGGGAGTCCAGGAGAGACGCTTGTGCAGAGACCCAGGAAAAGGCACTATTCCCCTTTCTCTGCACTCAGGATGAGTTCTATTTAGGTAGCGACCCCTTCACTTATGTAAGCAGAAGGGCTTAACGGGGCTTTAGGAAGTAGTGAGTAATTCAGTACAAGACAGTAGGAAGCAGTGTGATCTTTTGGTCAAAGCCCTGAACTAACAATTCAGAGACCTTGGGATTTATGGTCTTTCACAATAGTGTAAATCAAGAGTAAATCCAGAAGAATCAGACACTAGAGTAGACTCTACTCCTGGCTCTTACACAGATTTCCTGTGTGTGCTTGGGAAAATAACATCACCTCTCTGTGCTTCAGTTTACCCATCTGTAAGTAAAGGATGATAATAGTTACCAACTTCACAGGAATGTTCATTAAACAACCTTAATCTACAGGCTTAATTCATTAAAGCTTGCCAAACATGGTGAGTACCTCAGATTGAAGGTGCAAAATATTTTAAAAGTAAGAGACAGTATGTCTTCACTGAAATAAGAGCAGGGCTGTTAAATTTCTGTGAGAGACAGATAACTGTTATGATAACCAGCTGTTAACATATACAAGATAATTATCAGAGCATTCAAAGGAGGGTGAATTTTCCATTTCCACAGTTGAGGAAAGAGTCAACAAATACAGATTTCAGAGTAGCAGCCGTGTTAGTCTGTATCTGCAAAAAGAACAGGAGTACTTGTGGTGCCACAAGTACTCCTGGTCTTTTAACAAATACAGAGGAATATAGAACTAAAAGTTCCAGTTCTGCAAAGAAATTGTTATTCTTTCTCATCACAGAAAAAGGTTCTTCTTTCAGATTCTATGACCCTTTGGATAACACTTTTTGGTTTTTTTTTTTGCAAGTATACTCAGGTCTCAGAAAAAAGCTGATTTCTAAGATCATAAGAGTCTTTGCCACATCCTTAGTATTTTGTTTCTATCTTTTACTTTATCTCTGATGGTGTTTCCTTCTACATCTGCTTCCTCCTCTCCTATTTTGTTCTTTTCTTTTTTGTCCACCTCCTGTCTTCCAAACTATTTTTTGCAGCTTCTTTTCTATTAAGATTAACATTTTATACAAGACCTCACCTTGTACTAGAACAGTTCAATGCACCTTCTAAGCAACCCTCCCCAGCTGCAAACTGATTTTAAAAAAAAATAATAGTACAGTACTGTATAATTGAGTTGAGACTAGGCAAGCTTTAGAAAATAAGAATTATTTTAAAGATGAAGATAAGGATCATGCCTCAATCATGGAGCAAAGCACACAGCAGCAGCAGTCCCCATTACCTTTTAGCTCCATAATCTGACCGAAGCGTGGTCACTACGGTTTTAAGCAACAAGCAGTGTGTATTGCCGACTGAAACATTTTTGCAGTGTATTTTTCTCCTGGCTGTAAACGTCTCTGAAATAGTCAGTGCAGAAAATACAACTGGAGGCAAAATGGGTGACATTAAGGGTCACATGCTGGCAAGAATTAAAGTTGTGGGTTTATTTCAAGGGCTGTAGGATCAAGATCCCTGTTTTGTAGATTGCAAACCTTAAGGGCTGGGGAAGAATATATTAGATTAGAAAAAGAAAATGTAAGAGAGGACAAACCGTAAAGCATTCACTGAGTAGCAGAAAAAAAATAGAGGACATTAATTTGTTCTCCACAGTATGAAAAAAAAACGTAGGCTCTAATCATGTTTTCTGTTTGTAGGGCAACCTAGAGTGATTAAAAGAATACATATGTTGTGCATCAGTAATTTTTGTTCTTAAACATTTGCAGGGCACATGATGTAATATGGATAACTAAATCCATATAAAAAGAATATATTACATTTTTGTTCAACAACCTAACCACATTAGGTTGAGCTGCTTGAAAAGTTTCCATTCAGCTCCCTGATAAGACAGAATCTGACATGTATTCGAGTGTGACTGGTCAGCTGACATGACTCAGCAAAGGAAACTTTAGAGGCCAGAGATGCAAAGGAAATTGTCTCTTTTGGTAGCAGCATAAGCATTTCATTTGTACAGTAAGACAAGTCCCCATTATACTGTATAAATTATGTGGAAACAAAGAAATGAAGAAAAAACTGTTTTAAATAAATTGTTTTAAAGCATATAGTGCAGTAAAGCTTACAGTAGGCTTTGGCAATATCCCCCCAGAGCATATAAATGATCCAAGTACTGCAGCAACTTGTAAGCAGCACTCTGTTTTCTAACAAAAAACTCTTTTGTTTGAGTTTCATGGGCACTACAATAGTCCTGTTGTTTTTAATTTAGATGGAATATCTAAAGAATTTAAAGGTGTCTGTCTACCATTAAACAGTTTTAAACAAGGTTACGGCTTTGGTATACAGAAACTTCAGCCTGCTGTGTACCATGCAAACACACCATTACAAGTCCTTTTAAGCTTTTATTAAAGATAGAGAAAAGAAGGAAAAACACTTATCATATTTAAAATGTAAAGTATTAAATAAGATTCATTTTAACAACATTCTGTGTTCCCTTAAGCTGGAGAGTTTTTTTAGAAAGAACTCTCCTCCACCTCCATCTTTGACAGTCTCTTAGGTCTTGTCTGCTGGCAAGTTTCTGCACAGTAAAGCAGCTTTCTGCGGTGTAACTCCCAAGGTGTACACACTGCTGAGCTACTTAGTGCGCAGAAACTGCACAGTTGCAGCTCTGTAGAAGAACCATCCCAACGAGAGGCATAGAGCTTACTGTGCTGGGGCTACAGTGCTGTGATGCCAGTGTAAACGCCGTGGTTGATTACAGCACTGCGATTAACCTCTGGGAGGTGTCCCACAATGTCTATTCTCACCTCTCTGGTCATCGGTTTGAACTCTACTGCCCTACCCTCAGGTGACCCCTTAAATTCCTTGGGAATTTTGAAAGCCCCCTTCCTGTTTGCTCGGTGGCACGTGCAGTGGTCTCAGTGCGTCTTTCCGGGTGACCACGCCTGCTCCACACACCAGGTGATCCCCTGCTTGGAGCAATGCCAAGCTGCTGGACCTAATCAGCATTTGGGGAGAGGAGGCTGTCCAGTCCCAGCTGTGCTCCAGCCGTAGGAATTATGATTCCTACGGACAGATTTCATGATGCGTGATAGAAAGGGGCCATGACTAGGGGTACGTCTACACTACGGGATTATTCCGATTTTACATAAACCGGTTTTGTAAAACAGATTGTATAAAGTCGAGTGCACGCGGCCACACTAAGCACGTTAATTCGGCAGTGTGCGTCCATGGTCCAAGGCTAGCATCTATTTCCGGAGCGTTACACTGTGGGTAGCTATTCTGTAGCTATCCCATAGTTCCCACAGTCTCCCCCGCCCCTTGGAATTTTGGGTTGAGATCCCAGTGCCTGATGGGGCAAAAATCATTGTCACAGGTGGTTCTGGGTAAATGTTGTCACTCATTCCTTCCTCCAGGAAAATAATGGCAGACAATCATTTCGCTCCCTTTTTCCCTGGATTGCCCTGGCAGACGCCATAACACGGCAACCATGGAGCCCGTTCAGCTTTTTTTTTTACTGTCACCGTATGTGTACTGGATGCTGCTAACAGAGGCGTTACTGCAGCGCTACACAATAGCATTTGTTTGCTTTTGCATGATAGCAGAGACGGTTATCAGTCGTTTTGTACCGTCTGCTGCCATTGTAAATTGGCAGTAAGATGATGGTTATCTGTCATTCTGTACTGTTTGCTGCTATCATGGGTGCCCCTGGCTGAGGTCGGCCGGGGGCGCAAAGGCAAAACTGGGAATGACTCCCCGAGTCAATCCCTCCTTTATGGTTTCTAAAAATAAAGTCAGTCCTGCCTAGAATATGGGGCAAGTGTACTAGAGAACCAGTGTATCAGAGAGCATAGCTGCTTCGTGTCAGATCCCGCAGAAATGATGAGTTACATGCCATTCACGGGGGGTGCCCCTGCAACAACCCCACCCGTTGCTTCCCTCCTCCCCCAACCTTCCTGGGCTACCATGGCAGTGCCCCCCCATTTATGTCATGAAGTTATAAAGAATGCAGGAATAAGAAACAGTGACTTGTTAGTGAGATAAAATGAGGGGGAGGCAGCCTCCAGGTGCTATGACAGTCCAGGTAGGACATTAAGCGGTGCGGAGGAGAGGAGCCCAGCATCCCACTGCTATGATAGTCCAGGCAGTACAGAATCTTTTCTTTACACCAGAAAGGGAGGGGGCTGATGGAGCTCAGCCCCCAGTGGCTATGATGAAGACGGTTACCAGCCGTTCTGTATCATCTACTGGGAATGACCAGGAATCATTTTTAAAATTTTAAAAATCATTCCTATTTTTACCCAGGCGCCCTCGGCCAGCCTCACCTGAGGCCAGCCAGGAGCACTCACGGGCTGATGGTGATGACGGATAGCAGTCATATTGTACTGTCTGCCACCAGAGAGGGGAGAGGAGCGAATACTGCTCTTCACTGATGCAGCATCGCGTCTACCACAGGCATTCAGTAGACATAGGGTGACATTGAAAAAAGTCAAGAAATGATTTCTTTCCCTTTTCTTTCACGTGGTGGGGGGAGGGAGTAAATTGACGAGCTATACCCTGAACCACGCTGGACAATGTGTTTGAACCTACAGGCACTGGGAGCTCAGCCAAGAATGCAAATAATTTTCGGAGACTGCTGTGGACTGTGGGATAGCTGGAGTCCTCAGTACCCCCTCCCTCCCTCCATAAGCGTCCATTTGATTCTTTGGCTTTCCGTTACGCTTGTCACGCAGCCCTGTGTAGCCTGGAGATTTTTTTCAAACGCTTTGGCATTTAGTCTTCTGTAATGGAGCTGTGATAGAACAGATTTGTCTCCCCATACAGCGATCAGATCCAGTATCTCCTGTACGGTCCATGCTGGAGCTCTTTTTGGATTTGGGACTGCATCGCCACCCGTGCTGATCAGAGCTCCACGCTGGGCAAACAGGAAATGTAATTCAAAAGTTCGCAGGGTTTTTCCTGTTTACCTGGCCACTGCATCCGAGTTCAGATTGCTGTCCAGAGCTGTCACAGTGGTGCACTGTGGGATACCGCCCGGAGGCCAATACCGTCGATTTGTGGCCACACTAACCCTAATCTGATATGGTAATACCGATTTTAGCGCTACTCCTCTCGTTGGGGAGGAGTACAGAAACCGATTTAAAGAGCCCTTTATATCGATATAAAGGGCCTCGTAGTGTGGACGGGTGCGGCGTTAAATCGGTTTAACGCTGCTAAAATTGGTTTAAACACATAGTGTAGACCAGGCCTAGGACACACTGCAGTGCAGGGTCAGAGTGAAGGACCTGCGGAATGCCTACCACAAGGCACAGGAGGTAAACTGCCACTCCAGTGCTGCGCCCTCAAGCTGCTGGTTCTACAAAGAGCTGGACGCAATACTCGGTGGCGACCCCCAACTCCACTGCGAAGGCCACTGTGGATACTTCATTGGCTCACATGCCAGCTGAGAGTGGACTGAGCCAGGAGGAGGAAATCTTGGATGAGGATGTGGAGGGGGAGAGGGTCCCAGAGGCCGAGGATGACTTGGGGGTCAGAAATACATGCAGCCTGGAGCTCTTTCTCTACCCCGGAGGAGGCTAGCCAGTCACAGCTGTCAGATCTTGACGAAACGCAAACAGGAGAGGAGGCCCCTGGAAAGTGGCTTTGATTTTGGGAATTGCTGAAGTGAGTTGTTGGGGGTACGAGGGTTGCAGAAAGCAGTTTTGTGTCTGTATGATGCGCGCACCACCACATGCCTAGTCTGAGCGGTGAAACAGAATGTTGATTGACTCCCTCACTTCACGGGAATCTGCCTCAGAGATCTCCACAAAACTCTCATGGAGATACTGGGCAATCTGCTGCCATAGGTTCTTTGGCAGAGCTGCTTTGTTTCTTGCTCTATTGAGGGTAGCTTTCCCATGCCACTCTGCCGTTACTGGGGGGGAGGAGGGGGAGACCATTGCTGCACACAGGCAAGCCACATAAGGGCCAGGGTGGAAGCTGCAGTGTTGGAGAAGACCCTCCCTTGATTCTCTGCTCACCCTCAGCAGCAAGGTATCTTCCATAACAAACACAGCCTGTGGAAAATGTGGAGACAGTAATGATTATAAGCCCTGCCCGCACCCCCCACAGTGCTGGCTCTCCCTAAGAGCCACATGCCCAATATACAGTATGGTCCTGGAACACTGATTTCCCCACCCTTGTGGTTATTCACCATTTTGGGGGTCTTGTGGCTCATGTGTGCTTGCCTGGGGTCAGCCAGTTAGTGACAGATATGTGAATAGTGGCTGTGTTATAAATCACTGAATCAGTGGTCTGTGTGATGCAAACAATACTGCTTCTTTAAAATGTTGCATTTTAGCTTCACAGAGATGACCTTGGGAGCCCAGCCTCTCTCTTTGTTATTGCTGGCTGAACAGCTGTGCAGAATTAGAAAGCGGGCACGGAAAACTGGAGAGGACTTTCTGCGTGAAGTCATGATACACTCCTCAGCTGAAAAACAGGAATTGAAGGGGTGGCAGGACAGCGAGAAGAGGGACCGAAAGGAGAACGTGGCACACCAGAATGAAGCCGCGGAGCAGGTCTTAAAAGTTTTGGAGCACCATGCAAAACTCTTTCCCGTGTGGCTCCCAGACACTGCCAATGCACTCTTACCAACCTCCTGGCTCCAGTCTGTATCTGCTGCATTCCACTCCTCCCCCGTCACAGTGCATCCCTGAAGACTCCCACTACCCACTGCACTCAAAACCCATCCCTCTGCAGTTTAGTCTCTGCTGCACTGTACTCAGAGGATAAGGTTGCATATGACACTTGGACATACACAAATCTTTAATTGTCCTGGGACCGCACCTCCTGCTGGGACCCTCCCTTATCCCATCTCTCACAGTGCTGACGTGTTTTTTTGTCTCTTTCCTCCGGTTGTTTTTGATTGAAAGCAATCTTTAGTCCATTAATTGAAAGCAAACAGAGCCCAAAGCAACAGGCAATTTTCTTAAACCTTCATAGTGCATCATCTGCACCAATCACAACCACCTCCTAGCATTATAAGCACTGCACTCCCGAGCATAGCAACAAATATTAGTGGATTTCAGCTTCAAATTGCTGCCTCAAGGCATCCCTGATCCTTATGGCCCCACATTGCACCCCTCTAATAGCCCTGGTCTCTGGCTGTTCAAATTGAGCCTCCAGGCGCTGAGCCTCAGATCCAGCCCTGAGTGAAGCTTTCACCCTTCCCTTCACAAATACTATGGAGTGTACAGCATGTGGCTATAAGCATAGGAATATTGTTATTGGCCAGGTCCAGCCTCCCATATAGGCAGTGCCAGCGGGCCTTTAAACAGCCAAAAGCACACTGTCATTCTACCCTTGCTCAGCCTGTTGTTGAACCATGCCTTGCTGCTGTCAAGTTGCCCCATGTATGGCTTCATACGCCATGGCATTAAGGGTAGGCAGGGTCTCCCTGGATCACAATGGGCATTTCGACTTCCCCTACGATGATCTTCTGGTCCGGGAAGAAAGTCCCTGCTTGCAGCTTCTTGACCAGGCCAGTGTTCCAAAAGATGCATGCGTCATGCACCTTTCTGGAGCAGCCTGCATTAATGTCTGTGAAATGCCCACAGTGATCCACAAGTGCCTGGAGAACCATTGAGAAATACCCCTTCCAATTAATGTACTCAGTGACTGGGTGGTCTGGTGCCAGAATTGGAATGTACGTGCCATCTATCACCCCTCCGCAGTTAGGGAAACCCATTTGTGCAATGCCATCCACATTACCCAGAGTCACGGTCTTTCCGAACAGGATGCAGTTAATGGCCCTGCACACTTCTGTCAACATGAGTCTTATGGTCGACTTTCCCACTCTGAACTAGTTAGCGGCCAATTAGTAGCAGTCTGGAGTAGCCAACTTCAACAGTGCAATCGCCACACACTTCTCCAATTACAAGGTAGCTCTCATTCTCATGTCCTTGCATCACAGGGCTGGCGTGAGCTCATCAGACCCATGAATGTGGCTTTCCTCATCCGAAAGTTCTGCAGCCACTGCCTGTCATCCCAGACGTGCATGACTATGTGATCCCATCACTCAGCGCTTGTTTCCTGAGCCCAAAAGCAGCATTCCACTTTGGTCAGCACCTCTGTGAATGCCACAAGGAATCTCGTGTTGTAGCTACTATGTGTGGCAAGATCAGTGTTGAACTCCTCTTGCCTTTGTAGTTTAAGGAATAACTCCACTGCCTCTCATGACGTTTTAGTGAGAGCAAGCAGCATATTGGTCAACAGTGCGGGATTCATTCCTGCACACTGAAGAGACAGAGCGTGCAGTACACAAACAGTTGAAAGATGGCACCAAATGCGGACGGAAGCACAGGGATTTCTGGGATACGAAGTAATGCATCATGGGGCATTGGGACAGGACCCAGGATACCCTGCGACCCCCTCTGCCTTCCCACAATTCTTAGCGGCGAAAGAGGAAGAGATGTGCTGTGGGATAGCTGCCCAGAGTGCACCATTGCAAATGCAAGTGCAGCAAGTGTGAACACGCTATTGTGCAGGCAGCTGACAGGGTTAACATACAACAGTGGTTTCCCTCCAGCGCTCTCTGAGTGGCACTGTAACTGCTGGCGATGTAAATCTGCGAGTATAGACATACCCTCAGATGACATTAAAGATAACTTCCATTTTTGGGGAGAAGAGAAGTTAGTTGAGATGGGCTGGAGCTGTCATTGTTGCTGCAGTTGTTAAAGTCTGATCCCATTTGTTGGCTCAAAGACAAAACAAGACAAACACAAATAGGGGAGAGAAAAGAACAGCAAGGACAGAAAATGTAGCTTCTGTGCCTGGAGTTGACCCTCACTAATGGAAAAACACAGACACAACACGTGGTCTTATCAGTCACTGTGAGTATGTCTATGCTGCAATAAAACATGGCACAGCTGCTGTTGGCCTGGATCAGCTAACTTGGGCTCAGGCTGCAGGACTATAAAATTGTAATGTAGACATTTGGGCTTGGGCTGAAGTCTGGGCTCTGGGACTCTCCCCGCTTGCAATGTTTCAGAGCCCAGGCTTCAATCCGAGCCCAAATGTCTACATTGCAATTTTATAGCCCTGCAGGCCAGGTCCCACAAGCCTGAGTCAGCTGATGTGGGTCTTTTATTGCAGTATAGACACACCCTCTGAGACCTGGCAAACTTATACCAGCTTCAGGATCTTTAGGACATTGCTTTTAGCTGCCTCTTTCTGGTCACAGGCTTACAACAGTGTTGCAAAATGTGCAGTCCTGGCTGGCTAAGCCAGATTCTGAGAGTGAAAGAAAAAGAGAGATAGGAAAGAGAAGAAATAAAGTAGAGAAGGAAAAGGACACATGAGAAGTGAGGAGAGAGAGACAAAGTCTCACATTGCAGGTGGTATTTCGGATTCAGCCAGAGCCTATAGAGGTGGCAATGTCATTTAGGTTCCTTTCTCTGGCCTGGACGGATCAGAATAGGATGATGAAGGCCCAGAATACCAAGATACTGTGGGAACAGTAGCCATGAGAAGCTCACTCCAGTAGCCAATTTTTTGGCCCCAGAGTCTCTTTCTTTAAGGACCCCAAAAGGGAGTGGTGAGTGGAATAGCTCATCCCTGCATTATTTTGCTCACCAATGAGGCCTAATTTTTTACATCAACACTCACTTTTTAGGCATGAGCTCACAATCAGACCTAAACACATGGTGTGATTTTATTTTAAATCTACTTTAGGAGTATAAGGTAATTTGTCAAGTGAAGAAAAGTTTTGTAAGAATTTTTAGTATGTAAACATTATCTATACTACATATTATTGTTGTTATTAATTAGATAAAAAATTGTGAGGCATTTCATGAACATAAATTGCGCCAGGCTCTTGCCATGCAGTTCTTGCAATCTAGAGGTTCACTTACTGAGTGCAGTACTTACTTATGTGAATCATCATGTTGTGTTCTTTGTTGAATTCTACAGATTTCAAGCTATTTTAAACCAGCACTTAGCAGCATTAGTCATCTCTTCACCCATTCCCTACTTGTACTTGTTATTTTTTCTATTGTTCCCTTTTGGCTTCATCTTCATGACCATAGAGGAAACCCTCCAGGCAATGTCTCCCACATGCTTATCATATAAATATTTATTATTTTCTGATTACAACTGTTCTCTTTTGTTTATCCTATTTCAGTCATATGTACATTGGTTTGTTCATTGTTACACAGAGTTCACAGTAAGGTGAAAAGGTTTGTTATAGTAGCAACTGTAACATAAAACAATGGTAAGAACATTCAAAAGTTTAGGTTTTCATAAAAATGCTAACTTGCATGTTACATACACTATACTGTCTGGAATATAGCTATAGTTGGGGAAGGGATAGCTCAGTGGTCTGAGCATTGGCCTGCTAAACCTACGGTTGTGAGTTCAATCCTTGAGGGGGCCACTTACAGATCTGGGGCAAAATCAGTACTTAGTCCTGCTAGTGAAGGCAGGGGGCTGGACTCCATGACCTTTCAAGGTCCCTTCCAGTTTTAGGAGATTGGTATATCTCCAATTATTATTCTACATGATAGTATCTTGTCAAACCTTGGAATTAGTTTCTATGCATAAATAAAATCATAGAACTGGAAGGGACCGTGAGAGATCATCTAGTCTAATCTCTTGCATTCAAGGCAGGACTAAGTATTATCTAGATCAGTGGTCCCTAACCTTTTTGTGGCCAGTAGCACATTCATGTTTTCAGAAGAGTGTGGCAGGTGCCAACAATTTTTCAAGGCTTATTTTGTATTTGTACATTAAATAATACAAAATCATATTTAATATTACATAATATATGAATCCATAAAATAAAAAAGGTAATTTTACATGTAAAAGGTATTGATTAAAATATTCGGCAATTACTCTTTCACCTTACCATGTGAATTTGCTCTTTTTTATCTACCTTTAAGAAAAATTAAGGAGTTTTTACAAAATAAATATCATAAACAGTTTTCATCTTATTTATTTTATTTTATTTTATTTTATTTTAAAAAAGTAAAATTATTTTTGATTGGACAGTTTTTTGGAAAAATGTAGCTAGCTGTAGCAGAAAGTGAGGCTAGTAATATTTCAGTCCTATATATAAAACATTGTTGAACTGCTGGTCCAAATATATTTATTATTCTTATTTTAACATAGATAGCCAGTTATAGTTAATTAAAAATATTCTTTGCATTGTTATTTGTATTTAGATTTCAATAAACAAACAAACAAATGCGAAAAAAAGTTAAACACAAGTTAATCATGCACGCTCATCAGCACTTAATGGAAAATAGGTGTCATTAATTCATGTGGTTTTTCTAATAAAGTCAGTGTGATTTTTGGCACTGCATTTATTCAGCCAGTTTTTCGTAGCTGGGAGAGTAGGATGGTATTTCCATTCATAAGCAATCGTCAAGATGGGCATCTGTAAGCTGAGATCTGTATTTTGATTTTATGATGTTCATTGTTGAAAACAGAACTTTGCATAGATAAGTGGAACTGAAATAAGATTTTATTTTGTATGCTACATTTTTTAAGGCGGGAAACTTTTTTTGGTCAACCAGATTCCAAAAGTTTTCATCTGTTGTGCAGGATTTTAGAACAATATCATTTTGAAGGTCCAAAATCTCCAGTTCCACATCTTCTGTTCTTAATTGATTGAGACTCGCTATTGATGTAGCCATTTCTGTTACCTCATTTGGCAAGTAAAAGGATTCACAAGAAAGGCAACTACAGGCTCAATGATGGTGAACTGTTGAAATCTCTTTTCAAATTGTTCCAGAAGTGTTTGAATATGGATAACAAATGGTAATGGGTAAAAATCACTGTCACATACCATTTCCTTCATACTTGAGAAATGTATGAGAGACTTCGTCTTCATATGTGACATCCACAAGATCAGTTTTGCTTTGAATGATTTTACAGAACCTATCATTTGAGCCACATGTTTGTCTCTTCCCTGGAGCTCAAGATTTAAAATGTTCAATTTGTCAATGATGTCAGCAGGAAAAGCCAAGTCCGTTAACCAGCTGGAGTCTTCTAGTTGCTCTAAGTTCTGATTTTTGGACTTCAGAAATTGTTTGATCTCTTCAGTTAGGCTTAAAAAATGTGCAAGAACTTTACCTTTGCTCAGCCATCGTACTTCTGTGTGCAAGATAAGATCAGATTGTTTATCACCAACATCTTCCAACAGGGCCTTAAAAAGTCGGTGTTGTAAAGGTTTCACTTGAATAGAGTTAATTCTTTTATAACGACATTCATGATGTGTTTAAAAGAAAGAACTTTGACGCACAAAGCTTCTTGGTGGATAATGCAGTGATAAGACATGAAGTTCAGAAAGGATTCATTCTTTTTGCAGAGTGCAATGAATCCATTGGTGCTGCCCATCATTGCTGGTGGCCCATCAATGGTGATCACAGATATCTTGTATAGTGCAGATAGGTTTGATTTGAGTTGATTAATTTTCTTCTTTCTCAACTCAGATTTAAATGGATGCGAATGTAAAAAGAGCCATGATTAGTTTGGAAATGGCTAAATGTTAAAAAAATAATAAATCGCAAAGCACGGGGAAGCAGCAGTATCAGTGCAGTGGAAGAATATTTACATACAGGGCTGGCTCCAGGCACATGCTAAGGGTCGGCAGTCCGTCCATCCTTGGGGCAGTAGAGTCCGAGTAGGGTTTTTTTTGTTTGTTTGTTTGGCTTTTTTTTTTTGGCAGTTCTGGACAGCGTGGAGAGAAGCTGGAGAGGAGCCGCAGCCCCTGGCCTGCATGGGACAGAGAACACCGGCACCCGCAGCCTGCAGCCCCGGAGTTCTCTGTCCCTGGCAGGCGCGGGGCTGCAGCTTCTCTCCCTTGCTGGGCACTACTTTCACACTGTGTCACTAGTGTCTCTAGCTTCTCTCCCTTGCTGGGCACTACTTTCACACTGTGTCACTAGTGTCTCTAGCTTCTCTCCCTTGCTGGGCACTACTTTCACACTGTGTCACTACTTTCACACGGGTGCACATAAATGCCTTGGAGGGTGCCATGGCGCCACGGGCACTGCATTGGGGACCACTGATCTAGACCATTCCTGAGAGGTGTTTGTCCAAGCTGCTCTTAAAAATCCTTAATGATGGAGATTCCACAACCTCCCTAGGCAATTTATTCCAGTGCTTATCCACCCTGACAGTTAGGAAGTTTTTCCTAATGTCTAACCTAAACCTCCCTTGCTGCACTTTAAGCCCATTGCTTCTTGTCCTACCCTCAGAGGTAACGAAGAAAATGTTTCTCCCTCCTTCCCTGTTATCATATCCCCTCTCAGGCTTCTCTTCTCCAGACTAAACAAACCCAGTTTTTTCTGTCTTACCTTATAGGTCATGTTTTCTAGACCTTTAATCATTTTTGTTGCTCTGACATGGAGTAGGCCATCAATTGATTCTCTAAGTGATTATGGTTTTGCCTACTTTGTAATCAGTTTGTGCAAGTTTAGGATCACAGACCAAGAAAAACTCCAAGATAATACTGTTCTTCTTTTGAATCATTGAGTTCCAATCAGAATTAAAATTGAGTCCTCGTTCCAAATCCTGACTAGTTACTTTTAAACCTTCAGAGATCGATTACAGGATTTGGCATAGTAACCTAGACACATCATTTGATAAATCACTATCTTTATATTTTTAAAACTATGTGTGAGTGATTCAGAATGCGTTAACTACCACTTGATCTGCATACAAATTGAATCTGAATCTGGTATTTCTCCCACCCCTAGTTATTAATATGACAGACTATTATGGAGAAGCTTGCATTGTTACAACGAGTGCTTTACCTATTTTGTGGCTAGAGAACTTCATTTCCCAGGCCTGTAAAACAGACTGTCATCTTTCAGAAGCACTACATTCGCTAAAACAAAAACAAAAAACACTAAAGGAGGGGGAAATCAATAAACTGAAATTGTTTGCATAATATCAGTCTGAAGCTGTATTCTAGAAAGTTTGCAGATATTCATGAGATAAAAGAGATGTAAGGGATAAAGATAAGACACAAACCATGTCTGGAAATAAGTCATGGGAAAAAAAAGCATGTGATGCAACTTGAGAAACTAAAAAGAAAGAGAGCTTGTTTCATTCTATCTGCTTTTCTAAGTGAATGAATAAAACAGAAATAAATGGGTATTTTCATAGGGAATGTGTAATTATAATCACATGGCATTTTAAAGTCAAATTTGTCAGTCCTTGTTCCTTAACTTGTCACTAACCACCTAATTTTCAACAGTGAATTAATTAAGCTGCACAGATAGGGTAACAGTGAAATGGTAATAACTGTATTGTAACTCCTTTGATTGTAAAAGGACTCTGCCAAGATTGGTGGACCCCTATTATTGTGCTTGGGCAACATGGAGTTAAAACTCTTTCTTTCTCAGTTAGACGTCCCTGCAAAGGGTCTTGGGACTGCAGGGGAATGCAACCTCCTGATGCTACTAGCTTCAAGCAATCTGCCTGTAATGCTTAATTGAGTAGCTTAATAAGCAACAACCACCTGATCCCCAGTAGAGGAGTACATAGAGCAATAGGGAAGATGTTTACAAGAACTTAAGCTTTGAGAACAATGTTTTAAAGCTCTTTTAGGGCCTTGTTCATAGGAGCTTTTATTCTTTTGTGAGTAGTTGGTGGATGAATTCTAAACAATTGAACTAAAATCATCTGTGCAGCTTTACCTCTCCTTTGAGCTATATTACAGAGTCCGTTATGACTCAGAGACTGTTAGCCACAGATCCTCAAATCTATTGATTTCAATAGAAGTTAGGAGCCTAAATATCTTTTGTGGATCTGGTCCAGTGAATCTTTCAGATATTCCTCATGTGTTGTTTAGTCTTTACTGCTTGTAATAAACTCTCTCCGAAGTTTTCACCATGGATCCCTCTTTATCGCTTGTATATAACATCCTCAGAAATTCTGTTTAACTTACAATTTCAGTTACTTTGCTGAGTTCAAAGAGCTGTTTGGGTATTTTTTTAATCATGAAAATAGCAGGAACAGTGTATTTTTTTCATTTGAGTTATTAGGTCACATCTTAGAAAACAGCTAAACTTTAGAAGTTGAGGCTTTACTGGTGAGTGTTTCTCAAGAGGGAGTTTGCCAGGTTTGAAATTTAAACTTCCTCTGCTGCTCCAACTTCAGTCATAGGATCTGACTCTGCCTCTGGCGATATCAAAGGCAAAACTCTGGGGAGTTCAGAGGAAACAGGCTTCAAGTTTCAGATCCTGCAAGCTATTTAGGTTGCAGTGTACATATCTTCACTTTTGTGCAGGTAAAATGTTTCATTTCTATCAGGTTGTAGTTATTTCCTGCAGCATATGTGTGCTATTGTGGAGATAATAGTGTAACATCTCAGGGTTTTGTACTTATATTAGCCCCAGTCCCACAAGCGGATCCACTTAAGAAGCCTTTGCACCTGAACAGAGCATCACTGACTTTAATGGGGATCCAAAATGTGTTTGTGTGTTGGGTTCACTGTGTAGACTTTTGTGTGTTAAAACAAGTAGAGTTGAGCAGCAATTTCAAGGTGTATTGTTTTATTTTTATTTTTTTCTTTTCTGCATTAATTTTTTTGCTTTTTAAAATTTAAATGCAAAAGACTATCTTGCTGCAAAATTAAGGTTACAAATTTGCACCTCCTAACTTTTATGTTTAAAATATAAAGTTGTCATAGTTTGTTTTCTCTTCTAAACTGTGTAATGTAGTAATTCTATTACCAGTCAGTAGAGATGGCTGAAATATTTCTAACAAATACTTTTAATTAACTATTGCCTGTTTCCAAGTATGCAAAATACCTTTAAATTAAAATTGATATAAACTAATTAGTAAAACTTCAAAGATGTATGATAACATTTCCTAGAGAAAATAGTTTTTTTTGGATTTTTTGCTCTGACTGAGGATAAACCCAATCTTTTTGTGATAAACTCTGCTCCTCCCCCGAACTGGGTGGGTGGGTTGGTTAGTTAGTTGTCACAAGTCACATGGTATTTGTTCTGAATCTATGATTGGCAGAGCTTACCCCACATGCTCAGGATAGGTAACTTAACAGAAGCCATTTTAATCCATTTACTTAGAAATAGTGGCTGTATATTTGTTTTGAACCAGTAAGCAACAAGACAACTGTTAGTAGCAGGAAATGCCTGTGTGCTGCTCATTGATATAAAATATGTGCGATAACTGCCCTCTCCCCAAAACAATGCTTTATTTTAGGGACATCAAATGTCCTGGTTTCCTGGGACTTATCCAGTTTAGAGGGGCTGTTTTGATTGGTTTTAATTAAGCTATCCCAGTTTCATAGAAACCCTTAGAGATCTATTTGGCTTTTTCCACTGGACCAGCTCCTAAGAGAGGGGGCAAGGAGGGGAGCAGCTCCAGACCCAACAATCCTCCTTCCAGAATGAGAGATTGAGCTGCTGCTGTTCTCACAAAAGGTGAGGGAGTGTCAAAGTGACCATTGGGCTGCTGCATTTTTAAGGGAAGGGGACCAGAAGCTGGAGCTGATGCAGTTTGGCAGGAGGGAATGGAGAACTATTGAGCACAGCAGTAGCTGGGGGCAGAAAGGAATGGGAGGCTGAGGGGCCCCCATTCCTGACAGCAAGCACTGGGAGGGGTAAAGTCCTCACAAACAGGTAGGCATATGATTTTAAAGGGGGGGCTACAGCCATGGATTCAGGAAGGTTACCGTTTGTGCGTTTATTTTTGAGCAATGAGGGATGACAGAAAGTCAAGTCAGCAGCCTTGCATAAGGAAGAGGGAGTTGTTTGGTTGGATGGGATCCTCATGAGCTTCAGATAAGTTTCCATGCTCTGAACTTTCAATCATGACATCTGTGTGCTTGCGAGTGGAGGATAATTTACAACAGGGGTAGGCAACCTATGGCACGCGTCTGAAGGTGGCACGCAAGCTGATGTTCAGTGGCACTCACACTGCCTGGGTCCTGGACACTGGCCCCGAGGGCTCTGCATTTTAATTTAATTTTAAATGAAGTTTCTTAAACATTTTAAAAACCTTATTTATTTTATATACAATAATTGTTTAGTTATATAATATAGATTTACAGAAAGAGATCTTCTAAAAATGTTAAAATATATTAACACAAAAACTTAAATGAGAGTGAATAAATGAGGCTCAGCACACCACTTCTGAAGGGTTGCTGACCGCTGATTTACAACATGGTTTTACATGTGGTTCAGCGCTGGCGTTTGTAGTCTGGGTGTATTGATGCTGGGGTTTGCTTGCTGAAGTGTGCACAAATCAGTAACTTTTTAGATCAGTGGTGTCCAGCTTGCAGCCTGGGGTCACTTTGTGGCTCTCAAGGTTCTGAATTGTGGCCCTCAAGGATGAATGTAGTAAGAAGAAAATTCTATGTTTGATTATGACTTGAAAATGTGCTCCCTGAGCCACACCCTGCCACTTTTAAACTTAAGTATTTGAACCCATCTTGTCACTACAGAGAGGAGATATAAGCTGCCCCCTCCTGAAATGCTTACACCAGGAGCAGCTTTTTTCTTCCCCTGTGCTATAAGTGCTCAGGTCTACTGCTGGAGTGGCCATCTGCAGCATTTCAGAGGATAAAGAAGAGAGTAGCTCTGGCTGCATTATAGCCTGCTTGGCTACAGGAGCCCTTGGGACAGCAAAGCTAAACTGGCTCTGCCTGATTTTAGGGGTGCACCTACCACAGGATGGGCCCCTGTCCCGCCCAGCCAGCCACTCCTGGCAGCCCAGAAGAGGGAAAAGAAGAAGCTGAGAACCAAAAGCTGGTTATGACTCCTTGACTACGGACTCAGCTCAGGTTAGAGCCGCTGTAGGCCAGCTGGCATTATTCTTCCCTCAGAATACCAGTTTAATACTCACTTATTGCATTATATTGAAAATCAGATCATAACACCTTTGACCATAGACAGTGTTTTCTTAGTGATTGTAGAAGGGCCCTAATCCTAATTCAAGAGAATTTAAAGTCTCAAAAATTCAAAGTTCTAGTCCAAATTTCTATTATACTGAACTATTTTATTTTATTTTTGTGCATTTAATATGTTTCTTTTTCAAGTCGTCCTGCTTCATACCATTCCATAGTGCCTGGGCGTATAATTTTGTTGTTAGTAAAAAAAGTCACAGCATCTTGTAATTCCCCTACACTAAATTTGAAGTCCCGATTTCTAAATAATTTAAAAAATTGGAGACTCAGAGAGGAAATAGCAAGGTATGAATTACTGATATTTGCATGTCAGCAGTCTACAGGAAGGAAGAGCAGTTGTTACTTCTGTCACTCAGTATATTAGTATCTGACTGCCAGGCAGAAATGAAGTCTACGCTGTGAAAGATATGGGCAAAGAGACATTTATTTGGTTTGCATATGATTTTTGTTTTGGTTTTGTTTTGGTTTTTTAATTCAGGCTACTCTGGCTAGGTGTGTTAAATTAATATTCCTAGCTACATACTATACTGTTTGAATTATGGTAGATTCAGGGGCTAAATAATTGGTGTTAGCTTGGTTGCTAACTAACCTAAATGCCACAATTAACTTCTTCGGGTGCGGTTTCTGGAGAGTGGTGGAACCTGCTAGCATTTTCTAAGTGCCAGTGTTCTGTGGAATGTGGATATACCATGTACCTGGAGCAGCACTGGAGATACATTGTGCTGCACTTACACAATAGCATTTCTGTGCTGCCTTAACTTGATATGGATTCTGTGCTGAAATAATTGAAGCTGTCTTCATTGCCAGTTACTTGGGTCCTAAAGTGGGGTTAAATAATTGGTGTTGCTTGAATTTTTGATTTCTGTTATTAGATCTCACTGTTTTGATTCCTTCCTCCTATGTGCAATTCTTGCATGGCTTCAGAGTGAATACTGGCTGATTGCATGCTTCCCTTTCTCCCTTTTTTTTCCTTCTAATTTTTGAGGTGGACACCAAGATGAGTCTGCTTACATTCTTCCACGTGGTACTAAGGATCAAATATGCCTATCCACTGTCCCTTCATTTAGAAAAACATATCTGTTTCACTGTAAAAATACTCAGTATTGTTGTTTCTATTTTAAGAACATTTTTTTTAAAATTAGCCAGTCTGAGCAGAAATGTAATTGTAAAAGGCATGATTTTGCACTATTTAAAAATCAGGGGCTTAGGGGAGTATTTTCCTTAATTTTGTTATAGTGTCATTATTTAGCGTGCCGAGTATAAAAGCTCCAGTGTATGCCTCTAATTTTGACGTGCATGGCCTACTTTGAATGTGCGTCCCCTACTGCATCATTTTACATATACATCTTCTCTGAATTATATTGCCAGTGTTTCCGATTTCTCTATGCAGAAATGTGTAACTTATGCTAACATAAAATGTTTCTGAACTATTTCAATAATGTCTTGTTCAGCAAGTGCCAAGGAGCCACTGTTTTTTGCCTGGGTTCTATATTACCTTAATCCAGGCACACTTGTGCAGCAAACTCCAGTTGAGAGACTAACAATAGCTCTGCCTAGATGGTTACATAGCAGAGCCAATAACTCACTGACTAGGAGTTCATGTTGTCTTTATTCAGTTTTATATATTGATCACTAGAGGGCAACATTTGACTTCTTTTAGTGGTGAATTGCAACACTTTAACAAAACATATTTAAGCTACCAAGGTGGGTAGCTGAATAAGGCTAGGCCCAATACCCACTGAAGTCAGAGCATGATTCCCATTTACTCCACTAACTGCTGTGCACGCTACATTTGAAATGGAAAACTTAAAATAAATACTGAAAATGATATCTGAACAATATCTTTCTCACCCTGTAGGGTTACATGTTTGTTCTGACCTGTTGCTAACTCAGCTAATTTCATTGCACTCCCTGTGAGTGGTGTGATGTCAACAACCCTTGTTAAAAAACCATGTCTTAACCTCCGTATTTGGGGCCTGTAGAGGGGACGGTGTGATTGTAAAGGCCTGTTGGGTCAAATCCATTTGTGGGATCAAGGCCTTGGCACAGGGTGTTTAGAGCACGGGAGGAACTGCTCAAATTGATTTTTAAACCTTATTTGTATGATCAGATTTTCAAACATGTATACAGACAATTGTGTGCTGTTTTGTGCATAAAAATACCACAATAACTCGCATGCAGTGCATACATATGCAGGCATTTGTCCACTTATGTGTACAAAATAGCCACTTAGGGTTGCCAGGTGTCCAGCTTTCAACAGGAACGCCTGGTCAAAAAGGGACCCTGGTGGCTCCAGTCAGCATTGCCGACTGGGCCATTCAGAGTCCGGTCAGCAGCGCAGCGAGGCTAAGGCAGGCTCCCTGCCTGCTGTGGCTTTGAGTGGCTCCTAGAAGCAATGGCATGTCCACGCTCTGGCTCCTAGGCACTGGGGAAGCCAGGGGGCACTGCATGCTGCCCCCGCCTCAGGCGCCAGTTCTGCAGCTCCGATTGGCCAGGAACCGCTGCCAATGGGAGCTGTGGGGGCGGTGCCTGAGAATGGGACAGCGCGCAGAGCAGCCTGGCCGTGCCTCTGCATAGGACCTGGAGTAGACTCATGCCGCTGCTTCCTGGAGCTGCCTGAGGTAAGCACCACCTGCACCCTGAACCCCCTCTCCCAGCCCTGATCCCCCTCCTCCCCTCTGAACTCCTTGATCCTTGCTTAGAGAACCCTCCTGCACCCCTCATCCCAAGCCCCACCCCCAGCCGGAGCCCTCACTCTTCTACACCCCAACTCCTCAGCCCCAGCTTGTAGCCCCCACCTGCACTCCGAACCCCTTAGCCCCAACCCCACCCCAGAGCCTGGACCCCCAGCCAGAGCCCTCACCCCCTCCCGCACCCAACCCTCTGAGCCAGCCTGGTGGAAAATGAGTGACTGAGAAGGAGCAACAGAAGGAGAGGGAGAGGATGGAGTGAGCAGGGGTGGGGCCTCGAAGAAAGGGCTGGGCCTCAGAGGAGAGGGGGCAGAGCAAGCGTGTTGGTTTTGTGCAACCGGTTGGCAACTTTGCTTAGTGTACTCAGGATACTTCTAGTTAGAACATAGAAACACACGTTTGTGCCTGGAAAGTGTTTATGTACAGCATGGAAAATCTACCTCAATATTTAATTTTGTGTATTTACACTGGTGATTATTTGGGGTAAGAATATTTACAGTAGCTTTACAGATGAGTTTCCAAATAAATATTCCTTTAAATTATTTTTGTTTCATAATATTAATATATTTTGGAAAATAAAACTGTTAGGAAATATATTGGCCAGTTTATTTGGGAAGATTTTATTAAAACATTATTAGGTCAGACTAGTGGAGTACCATACCAGTGGATTAATAATACTGTATACTTTGGATTTATTTAGCATTTAATATGATCTGAAAGCACTTTTTTCACACTCCACATCACAGTAATCTATTTTACAGAAGAAATCCCCAAGTATTTGAATGACTTTCTTGGGATCACATGAATTATGGGTATCTTTGGGATCTAAGTGCCGTACATTTATCGCATCTTGTATCTGCATCTTGTACAGAGGGCAAAGCGAAGGAAAAAATGGCTTCTATTTATGCATTTCATTTTGGTATTCTAACCTTGAGTTTTCCTTGCTAAGAGAGCAGAGGCAAATAGAATTTGACTGGCCCCAGAAGACATTTAATGTAATACTCTGATGGGAATACCCATATTGCATGTTGTTCTCAAACACATGCATATTTTATATCACTGATTCATAATAGTTGTCTATAAAAGGCAAATCTCATAATTGAGCCAGCCAAACTCTAGCTTGATAGCTTTAGCTGGAGGTGGCTTCTAAATTATCCATCGATCTTCTACTTCTCCATCCTACAGTAAGAATAAAGAAAGCATTGACAAGTGTTAGCTTTGATTAAGTGAATCATTCTTCATTGACTGGTTACAAGGTGTATTATTGCATAATTGCAGCATCAAAACTCTCTGTACACTTGCAGTATAATAAAAACTGCAGCATCAAAACTGTCCTTATGCTTACTGTATAATAAATCATCCAGACACGCATTGGCCAGATTTTTAATATAAACACACCCATATGTCTTGGGTTTCAATAACTAAACCAAAAATAAGACCAATCTAATTGTTAAGGAGACATGAGTTACTACTGTGTTTTTGTCCCTATTGCACATATGACAAATTTACTGCATTTTTGGGCGAGCTGAATGCTAAGACAGCTATCAGGTAATGAGTAGTTTGTGTTCAGCAGAGCAGAGTGTGCTCTTCTCTTCTGATCACAGGATGATTAAAAAAATTCAAAGTTGTCCACAAACTCAGCTCTAATCTGGCAACAAACAGTTGCTCTTTTAATTGGCTATTTTCTGGATGGAAAACACAAATGAAAATAGGTATTAATGCTGTAATTCTTCGAAACACAATGTCATCTTTGCAAAATTGTATACATACAAGAAATGAGGGAAACTTTTTAGAATTTAGTTTCCAAGTTATTGACAATTGGTTTAGGGATTACTGTGTCTAGATTTTACACAAGTCTAGACTCTAATACATAATGGCTTCATGCAATCCGCCACTTATGAAATTTTAATGTCAAATTCAAACTTCTCTGAAAGCTTGTTGGCCACTATAACGCCCCAAAGGGTGGTTGATGAAGGAAAATAATTTGTGAGACAGCTTATTCACACCTTTTCCCTCCTTTGCCAGAAAATCAAATTTTAGCAGGTGAGCATTAGCATAGTAAAAAAAAAGGAGGAAGCAGTAACATTGATCTAGGAACATAGTAATATCAGGTGCATCATGGAGTGGGTGGCAATGTCAGGAACTGAGGTTGGAAAAATTTGTAGAACAGAGAGGGTATGTGGGGGCAAATGGCTTGGCAAAATATGGGATGACACTAAACTGGGGGGAGAGGTAGATACATTGGAGGGTAGGGATTGGGTCCCGAGTGATCTAGATAAATTGGAGGATTTGGCCAAAATAAATCTGATGAAGTTCAACAAGGACAAGTGCAGAGTCCTGCACTTAGGATGGAAGAATCCCATGCACTGCTACAGGCTGGAGACCAACTGGTTAAGTTCTGCAGAAAAGGACCTGGGGATTACAGTGGACAAGAAGCTGGATATGAGTCAACAGTGTAACCTTGTTGCCAAGAAGGCTAACGGCATATTGGGCTGTATTCGGCACTGGCGAAGCCACATCTGGAGTATTGCGTCCAGTTTTGGGTCCCCCCACTACAGAGAGGATGTGGACAAATTGGAGAGAGTCCAGCAGAGGGCAACAAAAGTGATTAGAGTGAATTTAAACTGGAACAGGTACAGAGAAGGGCTACTAGGATGATCTGAGGAACGGAAAACCTGTTTTATGAAAGGAGACTCAAAGAGCGTGGCTTGTTTAGCCTAACCAAAAGAAGGCTGAGGGGAGATATGATTGCTCTTTATAAATATATCAGAGGGATAAATACCAGGGAGGGAGAGGAATTATTTAAGCTCTGTACTAATATGGACACAATAACAAAAGGATATAGACTGGCCATCAGGAAGTTTAGACTTGAAATTAGATGAAGGTTTCTAACCATCAGAGGAGTGAAGTTCTGGAATAGCCTTCCAAAGGGAGCGGTGGAGGCAAAAGACATATCTGGCTTCAAGACTAAGACTGATAAGTTTATGGAAGGGATGGTATAATGGGATAGCCTAATTTTGGCAATTAATTGACCTTTGACTATTAGCAGTAAATATGGCCTGTGATGGGACACTAGATAGGGTGGGATCTGAGCTACTACAGAGAATTCTTTCCTGGGTGTCTGGCTGGTGAGTCTTGCCCACATGCTCAGGGTTTAGCTGATCGCCATATTTGGGGTCAGGAAGGAATTTTCCTCCAGGGCAGATTGGCAGAGGCCCTGGGGTTTTTTGCCTCCTCTGCAGCGTGGGACATGGGTCACTTGCTGGAGGATTCTCTGCACCCTGAAGTCTTTAAACCACAAGTTGAGGACTTCAGTAGCTCAGACATAGGTCAGGGGTTTGTTACAGGAGTAGGTGGATGAAATTCTGTGGCCTGCATTGTGCAGGAGGTCAGACTAGAAGGTCGTAATAGTCCCTTCTGACCTTAAAGTCTGTGAGTCTATGGGTGGGGAGGGGCACCCACTTGCTCTGGCCCAGAGCCCCAGGAAACCTTAATCCGCCTCTGGGTCCCTGTTTCTATTCTGGGTTCTGGTCCCGGGAACTGAAGCATCCAGTGGCTGCCACGCCACTCAGAACCCTTCCTTCAGTTTTTCCTTGGGCTGTTTTCTATATGCTCTGTCTCTTTATAGACTTCTACAGCCTCTCTTGTGACCCTCCCTCCTTTTTTTTTTTGGTCCACTTTTCTGTTCATTTCAGGTTTCTCTCCACACTGAACCAGTCATACTTATAGAACCCTCCCACAGTCACCCAGTTCCCTCTTGGTCACCTGATCTCTGGACTCCAAATACTATGGCTGTGAAGAAACCCAGGTTTAGGTGAAGCTGGGCTTTAAAGTGGTCAGCTTATGTTTTGATGCATGACTCTCACCTGAATCTTAGACCAGCCAACATTGCCTCCAGCTTTGACAATAAACTACAGTCAAAAAATGGTGCTCAAATTAGAGAATTAGAAGTTAGGCAGATCAGGATGGGCCTGTGATGAAGGCGCTGGGGATATGGGTTCCGTTACTTGCTCTGGCACAAAATTCCTGTCTGACTTTGGACATGTCACTTAATGTCTGTGTGCCTCAGTTCCCCATCTGGAAAATGGGATAATGATGCTTCCCTACTGTAGAGGGCTGTTGCGAGGATAAATTCATTAATGTCTGTGAGGTGCTGAGATCTACTGTCATGAACACCATAGAAATTACTAAAAATAAACGACAAACAAACATTATGCTTTGTTTGGATATGGAAAAAGCTTATTTTCAGTAAGATTATGTAATAAATTTCCTTGTCATTTTATAACAGAGAGTTTAATTTCCTTTCACTTTAGATCCAGTTGGGGAGAGACTTGTGTAGGAAGAAATCTGAGAGAGGCTAGAACTTGCTAATGTGGGGCCTAGATACAGTTGCTAATAAAGAAAGCTATGTAGGAAGACCCTATAATTTTCAGTGCTATCTTTGGAGTTGGATTAATGCCCAGGATAGTGACAAATAGAACGTCATTGGGAAAGACTCAGGATCAGCTCCATTGGCAGTAACAAATAGCTCAGGAAACAGATAGCTGCATAAAATTAAAACTTTAAAATCCTGATCAATAAAAATGATCCATTTTAACCTATTCTGGGAACTTGTTTTGAAAGAGAAAATTAATTTATTAAAGAGGATTTTTTTTAAATAACACTGAAAATAGTAATTGGACTGGAAAGAGTTTTTTGAGTTAACAACTGACATTTTATACAGGATTTTATTAACTAATGATATTAAAGTGCTTGATGTAATCATTTACTAGATTTTAAAAAATCTGTTATTTCTACAGAGCCCAAAAGTGCTATTTACGTTCATAGATAAATTGGAAGAGAGTTCCCTGCCCCAAAGAACTTGCATTCTAAGATTCCTTATTCACCTGACTGGTCGCATTAATTTCTTTGAAAATCAGTAATCAGAGGAAGTGGGCAGGGATGCAACACAAATCTTTCCTGTTTGTTGGTTCCCCCACCCCAATGTAAAGCCTTCTCGGGTGACCAGAAGTCATCTTGTCATGATAGCTTCCCTCCTTGTAGTTGAGGTAATCAGTTGTGTTTCTCTGATCACATCCAGAGTGTCCATCACATGTTTTTGGGTCAGGAAGCAAGTTTTTTCTGTTGTGCCTGATTGGTTGGGTTACCTACCTAGAGTTACTCATTATGGGGAGAGCCCTATAACCCTTCACTTGATCTAGTTAAGTGTCTGGTATGTGAGAGGGGGTAGGTGTATAGCACCTCCCCCTCACTGTTAAATTGAAAGAGTTGTGCAGTACTGTGTCTACTGTGTATGAAGAGACATGTCCGAATAAAATATAGTAACTATAAACATTTTAAATGTAAGAAACAGCATTTATTTTTACAGATTTTCATATACTATATATTATATAATCTAAATATTTTAGACAGATTGATTTCACTTCTCTTTACACCCAAGAGAATATGCCATATACTGAAAGTGATATTCTTTAAAGTAAAAATGGAAAGTTTTTAAAAGCAACGATTTTACTAAAGGCTGTCTAACCTTCAGTGCCCTGGTCTTTGACTCAGTATTAACTCAGAGAGAAAATTGGTTCCCTACTGAAGTCATGCTGTGAATAAAACTAATTACATTGCTAAATATAAAATTTTGAAATAGCTGTGCATTTAAAGAAATACTCTAAATATTAACCAGTATGACTCTAGAGTGAAACACCTTGTTCAAGTCGATTGTTGGCACAGATTCTTTAACAACAAAAATCTGTTTGCAGGCAAGAGCAGGAGCCATGTGATAATACAGCTGAGCAAAATACAGTTCTCTGTATTATATACTGTTGCTAAGGATATAAGCCTATCAATTATATCTCATTTTAGGAGTGCAGAGAATGAATAATAGACCTATGACTAGTTATTAATGATATAGAGAAAATAACATTGTTGGGTGACAGAAAGTATAATCGTTTTAATATCAACAGCAATGCAAGTTACCTTGCAAAAACGTTAAAGCTTTTGAAGCAGGGTGGGTGGAAGTGCAGCTGGGTGGGTTGTAGACAAGGAGATTGAAGGCTAATGATTGATGTGGGGAGAAATGCAATCCTGGAAGTAAATTGTAACATTAAAAATTAGGTTGCAGGGAGCTGGGTTTCTTCAGGTTCCCAGATTATCCCTGTAGTATGAATTCTACATTAGTGGCATCGTTATTTTCACAGCAGCCAATCATGTTGTTCCTAAAGAGATCCTTTTATTAAATACATTCATGGAGTGTATGCTATTTGGTATTCCTGGTTATTTTTAGTTTGTGTGGCTGTTTTGTGTTTTTCTTTCTCTTTCAGGTTATTTCAGTTATTTTCAGTTATTTCAGTTACTGGGTCAGTTGGGATTGTGTCTCTGGGGACTGTTTGAGCCTTTGTTCCCTGAGTCATCTTTGATCAGCCTCAATCAGCCTTGTGATCCCTCTGCCCCATGTGATTAACGAAGGGGTAGAGCTGACCTAGGAGAGAAGGCCTTAAAAGCCAGAGGCTAAATGATCAAGGGGAACTAGCGAACAGGGGACTGCAAACGGGAGTTTATAAGAGTTGCAATAAAATCGGTATGGTTAGGAAGGGCCGCTTCGCCAGTGCTGCTCTTGTCTCCTCCTCCTGCGCCTGTATCCAGACAGACAGCCTAACCATGAATTCCTGTATCCAGATCCTGGTGTGGATTTGCAGAGACTGTGGTCTGCATTTCCCAGTTTCTGAAAGCCAGGCTGGGGGGATCATCCAGTGCGAAAGGTGGCTGTTGGTGGAATCTCTCAGGAAGCAGGTGGGAGAGCTACAGGAGGACATGGCTAGGCTGAGGAGCATCCATGCCCATGAGAAATTCTGCGAGAGTATTCATATGGAGACATCCAAGGCTGAGGAAGCTATCTAGCTACAGAGGATTGCTGTCACACCAATGGGGGAGGAGGATATGGCTCTGTCACAGGGAAGACACTCGCAGCTGGTTACTTCTGGCAGCAGAGAGTGCTCCACCCCTACTCCCAACCCACCCACCATGATGATGGAAAACTGATATGCTGCCCTGGCAATGAGTGATGAGGAATCGCTCCCAAAAGGAGGAGCAGAAGGCGCTATGTACCCCCAAGGCTGGGAGGATTGCAGCCCTAGTCCCAGGAGGAAATGTAGGATAGAGATGGTTGGTGACTGTCTCCTGAGAGGGATGCAGGCACCCATCTGTCTTTCTGACATGGCATCCTGGGAGGTATGGTGCCTATCCAAGACCTTACGAAGGGATTAGCAAGGATCATGTGGCCCTCTGACTACTACCCCATGCTATTCATCCATGTGGGTACTAATGATACCGTGAGGTATGACCCTCAGAAATAAAAAAGTCACTACAGGGCTCTGGGAGTAAGGGTGAAGGAGTTGGGAACACAGGCGATAGTTTCTTCCATCCTTCTGTTCAAGAGTAGGGGCCCAGGCAGAGAGAGATGCATCCTGGAGGTGAATGCCTGGCTGCAAAGATGGTGTTGCCAGGAAGGCTTCAGCTTTCCTGACCACAGGATGCTGAACCAGGAAGAAGAACTGATAAGCAGAGATGGAGCCCACCTATCAAGGAAGGCGAAGAGCATATTTCAATACTGACTGGCTAACCTAGTAAGGAGGGCTTTAAATTAGGTTTGAGGGGGGCAGGTGACCGAAGCCCACAGGTTAGTCAGGAATATGGAAACCTGGGAAAAGGTTTAGAATCTGGGGGAGCATGGGCTGTTATAACAGGGAAAAAGGAGAGACAAAACAGAGCAGAGTCTGTATACTAATGCAAGAAGTATGGAGAATAAGCAGGAAGAACTCAAAATTCTAGTAAGTAAACACAACTATGACATAACTGACATCACAGAGACCTGGTGGGATAATATGCATGACTGGAATATTGGTATAGAATTGTACAGCTTGCTCAGGAAGGACACACAGGGAAAAAAGGGAGGAGGTGTTGCCTTGTATATTAAAAATGTATAAGCTTAGGCTGAGGTTGAGATGGAAATAGGAGACAGACTTGTTGAAAGTCTCTGGATATGAATAAAAGGGATGAAAAAACAAGGGTGATGTCATGGTAGGGATCTACTACAGACCACCTAACCAGCAAGAAGAGGTGGATGAGGCTTTTTTTTAAAACAACTAACAAAATCATCCAAAACACAGGACTTGGTGGTGACAGGGGACTTCAACTATTCAGACATCTGTTGGGAAAATAACACAGCAGGGCACAGATTATCCAACAATTTCTTGGAATATATTGGAGAGAATTTTTTTATTTCAGAAGGTGGAGAAAGCCACTAGGGGAAAGGATGTTCTAGATTTGATTTTGACAAATAGGGAGGAACTGGTTGAGAATTTGAAATTGGAAGGCAGCTTGGGTGAAAATGTTCATGAATGGTAGAGTTTGTGATTCTAAGGAATAGTAGGAGGGAGAACAGCAAAATAAAGACAATGGATTTCAAGAAGGCAGACTTTAGCAAACTCAAGGAGATGGCAGGTAAGATCCCATGGGAAGAAGGCTAAGTGGAAAAACTGAAGACAGTTGACAGTTTTTCAAAGAGACTTTATTAAGGGCACGAGAGCAAACTATCCCATTGCATAGGTGTCATAGTATAATTCCCAATTTCGAACCTTAGCGTCCAAAATATGGGTACTAGCATGAATTCCCCTAAACTTAATTACCAGCTTAGATCCTGTAGTGCTGCCACCAATCAGGACTTAGAGTAGAGCACCTGATAAACTCTGGTCTCCCCAAAACCTTCCTGGGGGACCCCCAAGACCCAAATTCCTTGAGTCTCACAACAAAGGGGAATAAACCATTTCCCTTCCCCCTCCTTCTTCCCCTCCAGGTGTTCCCTCCCTGGGCTCCTGGAGAGATATACAGATTCAAGCTCTGTGAATCTAAACAAAGGGATTCCCCCTTCTCCTTTCTTCCTCCCAGATCTTTCCCACCCTGGGTACACTAGGAGATCACCGTGATTCAAACTCCTTGAATCACAACACAGAGAAATCAGGTGGGTTCCCCCTCTTTTCTCTCCCCCTCCCTTCTCCTTCCCTGTTAAGTACAGACTCAATTCCCTTGAACCTCAACAAGGGGAAAAATCAGACAGGTCTTAAAAGCAAAACTTTTAATAAAAGAAAAAAGAATAAAGAAAATCACTGTAAATTCAAGATGGAATATTACAGGGTCTGTCAGCTTCTAGAAATTGGAGAAACAGCCTTCTCCAGCAGAAATACAATTTAAATTATTTTCAGCCAAATACACATTTGCAAATAAAGAAAAAAACAAATAAAAAGACTATACCGCCTTTCTACCTTTGTACTTACAAAATTGGAATAGATGATTAGAGAGCCTGTAGGTACGTGTGGTCACTCTCAGAGCCCAGGGAGAACAAAGCAAAACCCAAAAAACACAAACAAAGGCTTCCCTCCACCGAGATTTGAAAGTATCTTGTCTCCTGATTGGTCTCCTGGTCAGGTGTTTGGTTCCCTGTTTGTTAACCCTTTACAGGTAAAAGAGACCTTAACTCTCAACTATCTGTTTATGACAATAGGGAAGATAGGAAGTATGAGAAGAGACCATTCTAGTTTAACCAGGAGATCTTCAATGAGCTGAAAATCAAAAAAGAGTCATACAAAAAGTGGAAACTAGGTCAAATTACAAAGGATGAATATAAACAAATAACACAAGAATGTAGGGACTAAATTAGAACGGCCAAGGCACAAAATGAGATCAAACTAGCTAGAGACATAAAGGGTAACAAGATAACATTGTATAAATACATTAGAAGCAAGAGGAAGACCAAGGACAGGGTAGGCCCATTACTCAATGGGGTGGGGAGAGGAGATAACAACAGAAATGGCTGAGGTGCTTAATGATTTGTTTGTTTCGGTTTTCACCAAGAAGGTTGGTGGATGGATGTCTAACGTACTGAATACCAGTGAAAATGAGGTAGGATCAGAAAAGGCTAAAACAGGGAAAGAACAAGTTAAAAATTACTTAGACAAATTAGATGTCTTCAAGTCACCGGGGCCTGATGAAGTGCATCCTAGAATACTCAAGTTGCTGACTGAGGAGATACGTGAGCCATTAGTGATTATTTCTGAAAAGTCATGGAAAACTGGAGAGATTCCAGAAGATTGGAAAAGGTCAAATATAGTGCCCATCTATAAAAAGGCAAATAAGGACAACCCCAGGGAATTACAGATCAGTCAACTTAACTTCTGTACCTGGAAAGATAGGGAGCAAATAATTAAGCAATCAGTTTGCAAACATCAAGAAGATAATAAGGTGATAAGGTCAGTCAGCGTGGATTTGTCAAAAACAAGTAGTATCAGACCAACCTGATAGGGTAACAAACCTTGTGGATAGGGGCGAAGCAGTAGATGTAGTATATTTTAACTTTAGTAAAGCTTTTCATACTGTTTTGCACGACCTTCTCATAAACAAACTAGGGAAATGCAACCTAGATGGAGCTACTATATACAATCATTCTCAGGGAGTAATCAGTCGTTCACGGTCATGCTGGAAGGACATAACAAGTGGGGTCCCGCAGAGATCAGTTCTGGGTCCAGTTCTTTTCAATGTCTTCATCAATGATTTAGATAATGGCATAGAGAGTACACTTATAAAGTTTGCAGATAGGAGGGGTTGCAAGTGCTTTGGAGGATAGAATTAAAATTCAAAATGATCTGGACAAACTGGAGAAATGCTATGAAGTAAATAGGATGAAATTCAATAAGGACAAATGCAAAGTACTCCCCTTAGGAAGTGTTGATTACAGATTGCTCTCGCCCCTTGCTCCACCGATATGGCCACCAGGTGCCCGTTATCTACCGGGTAATGAGCGTTGGAATAGGGCGGAGGTTCGATCACTGGATGTCCTGGGGGGGTGACAAGTGCCCAAGGGTAGTGACGGGGATAACGCAAGCAATCAGTCGTAGTGTTAAAGATTAAGGATTTATTAAAGGAGTCACAGATAAGGATGAGGGATAATACAATTAGTTACAGCTTGGGCTTACAATATAATACTAGAACAAATAACACAAACACTACAATTACGAATAGAAGCTGGCCCTGGTATTTCTCTAAGTCCCAGTAATTATTCAGGTCGTCCCAGGGGTTAGTAAAAGTGATATTGGTGCTGTTAGTAATCATAAAGGCAGCAACTAATCTTATTAAACACAAATTGCTAGGCTCAACTGGTCCCCCTTGCGTTCAAGGTTTCCTGGTCAACGGGTTTCCCCTAGCAGGAGCCTTGGGGCGGCTGGAACCAGTCTTTGCCTTTTATCTAGCAACACAGATATACAGATATCCTTAACAGCTAATTATACTTACACATACAAACCACAAAAGTTTCATTACGGCCGGCAAGCAGTCAGGCTCTGGGGAATGCATGAGCCAGGAGAGAGCCCAGGTTGATCAGGCCTGGATACGGTTCGACGGGAATTCGAGTTCTCTCTTCCCCGTTCCCGGGAGGGGGTCAGGAATATATAGCGAATTTTTCGTCATAATTTGTGATAAGCCAATTGCGGGGTCGCGAGTGGCTTATGCCCATACAAGGGAGGCAGTCGGGCCCCTACATCCTTGCCCAGGAAGCAACCGTCGTGAGGGGAACTTCGTCCCTTCAGGCCGGCTGACCACAAGGCTGCCTTTCCTGTTACAAGTTCTGCTTTCCGAGCAGCTACGTGATCAGTGGCAGTTTTGGGGGCTGGGGGAAAAATCCGTTGGGGGTGGAGGCCGGAGCACCAGCTGCCTGGCCCTAAGGCCCAACTTGGGGGTCCAACAGGAAGGAACAATCAGTTGCACACACGTAAAATGGGAAATGGCTGCCTAGGAAGGAGTACTGCTGAAAGGGATCTGGGGGTTATTGTGGACCACAAGCTAAATAAGAGTCAACAGTGTAACACTGTTGCAAAAAAAGTGAACATCATTCCGGGATGTATTAGCAGGAGTGCTGTAAGCAAGACACGAGAAGTAATTTCTTCCACTCTACTCTGCGCTGATTAGTCCTCAACTGGAATATTCTGTCCTGTTCTCAGAGCCACATTTCAGGAAGGATGTGGAAAATTGGAGAGAATCCAGAGAAGTGATAAAAATGATTGAAGGTCTAGAAAACATGACCTATGAGGGAAGATTGAAAAAAAATGGGTTTGTTTAATTCTGGAAAAGAGAAGACTGAGAGGGGACATGATAACAGTTTTCAAGTATGTAAAATGTTGTTACAAGGAGGAGGGAGAAAAATTGTTTTTCTTAACCTCTGAGGATAGGACAAGAAACAATGGGCTTAATTTGCAGCAAGGGAGGTTTAGGTTGGATATTAGGAAAAACTTCCTAACTGTTAGGGTGGTTAAGCCCTGAAATAAATTGCCTAGGGAGGTTGTGGAATCACCTTCGGAGAAATTTTAAGAGCAGGTTAGACAAACACCTGTTAGGGGTGGTCTAGATAATACTCACTCGTGCCAGGAGTGCAGGGGACTGGACTAGATGATCTCTTGAGGTCCCTTCCAGTCCTATGATTCTATGATTTTTCAATTATCCTAGGAATTTCAGTCTACTAGTTCTCTTTGGATATTTTTTGTTAGCTTGCGCAAGATGTCTTGATTTCAGTACTAATACACAGAACTGAAAAGCGGCTGAATGGTCTACAATTAAGTGGATCTTTCAAATCTTCATTTCCAGAGAGAGTAGTAGCAAGATCACAGTATTATTTAAATATTTAGTTTTGATTTAAAGCCACTGGACATGAAATTGTTGTGAAATAGTTGCATATCTGTGTCCCTGTGCCTTTTGCAGTCAAGAAATGGAACTGCATTCAAACTTAAAAAAAACTTGTTACTCATTTTAACAAACTATGTTTCTCCCTACTGAAAATATTAAAGTAGTCCTGACCATTGTTTATGATGATTATTCCTCAATCAGCTAGATTCAAACCTTAAATAGATAGTCTGGGTGTTTTCTGTCCTGTCCATTTATTTTCTAAATATGTACTAATAATTCTATTGATCCCATAAAATCTCTGTTTTGAAAACAAGAACTGTACTATTGTTTAAATCTATGTTCCTTGTTGAATCATTCAGCAGCAACCAATCAAGGGTAATGTGTTTTCTTCACGTGCACACAATTGCCATGTCTTTCCTTTTCATTGTTTGGATCTGGGTTGTAAGCCAACATTCTGTTGAAACATGCAAGAATTTTGATCTGAGAGAGCAAGATTAGCGTATATTACATTACCTTGCTAGCTCACAAGAGTGCAGCGGAAGGGCAGAGTGGAGCGATATCATGGCCAAGAAGCAGAATAAAACTGCAATAATAGGTCTAATTTTAGGCCCAGCAGCTTTGACAGAGGGTTTTTTTTTAAATCAAAAGCAGGTTGAAAACCACCTCCAGTAATGCTCATGCACACAACACTTTACTTTGCAGTGTCCTCACTGATTCTTTTAAAGGCTTATATATAATTTTATTAAAATGAGATTACAATTCTCTATGCCTTTGCAAGCTGTAAAATGTTTCCAGTGCCTATAGCTTTAATAGGAATTTTGGACACATGTTCTATAGCAGGGGTGGGCAAACTACGGCCCAGGGGCCACATCCGGCCCTCCAGACATTTGAATCCAGCCCTTGAGCTCCCTCTGGGGAGCGAGGTCCTGAGCTTGCCCTGCTCCAGCACTCCAGCATGTTCCTCGTCTGGCTCCTATGCATAGGGGCTGCCAGGGGGCTCCTCACGCTGCCCTTGCCCCACACGCCACCCCCACAACTCCCATTGGCCAGGAACCGTGACCAATGAGAGCTGCAGGGGTGGCAAATGCAGACATGGCAGCACGCAGAGCTGCCTGGCTGCACCACCATGTGGGAGCTGGATAGGGGACATGCTACCACTTCTGGGAGCTGCTTGAGGTAAGTGCCACCTGGCACTACACCCTTGACACCCTCCCACATCCCAACCCCCTGCCCGAGCCCTGATGCCCCTCCTGCCCTCAAACTCCTCGGTGCCAGCCCAGAGCACCCTCCTGCATGCCCAAACCTCATCTCCAGCCCCATCCCAGAGCCCACACCCCCAGCTGGAGCCCTCACCCCCTCCCATATCCCAACCCCCAATTTTGTGAAGATTCATGGCTCACAATACAAGTTCCATACCCAGATGTGGCCCTCGGGCCAAAAAGTTTGCCCACCCCTGTTCTATAGGAATGGTCTTAAGGCATTTCAATGTCTCAGCAGTGTACTTTATTGCTATTTAATAGTTTAAATGATTGTTTATCCTAAATATTTAATGCAGTATTGGGCATATATGAAGCAAATCCTTACCACAGTTTCTTTAAAAACACTTTTCTTGTTGATTCTGTGTTGAATGGATAATGTTTCTAAGAATTATGTATGCTGCTTTCTGAGAATTATGTTAATTTTAAAATGCCAAAATCCTTTGTGCATGCAACACTCTGAAGTCTGTTGATCATTTGATGAAGAACCATGATGCACATCATACATGCATGGAGGCAAATTCTCTGAGCACTGAGTGGGCACAACAGGACACTTAACTGGGTGTATATTCAAAATGTAGGCCACAACTTTATTGTAAACATTAAAAACTAGGCAGAGAAAATAATCCAACCATCAACTAGCACAGTGTGGTTCCAAAATCAGCCCATCTAGGCTCCACCAATATAGGGCCTAGCCTACCCTTAGTCTCGCTCCCATCTGTTTTCTCCACTGGACTTGACAAAGTGTCAGAAAATTCCAAGTCTCCTGGTCTTATAAAAGGGATGTCCCCAAACAAGGGATAGCTCAACTGGTATGTAACTGTGTGTGTGTGTGAGAGAGAGAGAGAGAGACGCTCACTCATCACGCTAAAAGACAGCCTCATTTTGTCATTAGCAGTGCAAGACCTGGCCCAACTTACCCAAACCCTATATTCGGATCAATAAACACTTCCTGCTATTAAACGTCTCTACTGGTTTCTCGACAGCAAAGCTATGACAAAGCATAATAACAAGCTAAACTCTTCCAGTGGCTAATAATTTTAAAACACTTGGCGTTAACTGCTATGTACCTAAGTCACTGAATGCATGATTGTGAACGGAAAGGGGCTATGATCTCATGTTAATGATCCTGATCCTCCAGTCTGTACTCTGGTTGATTTCCCATGGGTTATAATGGGAGTTCTGCTTGAATAAGTACTGCAGGATTGAACTTGACAGCAGTTCAGCTCTATAGAGAAAATATTCTTATGGTGCCAACTCTTACTATGTGAGATTAAGATATAAAAAGGAAAGTCTAGATGAATCCCATTATACAATACTAAGATTGATAAAAAATGTTTTTATGCCTTGATATAATGCCCTAACCATTTGAAAGATCTTTATTTTAAAACAGCTTCATTGCACTTCTAGATAAGTGCATTTTTGTGGAGACCTAGTTATGTCAAAAGAGAAATGTTAATAAAAAATGTATAGGACAAGGATAGCAACCTATAAAAATCCCTTTAAAATAATAGATTAATGTCATAAATTGAGGATATGAGTTAAATCTGCCATAAGTCTATTTACTAAAATAAATCTAGATGTTCCTAGACTTTGCAGTGCTTAGACTTTCTATCAATTTTACAGCTACAGCTGGTTGAATGATAGAAAAAACATATCCATAGTTTATTCTGTTGATGACTTTTTTTGAAATTCTCCAAATTTTATACAACCATCCAGAGAGCTTGTCAAATAATGAAAAAATATTTAAAATAATGTATTTGAAAAAAGCCAACATCTCATGTATAAACTATTGGCAACAAATAATTTTAGCAATTATACTTAATACATTTTCCTGTTTAATTATTTAGTGTATTATCAATAAGGAGTAAATATGTGGCTAATATACATGTATTGGCTTAAATTCTCCCAAATAAAACTAGATAAATTGTGCTTTATCAGGCTGATATATGAAATGAAACAGAGGTGAAATCGACCCTTCAGTTCAGTGCTATTCAGGGGGGTGCATTGCAGCCCCTTCCCCTCTTACCGATATGGGTAGATCTACATTTCAAGCTGGAGGTGTAATTTGCACATTGAGGTGACATACCCACATTAGTTCTGATCTAGCTAGTATGCTAAAAATAGAGTGTAATTTTTAGTGTAGCAACATGAGTGGTGGGTGGAGCTAGTTGCTCCAAATACATACCCATCGAAGAAGGTGGCTAGCTTGTCCTACCACAGCTACACTCTAGTGTGCTAGCTCAATCAGAACTAGAGTGAGTATGTCTCCTTGAGGTGGAAAATACACCTCCATCTTGAAGTGCTGACATACCTTATATCAAATTATCTGCATGAGATGCAAGGTCTGTTGAAGCAAATTTATCCTGGTAAATGCAAATGCTCTGTCCTCTACCCTAGTTAGCTGCTCAATACAGACCTATGTAGGAGATGCCCTTTATCATGCAGGAGTCCTTTTATCAAGCCAGTTGGCCAGGACCCAACAAGATTTAAGTGATATGAAGGGCTTGTGCTGTCTGTCAGCATGAGCATGAATTTCACTCTCTACGAACAAGTTGTGTAGAAGCATGTGTAAAGAACTATCTGAGGTTTTTAATAATACATTGGGAGATCTTGAATGGAGGACTACATCAGATGAAATGGCTAGGTGTCATTACATCCAAATTTCCTTGCTTTTGAGACTAGTTGTCACCGAGTGTGGGGGAGACAAGGCCCTGCACCCCCGGCTTCCTGCGATTCATTATGACTCTCAGCCAGCCAGTAAAACAGAAGGTTTATTTAGACAACAGGAACATAGTCCAAAACAGGTCTTGCCGATACAGACAACAGGACCCCCTTTAGTTAGGTCCATCTGGGGGCCCCAGGGAGGCCACAGCCCTGTTGGTCGGTCGCCCCTCTTTATTTCAAAGCCAGCTTCAAACTGAAACTCCCTTCAGCCTCTCACTCAGCCTCCCCCTGGCTCCTCCCCCAGTCTTTGTGTACTTTGTCCAGTTTCCCAGGCAGAGGTGTTACCGGGCCTTCAACTCCCCTCCTGGGTTCTCATGTTACATGCTCAGGTACGCTCCCTTCCCCAATGCAAGCAGTCCCAGCAAAACTCCCCTGCAACCTTCTCAGGTTAATATTCCCCACTCAGCATTCAAATAACACATCAAGAACATTCCCAGTGCGTCACACTAGTATATCTCATCAACACAGTATCTGATTGCTTTACTTAAACATAAAAGTTTGCCAAGCGAGAAATTTTATACGCCAAACTGAGATGTAGTGAAAGGGATACCGTGGAAGACTAAGAATTTTAACTGAAACCTGAACATTTGCATTTATTATGTTTATTAAAATGTATGTGTTCAGTTTGCTGGGCTTTTCTGCCTAGTTCTAAGTATGTATAATGTGTCAGTTTTCTGCAACAGTAGATAGAAATATTCTGCACTTGTAATCTACTGCCAGGGGTGCAGCTACTAGCAATGGATAATGTTTTAAGTATTTGCATCAGTGAGCACAGTTGAACTACCCTACCATTCATTCTTAGGAAACATTTTATCTATTTTGACCATACATTTACTTGCAATTCTCTTTTATCAAATATCAAAAGGCATCTGCTGTCTGCCAAGTTTACTTTTATTTTTTAAAGTCAGCCTTCTTAAAGCAAAGCAAAAGGCATCATGAAACCTCTGAAAAAAAATATATATTTTGCCCTTGTCAGATACCCAGATGAAGAATGCAAACTTCATGAAATTTAGGAGAAAAATGTTTTACAGTGGACAACATATTGTATCAAATTTCAGCTTCACATTAGTTTAGCACTAAGTTTTATGTACCTGAAAATTATATTCTGTGATGACAATGGCAGTTAAACCTCATCTAATGCAATACGAAGGCAGTGGTATAATATCACATGATATATTTCAGAAGATTCTGTTGCATACGGTTATTGCATCCTTGCAAGCTTTAATAATAGCAGGAGACTAAAAGTTGATTTATGATAATAATGAAACCACAGAAGTTACAGAAGAAGATTACAACTATTATCAATATCAGTTATTTGCTTACTTTTTGTGTATATTTTTAGTGTTTAAACAAGGAGCTAGATTGATAGCCTAATGTGGCAAGTTGTTTCAGGACTGCTCTGTCCCCTGCTGGAGGTGTTGCCACCCTGACATACCTGTCCGAAGGAAAATATCACCCTGGAAAAGTGAGGTAGTGAGTTTAGACCTCTGAATATTGCCTAGAGAAGCCACTGAGGAGCTGATATGGGTGCAATCAACAACACTTGATCCTCCAGCAGCTAGAAAGAACAGGAGAAGTCAGCAGGCAGTCAAGACTCACAAGGCAAGATAAAAGGCTTGCCCGCTTCTTTAAGGGAGAGTTCTAGGTGAAGCTGAGACAGGAGAGTACCTCCCCAGTCCTACCTTAAACACCCAGGCCCATCTCAGGCCTAATGAACTGATAGCATCTTCAATTAAAGCTTCTGACAAACTGTTAATCGATTGTGGAGTTTAAAAGCCCAGGTAACCATTCTGAGTTGAATTTCTGTTAATTATTACAGGACTAGCAAGGGGCTTACTGCAGAAGATGCCTTGCTTCTGGTAAGCTATGACAAGTTACAAAGCTGGAAGCCCTCTTTTAATCCACAGGACAGCTGCGCATATGCAGAAACATGTCAAGCCTCCTTGCTCTGCTCTGGCAGTGTATCCCAGAGATGATTTTAAGGGGAGGAGAGTAGATCAGTCTGTGCTTATTCAACTGCCGCCTTTCTCCTGTGATTGCTAACAAGAGTGTCGGTTAATCAATTGTGGTGTCTTTTGTGAAAAGATGCCTATCCTCTAGGAACTCAACAGACACCACCACGCAAAAATAAAAGTGTGTTAGTTTTTTGCCTGTAAGGAGTTAAACTGGATTCAACCATTTAACTTAAAATTGAAAGGTTATATGTCCCTTTACCAATACTTTTCATCATCCACTTTCTTCTCTTAATGACTTTAATAATGAAAGCTGTAGCAAGGTAATATAGAGTTCCAATTACAGTACATGAGTATTTGGCCATTCTTGGAAACACCTGGGGGTAAGAACAGAATTCAAATCAGCCAAGCCTAGATATTGTTGAGAGGTAGAATAACCAAGCTGATATAGGATCCAATGATAGAATCTGTTTTCTGCCTAGCCCCACTACTATCTTTGGATGAAGTAGTCACGCTTCAGGTTGGACAAAGGCCTCTAAAACTAGCAGAAGGCTATGGAGGACACAAGCCTCTTAGCAAACAGATTTACTTTTGACTTGCTGTGAATTATTTCACTGTTTACTGTGACTTTGCTAGATAGCGGTACTTTTTGTGTCTCCCCACCAGATGCTGGAATCCTGGGAGTGAAGTTCTTCCAGATAGAGTTAAGGTGGACCTCTCCCCATCAAAACTAGCACATAAATGGCAGCTGTGCCTAGAAGAGGGATAATTTAAAGGTAGCAAGGAGTGATGTGGGACGTGGTGCAACTCATCATGGTAAGTTAATTTTATTTTTCACTGATAACTCTTATCTCTTCTATGACTTTTTTCCAGTAACTGTGTGCAAATTTGTATTTAATTAATATTATTTCACATTGGAAGAGTGGAAGAATTCCTGGGGAATGGAAGACTGGAGAGAGGAGTGCACTTTTATCTGAGTGTGGTGTTGCAAATTCTTAAGCAGTTTGGTAATTTATAGAGTAATTTTTGGCTTGTATTAGGATTCAGGATGGCTACAGTTTTTCACTGTTTTTCTCAGACAGTTCTTTGTGCAAGTTAGTGCTGTCCTACTTTTATGTTATTTTATTTTTTGTGCATGAGTATATCAGGGGAGGGAAAGGGGTTGTGCCTTAAAAGCAGTAAGAAGGTGCAGGTAGCAGGGACATACTATGGATACTGACATATATAGGCAGCATTTTAAATAGCTGTTACTCATATGTATGCAAATATGACTGGAAAAATATAGGTTTGTAAAAGTGCTAGATTAGTTTCTAAGTATCTCTCTTCTGAGTTGAGTAGTAATCACCTCTTTAGATAAGACAAAATATATGAAATGAAACAATATTACATTATCCAAGATAGATTTAAATGAGTATAACATGGCTCAGAGGATAGTTTGTAGACCTGACAAAAGTTTCTTCCATGTATGATGGGAATTTCAAATCACTGGATGCAGATGCAGTTCTTAATAGTGAAAGAGTAGACTGAGATTGTTAAAGTGCACTTGACAAGCAAAAATGTAAATCACCTGAAACTTCATCAAATGCTCTCTCCTCTTCATGAAATGCTCTCCCTTTTATTTATGGTAGTAAAGTATTAATTGCATTTTAATACCGAGAGTGTCTTGGGGACCATTTTACTATGGATAAACGCTGAATTTGTTGAAGCAAGACTTAGTGTCCTTCTTCTTCCAGGAACTGTAACATTTAAAAACAGAAATTAAAACATTTTATTTCTAACACATTGCTTATAGCCTTTGTCCTATTCAAAACAGAATAAATACTAAATAAGGGACATGCATGTGACAACATGAATTTTAAAGATTTTTCAGCATTTTTGTCAAAGTGAACTCATATTTGCCTTTTTTCTTTTTATTAGTTCCATTATCTTATATGTCACTTTGGATGGAAACCCTTCAGACAGAAATATACTTTAATTCAGTAATTTAATTAAACCACATTTTCTTTCTGTAACCTATTGGGTAATTTCCAATCTTTAGACGATTGTTTTCCTTTTGAATAATAGACACTTTCCTGAATTATAAAAATATTTTTAGTATATGCAATAAAGAGAATGGACATTGGTTCACATGCAGAATGTAACTTTTTAAAATTTATTTTTAAAAAATCATCACTGAAATTTATTCTGAAAATCCACCTTAGATAATGAGCAAATACTTCACTCTTTGCATGAAGCAAAAGAAATGTAACAAGTTATGTTTGGTATAAGAGTTGCACCTACAATAAGGGCAATAATGCAAATAATCATCAAAAGCTTGATGAAAATAAGAGAACAGAATTTAAGAGGAAATCATGGGAAGATTTTACAATTATCCCCTTTAGAGTGGTCTTTTTAATACACTTGAGTAAGTGAATTTAGGATTGCGTTAAAAAGTATATATATCTGGGACTGCAAATGCAGGAAGTTTTTATTTGTAAAACTCTGAACATCTTATTCCTAAAAATTCAAATGGCAAAATCAAAAGTTTTCTTTTGTTTGACTATGTAGATTTTTCAGGATTGGGGGGGAAACGTCCACTTTATCACAATCTTTAAAGCTGTCTTCACAACTTCACTACCCTCTTCTTTACCCTTTATCAATGAGAGATGCAAAGGTAACAGTAAGGATTCTGTGAAGATTCAAAATTCCTTTTTAATCTCTTCCTCATTCTAAAGCATTCTAGAACATACGATTGTCAAATTTCTGATCTGCAACATTTTCTTAAGACTAAGATAAAATGTGGTTAAATGTTGAAGCCTTTCACCGTTTGCTGGTAGCCTTAATTGTTTAACATTTCAGCATTTATTTATATCACAATTTTTATTTTATGGTGGACTAGCTTGTTAGCTGAAGTAGGACCAAGATATCGTTCTATTTAAGTGAGTACTTTCATCCTGGTTTGCAAAATGTTAATCCTCTCATCCAATTTTTTCATAGTCTGTCATATAACCTTTTTCCATAGCACCAATTTGAGAACTATCAAAATCTAACTCAGTCCCTGATAAGTCAAAATGTGATTCAAGGGCATGGACTCCCAAAAGTATCGCATCACATGGAGTGTCTGAAATGTTTTCCAAGAGAGACTGATAAGGCGAGAGCCTTTCAGCTGAATGAACAGCATTTTAAGTGTAACACCGACAGACCCCAGTCATCGGTGGACGGGATTGAATCTAGGGCCTCTGATGCTTAGCGCATCAACCTCTACCGCATGAGCTAAAACCCAACTGGCTGTTAGCTAAGGCTGTGGAGCAGATTCATTAATCTCTCTGTCTCATCTCCATGCCACTAGATGGGACAGAACACCACACCCAGGAGGTATGTGTGTTACATACTTCCCCTAGCTGAGGAAGTGCATCCTGAGCTTCAGAGACTTCCCAGTTGATATCCTGGATGAGCCCCCACTTGTAACACTGACAGACCCCAGTTGTTGGTGGGCAGGATTGAACCTGGAGCTAAATGCATGAGCTAAAAGCCAGCTGGCTCTTAGCTATGGCTGTAGAGCAGACTCATTAATCTCTGTCTCTCTCTGAGTGGTCTCAGTACCACTAGATGGGACAGAACACCAGACCCAGGAGGTGTGTAGGTTACACAAGCAGCTGCAGATAAAGAGTGCTAAAGAGGCTGGATAGATCAATTAGTCCTCCTCCTAATACCTTTCTTTCAGGAATCTCAGAGGTAACATGTTTTCTGCATCTGGCATCTGTTTGTTCTGTTGATGCCTCTTTGAAGAAATCTTGTAAAATTCATAAAAACAGAATGGCCTAAAATTCACAAGTTTAGTGTCTGAAGTTAAGCTCCTAAAGTCATATTTAGGCTCCTAAAAAGTGGCGTGATTTTTAAAAAAAAATGTTAAGCATCTTCAATTCCCAGTCAAGACAAGATGACCTGCAGGGTGCTCAGCACCTTTGAAAAAAAAAATCAAGACACTTGTTTAGGAGCTTAAATGTGGCATTAGGAGCTTAACTTTAGGCCCCCATGTTCGAAAATTCTGGCCAAACAAATCTACTTCCTGGACACCAGAACCATATGTAAAGTATACTGTGCTACACACCATAAGTATGTATACAATAGTAATAACATAAATCTCATCTAGCAGAACTAATTCATGACAAGAAAATAGTCTTCAGAAAATTCCAAAAATATGCAGGGGGGAGTAGTCCCTTTTTTGGGGGGAGGAGGGATTTCCAGGCAGTAGCAGGTTTACTGGTAAAGCTGCTGCTTTTGGATTCTGCTGTTGGCAGAGGGGGAACGGAGAGTGAAGGTAACAGCAATAAGATCATTCACTAATAATAATTAGTGATGTATGTGTCAGAAAATTTTGAGTTTGTCAATTTTTTTATTTTTGTTAGGAGGGTATGTGTGGCAGGGTTATTTCATGTGGGATTACTGTTGCTGAAAGAAGAGAACTAGGGTTTGTAGGCATTGGTAAACAATACGAAATGTTTAAATGGTGAATAGATGGGACTGAAGTAGTTGTATATTCCCTGACAAGATTTCCTTTCTTTTTCTTTGTCTTTCCATACGCTCAGTTGTATAGGGCATCCACCAGTTTCCACCATTTGTTTAGAGTGTATTATTTTTGTAAGGGGGAGCCTTAATCCCTGTAAAACTGACAGTGGTACAAGATGGTGGCAGTGAAGTGTGCAGACCCTAACCATCAGTTTGAACACTAACTAATGTAAATGCTAACCTCTTCTGATACTTTCCATGGAAATTCTGTTTGTTGTAGATTTTTAAGGCCAGAAGGGACCACAGTGACCATCTAGTCTGACTGCCTGTAAGACTCAAGCCATATAATGTCACTCAGTAATTTCTGTATCAAGCCCATTATATCCATTTGAGATCTAGCATCTTTTTTAGAAAGATAACCAGTCTTGATTTAAAGACTTCAAGTGATAGAGAATTCATCATCTCCCAAAGCTAGTTGTTCCGATGGTTAAATATATCCACTGTTAAAGACATATGCCTTATTTCTAGTCTGAATTTGTCTAGACTCATTATGCCTTTTACTGCTAGATTTAAGAGCTGTCCACTATCAGAAATCTCTTCCTCCATATAAGTACATGTAGACTGTGTGCAAGTCACCTTTATCTTTTCTTGGAAAAATGAAATAGATTGAGCTTTCACTATAAGATCTGTTTTCCAGACCAGTGGCTCTCAACCTTTCCAGAGTACTTCAACCCTTTAGGAGTTTGATTTGTCTTGCGTACCCCCAGGTTTCACCTCACTTAAAAACTACTTGTTTACAAAATCAGACATAAAAATACAAAAGTGTCACAGCACACTGTTATTGAAAAATTGCTATCTTATTTTTAGCAAATAATTATAAAATAAATCAATTGGAATATAAACATTGTACTTACATTTCAGTATATAGTATATAGAGTAGTATAAACAAGTCATTGTCTGTATAAAATTTTAGTTTGTACTGACTTCGCTCATGCTTTGAAAGTAGCCTATTGTAAAACTAGGCAAATATCTAGATGAGTTGATGTACCCCCTGGAAAACCTTGTGGACTCCTGGTTGAGAACCACTGTTCCAGACCATAAATAATTCTTGCAGCACTTTTCTTATCCCTTTACAATTTGTTCACATCCGTTTTGAAGTGTGGATACCAGAAATGACTTCACTTCACTAATGCAATACAGAAGTAATACCACCTCCCTCCTCCTTCTTGCTATTCCCCTGCTTATGAATCCTAGGATCACACTTGCTGCCTTAGCTACAGCATGGCACCTAGAGCTGACAGTCAGATGGTAATCTACCATTACCCCTAGGTCCTTTTCAGTGTCACTGAGTTCTAGGAAACTGTCTCTCATCTTATAAATTTGGACCTATGGATGGATAACCTTGCATTTGACTGCATTAAAATGTATGTGTACAAATGAGGCCACCTTATCAAATGATCCAGATCAGTTTCTATGACTGACTCCGACCTCATCATTATTTGTCACTCCACCAGTGTGTGTGTCATCTGAAAATGTCATCAGTAATGATTTTATATTTGCTCTCAGATAATTGATAAAGATACTAAATTACATTGGGCCAAGAACAAATCCCTGCAGGACCCATTAGAAAACTCCCACATTTGTTGATGACTCCCCATTTACATTTACTTTTGATATCTATCAGTTATCAAGTTTTGAATCAATTTAATGTGGGCTACGTTGATTTTGTATGGGTACTCATTTTTTTGTGTGATAACATCATGAAAAACTACGTGAAATGCCTTCCAGAAGTCTATTATGTCAAAACAGATACCTTGATCAGCCAAACTAATAATCTCATTAAATATGATATCAAGTTTGTTTGACAAGACCTATTTCCATAAAATCATAATGATTGACATTAATTATGTAACTGTCCTTTAATTCTTTGCTGATTGCATCCCTTTATCAGCCTTTCAATGATTTTGCTTGAGATCCGTGTCAGGCTAATTGGGCTATAGTTACTTGGCTCATTCTGCTTACACTTCTAAAATATTTTAAGATTTAAGAATGGGAAAACACCTTACAGGAATGTTGTAGCTGAAAAGAAAAGAAAAAGACACCCAGAAAACTCAGTTAAGATGAAAGTTAGAAGAAACCCAAGTGTCTGAAAGTATAAAAATGCACAAAGTGTCCAAACAATCTTAACTCTGCCCCATGGCAACCCCAGCCTCCAATTATTCTTGTTTTCTTTTCTTTTCATACTCCTGAAGTTAAGGGTTGAGACCATCAGGCCCCTGAATTGGAAGTTGTCATTTTTGAATCAAGGATTTATTTTTAAGTTCACTGTGTGTGGCTGTGGACACTTCAGTTTTAGAAAAGACATTGTAGATGTCTAGTGCTTATACAATTATCCCTTTCCCATCTTTCATTTGTCATCTCTTTTTATATAAGTATTTCAAGAGTTTTGCAGTCCATGGAAGCAGAAATCCTAAATTTTAAGAAGTCCCTGCACTTCTACATCTTTTGCAGGCTTATACGTATGATACCAGTTTTATATGCTCTGTCACCAAACTGACCTTTGCTTTTTCATTTCAGTGCTATATCTTCATGAGCTAGGCCTAGACAATTTGAATATGTACGCCTGCTAGTATATATTTATGTGACTAATCCATACTTTCTCTCCAAATTTATCATGTGAAGTAACAGCCATAATTAAGAGCTGGTCATGGTAGCTAAAATATCAGTTCACCCTAACTAACACTCTGCATTGTGTAGCATTGAAGGATCTCAAAGTGCTTTACACACGTTAATGAATTTACCCTCACAGCAACTCTGTGTGTAGCCATTATCTCCTTTTTCCATTTTATAGATGAGGAAACAGGAACAAAGTTTTAGTATTTTGATAAAGATCACAAGGAGTTCAGTACTGTATCTTAACTAAAGAGCCAACCTTCCTAGCAATGACTGCGGTAGATTTGTATTCATGCAGAGTAATTGGTTGTCTGAGCTGTAGCTGTGCGCCTACAAAAGTAGATGCCATATGCAGGTTATCTTGAAGCAGACATTAAAAACCATATTAATTAAATTGTGTAAATGTAAAGCCAGTTCCCTCCTCTCTTTCCCAGTGCATCATGGGGAACATCGTCAAAGGCATACATTGCAGGTAGCTGCCTAACTTCCATGGGAATTGGTACCTTAGTGACCTTTGTGCCTTTGAAAATCTCCCTTTCTCTACTCTGTGTCTGCTTTGCTGAGATTGTAAGCTCTACTGGACACAGACTTTGCCTGTGTTTCATGTCTTATGCAGCATGCTGTGCATATTGTAACAAATAATATGCCCAAGAAATAATACTTCATCCAGCCTAAAAGTACTGTAATGGTTAAATGCTAACACAGATGTTGCCACCCATGAAAAAACGTGTAAGTGTAGTGAATGATAAGCTAGGCAAATATAAGAACACTGGTACAAGTTTATTCATTCGAGTACTTTGTAATATTTAAAAGCAGGAATTCAGATGAACAGTGTTTCTAAGAGTGTTTTATTGTGACTCTAAGTGTTTAGATTTTTAGGTGGTCATATGCCAAACTACACAGGTCAATTCACTTATTAGCTCAGATTTATTTCTTTCTTGAAGGGTGTTCTGTAGTATTATGCATCCCTTAAATGATTTATGGATAATAAAAGTATTTGATTGAATAGCTTTCATGTAATTTTTATCTGCCACTACTATTTCCATATATTTCTGTATACCTCTTGGTATTTGTGTGTGTGATTTTTCTTATGGTCAATGGAAATAAAACAGAGTATTACTGTTAATTACCTTCTGTTACTTTGAATCTTGGTACGACTTTGTGCTAAATATTAGTGAATACTTAAGCATCTCTTGCAGAAATTCAAGGCAAATAAGAGATCATTCTCTTGCATTTGTTTAAATTTTAATTACCTTTTCAAGTAACAAACAAGCTTCAAGCTAAGACATGCTGATGTTGAAAACTAGGTCATCTTGTTTATGCGCAAACTGTTTTCGGTACTGCAGAGTGATTGTTTAAAAGAAACGAATTAGAGGATTTTTCTAGGATTTAGCAAGTCCATATAATATGTTAGGAGACCCTCATTATACATAGCTGTATCCATTAATTTTCCTGGGTTGTAAACAATTTATTAGAATTCTTCTGTTCTGTATGGGCTTGGATTTACTTTACTTTACCTGACTTTGAGTGAATAAGGGCTCTCTTAATTGAAAAGATAGCCGTTGGAGTCAGAGTAAAAATGTCTCAGGCTCTGTTTAATCAAAATAATCCACTGCCTTCCATGCTTTTCAGTCCCATGTAAGATTTGTAGGACTCTACTTTTATTTTATTTTTTTTAACCCAGATTCCTGGTTGAACTGACATTTGGTGGTACCTTGGGGGAAAAAAATTTATGGGTCAGATGAGGGCACAATGCAAGATTATTTTAATTTATTTTCTTCTGGTTCCTTCTAAAAGATCAAACTTGGTCCTTTGTGATTGGAGGCATTTTTTTAACTCTAAAATTTAGCTCTTGCCTTGGGGCTAATTAAACTGATTAAAACGATTCATGTTGATATAATGGATCACAATCTGATGGTCATAGGATTGCAAAGTTGTACCTGAGGGCAGCATTTTGCTGGAACCTTTATGAGAGGCAGTGTCCCAGTGGATAAAGTTTTATGCAGGGGATAAAGAAACTTGGGTTCTATTTCCATTTCAGCCACTGACATCATAGATGACCATGGCTAATTGTTGTCTCTGCCTCTATTTTCCCATCTGCAAAGTGGGAAAATTACACATTACCAGCTTCCTAAAGCTCCCTAAGATTTACGGATGAAAATCACTGTGTAAGAGCTAGGAGGCATTTCTATTTATTTATTTATGTATTTACCAGTGACAATTTTCACAGAGAACATGTGAGGTTTTGCCTGAATGAGGTATTAACCCTTCCATCTTTGACTTTCTTGATTGTATTCTGTATTTTTGTAACACAATTAATGGAATTGCTTTAGGAAATGTCCGTATTTGAGCCATACAAAACTATATGCTACTGAATGAGGTCAAGTATTTTATTATTTAAATTTAATAATTTAATTATACTGTATGTAGTGCTGTGTTTGAAGGATTTGTATTATAGTACTGTAGTTCCTGTTCATTCTCCCTCCTTGTATGTAGAATGGCTATCTGCTGAGTGGAAGTTAATTTACTACATGAGCTGTTTTGATTTTTTTTCTGTTCCAATTGCAAGTGATTAGTATATTCTGAAAAGATATTTACCCTAAATTAGATTTGTTTTTTTCCTATAAAAATTTGCTGCTAAAATGATTTAAAAATATGTTACTATTATATATAAACTGTAGTAAAGCTCTTAACTAGATGCTTGCTGGATACCACCACAAGACAGTGTCAGTTTGTGTTTTTCATACATCCTCCTTAAATGTTAAATCTGTTCTCAAGAAATAAATGTAATACTTGCTGTTCAATATACAAGCTCCATGCATGTTCCATAGAAATAGGATTGCATTTTAAAAATATATTTTTGTGGCATATAATAAACATTGGACTCTACCTATTGTCTGATTACAGAGATTTGTTCTTATCATATTTTGACGTTGACTGACTCTGTGGTTGGTTTGTAGTTTAATAAGTTATTGTTCTCTTTATAAGCTCTTCTCTTCCTTTTGTAGCCTGTTAGTCCCAGTGTGTGTGTGAGAGAGAGAAAGCGCACACGTAATATCTTTAGTAAGGAACCACTCCAGTGGTCTCACTCACATTATGTCAATTATCATATGCCCCATAGAAACAACAGACTATATAAATGTGCATCTGAAGATACATAGAAAGGATACTTTAGAAACCCATACTCCCTATGTAGACAGTAGATAAAAGTTAATCAGTAACTCACAATGAAAGTGGCTCAAGCCAGAACTCAGCAAGAGAAGTGTGTAGAGGTGCAGCAGCGGTGTTAGTGGTCCTGTTAATCTGAAGTTCTGACCAAGTCTTCTGTGAAGACTTAGAGCTGCTTTAGACATAGAAGGCAGCGCTGTATGGTAGCAAGCTGGCATAGTACTGAAACTGACATGGTCACCCACCAACAATCCAATCCCAAATGCTCATCTTTGTCCACATAATTTTTACACCCTGTCCTTCTTTTAAAAAAGTATCCAAGTTTCTGGCTAGCCATATGCAATAGGTTCTTTGGGGCCCTCCAAGTCCTCACCATCCTATGTGTCTGATGCTGCAGGACCACTTTGGACTTGGAAGCTGGAGCCCCAAAGAATTTGAAGGTGCAGCTGGGAATTACATGTCTGCTGCAGAGGTCTGGGCAGAAATGGAGAAACCCTTCTTGAGAAGCAAAAATTACTGAGCTAGGTATGCAACTATGAACCAGTTAAAAAGGTTAGCATTCAAGGGGTTTTCGTCTTCCCCTCCCAGCCCAAGAGGGCAACAAAAGAATACAGAATCTCTAGGATTGTTGGATGGGAGATATTTCTGCTGCTAATCATTATTAAAATTCATATTGAAACTAAACTTTCTGGTGATCAGAATAGAAAGACAGTCTGTTACACCTACAAGTCAACATTTCTATAGCACTGGCTGAATACCATTCGCTTAAGGAAGAAAAACACTACAAAAGAAGATCCATAACTATTTGGGGGGATTAATTCTATTCTTTTGATTCATGCAAAACCAGATAAGCTACCTGTTTGCCATGGCAACTATATCTTGATAAAACTGTTGTCATATCTGCATGAGTCATTCCTGGCAGGAATAATCTGACTCTTTCTATGCAGAGCACTGAAGAATCCGGACTTCACTTTAAGGGATGGAGGATGATGCGTGAATATGTGTGGGTTGCAAACAGAAGAAAAGGGTTCTCTAAATCTCAGGTTAAAAATAGTTAGTGAAGTTAGGTCTACATTTTGACCATAATGTTGTCTGTGGAAAAAACATTGCTAGAGCATAAACAAAGGTCTTGGTTGTTCCTGAAGAATACCCTGTAAGCAACATATTGTTGTCACTATTTTCAATATGAATTTTGGATCTTTGTTTTCTACCAAGTTCTCAAAATTGCAATTAAATTATGTACACACATAATAAACAGAAGGAAAGCACTTTAAAATAGAACAGGATACTATCCTAACCTTCAGTATCACTCACAATGTGAAATATATTCGAATATATTTACATTCAAATATTTCTGTTTTTTTTTACCCTCAACTATGGTAAGTCATCTTCTCTATTGGTTCACAGGAATTCAGTTCTCAAATCCACTCCAGTAATTAGAGAGAGGCTTAACCCAATCCTCTTGAACTTTGAGAGGAGGGGAAAGGTAGTGTTGAACTTGAAACCCCAGATCTAGATATCAGATTTGCGAATAGCTGTTGGGGTTGAAGTGGACTGATCCAAAACCCTGGATTGGAATTTCTCAGAATGGTCCGTTACAGGTAGTTCAAAATCCAGTTCTTAATTTTGCAGGCTGTTCCCAGCTCCAATGATATTTAACTGAAGTTACCCAGTGCCCCATGATGAACTGATTGTTAAATCAGTACCCAAAAATAGTCATCTAAAATATTAAACAAAATGAACCTGTAGGGATTATGCAAACCACATATGTCATATTCTTAAACAAAAATTAATAGTTTCCTGCTTCCTGTATCTACCTCATACAATTTTGTACATCAATTTGATTTTTCCCCCCCCTCCTTTGAGAGTGCAGAAAATATCTCCTATTGAGTATCTGCACCAGTTCAAGGTGACAAGAAGTTCATCATATGGTTTGGGCAGAAATTTGAACCTGCCTCAGCTGGCTGGACTCTGACTTGCTGAACTGAACCTACACTTTAGGAGATCATACACACCTTCATATTGCTGCTTCTCAGAGAGAGACAGAGACTTTGGCGATATACAAAAACCTGTAGGAGAACACTTGAACCTCCCTGGCCCCACAATAGCAGATGTAAAAGTCTTACATTTGACAGCAAAAAAACTTCAGGACCAGACTTCAAAGAGAAACTGCCGAGCTTCAGTTCATTTGCAAATTTGGCACCATTAGATCAGGATTAAACAAAGACTGTGAATGGCTAGCCAACTACAAAAGCAGTTTCTCCTCCCTTGGTGTTCACACCTCAACTGCTAGAAGAGGGCCTCACCCTTCCTGATTGAACTAACCTCATTATCTCCAGACTGATTCTTGCCTGCATAGTTATACCTGCCTTTACATGCATCTGACGAAGTGGGCATTCACCCACGAAAGCTTATGCTCCAATACATCTGTTAGTCTTTAAGGTGCCACAGGACTCTTTGTTGCATTTTAGAGACTTCCCTATTGCTAGATGTGAGAAGTGACCCAAAAGAGGTCCTTGACGGTCATGGTTCTCCTGTGTCCCAGATTTCATATCAGTAAAAGGCAATGTACCTCTCTGGGTGGAGGGAAGCTACAGCCAAGTCAGTTTTCCAGCAGGAATACTGGATAAAGAAGACAGGGCATCTGCATCTAAGTAGTGGTTGAAGGGGGAAGCAGCTTCTTGGGGGAAGTAATCGCTTCACTTAGTAGATGGATTCTGTAAAAATGTCTTTATCTTTTGTTTTCTGCCCTTTGGTTTGTTGTCTGTCTTTGACTAAAGAGGCAATAACTGAGGATCTTGTTCTGAAGAAGTTTGTTTGCTCTGTCTGAAAATAAATCCTAAACCCTCCTTGTAAATTGAGATGTTTTTTCTGTTTAATTATTTTTGTGTATTTGTGACGAGAAGTGCCTGGAACTGGGCTCTGCCACATTACCTTCATAGAGTCATATCTTATCACACCTCACCCCACAAGGTCGTCAAGACTCCAACCCAAGAATGCAGCAATGCGGTGAGGCTGGACAGGAAAGAGATAGCTGCTTTCCATAGCCATCCTAGAAACAACATATGCAGTGGGACCCCATGCCCAGAGCGCAGGTTTAGAATTGAGTTTGCCATACTTTACATACAAAGCTTGGTGTCCCCCGTTCAGTGTGCCCTGGATAGACATCCAAAGATTCTCTGTTTACAGATTTCCATCAACTTTGCTTTAGTTTAGAAATGAAATATTATAAAAGTGGTACCTCTGCATTTGAGCATGGCAGGAATAGAAGAATTCCCATGAGATAACTAATCTATAACAGGGGATTTTTTTGCTTTGTAAACTTGCTTTATGATGAGAGAAGAGGGGATGAAGAAGTTTTATTTTGGGTGACAAGGAAGGTATCACATTAAAAAATCAACTTTGTGCAAAATAAATCCTGCTTTTTACTACTGATACGAAGAAGAGGGACCATAACTAATAGTCAGAGTGAGATTTTCACAGGGGTGAAGACAAATGTTTTATTATAGTAGGCCTTTAGAGCCCCAGTCATGGAGCAGGGTCCATTTGTGCTAACCGCTATATAAACACGTAAGAGTAGAATATAAGAAGAAAACTTGAGGGTGGTTTGATTGGGTAGTGGGTTTTTAAACTAGTCTTTAAATTATCCAATCTACTTAAATATTGGTTTGTTAGGTTCACGTAGATAAATGACTTAAATCAAAAACATTTTCAAATGCAGATCTCTTTTTCTGATCTGTCTGCTCAACCAATCTTCCTTCCACACACCCTTGCCTAGTGAGCCTGATTGGAGTGAACTACGAGTCTTTCACTTGAATGGTTTATATTTTATGAAATTCCCATAAAATATGAATGCTGTTGAGGCAGCCTTTCTAACGCTAATAATGTATGCTTATTTTAAAAAGGGCTTTTCTTTATGGCCCAGAGCCATGCAGGATCTAACCTTCACTTGAATTAAGATTTGAGTGCGCTGACCTGTTTGAAAGGAGAACTGCTGCTTTAGTAGTTCTGGATATAACAGTTCTCTGGAATCTCTTGGGAGTGAGGCTTAGGGGGAAAGTGATGTTTCGGAGAGAATTTCTAAACAGAATGGAAGTTCACTAGTTGGAAACTAAAAATGTATTTGGAGGCATGGTTGTTTAGCCTGGTTTTGAAAGTGCAAAATAGATGGTGATTATTCTGTCTCTCTGCTTGCACAGAATGGTATGACCTTCATGTCTGATCTGGGATATATATGCATCTTCATAGGCTCTTGCTATTCATGCCCTTTGAAGTATTGTGGAAATAAACTCTTCTGACAGCATGATACTCATTTAAATCTTTGCAAAACAGCCCATGTTTGATTCATGTTATGGTCAAAGCTGTTACGAAAATAAGTCCCCAAAGTGACATGTATAGAAAGATAGATTGTAGGATAAAGCTGATGTTTGATTTTTGGCATCGACTGCAGCTTGGGATGGTGTGAAATAAAATTCCTATTCACTCGGCCTAATGCTCAAATAGTATAGCCAGTGCCCTGCCAAGTGCTATAGGTGAGAAATGTCACAGAACCCAGTGAGAAATGCAAGCCAATGTGCCCAGAAATTAAAAAAACAAATCCTGGGAAGCTTTAATATACATTTTCACTATCTCATCTTGTTTTCCCACTCTCTGCCAGGGAGTTCTGTACCCTCACACACAAGGAACTAAAGGCAATTGGAAGATGTATATCTCATGCTGTTATGAACTATAGTGCAAATAAGCCAGGATGTAAATATCTGCTTGGTCCTGTGGTACACAGAAATTACATGGTTACCCTGCCTTTAGTTTAAATGCTTGGAAGAATTTAGATTGGATTGCCTGGAAATGACTGGCTGGTCTTGCCTTGAGTACTGTCTTGTTTCCATTCATACCAAAACCTGGATAACTGATCACAAACAACAAAATACGAAGCAGAGACTAAGAGGATTTTTGTTCTCTCAGTTGTGTTATAAAACTTCCTCCTGCCTGTATTAACATAAGAATGGGTCAGAACAATGGGCCATCTAGCCCAATGGCCAGTGCCAAATGCTTCAGAAGGAATAAACAGAACAGGGCAGTTATTGAGTGATACATCCCCCTGTCATCCAGTCCTAGCATAGGGTCACCTAGAGCATGGTGTTGCATCCCTGACCATCTTAGCTAATAGCCATTGATAGACCCATCTTCCATGAACTTAGCTAATTCTTTTTTGAACTCCGTTATACTTTTGGCCTTCACAGCATCCCATGGCAACAGGTTCACTGTGTGTTGTGTGAAAAAGTATTTCTTAACGTTTGTTTTAAACCTTCTGCCTATTAATTTCATTAGATGACCCCCGATTCTTGTGTTATGGGAAAGGTTAAATAGCACTTACTTTCTCCACACCATTCATGATTCTATAGACCTCGCTCATATCCCCCCTCCTTAGCTGTCTCTTTCAAGATGAACAGTCCCAATCTTTTTAATCTAGCCTCATGTGAAAGCTGTTCCATACTCCTAATAATTTTTGTTGCCCTTCTTTGTACCTTTTCCTATTCGAATATATTGTTTTTGAGATGGGGTGACCAGAACTGCTTGCAGTATTCTAGGTGTGGGCGTAGCACGGATTTATAGAGTGGCATTATGATATTTTCTGTCTTATTATTTGTCCTTTTCCTAATGGTTCCTAACGTTCTGTTAGCAACAGTCAAAAAAGTAGCACATTGAGCAGATGCTGTTAGAGCATTACCCGTGTTGACTCCAAGATCTCTTTATTGATTGGTAACAGCTAAATTAGAACCCATCATTTTGTATGTATAGTTGGGATATGTTTTCCAGTGTGCATTTTTTTGCCACTTCACTATTCGCCCCTTTTCCAGATCATTTATGAATATGTTGAACAGCACAGATACAGTACAGATCCTTGGAGGACCCCACTATTTACCTATCTCTTTTATGAAAACTGACCTACCCTTTATTCCTACCCTCTGTTGCCTATCTTTTAACCAGAGACTGATCCATGAGAGGACCATCCCTCTTATCCCATGACAGCTTTCTTTGCTTAAGAGCCTTTGGGGAGTGACCTTGTCAGGGCTTTCTGAAAGTTTGCATACACTGTATTGACTGGATCGCCCTTGTTCACATACTTGTTGACGTTCTTAAAGAATTCTAATAGATTGGTGAGGTATGATTGTCCTTTACAAAAGCTATGTGGATTCTTGCCCAGTATTAAAGAAGGCAGCTAACTTATACAAACACATACAGTATGTGTGCTTGTATGCACATATATGTGTGCTATGAAGTCTCCAGAAGATAGTGGAGAAGTAGTTCCTGGGTGTATTACCTAAAGGAGCCTGTTACTGTCCACTTTAGAAAGTATAATACTCAGTTATGTTTCTAATGTATTCTGAAAATCTGGAACTACATATGCACAGAAAAAACCTAATCAAACCTTTTAGATTGTATATTTCATCACTAGATTCACCATCTGATCCTAGGTGTGTTTGCTCAAGCTCTTAGGAAGAAAAATGACCTTGTAAGTCTTGCTCAGATAGACATGTGAGCTCTCATTATATCCTGCTGTATTACTGAGTGGGAGGTTATTGAGGAAAAAAGGGTTTATTTGAGGTACTGAAGATATTATTTGCTGATTGCCAAATACTGAATTAACAGCACATGCTATTTTTTATTTTTGTTTTTTAAGGTGTTTGAGGGAACCCTTTATGGTTTATCTCCTGGTTTTTAATCTCATAATAGAGAGAGGTTAGGGAACCAAATAGTCCAAGGGTAAAGAATGAAGGTATCATGTGGCTCATATTCTATGAATGATAAACTGCTCTAGTTAATCTCTAAAAACATTTCTTTATTTTTCTTTATTACTTTTAGTTACTAAATGGTTACAAAGAGAAGAAATAAAGTCATGATAGCTAGACATACATAACACATTTGTTCATTTGCAATCTGTTACCAGCATAGTACATCGTCAGAATCATTTAATAGTTAAGGTAAATTACTTCTTAAGTCTTAATGTTTTAGCCTTGTTTATGTGTCTAATATATCTTCTGCAAGATTTGTGGTCTGGCCTTTTAGCCCTTACTCATGTGAATAGTTCCCCTCACTCCAGTGGGACGACTTACATTTACAAGGGCTTCAGGTTCCATCCAGTAGATTTTAAGTTTCATTTAAAAAACAAACAAATGAAACTCTCCTTTTTCTAACCTCAAACTATTGGCCTTGCTGTGATTATTCAGAGTTAATACTGTAATTTAATTATAAAACCCTGCATACAATGTGTCAGAATATTTACATTACCTTTCTCTGATGTACTTCATCTGTTGTAAGTGGTCTATGACCAGTGTACAAATGTCTTTCACTGACTGTTTGTTTAGCATAAGCAGAGTAACTAGGCAATGCTATATGTGTCTCAAGAGTTGCAGAAAAAACTGAATTAAGTATTAGAGAAGCTCATGTACTTATAGACTTTATTGTAGTGCATCGCCACAAGGTGGCAGAGTTAACTGTAGCAGTTGCTGAATTTGATGTTTTTAACCATGTAACACTAATGTTTTATAACAGAAGGCCACATTCTGCCTGGCTCTGAAATGGGTGCATATTGTGTGGAGATTATAAGAAGCCCTCATTCCTCCCCTTGTTTTTCCTTCTTAAGGGTCAGACAGAATTGCAGCATTCGAGAACATAGGATCTGCTCCCCCATTTTACTGCTAGTTGCATCTAACCAGGTTGAGTCATGGTTCCCCCATGGCTCCCCAATCCACCCAGCACTAACCAGCAGTGCTTGCCAGCACAGGGAATGTGAAGCTGCTTTCCACAAAGGAGTGTAGTAAAGAACGTCTCCTGGAGCTCCTTGTACTGTTCCCCCTTCTATTCTCCCTCCTCCATCCTTGGTTGCTAGGCACTGATACTTAATTGTAGATGTAGTAACAAGGGGTAGTCCACAGCATCAAGGGGAAGACTAGCAGATGTTACCAGCCTTAGGAACATTTGAGCTGTATTAATTCCCCAGTGTTTCCCCTATGTGTTTTGGAAGGGGGAATCTGGAAGATCCCAACCCCCTCCAACTTTGCAAAGCTGCAACTTAGTGGACAGTATATACAGAGCCTTTGAGAAAGTTATCAAGGGCAGTGGGAGAAAAAAGGGATGTTGAGATGCAGCTCTGCTCCCATTCTATCCTGACTGGCTCCTTTCTATGCACAGATGCATGTGGCCGCGTGGGACACTTATTTTCGTTATTGTTTACTTTTTCCTGTTCTGTCAGCAGCATTGTTGATATTAGTTTAGCTGTTTCAGTGTTGTTTCTGCTCTGTTTTACTTTCAAGTTCCAATGCACTGGCACGATGCTGCAATGTGTGGGGTCCAAACACTGAAAGCAAAATTATTTAAGAGTCTGCATTTCCACTGGAATAAGAAAACAATGTCTAGCATCAAATACTGGCCCCTAAGCTTTGCAAAAAACTGATTGGTTGGTTGGTTTTGTTTACCAATGCTGCATTTGAGGCTGGTTTGAGCATACACTAGCTCTTTATTTTTACTAACACAGCATGTGTTTTTGCAGAGGAACTTCAAACAAATCCCCTCTTTTATAAATTGTCACATCACTGCTGTTTGTTGTGATATCTAATTTTCATAAGGCTTTATAATATATATGGATTTTTAAAAGATTTATTCTTTGCAAACTCTTTTCATTTTCACTTTATTTTGGTTTCTATTAGGATGAGGTTGTTTGAAAGCCTACCAGTGTATTCCAGCTCACCGCCTCCATTGCAGGGGTAGACAGGTGGTGATGTCCTGTCACCATGACTACATGCAGCCCTCAGAGAGGGCTCTGCTAAAATGATTCTGAGTTGCTGCGGGAGGGGCATCCAGCTATGCTAACACTACTTGTTGGATGTTTCACATTGGTTACACTATATTATGAGCCCGACCTACAGTGTGAGTGTGTGTTCTTCTGAGACAACTTTATGCAGGAGTGAAAATAAGAACACATCATTTCAGAAAGAAACAATGGATGATTGTCAACATTCTTGCATTTGGGTATCACTGCACCAGGGCTTCTACCCCTATTACTCACAGGATGAGCTGTTTATCATAAGCTGTACTCATTTCCTATCAGTTTCTTCCTCCCAGCTCAGTTACATCAATTCCCTGCTGTGTTTACTCAGAATTTTTTTAACTCCTGAAGAACATGGTCTTTTGGTTCCTCAGCCAAAAGCCTTTTACAAGAGGCAGCTCACTTATTAATTTTAATTAGACATGTTTGTTTGAAATGGTATCAAAACATAAAAACTACAGTGAAAAAGTCAACAGATTCTCCTCTCCAAACAAACAAGTTTATAAGCCAAAAGAGGGAAGAGCCAGAAAATTATGCAAATTTTTTGGTGGTAAATTTCAGCCAGCAGATTTTAATAAACACAACTATTATAGAATTGAAGGAGCTCCTGTTCGGGGATGGGTTCCTTGTGTTCCCCCGCCCCACACACACACACCTCTTAGGTCTTTTGATACCCTCGAAGAGACTCCTGCAGTGGAGGATGGCCCCTGTGTCACTGAGCATAGTGGGTCTTCGTTGGCAGTGGTAACGGCAGGATCAGAGTGAACCTGACAAGAACTGGGCAGTTGTAATGTGATATTGTATTTGTGGTTGGGCCTTTCATCCAAATTGATTCCATCCAAACTTTACTATATCTTTATCTCTCTGTCATTCTAGTCTGCTTCTGTTTCTAAGATGTCTAGTACTGTGTTATTTAAAACATTTAATCTATAAATCCATGAATCATTTGAAAAAACAACAAACAAATAATGGATTCATAGATTACAAAACCAGAAAAAGTGATCTGGACCTTGTGTTTTTGTCTGTTCCAAAAGATGACATGCTTAGCACTGTGCTTGGGCAAGAATTCAATTATGACTCAGAAGGAAGAGTGCTACCTAGTGAATTACTTTTTTTTTTTCTTGGAGGTGTCCCATCCATGTTCTGGCCTGGTCTTGCGTTCTTTAAATTTAGGAGATCTGATGTGATCACAGCTTAAGTTGGTATCACAGCAGGATATTTGTCAGTTTCATTCTACTCCTCCCAGCTATGCTTTGGGTGCGCTGGTCGTATCAATACAAGCACAGTTCTCTGCTACTGAAGGATAGGTTCTGTGGTGGGGTGAGGAAAAAGAGACAAACTTTGATAAGGAGGATCAAAGCGGCAAATGGCATAGACTGAAAAATGGAAGAGGACTGAAAAACTGAAGGGCGGTATCAGGGAGCCTTCGGCGGCGTTTCTGTGGGAGGTCCGCTGGTCCTGCGGTTTCGGCAGCAATTCGGCGGCAGGCACACCAAAGGCGTGGGACCGGCAGACCTCCCACAGGCATGCCGCTGAATCCACGTTACCAGCGGACCTCCCACAGGCATGCCGCTGGAAGCTGCCTGACTGCCGTGCTTGGGGCAGCAAAATACATAGAGCTGCCCCTGCCAAGGGCACCCATTCTTCAGCTTCAAGTTCCCTAGCTATCACCTCTCTCCTTCCTGACTGAGGTATTTGCAGACAGCACCGTTCCCTGTGATATCCCCAAAAGGCAGACTGCCTCAGCAGGCCTGCTTTGCCTTCTCTTCAGAGACTGTAAACAGTGTAATTGCCACAGTTAAATTACCACACAGCTCTTTCTAAGTGAGCACATTTATTCTTAGGGTAAAACAATAAAAGAACCTACACTCATGCTTTTACGCTTACCAGTGGTTACTCCAACTCCACTAAGGGCTCTGGCTGGTTAACAGTCCTTCAAACCCCACACAGGCATTTTCCTCTATCTAGTGCTCCATGACTCTTTTTGTTTAGAACAAGAAACCCCATGAATCTGATATTTACTCCTTTACGCCATTTGGGCCTTTTGAGCCTGGGAATAGGTAATTCGTAGACAAAGGTCCCCTACCCAAGGTAATGCTTCAAAAAATCAGGTCTGGAGGTGGGCATTTGCTTTCCCCTCCTCCCAAGTATTTCCTAGAAACCTACTTAACTAAAAGTTCATTCCTGTTTTAGTCCATTGTTTAAAATAGTTCTTTGAAAGTCATAACACTTCCCAAGGTTTACATTAGTTATATCTCCTAGCCAAGATACATACACTCCCACAATAACACATAACATTAGCATTTTTAATATGATTAACTCCTAAAATACTTCAACTTAATTCAGTAAGGTTTGTCCAAGATATTGCAGAAAATTCCCATACCTGTCACATGGTTTAGCAGAGTTTTGGAAGATCAGGAAGCCTCTTGATTATATGTCATGGTTCAGAAGAGTATGGAATATTTTTAGACTAGAAAAGCTCACAAATGAGCTGAGATGGAGGATAAGAGTTATATCTGATTCTAAAATAACAAAGAATAAATTAACAGAAGCAAAGACCTGGGAAATACAGGAATATTTTAATATAAAACATTTACAATCTCTAGTGTCTGCTCTGGCAACATAAGAAATTAATAGAAATGATGACTGTGAAACTACTTTTCACGTGTTAGTCCTACCACCAAAAATTGCTACAGTGTATTCTAATTTGAAATGCAAAAATGATGTTTTTCTTTGTATCTGCTTAAATACTGTAAAATATAAATAAAAAACTTTAAACAAAAACAACAGGCTTGCAAAATTGCCCTGAAAATTTACAGACCAGTTAAAAAAAATTGACTGTGTTGCTCTTTACTATGACAGATATTAAATTTTTTTTTTTACTCTACTCACCTTTTTTTAAGCAACTCTGGTCAAGTATTTGTTATAAAATTAAATTATTATAGGGGGAGCTGCTAATGAGCTTTATATTCAGGTTAACACTTTCTGTTATATGTAATAAAAGTTTGAAACATCAAGAAAGGTAAAAAGAACAGAAGTACTTGTGGCACCTTAAAGACTAACAAATTTATTTCAGCGTAAGCTTTGGTGGGCTACAGCTCACTTCTTCGGATGCATAGAGTGGTAAGGGGCCAGAATCACAGCTCTGCTGGGCTCACTTTACACCGGTCTGCAAAATGTAAACTTGCTGGCTGTGGGCAGTGGAGGATTCTCCCATGGGCAGGGTAATCATCTGGTAGCACAGGACCCGTCAGGTAGCACCAACTCCCCAGATATAGGACAGTGGCTGTTATGTTCTGCATCCCTGTGCTTTTCTGGCTGCTGGAGTAGCTCTATTTTATTTCAAAAACTGGGACAATGCCTGGAGACCGTGGGATTAGTGGAGTACACAGGTGGTTTAAATCTTATCTTTGCTTTCTCTCCCCCCCGTTATTTAGCTGAACACAGCTTGACTGGACCAGCGAATCTGCCAATGGAAAATAACAGACATATGCACAAAAGGAGGTAGCTACCTGTGCAAATATTACAAATGCAGTATTGAAAATGCATCCATAAAGGAAGCAATATCAAATGCAGAGTATCCATGGTATCAAATCCTGTGGGCAAGTCACCCAAAATGCAAATAATAATAATAATAAGGTAAAATAAAAATCATTGCCTGCCCTGATTTCTGCACAAGCTCTGCAGCACAGGAAGTAAGGATGCGACTGGTGCAGGTGGGAGGTGTTAGGCAACATCTTTTCTACACAGCAAGCACTCATTAAAGTAGCACAGGATATACCAATTTTATTCCTTGTCTGGAGCTATTCTGGCAGCATAGGATATTGAGAGGAGTCTTCTGCCACTCTGGGGTCCTGTCCACACTGCCAAAGAGAAGTGCTCCACCAGGATCTGTGGGTCTGCTGTGTGCCATTCTAGGCAACATTCCTTGTCCTTTCCCTTTCTTTTTGTGGCTATACCCTACATCTAGTGATAACTCAAGATGCCTGGTTGAAGGAGGGGCAATTTACACAGTTTGCATACTTCCTGATGTGCTTCCTGATTACCTTCAGTTTGCATACTTCCTGATGTGCTTCCAGACCTTTCTGCGCCTTGCTTGGAGACCTAGAATATGGCCCTTAGTATTGAGGAGTGACAAAAAGCTGTTACCTTTTCTGCATCAATTTTCTGCTTCCCGCCATGCTACGCTCTCATCATTAGATCAGCCAGGGATGTGTAAAGCATGCATAAGGACTCAGGGCTCCCTGCAGAGTCCTAAAATGAAGGCCTCTCCCGGTAACTGCAGGATAAGAACAAAAGTGATCAAGGGCAAATTTTTGTGGCTGATAACCTCAATCAAGCAGCTTCTGTTCCTCTAGCAGAGAAGGCAAGAGCACAAGCCTATATGATAGCTGTGTGAAATTATTACGGATAAAGTTTTACAACTGGGTATGTAACTTAAGCGTGGGACGATAGCTCCTGGCACATTACTCATATGGCTCTTGGAGTTGCATAAGATGAGCACTGCTGGGTTAGGCCCACTGACTAGTATGACTCCATCTGTTCAGACTTTACAGAGCTTGCATACCTTGTCATAAGCATGTACCTGGGGCCATGCCTTTTAAATGCATGCCTGTCATTTTCCACGTTTGTGAGAGTGAAGGCATGTCCAATTACATATTGTGCTAGAAGTAGTGAAATGGCTACAAATTTGCCACATCATAGAATCACATATTGTAGGATTAAGAGTAAATAACCCAGCAACATAGGAGTTGTCAGGAAAAGCATGTAGTGTCATAGAATAACAAAAATACCATGTCAAAACTAGTAATTTAGTGGTTTCAAATTACAGATGTCCTCAGCTGCTTCTTGTAGGACATGTATATTTCATATTAGAGCTAAGAGTAACTGTTTTGGCTGACTCCAATTTTCTTCTTCCTCATCCCTGAATGTATGTGTGTGTGGAAAAACTTAAAATGGCATTGGTTATACTGGAAAATGTACTTAAGTGTTGAGTGCTTGGCATGGCTGCCTGCTTGACTGCTATAAATTGTTCATGATATGTCTTTTCTTATATGCATCAACCACAGCTCTTGCTGCAGAGATGCATGTGATCTGCCTTCTCTCCTGAGAGATGGTAATATGCTTCAGTTTACTTAGGTTACTGCAGTACAGTTTATTTTCTTAGGCTAAGATTCACGTTTCATAGCATAAGGCCTGAACTATTTAATGTTGTAAGTGATGGACGGTATGCTTTGCATCAGAGAGATAAAATGTATCTGTTCTCTATGACCTCTGGTGGAAATAGATCAACACACATTCACACCATCCCCCACTGAAACTGACATTGTGACAAGCTAGTAAAAACAAGGACTTTCACAGTTAAAAATCAACTTACACACACACACACACATGATACAGTGAGGTGAACTAAACTATTTATTATGTATATTTGTTATGAATTTAGCCTCTTTTTGGCTAGCAAATTTTTCATGGATCAATCCTGATCTTTTCAAATATATTCATTAGTATATGCTGAACAGTTTGAACAGGTGATTATCAGATGATGGGTTCTTTGAATTGTTTGCTTTGACAGTTATTATTTGTATGGTAGAGCTGGTTCCTCAATCACAGCTGCTCTCTGAAGCTCCAGCACTGTCTTTTCCCCGTCCTCAGCTTCTTGGGTTTCCTGTAGGTGTGACTGGTTGTGGTGCAGTGTCTTTGTGAGTGTGAGGGGTAGTGGAAAGGAGAAAGAGTACATATGGCTTGCTGGCTCTGTGTATGGATGGCTAGCCCTCATATACATACATGCAGGGCAGTGAGAAGGATCATGTTTGGGGTCCCCTGGGCTGCTACTCACCGGGCTGTGGCTGGCTTTCAGTGTCCCTGATCTGGAGGTGTGGCTCCCCCTAACACCACAACCTCTGCCCCTCGCTCAGCAGCTTTCATTTATTGTGCACCTAGGAGGCCTGGTCCAGACTCTCCAATCCCAGTTAAGTAAGAGAGAGCACTGGAAGCGGGTGAGAAGGAATAGGTTTGACTTGCAGGGAAGGAGAAGGAATGGGTTTGGATGTACCTACAGAAACACATACACAGCATCCTTCAGATGTCTCATCATGGTAGAAACATGAGGACTCCACAGACAGTATTGCTCAGGCTGCATCCGCTCCTCGTAGGATGCGGGACAGCTCAGACCTCTCAGGGTTTGGCTCAATACACGATAATTTCGTATTTTGATTGGCATAGTTTTACTTTGCATAAGTGATAATTTCCATAATAAAAGTCCATATGAAAATATGTAATAGTTGTTATACACAATATTTTTTTCAATCTACAGTTAAGATTTTAAAAACATATTGGGCTTCATTGTGCATTAATCACCTGTCAAATTTTGTTTTACACAAATTTTGTGTATGAGCAACCGAGTGCTGAAGAGTATCTGAAACTACCTTATGAAATAATTTCAAATGTCACTGTGCATTAAGGGTGTCTTCCCTCTAAGTCTCAGTGCAGTATTCTCCCTTGCTCTTTATATTTATCAAATGCAGTTCATTACTGACCTTAGGATCCAAAGCCCTTAACAATTATAAAACCCTCAGTTCAAGCCACAGGGTCTCATCCAGCCAAAATTACACATAAGCAACTTTTGAAGAAATCGTAAAAGTCAGTTTCATTCTATAAATTACTTTCATTCCTCTGGCTTCTGAATTTGAAGAAATAGGGCTTTAAAATTTAGATCTCCTTCCAGGTTTTGGAGCAGGAATTCCTTTTGTATATTCATGTGGGCTTTGCCTGTCAAATATTCTTGGAGGGTCGCCAGCAAGGTCTTTTACCAGTCCCGACAGAGGTCAAGTTTCCATTACCATTAAGCCAGTAGGTTCCTTCATTAATTTGCCGAGGATATAAGGGAGAGCTTGCAGGTCTTACTCTCCCTTTCAAGGATAGTCCCTTATTCTATTTACCTCTAAACATTCAAAAACCGGACTGGTGCTTTCTACAATGTCCTGTTCTTTCTCCCTATAGTGGTATTATATGTCCAAACTTCCAGAAAATTTAAGAGGAATTACTTGCTTTCCTTAGTGTTCCAAAGGTATCAGGAAAAAGTCCAAACCATTCTATCCTCAACTTGAAAAACAAGTTTACAAGTCCAAAATGTTTTCATGCAGAGTTGGCCAGGATGGGTGATTCTAGCAGTCTATTCTAGCAACTTCCTCACCTCCATGGTGAGGAACAACAAACAGGAACTTCCATGTGTCTATTGATCTTGTGCCATCTGAAGTTCTTGAGATGCATTTGCAGTTTATTTCCTCTATTCTGTTATTACTTGTCTCTTGGTTTGGCCAATCCTTCCTGAAGTCTTTCCCGGACAATGATGATTGATGATGTTTGATAGAAGGTGTCCTAAAGGAAAAGAAGGTGTCAGTTTTTGCTCTGTTTATATGATTAGTTCCTACTAGCTCCCTTTCAAGATATGGCCCTCTTATGTTCCAAAAAAATCATGATTTTCTCACTTGGATTATTTTATATGCCATCTTTGAGTAGTATTTGATATCTCAGCAGGAAAGGCTGACGTTCCCTTCTAAAGATGTGATCTACATCATTAATCAAATTAGCTGCTTCTCTCTACTCTCAGCTGTATGCCAAAGGGATTCTGTTGTTTGTTTGTTTGTTTGAAAAATTATCACTCCAGGCCATCTCAGATATTGCTGATTCTCATCATATTGGAAAACTTTCTGTTACCCACACAACACCTCTAATGAACCAGAGTACCACAGACTTCTCCAAGGTGATCTCTGGACACGCAGACATATTATATTTGGCTTAAATAGAGACATGAGGGCTTGATATCCACTTATGAGGAAAATCACTGACCTTTCTGCACTTTGCTTGGAGCCTACTAACAACAACCTGCCAGTGCTAATTTTCGAATCAGGCTAGGGAATGGGACAGAAATGGTGACGATGATAGGTTACCTCCTTCTGTAAGGATATCCATCACAATAGTAAAAATGCTATATGAGTTAGGTGGTATTATTTATTAATGACCTCTCAGCAGCTTTTGAAGCCTTTGATCATTTGGTGCTGCTGGCTTGTAGGCATAAGGAGAACATTTTTAGATGGCTTCTCTCACGAGTACTAAATTCATTACATTTTTGAAATCCTACAGGAGTGGAGGAAGTTCACTATATAGTTTAAAATCCTTCTTCTGTTCAAGATCAGGCCTTCTGAGCTAAGGTTATAAGATGCCTCATTAGAGGAACTTGGTAAAATAAAAGTTTATTTGTATGCCTAAAACTTTGCCAGAAATTGTAGGTTAGATATCTTTGCTTCTGCTGTGTTTGGTTGCTGCAGTATAGATTATGACTTTATAAACACCTTCTCCTTTTTGGGTGATCAGATGATGAGATCCCACCAGTTCCAAGTTCATAGTGGCTAAGAGTGCAGAAAGAAGAATGTGTTAACTGCTAACGATTATTCTGTATCTCAGTTTTGTCAATCTATAATGATCCACCCTAAGGATTATACTACAGACTTTGTTCCGTTACACTAAAATCATTGTGAAATTGTACTTTCATTTGCCTGTTCATTAGTCTTGCTGTCATCAGAATTTGTTCTCTGGAAATAAGGCTATAAATGGAGAAGAGGGAAGCATCCAGAAATTAAAAACTTCCAAAGATACGTAAAATACTTGATCTGGAATGTAGGAACATCACTACCAAGTAGCAAACTCTACCCTCTATATTCCTATTTGTGAGAAGAAAAAAAAATCAGTGAGTCATTTCATTTAAACAATGATAATTATAGCTTATCTGTAGAGATTTCTTATATATGATATAAAGCAGGGTAATATTTGTTTTTATTTTAACAAATTAGGGACGACCTTGCAGGATTTGTATTTTCACTCTTGCGTTATGCCTCATTCTAGCTGGCAGAGAGAACCTACTACTCTACACTATCATTTCCATATCAATGCATAAGGTATAGACAAATACAAAGTATGTTTATACTGATTAGATAATCCCAGAAGCAGGGTATTATGGACACATCCACATCGACGGGGTACTAAGTGTATTGTAGGCAGGTGATTATACCTTTGCCAAACATAATTGTTTAACTTAAAATTTTCTAACCTAGGTCTCTTCCTTGTGCTGTTTTGGGTTTTTTAAAGTTTCAGCAAAAGCAGTCCAGCCATCTCCATGAATGAAGTTAGGGAAAAAACAGGTAATTTTGCCAATTAAAAAAATATATCTTTGAACCATTTTAGCACCTCCGTACTTTGAAATAGGTACTTGACATTTGGTAGAAAGAAGACTGTGGTGAAGTAGGTGCTTTGTGCTGTCCCTGTTAAATCTGTTGGCTATCAAATAGTGGAGGTCCACGGAGCTTCAGCGATGTAGGAGCCATAGAGGGTAACTTATTTAATGGTGAACGCTGTATTAAACTTTCTTTAAACATACACTTGTTTGACTTGCTACTTATGCATAATATTTTTACTGCGTGTGAAAGTGGATGCATTCCTTGTCAATATCAATCCCTCTTTTCTTTCTTTAAACAATAAAAGCACAGAGACAAAGAAAGTAAATACAATAAAAAATGAATTCTTTATTTTTTGGCTCGATTATAATGTAGTTTACGTTCTTTATGGTAACAGCAATTTCCTGCATGCAGTTCACCAACACATTACAAGTCAAAAGCTTTAGTAAAAGAGTCTACCTTTAACTTTAGCTTGTGTATGAAACACAAAATGTCCTGATCTAGATTATACACGTGTGCCGTTTTATTCCTGGAAAATCTTGTGGGTCCCATATTGTATTTAGAAGAGTTCTAGTGCAGCATGAATCAAAAAGATTAAGTATAATCTATGTCAGGGTCAGCAACCATTCAGAAGTGGGGTGCCAAGTCTTCATTTATTCACTGTAATTTAAGGTTTCGCATGCCAGTAATGCATTTTAATATTTTCAGAAAGTCTCTATAAGTCTATATTATATAACTAAACTATTATTGTATGTAAAGTAAATAATAGTGCAGCAAGGCGATCGAGGCCGGCGGCTGATATTCCACGGCGGCAGCAGGCTGAGTGGAGCCGGTGGCCAGGATCCCGGCTGGCACAGGACCAGTGGCCGGAACCCCAGACCTGCTGTGGGCTGAGTGGGGCTGGTGGCTAGGACCCCGGCTGGCAGAAGACTGGTGGCCAGAATCCCAGACCATCAGCGGGCTGACTGGGGCCGGTGGACGGAACCCCAGACTGGCAGCGGGCTGAGCAGTTCAACCCGCTGCTGGTTTGGGGTTCCGACTGGCTCCTGCCAGCCAGGGTCTCGGTCACCAGCTCCACTCAGCCTGCTGCTGCCGAGGTTTCCGTTCATCCAGGCAGGCATCAGGCTGAGCAGGGCTAGCGGCTGGCATGCTGGCTGGCAGCAGAGTGCCTCTAAAAATCAGCTCATGTGCCTCAGATTGCCAACCCCTGATCTATGTAAACAAACACTGGAAAAATAGCAAGGATTCCATGAACAATAATACTATCTCAAAACTTCTGATGCAAGCAGTGCTAGAAATTCAAACATCCCCCCATCACTTCCACTTACTAGTTATAACTATTTGGAACCAAATAAACTTGGTTTCCAGTTTTACACAAAATATTTCACATTGAAATGTTTGCAATATTAAAACAAAGTAGCCTACACATACTCACTATTTTCTTTATTTCTTTCATTGTGAAGTTTTCCATTGAAAATTATCATGGATAGAAAATAAACAAGTGACTGTGGAAAATAACTTAAGAAACAATTACATGAAGCTGATGACAGTTTTCTTATGTACAAAAATGCTGCCAAGTAATATGATTTATTTTTACATTATTTATATATGCTAACCACATTTTCAACAGGTTAAACAGTTTGTAGTAGGCCCTATACAGTCTGGCTTTACACCAAATAGTAACCATTTAAAATGCAAAACTAAAGAAGCTGGTAAATAACTGCAAACTATTGCTTAATGATATGCAGGAATGAGGTCTGGTTGAACAATTTAATTCACTTTACCACTGACATATGGCTTCCTACAGTGAAGAACTCTGAACAGTAGACGGAGCGAAATACAGCAGCAAAGGCAATATTAACATGCATCAGTGATACCCTCCAAACGATCTATAATGGTACAGAATACAAGAGATTACCTGTTGAAAGCTTGCAAACTAAATATACTGCGGCACTTATTTGATACAAAGTACTGTGGTATGACCACTTATTTGTATGTTCAAATATGCACAACAGTGTAAAATAAGTATTTACATAACAGAGGGCATTTTTTTGACCTATTAGATGTCAGTCTAACTGAGAGAAGAACATTCAAAACAATACCTCAGGATAAAGTAGAATTTCTAAACAAGTGACTTGTTTTGATGAAGTCACTTTTCAAGGGCAGATTCCATACGATATTTTTTTCCTGTGGAACATTTAACAAAAACAAAGACTATGTGACTGGAACTTGAGATGAAGTTTGCACTTCTTGATATTTAACAACTTGCATAAAAATAATCCATTTCTAAATTCTTGTAAATTACAGGAGACTTTGCAGGCACATAAAGATTTGTCTGGATGCAACAACACAAATAGTTAAAACACCTCATATTTTAGAGCCACCCTGAAATGTGGAAGTAATTAAAACTCTGTTACTTTGTCTGATGTCATTTTTTTCCATGCGTGATCTATAAGTGCAGCATGCCTTCATGCAAATCACTGCTGTCTGTACATTATAGAGAATTAGAGAGCAGAACACTTGGTCCTCGAACCCTTTTCCCCAACATAAAACCCATTTACAAAAATAGTCACATATAATAGTAAACAACCTGTGAATTAAAAAAAACAATAAATTCACCAAAACCAATTTTGTAAAAATATGGCAAATGTGGCAGCTGAATTACAAACAGTGGATACAGTTACTGTACTAGATATTTTGCAGTATGTTAAAACCCACAAAAATTATAGCTTTGCACGCCTTTCATGGTCCCTACAGACTGTAGCTACTGTATGTCTCCTCTTCAGCAGTGTCAGCTGTAATGAAAACAGTAACCTCTTGTCAAGGTTGTTACCCTGTTTTACAGAGTCACAGGTTGATGACAAGAGATCACTGTCTTGTTATAGGCACTGACCGTCAGAGTGTGTGTGTGTATATATATATATATATGTATGATATGTATATACATATATATATGTAAAAGCTGTCAGTTTGGCATAAACCTCCTTCAGGAGTCCTGTTGACACAAATACATCTTTCAAAGGCTGTAAACAATTTGTCACACAAACAGAATTCTTAGTTTTTTATTTTTTACTTTCCCTAACATTTTTACCTTTATAGTCTTTTTCTACTTTATCTTCTTCATATTTCTCTTTGTCTGGCTTTGTAACACTATCATAGGAAGGTGGGGAGGTTGTAGAGGAGCTCTCATATGTTTTTTCTGGAGTGGAGTTTTCATTGAGTTTATCAATAATCGTATCTTTGACAGGTAGGCCATCCCCTTGGGTTTTATCTTTGTTATATATACAGGAGACTTTTTTAACTTTTTGCTTTAAAATGTAACATCTGTAAGCATGCTGAATAACAGTAGCAGATACCTCCTCTTGTTTTCTTTTTAATGTAGTTGTAATTGGCTCATAGGAGACTTTAGAAGGATTGGCTGCCATAAACCGGTCTTCCATCTGTATTCGAAGTGCATCCATCTCATCACTTTCCCCCAAAACACGCTTTGTAAAAGCAAACAAGATGTCAAGGCAGTGAATTCTGTCACCACTTACCATGGGAAGATCCATTGCAATAAGCTGAACTTTGTTTGGTTTTGCTATAAGAAGAGGAGGATCCAGTGAAGCTGCAAAATCAGACAGTTTACTGTATTCTATGAACTGGGTTGCATCTGGATCAAACTTTTCCCAAACCTCATAGAACATCTCAAAGTCGTCCTCACTCAAGGGCTCGGCACTTTCTTCTGTAGCAACACTGAAGTTCTCCAAAATAACAGCAATATACATGTTTACTACAACTAGAAATGAGATGATAATATAACTGACAAAAAAGAAAATCCCAACTGAAGGGTTACCACAGTCTCCTTTAACCGAGCTTCCTGGGTGATCTTCATAAGGGTCACAGTCTGGTTCTCCACTGTTAAGAATTGGTGCTAACAAACCATCCCAACCAGCTGACGTGGTAATTTGAAATAGGCAGATCATGCTGTTGCCAAAAGTTTCAAAGTTGAACATGTCATCAATCCCAGCTTCCCTCTTAACATAGGCAAAGTTGGACATTCCAAATATAGCATAGATAAACATGACCAGAAAAAGCAGGAGACCAATGTTAAACAAAGCAGGAAGAGACATCATCAAAGCAAAAAGCAAAGTACGAATCCCTTTAGCACCCTTAATGAGACGTAGGATTCGGCCGATTCTGGCGAGTCGAATAACTCTGAACAAGGTGGGGGACACAAAATATTTTTCAATCACCTTAGCTAGAAACATACCTGTTAAAACAAAAAAATCACATTGTAAAGTAAATAATACAATAGCAGCTTTTAAAGTAAATTAACTCATTATTTGTGGAAATATTTATTGCTGTCAGAAAAAATTAGAACAGTAAGTTCATTTTAAATGCTGAAAGTTAATATCAAACTTTACTGAAAAGAAGATAATAGCATTAGTGTCACATGGACTGTTTTATTTAATTGTGAAAATGTTACATTGGAGGCTGTGACACTGTGGTTTCCTTCTGTACAGATTATATCAAGTAAAGATAACCAACAGGAAAAGGGAAATGAGTTAGAGAAAGAGGGTTGCTTACAGAAAAGGTAGCTTGTTCCTATCTAAACTTTGCATCAACTCATAAGGAAGCCTAGAAACAGGAATTTCTCTGAGTGCATTAGTTCTTGCAACTCAGTCTCCTACAAGCCTTTTATACCAAACAGTAATAATTAGATGAAAAGTAGGGTGCTCATGCAAGTTGTTGGAATTTGTACCTCAGGCTCTGCAGAGTGTGCCATAAAGTCTCTATGGGTATGTCTACCCTGCAATTAGACACCCACTGCTGGCCCGTGCCAGCTGACTCAGACTAAGGGGCTGTCTAATTGAGGTGTAGATGTTCGGCTCAGGCTGCAGCCTGGGCTCTAGGATTCTGAGAGATTTACTGCCTTTTAGCTAACTGAACTCTAAATATTTAGCCTACATGATGATTAAAAAAATCCCTCCCTGTTCACATACTCCTCAGTTTTGCTCATGAATACAGATTCTGACATTTCAAATTAAAATAAACCAAATCAGATTGGCAAAAATGCTCTTATATGCATCATTTTATGCACATTGTACTATAAAAATGAAAACTGAAGAATTGATATCTAAACTGAATTGCAGGCCATGACAAATGACAAAGCCATATACAAAGCATCATAAAATCATTAAAGGAAATGTTCACTTTCTGCTCACATAGCCCCTTCATGAAAGTGAACTGTTCTTACCCACAATGGAGAGAATGACAACCACAAAATCAAAAATGTTCCAGCCTATGGTGAAGTAGTAATAACGGAGTGAAATCAATTTCAGGACACATTCTCCAGTGAAAAGGACAATGAATACCAGGTTTATCCTATGTAAAATAGTTTCCATCTCATCACTCTGGTCATCTGTTTCTATCATCATGGTGACCATGTTAAGGCAGATAAGAATCATGATGCTGATGTCAAATACTTGTTTTGTTACAAAATCAAAGACCATGCCTTGGAATTTGTTCTGCAAAAACAAAACCAAAAACTATTTATAGTTTGAAAATATGTTTTTCTTTACAAATTGCAAATTCAGGGAGAGCAGTTCACTGTAGCTTGACAGGAATTAGTTTTGTAGAACAGGTGTTGGTAAACTGATCCATCTTCACAACCCAGAGGGTAACTTATCCTTTTCCCCCCTTCTGACTTGTGGCTGAACAAGCTGTCAGAGGTGAGCAAGTAGGGAATCACTATTGGCTGGAGGGTTGATGACAATGCTGTGAGGAATAAAGATTAGTCAAGTCAAAGGCCACCTTTTTCACCAGTCTGTGCTCCAGGAACAGGAAATGTTATCCCCCAGCCTCTGTTTTGCATAACTGCCCTTCACTGATTGTGCTCACTGACTTAGTTGGATGGTTAAGGTTATATCCCTTACTTACTGGTTCCATCATCCTGTGTTATGCATTACTTAGTTGGATGTCTATATACATCCTTCCAGTTCGACTATTATTTAATTTGCTGTAGTGGATAGCTTCTGCAAGAAGTATTGTTTTCCAAAAGTTGTAGGAGTTGAGTGGAACAGTTCATCAAACAATACAGCATCTGGTTCACCACATCAGGTAGCTCACACAAAGATTTAGCCTTGTGGAAATTGAACCTCTATGAACACAGTTTCATCTCTTCCCACAATTCCTGACAGGCCCTCCTTAGTTGTCTTTGAGGTCTGGGGTAACTAGGGTCTGCTCCCCTCTGTCTTTGTCTTCAAAGCCCACCAAGTTGCCACCATCACTCTCCCTTATTGCAGTCTTTATGGAACTCCCAGTAAGGGCCAGTGCATCCCCATTTCCTGAAAAGGTCTTCTGGAGTGAGAAGACCAGGAAGTCAAGGTTAGGAAAGATCCCCTCTCCCTCCAGGTTAGCAAAAGCAATAAGCAGCCAGAATTGACTGCAGCTGCCCTGGGACTCAGCTAAATTATGTAGTGCATCATGAAACTTAGCACAGGTATCTAGGGAATCCTCCATTTCATATGTCCAACATATATATTCTTAAAAAAAATATGAGAACAGCCCTAATTATTCAAGTAAGCTAACTCTCAAAAAAATAGTGGCAAGGAGAAAATTCTGCTCCTTTAATGAAAACAATAGAAAAAACTGGTTCCCTCTACCACATATATATTGTACTTACAGCTGTAATCCCCATTTGGAGTTTGCCAGCTCCTGAGACGTGTCCAGAGAGTAGACTAGCTTTAGTTTCAGTTTTGAGCTTGAGAGTTGCAAGACTCAGAGAGAGAAGCAGAACAGCTCACAGAGTGACTGATTAACTCCCTCTCCCCACAAAGGGAATCTTTGAACTGCTGTGGGAAAGTTGCATGGATCAGGCCATTCAGGCTCTGTGGAAACCAGTGTCCAGAGTGGCAGAGATCCAGCCCAGCAGTGGCTACTGAGAGACAGCCAACACCAGGAAGCCAGTGAGGTTGGTAGCAGCCAGGAGAAGACTCTGCCCCACCCAGGTTTAAGCTGGCTAACATTCACAGCACTGCAGCACTCATCTCCGGACTCCTCCTCAGCATACCATCTACATGGGAAGTGCTAGGGCGGGAGCTGGAGGATGGGAAGAGTTGGGAGTGTTGTGAGGTAGGAAATTAGTTAATTTGTTAATGTTTAGTACTTACTAGTTAACCCTAATCCTTTTGTCCCCCTTTGTTACTCTGTTATTTTTGGGTGCGTCATTCCTTTGCTGAACTTTGAGTTGTTATATATTGTTTCTTGTGCACTGGGTTTTATACTCCTTGTCTGTTAGTAGCATTATTCATTTTCCCATGGGACTGCACCCCTTGAGTCTGAGACACAATGCGGCATCACTTTGGGTGGAGGCACTAGGTGTCAGAAAAAGAAACCAGGACCCAACCCATGTGAGGAGAAGGGAGAAGCCACTAAAAGGAGTAAGCATCAGGGCAGAGGCTTGGGCCACGACTTTCATATGGGTATTTAATGCAGGAGGCGTGAAAATAAAGGGACTCTTACCGCTGGCCTAGGTATAGGTTTTTGTGGTTTCTTGGACCCCAGTTTTTTCATTGCATTGTAGTATTTCTTCTGTTCTTCTGTCATAAATATGTCTTGACCTCCAAAGTAAGGAAATGAAATCAAAACTGGTTACAACCATGTTTACAGATGTAACCTCTAACTATTGTATGTCACCATATAATTTAGTGATGGACATTTGAGTTTACATTTGATTTATATACTAAAAGGGCAATTTTCAGGTATCATACAAGTGTTATTGCACAGCTCTGTCAGCACAAAGTATATCCCATTGATCGCTTCCACTGGTAGTTGGAGGATTTCTCCAGTGTTTGCAAAACCATCTCTCCCTACTCCCCAGTAACATAAGACCACCACAGCAGTTTCTGCTCTTACCTGTTCCCAGTCCCTGACACTGAGCATGTTTCTGCAGGAAAGGGGCATGGCTAGGGCACTTCTGTGCCCTCACAGTCTCAGACTGCCAGAATGATTCTTCAGGTGACAGTGAGCCAGGTATAAATTAGGGCCTCTCTGAGGTAGTTCTAATTTGTGCCAAGCAGTAGCCCAGAAGTTCTCAAACTAGGGGTTACAACCCCTCAGGGGGTCACGAGGTTATTACATGGGGGGTTGTGAGCTGTCAGCCTCCACACCCAAGCCCCACTTCGCCTTCAGCATTTATAATAATGTTAAATATTTTTAAAATGTTTTTAATTTATAAAAGGGGTTTCACTCAGAGGCTTGCTGTGTAAAAGGGGTCACAAGTATGAAAGTTTGAGAACCACAGCACTAGCCTTTTCCTGGCTGGCTCCAGGACTGGGGAGCTTAATGGTGGCACAAAACCACCTTTGAACCATCCTCTGCCTCATTCCTGAACTGTTCCAAACATAGCGTGGATGCAGGTCACCATTGAGATCATAGTCCATACAGTTAGTTTAAGAAACAAGCAAAATGGAGTGATACTGAGGGGGTTCACGATGGATTCTGTCATACGAAGACATTAATTAAAAAAAAATCCAAACAAACTAGAGCCCCTATCCATTTTAAGGGTTTGTCTATACTAGGAGTGCTTTACTTGTATAAGAATACTGTAATCTATACCAGCAAAGTGCTTCTAGTGTGATGCACCTATACCAGTAAAGCTGTGCTTTATACTGGTATGGCAAAACTAGTGCCCTGACGTGAAACAAGTTACTCCAGTAAAAGTTCAGTTTTGCTGGTGTAACTGAGTCTGTACAAAGGACTTCTGCCAGCATAGCTTTGTTGGTTAGAGATCTTCTTCACATCCTCAACTAGGGTGACCAGATGTCCCAGTTTTATAGGGACAGTCCCAATATTTGGGGCTTTTCTCATATGGGCTCCTATCCCCGTCCCAATATTTGACACTTGCTATCTGGTCACCCCATCCTCGACTGACATAGCTACATTTGTAGAAGTCTGTAGTGTAGACAAAGCCTAAGCCTTTCAGGGCCTGTTATTTGTTTTTCACATTAGCCTCTATTTTGCAGGTACAAATGCTACCAGTCAAATATCTGACTATTTGATTTGTGAGTGCTTTCAGCACTCTAACATTTGTGTTAGTTGATTATGGACATAATTAAATGTCCATCAAGTGATAAATTTAGGCTGTTAGTGTCTACTAAACTGGAAACTTAAGCCTCAAGTCATGGGATTTGCCCCTTGAGGCATCTGAAGAAGCTTCAGGTTGGTCTGCAGTTATTCTGAAGAGAAATGCTGACTGTTTAAAGATGTTCATTCACAGCTGAGTTTTGCCTTAGACTCAGCTGGGAGTAAAATGCAAATGTTTTATCTCATTAATTGATTAGAGTGGCCACAGCTGAAGCCAAAGGATTTTCACAGCAAACACAGACATTTAAGGTGATTCTCAGGCTGCTAGTTCCATCAGACACTTGAAGAATTATCATACTTAGGATCCTAGGGTCTCCAATTATTTTTAATTACATTATTTTAAAATTACTTGAAAGATCAACAGAGTCAGAGAAAAAAAATAAATTTCGCATTGTTTTCTTGCCTTTTTTTCACCTTTCCAATGAACTATAAATTAAAGGAGGGTTCAATATGGTTTACAAGTTCCTCCCATTTCCTATAATTGAACAGGTCAGAATCATATGGGTCATTCCTACAGATCCTTAATAAGCTTTACTCCTGTGATAAGTCCTGTTGGAATTGATGGAGCTTATTCTTATAAAGACTTGTAGAACTGGATTTGTAGTTGCTTCCTTGGTTTTTTTCTATTTTATCTATGTTTTATATACTCAAGGTATGTCTACACTGGAAGGTGAAATTTCCAGCCCAAGGAGACATACTCACGCTACCTCTGATAGAGCTAGCACACTAAAATAGAAGCGTAGCCCCAGTGGTGCAAGCACTGGGGACAGGTGCCAAGCCAAGTACATGCCTAGAATCATGTATGGGTTTGTACTTGGGGCAGCTAGTCCCTCCCACCACTCGTGGCTATACTTCACTGAATAAGTATTTAAGTAGTATGTGCATCTGATTAATTTTAAAGAGGGACTTTTTCCAAGAGGATAACTTTCCTGCTAATCAGAGTGACAACACACATGTTCCTCTTTTGCTTATTTATTGCAAGTTTTCTTGCACAATTTGCAAATTTCTGTGAACATATTTGTACAAAACAATATTTCTATTATTGTTGCCTGCCTTCTCTTGTCTTCTTGTAGTGAAGTCAAAGTGCTGAAATTATGATGTTGCAGTCATATCCATGGCAGCAGATTTTTTCATTACAAAAATAGGAACAAGCAGAAGGTGAATTTATTTAGATAAATTGTGTGTTCATCATCTTCACACAGAATAAGTCATTGGTTCACTGTAAGGAATGTCTAGAAAGGAAATTGACTTGGGGATTCATAGCTTTTATTATATCTTGTTCACTTTTAAAGCAGTAAATAAATACTTGAAATACTTATCTTCTTTTTTTGTTGATTGAAGTTGTCTATGATGACACCAATGAAAAGGTTCAAGGTGAAGAATGATCCAAAGATGATAAAGATGACAAAGTAAAGATACATGTACAGGTTGTCCTCATACTTAGGCTGATCTAATAGCTATAAAACATTATACATTTACATATTATCTGCATGAACACTGAGAATCAAAAATTTCATTTAATTCATAAAGCAGCAAGTCATGGCAAGAGGAGATAAATAGATACAGATACCATAGTACAGGTAGATAGTATACTTTATATTAGCAATATATTTTATTTGCCTAGCAAAGTGAAGCTTGCGCTCAAGTAGATGGAATTTCTCTCTGTCCCTTAGTCTCCATTTGTTGGGAGGGGGAATTGGGGACACCCAATTCCCAGCATAGGGGAAGAATGAGGGACCCTGGTACATGGGGAGGAGGAAGTGGGGGCTGGCACACACATCAGATTTAACTAGAACTGCGATTGATGGCAACCATTAACAACTTCCAGTGTAACAACTGTCAAACGATCAAAAAAAAATTGCAATTAATCATGAAATTAGAAAAAAAGTCTCAATTAATTGCAGTTTTAATTGCCCTGTTACACAATAGTAGAATACCAATTTAAATTTATTATTTAATAAATGTTTTTTCAAATATATTGATTTCAATTACAACACAGAATACAAAGTGCAGAGTGCTCACTTTACATTATTTTTTATTACAAATATTTGCACTGGAAAAGAGAGAAAATAGTATTTTTCAATTCACCTCATACAAGTCCACTACTTTTTGTTCAGCCAATGGCTAAGACAAACAGGTCTGGTTACATTTACAGGAGATAATGCTGCCCGCTTCTAATTTACAATGTCACATGAAAGTGAGAACAAGCGTTCACATGGCTGGTGTTGCAAGTTATTTACATGCCAGATATGCTAAATATTTGTATGCCCCTTCATGCTTCAACTTGTAGGCTCTAAAGTTTTACTTTGTTTTGTTTTTGAGTGCAGTTATGTAAAAATAAATTCTACATTTGTAAGTTGTACTTTCACAATACAGATTTCTTTACAGTATATATATGAGGTGAACTGAAAAATACTATTTCTGTCCCCCCTGGATACCTTCTTAAATGCTCCTCAACCATTAAAAGTGATTTGCATCAAATACGTTGGGCAACATATAGTGCCCAGCGTACATGAACAATGAAGTGTGTGACCCTCTAATTATCAATTTTGAAACAAGATTGCATGTTTCTCTATATTCAATGTATGTATTTCCTGAATATCATTTTTTTTAACAACTCACACAGATGATTACCAAAGACAATGTTTAATCCATCACCATTTGGCATCTTTAAATTGAGGCTGGATGGTTTTCTAAAAAATAATCTAAATAGACTAATTCAACTACAAATTATCGGATTTAACAGAAATAAGGAAGATTAATTCCCTTGACTGCAGGAATTGCTCTGTGAAATTCTATAGCCCATGTTATGTAGGAAATCTCATTAATTGATTAAAATGGTTGTTTTGGCCTTATAATCAGTGAATCCATGTTGTTACTGTTCAATATTTTGAATACAATTCAATATAGCTATTAAAATTTCATTACATATACGGAATGTCAGAATATAGTCAACAAATATAAATAGTCTTAAAACTTATATTCTACTTACATCTCGTGAATCAACAGCTGCATACATAATATCCATCCATCCTTTAAATGTAGCCTGGAAATGGAACAAGTGTTTATCTACCTGTAAAAATCCAGGCCCTACAAAATGACTAGAGCACATCTCTTAATAATCTTTTTTTAATGACACAATTTCATGCCAGCACAGTTCATACCACAATAAAAACACTCATATAATACAATTATATGTATTTAGTATTAGTTTCCTACACTTTTTCATAAATAGATATCAGCTATACTAAAATGTTCCAATCATATGTATCCTACCACTCCATCCCTTCACTAGGCACCATATGTGGTCCTTGATCTTTACTAAGAAGCCTCAGTGATATCATTAGGAGCTTTTTGTATGGAATAAGTGGCAATTATTGCCCATTTTAAGTAACAGTATTGGGTAAAATGAGTATAACCAGGCAGTACTATAAAATGTGGATTTCTAATACTTCACTATTCATTTAATATACTATATAGAGCTGTATTATAAATATTAATCCAATAGGAAAGTTATGAGTCTTTAGTACATTTGTCCTTCTTAAAACATTTTTAGAATGATCCTATTTACCTAATTAATGTTAGTGTGGTTTCCCTTGCATTAATTATCTGTAAATAACAATTGTACAGATTTTTAGTGGCAACCACAGTTTGTCCCAGCCGTGTAGGAAGAAAGACAAGGCACAAGGGATGTGTTTTAAGTAGGCCACACGTTTATTAATGTAACTCATCTAGGGACTTGTCCAGAGCAGGTCATTCTTCCTTCCATGATTTGTTCACCTAGTGGAAGTTAGGTGTCCACAACTGGTTCCTGCCTGATGCTGAGATCTTTCCACCCTCCATGTGTACAAGGATTAAGGGGCTACAGAAAAGTGGGTTCTCTTCTTGTTGAACGAGACATTAGGAGCTCCATCCCAATTCCCAGCTTCTTTAGGGGAGGCCATCCCCTAACTCCACTTCCAATTACTGTCTACCAGGGAACTTGACTCCCACCCCCATTGAATGAGTATCTGCACTGGACAACTGCCAAATGATCAGTTTGAACTGTATCTCCTAACCTAACCACCAGATCCCTGAGCTGCTGTGGGGAAGACTAAAAAACCCATCCTGCCCCTGCCAATCTGGCAGTGAGGGGAAAATTCCTTCCCTCTCCCAAACAGGTGACTAGCACGATGCCCACAGCTGACTCAGAAAACCTGTTTCTACTATAATCCCTGGGATGGGAGGGTGGGATTTGTTATTCTGGGCATATAATGGCACCCTGACCAGGAGAAAGGGCACAGGTTCCCTCCCCTTAGGTGCATGGGTGCCAGTGGATGCTGGGGCACGCCTCCTCAGACCAGCCAATCAGCTAGGATGCCTGCCCTCTTCTCAGCTCCATTTCCCCCCTCCCAAATCCACAAGGAACTGAACTCCCACAAGGAGCGGGGAGAGGGATGGGGAGGGAGGGGGACCATTAAAGAAGCCACAGAGCCCTGTTTCTTGTGCCTGCCTAGACTAATTCTCACTCCTCAGGCTGCAAGGGGTGCAATTGTATTTTGCATCATCAAAACACTTAAATTTGCCTTTTTAACATTAGGGACTATCAATGTAAACAGGAGGAATCCCTCTTGTACCATTAATATCTTAATTACAGGTAAAGTAATATGAGTCTTTTGAAGGGTACTGACTGTATATGAAGAAATTAACCTGCTTTTTGATGAAAGTTGCCCATTTTGCTTGTACTTTTTTCGAATACAGAAATATAAAATACAGAAATTCACTTACTACTTGCAGCAGCGCAAGATACCCAGCGCCTACATTATCGAAGTTTACTTTCACATTTTTCCATCGGGCACTTTCATTCTTTTTTATGAGGTCCTCGCACTGAGTATAATTGTCAACATCACTGATATCAAACATCTCACCAGTTGTTGTGTTAACACAGTGGTAGAACTTGCCAGCAAATAGATTTACTCCCATGATGCTGAAGATTAGCCAGAATATCAGACAAACCAGTAGCACATTCATGATGGATGGAATTGCTCCTATCAGGGCATTAACAACCACCTAGCATACAAATTAAAGACAAAAAATCCGCAGTGTATCTTTTATAATTAAAGAATTGCACAATGTTCTATTAATATTTCTATAAAACTAACACTTATAGATTTTTTTCTGCCTATGTTTTATAATGAAATCTTTTAGCAAATATTGAAAGAAAATAATATCTTTAATGAAACTGAAAAAAGCAGGAACTAAAAACCTACATGGAAAGCCAGACAATGAAAAAGTATGAAAAGAAATTAAAGAAAACCTGATAGTGGTTAAATGGAGCCTTAGAATTTGTGTGCTCTAGAAAAAAGAGAGAAAGAAATATTAAATATTAAGAACATAAATCAAAATCTATAAACAGTGCAACAAAATATATTTTTTAAATAAATGTGAAGAATGACTGATGATGGAAGACTGAGCAAAAGAATTTTACACATAAAGTAGGCAGTAGTGATGACTTGTGTCTCAGACTGAATTAAAACATTAGGAATTATACATATGATATTCTAATATTCACATAGAAAAGTTAGGCAACTCTGTACTATGCATTTAGTTTTCTCATCACATAATTAATTTTAAACCTTGGTCTAAAATAATTATATTCATTGGACTTTATGAGTGCAAATAAATTCACACTTCTGTTAATTTGTTTTTCTTGGCTATGTTTAATTTATATACTATTAAGCAATTCTACAGGGAAAAGTGACTGCAAAAGATCAGAACAAGTGCAACTGAGTCAAAGGTTATTTGTAATATGTATAATGATTCTATTTTACTCTGAAAAGAAGATTCAGCAGCTGAGGAAACAGCAAAAGATCTATCTGCAGTTAAGATTTTAGGTGGTTAATTTTGTATCCAAAGACCGTTAAAATCAAGAGGAGTCTTTCCATTTACTTCGCTAGGCTTTTGTTTGGGGCCTATGGGGTGTGGGCAAAGAGCTAATATTTTATCTAGTTGCCAGGTACAAAGGAACTATTCACTGGCATCAGTTATTAAAAAATGCATTCTTATTGTGTTGTACAGTATTGGTGTGATGGGGTGTATGAGCCCCCACACTGGTACAGCACGGGTTAACCCATCTCTTTTAGCCGAGGAGGCCACACACCTGCGGCTCTGCTGGGCATGCTCCAGCTGGAAGCAGGATATAAAAGCCAGCAGAGCAGCTCAGTCTGGGCTGACTGCGGAAGTGTGTCACCAGCTCCTGAGGGAGGACTGCCTGCACTCCAAGATGCAGAGGCCAGCCCCGTGGAGATGGATCCTGACACAGGACATTGTGGAGAGGGGAGAGACCGGAGAATCCCAGAGTCGGAGGACTCCAGAGACTCAGGTAGGAAGTGACCCAGGGAGGTTTTGTGGGGAAATGGTAACAGAACTGGACCAAGGCACGGCGTGTTTCAGTCAGACCCCCACCTTGCCAGTAGTACTGACTCTGGCCATTGTGCCACACTGCCCCGACAGCAGGGGCTATAGTATTGCCCCTGGCCATTGGGCTGTGCTGCCCCAACAGCAGGGGCTGTAATATTGATTCTGGCCACTGCGCCGCACTGCTCTGCTATCAAGGGCCGCATTAAGGACTCAGGTCCCTGAGCTATGCAGTTCCAAGAGCCGCGGCACCCCTTCGAACTTGATGTGATGCACCTCTCCCCTGCCCCCACGGGGTGACGGGGTGTATCAGCCCTGCGACAAATGGAAAGAAACAATACTATTTGTATGTGAGCTTAAAGTATACAGATAGATTATAAAGGGAGTTTTGTAGAAGCTGAGTTTTCCAAGGTGAAGGTTAACATGTGAATGTTATCCATTTTGTTACAAATCAGTTTTTTCAGGCATTAGCATCATCTGTCACTGCAACAGAGATAACTCCTGTTATATTTAGGCAGATGGCAAGATATGGAAATCTGAGTAATTTCCTAAGCAGGAAAGAATTGGAAGGCTGTGTGGGAAGAGAGGCAACGTGGTGGAATCACACAGGCTCATCAAAATTGCCTTGATACACAATAAAACTCAAAGTTGAGGGGCAGTAACTAAAAGAACTCTGCTCCCATCTCTGTCTTCCATCTTCACCCCATCCTTCCCTCTACCATTTACTGAGTGAGCCCTCACTTCCTGTCCTGTGTAGGTGCCTCTCAGAAATACAGAAATGTGTGTTCCCCTCCCCAGCCCCTGATTCCAGCCGGCAGGGAGTCTCATGTGCCTGACATACCTTATGTCCCACTGCTGCCAGCCTCTTCACCACCATGTTGCTTTGTGTCCCATGCCAGTTCTGACACGAGGCAGGGGATGGAGGCTGGCAGCAGAAGTAGATGGAATAAGCATTCCAGGAAGAATGGAGAAGGAACTGGAATTTCTCAGTTCTAAGGACAGTTTCTCCCCACTCAGGTCCCTAAATCCAATGGGAATTATAACAGCTCCAGGGTTGGAATAACTGTCATAAACAGATAGCTAAGGGTTAATGTCTCTTTCACTTGGAAAGGAGTAACCTGAAACACCTGACCAGAGGACCAATCAGGAAACAAGACTTTTTCAAATCTGGGTGGAGGGAAGTTTTGGGGTGTGAGTTCTTTGTTCTTTGTCTTGTGTCTGTGCCCTCTTGGCTCTGAGAGTGATCTTTCTGTCTCCTGGCTTTCTAATCTTCTGTTTCCAAGTTGTAAGTACAAAGATAGTAAGACAATAAGTTTATATTGTTTTTTTGTATTTACATGTGTGTAGTTGCTGGAATGTGTTAAATTGTATTCTTTTGGAATAAGGCGTTTATTCACTTTTTTTTTCTTAAGCAATTGACCCTGTAGATTGTCACCTTATACAGAGACTATTTTTAATGTACTTTTCTTTCTTTTTATAAAGCTTTCTTTTTAAGACCTGTTGGAGTTTTTCTTTAGTGGGGACTCCAGGGAATTGAGTCTGCAGCTCACCAGGGAATTGGTGGGAGGAAGAAGTCAGGGGGAAAATCTCTTTGTGTTAGATTTACTAAGCCTGACTTTGCATACCCTCTGGGTGAGTGGGGGGAGAGAGATTAGCTCTCTCGGTACTTGTGTTTCCAGGACTGGAAGCAGGGAATCTCCTAGGGTCGTCCAGGGAGGGGAGCCTGGGAGGAACTAACCAGGAAACAAGGGGAGAGGGTTATTTCCCTTTGTTGTAGGACTCAAGGCATCTGAGTCTGGGGGTCCCCCAGGGAAGGTTTTGGGGAGACCACAGTGAGCTAGGCATTGTATAATTCCTGGCTGGTGGCAGCTTTACCAGGTCCAAGCTGGTAACTAAGCTTGGAGGTTTTCATGCTAACACCCATATTTTGGACGCTAAGGTCCAGATCTGGGAAAAAATGTTATGACAATAACTCACCTCTGTAGTCATGAGTAGAGTGGGTACACTCTAAGTCTGACCTGTAAGAAGTAAACTACATGCATGTAAATCCTGTGCAGATACCTTTCCCTCACACACTTTCATATACTCTGTCATAGGAGTTCGGTGTAGTAATCCCCAGTATCATCATTTAAAACCTGATTGCCATACATAGTAGAAAGATAGCAACCACAGTTCTGCAAACTAAGTGGCCACAATTTTTTTAGACTTTTTTTTTCTTAGCAGGAGGGAAATATAGAATCTATGCTTCTTTCGCTCATCATCAGAAAATGTGATAGGAATTAACAGTGCATTCATTGCATCCTGATAATTCCGTAATGTTTTACACAAAAACCTCTGTAATTAGCTAGGTGGTAAATAACCTAAAAATGTATGTGATTGCTTGTAAATGCTAATGCTTGCAAATGGATATACGTTTTAGTTATGTAATACAGCATCCTACTGTAGATACTGGTATGAAATAGAAAAGAGGATAGTGCAATATTTCTACATGAATTTGTCATTCCTCATTTTGCAAATATGGTTTCTGTTTATGCATGGATTATTTCAGGTTCTTTCATTTGTCTCACCCTCATCCCTTCAAATCGTGACAAGGCTCTTAGAGGTCTCAAAGCTCTTAGTGTCCTAAGCGATTTAATGGCACCAAGTTCGGAATAGCCCAACGCATTGGCTATTAGACTAACCAACGACACCTACAGAAAAACAGAAAAACAATAATTATTCATTTCCCAAAGCTGTTGATATTAGGATATAATATGTGTTATGTGAGTTTCTAAAGACTGGTTGGACCTCCTTTTACTGTATTCCTTTTTTAACCATAGGAAATATTTAAAATTATTGAGGAAGGGAAAATACTTATAGGACACCTGTTTATGGAACATTTGTTGACATAAAAAAGTCCTTAAATTTTCACATATTTTGTTGGAGGGGCAAGGAACCATAATGGACCTAAAGTGGGCCTGTTTTTTAAAAAAGAGTATACATTAGTCTGTACTGCTTGCCAATTTGCCTTATCTTTATCTCTTCTTATCTGGTTAGAGTTCAATATCTGGACATAGCTCACTGTTCTCAAAGGATAGAGTTTCCAAAAGCACCTACGTATCTTAGGGCTCTGAGTTCTACTGACTTTCAATAGGTTTTAGCCACTTTCAAAAATTTTACCCATGATCTTTAATAAGAATACTTTGTACCTTTTTCTGAGGTTTTTAAGTACTTTACAGATGTGGCTAAGTATTATTTATTATCCTCATTTTAAAAAGGTTATGTAACTTGCCCAGGGTCAAGCAGCAATGAGTTAATAGAACAGCTAGGACTGGGATCTAGTTCTCCTAACTTCTGGTTCACTGCTCTAACCAGCACATCATGAGCCTTCCCTACAGACTTGATCATTTGGTCAGACTCAAAGGATCCAGTCTTAGCTCCTTGTCATACATGGAACAATGCATGGTAGCCATATAAAATCATAGTTCCTGTAAGCCACCATATCTACCTTAGAATCCAGGAACTAGTGGACAGAACACCTGGAGTGCAAAAATTTTTGGCAAAAAGTGGGCAGACACCCCAGTAATTGGTGCAGATTCCACAACACTCTTCTTTATTCTTCCGCTTACCAACAAGTTTGGTAGGTTTCAGTGGCAGCAGTTCACCTGTGAAAGGCTGATGATTGCTGTGTTAACTCAGCATGGACATCTTCCCATGGCCTGTTGTTAGGAAGACTTCATGAACCTTAGATATTAATAATACAGTTGCTGTTCCACACCCAGACATAAAAACATAGTGACTAATATCTGTGAAATTAGTGTTGATGGAGCTGCCACATTCCTTCTTTCTTGACTATTTTCTTCCAGAGGAGAGATTTGAGAGGGATGATTAACAACATCGCTAAGGTCCAAAAATGACTTATTGAGCAAAAGCCTAACCACAACCCATTTAAAGGCACATATTTGTACATTATAAGTGTTATGAAAGTAAGGATAGCAGGATTTGGACTACAGTGATTGCCATTTAAAAGGCACTGTTTACCAACAGATAAGCAATTGAGGTTCCCAACTTATTTCCTGTTCTAAATACAGGAAAGTACAGTGCTACCTCAAATACTTGTGTGACACCTATTGGCGAATTTCAGCTTTTTATTGACCACGACTGTATATTTACAAAGACACATGGGCAATGAAATCATATTGGTATTATATCAGAGAAGATTGCTCAATGTAAATTAGTCCATCTCGAGAGAGGATTAACTTTTATGTCTGAAATGAAACTAAGTTAAGTAGTCTTTAAGTGGAAGAATTTGCCACAGTTGTGTTTTTTTAATTAAACTATACCTATACCATTCCACCACCAGAAGTATAGAAGACATGTATATCTGAATATATGTATATTTCTTTCCAGTACTTGAAAGAATCCTTAAGACCTTTACTTAATCCCACAGAATTTATAAAATAAGTAACTTTTCAGATATAAGTATTCACTGATATGACAATAAGGAAGACCCCTTATGTGCTAAAATAGCACCCCGGTTTTATTTTATATATAAACAAAAATGACTTGAACCACAAATATGGGAGTATGCATCTAGAAATGACAATCTGAGAGCAGATAGGAATAAAATAGTTGATTAATTCTATTTCGCTATATAGAGTAATCTGACAGAAAGTAATTTTGTAATTAATTCACTCAACATACCTTTCAACTGGATTACGTCTACGGAAGAATGCATTTTTAACCAAAGGAAAGGCTTATATTATTTTATTATTGCCATAATGGATAAGGTTGTAAAGGAATTAACTGTGCCTTAACACAGTATTAGCAAGAAAATCTTACTGATGACTGTTCAGTAATATGATAAAATATTATTTCTGTCCTTACAAGGCAGATTTAAAATAATCTATGTGCTTTCTAAATCTATAATGAAAAAGTACTTTTTTATACTGTGCCATTATTAATATATACTAGAGATGACAAAATGTGGAATGCATTGTATTGTGAACAAAATATTTATAATTCATTCCTGTCAACAAAAGATAACCAAACCCAGATGAGGGAGAATACATAATATTGAAAACACCACATTCTTTATATGGATTCAAGAATCAACTATAAAGTATAACGATATTAAACACATCCACAGGTAGGAGGACAAAACACCTCCTTTGAAACTGTTTACATGCTAATAGCAGATTCATGAGCTACTCCTTTCCCACATTGGTCCCACTTTTAGGATGCTCTCAGCCCTCTGTCTCAATTAAACAGGATTCTTTGGGCAAAATCTTCAGCTTGTGTAAACAGATGCAGCTCCATTGAGTTCAGAAGAATTGCGCCAATTTACAACAGTGAGGCTGTGGCTGTTAAAGTCATTTCTCAACCCACTTTGTCTGTAAGGTACTTTATGCTACTTGTAGAGTCCTCAGCCTCACTGTAGCACTTTTACTTTCATGCCTTTTTAGTTTCTTCATAAAAAAAAATTGAACTTAATGTAAATTACAACTGTATGACTGAACTAGTCAGGAAAAGATGGACAAAGTGAGAGGACATAATTTGCTTGTAATCATTAGGATTAGTTTTATAGTATATGTAGTGTGAATACTTATTGTAATCCATACGTTATACTGCTTCAGTATCCTTAGTTTCAATTTTGGCGCCAACTCCTTTACTGCTTAGGTAAGAAAATAACTTATCTTTTAATACCTTAGCAATCAGAAACTGTTGGGCTTTTTAAAAATTAATAAATGTATGTGTATAGATGCAGTAATGATAGTGGATTTTAACAATAAACTTTTAAACTCTTCCTAAAAATGTTAGCAGAAAAGGGAGGGTCAGGGATGTGTGACTGATATTTAGGAATAGGGATTTCCCAATATAAGTCTAATATTTTGAAAAAGTTTTAAAAACTTTTTGGAGGAATTCAATGCCCCTAAGTAGCTCTTCTCAAGATGACCTTTTGCCTCCAAAACTCCATTGCAGGTGAAGTCTGAGAGGAAACCTAGATCTCCCACATTAGAGCAGCAGGAGGGAAGGTGGAAAAAGTACCAGGAATACAGAGAGGGCACGTTCAACAACTTCCACAGCCCAAAACTATCAGAGGGAAGTACTGCAGGAAGGGGAAGGCATGTCAGCTATAAGTGGCAGGTGAGAAGTGGTAAGAGGGAAGGGGAGGGAAACCTGCCCTGCTGAAACGGAAGAAGAAAGAAGAGCTACAGAGGGGGTAGCAGGCAGGACAGAACTGGTAGGAAGAAAAGGGAGTGTATTCTTCCAGCTCAGGCCAAAGAGAACCTGGGCCCACAGCACAAGACTGAGCACCGTATACAGAATCATGAAACTGAGGTGATATGAGGGAGTTATTTACTCTAAAGTGGTGAATCCCTCAGCTGTTTACATGTTGTGAATATATTCTTCTTTGTGTGTCATTCATTCTGGGTCTCTGTCACACATTGCTTTCCACCTTTGTGCTGTTGCAGGTTGAGAGGCATGCTCTGGGAATAGGGTGACCAGATGTCCCGATTTTATAGAGACAGGCCCAATTTTGGGGTCTTTTTCTTATATAGGTTCCTATTACCTCCCACCCACTGTCCTGATTTTTCACATTTGCTGTGTGGTCACCCTATTGGGAATCATAAAGCCAAAGAAGAATAAAAGTTGGGGGCTATAAAAATCAGCTGATGCTATTTACTTGCCTTTATGTGCTTCCTGCAACAGCCATATTATAGTTAAAGATCAAGGGCAGATGGGAGTATGCAGGTATGATAAGTAAAATTGCCAAAAAAAGGCAGGTGAAAAAATACAAGGAATTGTAATGAAGCTAAAGCTTCAGGATGGGATTTTCAAAAACACTCAACATTAGCCCAACTCTGTTACCATTAAAGTGAGTGCATTTGAAAATCTGACCAAAAGCTGTGAGAATAATTCATTACATTCATTAGTAGATGAATTTCACATTTGTCTGTCTGCAAGTTGTCCACAAATAGATGGTGATTTTCTCAAGTTTGTTTTTCTAAATAATTCCACAGTACTTTTTGTGAATAATTACTGGTCTATAGTTTGTTCCTTACAAGTATTCATAATTTAATTTGATTAGACACATAATTCACTAGGTATATTTCTGTTCCCTGACTGGTTGAGCAAAACTGTTAGGATTAGGTTTACTGTGTAAAGAGTCATAATTATGAACCAGAAATTCACTTTCAGGAACTGTTTTGCAATAACTTAAAATGGGCTCTACCATAGATTTCCTATGTGGGCACATCACTTAATCTTTCTCTACCATTAATTCCCAACTATAAATGGAGATAAAACTTCCTTTCTCTGGACCTTTTTCTGTTTTGTCTATTTAGACTGTAAGCTCTTTAGGGCAGGGATTGTCTACTGCTCTGTGTACATATAGTACTAGACACTACTGTACTACAAATAATAATTAATAATACTTTTGGGGAACATTTGTGCTGGGAAATTAAGTTTCAAGGAAAGCTAAGAGTCGTATGTACAGTTGAGATGCTGCGATACAGGAAGGTCAAATCAGTGATTGTATCCCAATTAGCTATACTAGTGCCCAGTAGTATTCAGCAAATATGTTATTTGTTTAATATGATTATATCTTATTATATTCAGCTTCTATATACTACAGTTTAAAAAATGTGTCCATATCCTGTTCTGGGCTACTCAACAAACTTCTAAAGATACATATAATAAAATCAACAGACTCCAGAAATTGACCAAGATAACACTGCCCCAGCAGCAACTTAGATAAGCACAAATGGAATAGCTAACAAAATCATCCAACTGTTCCCCAACTTCACTCACCTTTTAGCTCACTATGGGCCAAGAAGGTATGGGCCTGGCAGCATGCCCTAAAGGCTACAAATTCAGGCTGTTCTGGACCAAAGGGGGAGAACACATTTTGAAGGTTCAGGACCATCAGAGTCCTGCCAGATGTCCTTTTACTTTTATACCCATAAAGCTCTGGTTTGGGCACTTCCACTGATAGCAGTTGTGGCAGTTTTTCCCAGGGAGAGAGGCCATCTCCTACATAGGTTAGCTGATTGTTGTTCAGGCAATCGAGCAATTTTTATTAGGTGCAAACTTCAGTCTTTTACAATGGGAAAAGAGGTTATCGGGAGAGAAGCATAAACCCCATAAATAGGAGAATGTACACACAGCTTCTGTGTCACAGTCTGAATCTGTCTCTTAAAGAATCTATTACTTTCCCTCGTACTCTCAAGTGAGTTCATAAGTTTCTTCTGGAACAGCTGATTTGGAGTGCTCAGGAGGGAACTGCTGAATTAGCCGTAAGCACAGTAAAACATTTGTTGACTGCATTCCAGAACATGGAATATATTTTTTCTAGGAAGGTGGGAAGTTCAACTCTTGTCTGGTCATTCTTATTTTTATAAAATTAAGGAAAATGGGGAAATCTTCAATTAGATTGCAAAATATTTATCACTTCTGAGGACTTCATTCTGAGATTCTTTTCCTAGGCAGTACTATTGCTGAAAAAGCACCAAGAACTCTACATCAGGTATGCTGTTTAAAAAAAAAAATCAATTGGAGCCTTCATTATAAAAATAGAACAATTGAAACATGATCTATGGCTCATCTATAAAGGTGTGAGTAAGTTTCTTCCTTAAAATTCCCAAATAGAAGCCCCTGAATTCTGCATTACCATCCTCTTATTGAAACCACACATTGGACTACCACATAATGGCCCTGGCTCTTCACCATGGTGTAGCATACATTACCTCATCCAGGTGACAATTATGTTTTTCTCCACTTCCTAGCTGAGTAGTAGACCAACTAACCCAGTTTGCCCTGTGAGACTCCTGAACTTGACAAATTTCTAGAGTGGGGTAGTCAATAGGCGGACCGTGGGCCAAATCTGGACTTCTAGATGCTTTTGAATGGACCCAAAATCTTTTTATTTATTTATTATCATTATTGGTTTTTTGGTTTTTTTTATTTTCTCTGAAGCCTGGACCTTGACTATACCTTGACTAAGAAATTTGGATGTTGACAAAAAATAATTGACTACCCCCGTTCTAGAGCATGCTAACAGAAACGTTACAACAAAGGGACCAAAATTTGTGCTGCCTAGTGAAGCAATACAATCATTTAGTGACAACAATTATAAGCACCTTTGCCTCCAAGATACTCTTTTGAACACACACATCACTTTGGCTCACTAAAGAACTGAGTCAGATAATATGGGAAGGCAGGAGACCAAAATATTCTGGGAGTACTGATCCCTTAAGACAATTAATGTAAGAACATAAGAACAGCCATACTGGGTCAGACCAATCACTGCCCTGCACTTTAAGAAAGTGTGTGTGTATGGGGGGGGAGGTTATCTGGCTGGCCAGGAGAAGAGGGCAATGCTTTCTGGCTTCGAGGGAGGAGGGGAGACATAAAACTGCTGGAAAAGCAGTCAGCATGGTGGATGATTCACCACCTAGGAATGAGGGGTTTAAAAAGGTCAGCCTGGGGGTGGACCCTGCCCTCATCACCTGGAGCAGGCCAGGCAGCACCCACCCTCCCTCCCTATTTAGATCAGAAATATGCTGGGTTATTACATCTGCTGTGGGCATTACACTAGCCACCCCATTAAGGGGGACTGGGTGGGAATTTTTCCCTTGACCCCACATTGGCCAGGTGCAGTTGGAGTTTTTGGCCTGCCTCGCAGCAGGTTCAGGTGGGCTCTGTTCATGCATAGTGTATTTAAGTGTATAACGGATGTTAAGTGCAGGTACTCCATAAATTAAGGCACACAAGACTGGATAAATGGCTTGGAAAAGGAATTGAGAGGTGCTTGGTAACTGAGCAAGCTGGGGGCAGTTGGCGAATCCTATGCTTGGTACAGCAGGGAGCCAACCCCCTATCATTATAGTCCACCTTAACCACTCCTACAAGGGGTGATGGTCAGTAAGGTCCTGGTAAGGGAATTGCTGGAGGGACCTGGATGAAAAGGGGAGGGAGCTGGTGGCAGGTCCCCCATCCCTGGAATTGGTTGGAATTGGAGGGTCCCGGCAGTGGGTCTGCTGGAGGGACATGAACAGAAAGGTCTGTGTGAATCCGGGGGGGGGGGGCAGAGGGGGTGAAAAAAAGCACTCACCCCGCCCCTCGGTGAATTGTGGGGGTTTTCACCTGTAAGGCACATTTTATCCGCCCAGTTAGTCCCAGACATCTAATAATAAAGTTGTGGCCTGACCCATATCTCACGTTTCCTGTCATTCTTTCAGCATAGCCAGACAAAGGTCCATCTAGCCCAGTATCCTGTCTTTCTACAGTGGCCAATGCCAGGTGCCCCATAGAATGAACAGAACAGGTAATCATCAACTGATCCAACCCCTGCAAGAACTTTGTACAAATATATGCCAGGGCTGGGAAGGAAACCAAGAAAGCTTCTCTCCTCTTCCATCATAAACCCTCCCAAATCATAGCTGACTTATTTATCACAAATTGTCAAACAGCTAATAAACTCCAGCTACACTAAGTGAATTTCATACTTTAATGCCACTGCCTTTTTCACTACTTCACTGCAAACACTAGCAAAATAGAGGCTAATCTCTTGGGAATAAAGCTTTGACAGCATTTGGACCAAACATAGTATCTTAGATGCAAAGTTTGGATGGCTGTAGAAAAATTACATGATGATATAATGTATTATTTGAGAAACAACATGTGATCATATAATAAGACTGTGTCATAATGTATATACACAAATTGTGGAGTTTTGCATGGGACCTTAACTTTTGTTTAGTATGTAATGTTCTGTTAGTTATAGTTTTTTCTTCTGAATATAAATGCACTTTTAGTAACACCAACAGATAACAACAGGCTATTAGTAAAATTTTCATAAACTTTTGCTAAAACTACTGTGTTCACTAGAAATCTACTTCACAATAGTGAGTTTTGTAACTTTGTTGATAAGAAAATCAGTCAAAAAAGACTTGAAGAATAAAGAACTTACATCAACAATCAAGAAGTCCAGCCAGCACCAGGCATTAGTGAAATACATTTGAAAACCATAGGCCACCCATTTCAGAAGCATTTCCAGAATGAAGATGTAAGTGAAAACCTTGTCAGCATATTCCAGCATGGTCTTGATAGTCTTGCGCTGCTCTATATATATGTCTTCAAAAGCCTGTGAACACAAAGTTTGCAAGTATTCATATCACTTCCTGGTTCAGAAAGATCAATTAGATAAATGAAGAAAGCGGAGGGATTTAAGTTTTTGTCTCTTCTTTGTGCACCCTTTTCAACTCTTATGTTACTTAGTTCCCATTTCACTACGTATGCTTCAATGGAATCCAACTTTGAGAGAGGCAGTCTTGTTTTATGCTTTCTCCAATAGAATATGGAGAATATGTTTTGAATATGAATCCTTTTCTTTCTTAAGCAAAAGTCCAGTCTATTATTTCAAGAAACAAGAAATATAGGGACTCTACATGTAATTCTGTGTACTTTGTGTGACCCTCAATTGGCTGTGATTTTTTTTCACAATTGAGTTTTTACAAAATCAAAGTAAATAATTCCAGACCAAATCCTGAGGCCCTTTCTCAGATTTTTACTCAACCTTTAAATAAACCCTCACAGAAGTTAGTGAGAAATTTGCCTGTGTAAGAATTATTGCCTGTAGAGACTTCAGGATTTGCAATCCTATTTTATTGCTGAATCAAGAAATAAATACAAAGAATGATTTTCTGCCAATATTTTAATATGAGGCTTAACCCAAAAAATCCCCCTCTTCCAGATACATATATTCTTCCAGAGAGGAGTAGTGAGGAAGATTTTATTTACTTCCCCCAATTAAATAAAACCTTTTTCCTATCAGCATATGCAAGAAAAAAAGACAGTGTTAACTGGCAAGAAAAATATATATTTAAGTGTATTTATGGAAATGTTTGTAACTCGTTTTCGGAAAATATACTATGCCCATTGATAGGGTAGCAAGTGCAGAGCTTGTGTAATTTGAAATGGGATACTGGTGAACAGTGATAATCTTTTTGGAAACAACTGCCATTTAGTGAAATCTTATACATTCCAAAGCTCACAAAAAATTTAGAAAATAATAAAAGTAACACAACAATGAGCCAGGGTGGAGTATGAAGGGGATGATTTAAGTAGAATGCAAAGAGTTCCGGAGCTTCAACAGATAGTTCAAATGGCCCCATAAGTAAAATAATTTGAAGCCATAAATATGTACGTTTTCATGTCAAAACCATGACTTGCATATGACTTTGTTGTGCACCCATACATCAGCTCAGGTCCTCTCAGAAGGAAGTAGAGATGGGCTCACAACTTAAAATTTTGGTCCAAATCCAAACAGTAACAAAAGTCAATAGTATTCAAGTCCAAAACTCTGCAGTAACCACTATAAATCCTGGGTAACTCCACTGGCTTTAATAAAGTTACTCCAGATTTACACCAGTCTAATTAAAAGCACAGTTTAGCCCAGTGTTTTAGTTTTGGTCCATCTCTAATCAAAACATATGTGAATCTTAGCAAGCCTTCCAACTTTGGTTCACATTTCAAAACTGTAATGAAACATGAAATGCAGGAAGTTTGAGTGATTTTGGGTTTCAGCATGAACATTTTGCACAGCTGCGATTAAAATACATCTATCCATCTTTATCTTGCACATTATAATGCGAGTATTTGCTTCTGCTGATTCCCAAATATTTCTTAAACTGATTAGATTTTCATACTGATCAAAAGCTATCCTGTATGCAAACATACTTCTAATAAATCACCCTTCTAAAAACTTATTTTTCAGAATATGTCATAATTGTTTCACTCACCAGAGCGCCACTGCTCAGAAGAATCATGAACACAATGAATGTCTCAAACCAGTTGTGTTCAACTATGCTGTAGCAGGTTTTCCTAAGAGTCCACCAGATTTTGCCTTTGCCATCTTCTATACTTACTTGACAACATGTGAACTTCTGCACACAACCTGTAAACATATTAAATAACTAGAAATTGGAATAGCAACTTATTTTGAAGTAGTTAATCACTCTGGCATCCAAATTATTATAAAATTTCTTAGTTTGATAGCCACTCTCTTTATGAGATACTTTTAAAATCTGATATTGGAATCCCCTACTTGCCGTTACAAGGTTCTGAATATCTGAATAGTGATAGTAAATAGATTTAAACTACATCTAGGAATGAAACCATGGGGAGAAATTGACAGTGATTTGCATTTACAACTAAGTATGAAATTGACTTAAAAATATCTGTCTATATTACACACAATCTATGAACTACAGTAGAACCTCAGAGTTACGAACACCTCGAATGGAGGTTATTCATAACTCTGAAATGTTCATAACACTGAACAAAACATTATGGTTGTTCTTTCAAAAGTTTACAACTGAATATTGACTTAATACAACTTTGAAACTTTACTATGCAGAAGAAAACTGCTCCTTTCCCTTTTATTTTTTTTTAGTAGTTTACGTTTAACATAGCACTGTACTGTATTTTTTTTTGTCTCTGCTGCGTACTCCCAGTTCCAAATGAGGTGCATGGTTGACTGGTCAGTTCGTAACTCTGGTTTTCATAACTCTGAGGTTCTACTGTATATCCAAAATACAGTAGTGTTTGTGGCTGTTGGCCCATGTCACTTCTTTTTCTCTCAGAAAAACAGAGTTGCTCCACGTTTTAAAGGCCTTCTCTAGTGACTACAAAACACAATCATAGGACTGGAAAAATTAATACTGCAAGTACCTTAATATTGAGACATATTAGCGACTGAGCAGGGAGGAGAGTTAGCCACCTTCCAGAGAAATCTTACTTTGGCCATGTCTACATCTAAAATTTTGCAGCGCTGGTTGTTACAGCTGTATTAGTACAGCTGTATAGGGCCAGCGCTGCAGAGTGGCCACACTTACAGCAACCAGCGCTGCAAGTGGTGTTAGATGTGGCCACACTGCAGTGCTGTTGGGCGGCTTCAAGGGAGGTTCGGGGAACGCGAGAGCAAACCGCGGCGAAGCTGGTCTCCTTTCCCGGTTTGCTCTCTCGTTCCCCGAACCCCCGAACAAGCAGGTCTCCTTCCCTGCGGTTTGCTGGGTGGTTCGGGGAACGCGAGAGCAAACCCGGGAAAGGAGACCAGCTTCGCCGCGGTTTGCTCTCGCGTTCCCCGAACAAGCAGGTCTCCTTCCCTGCAGTTTGCAGGGTGGTTCCGGGAAACGCAAGAGCAAACCGCGGCGAAGCTGGTCTCCTTTCCCGGTTTGCTCTCGCGTTCCCGGAACCACCCAGCAAACCTCAGGGAAGGAGACCTGCTTGCTCGGGGTTCGGGGAACGCAAGAGCAAACCGCGGTGAAGCTGGTCTCCTTTCCCGGTTTGCTCTCGCGTTCCCGGAACCACCCAGCAAACCTCAGGGAAGGAGACCTGCTTGCTCGGGGTTCGGGGAACGCGAGAGCAAACCGCGGCGAAGCTGGTCTCCTTTCCCAGTTTGCTCTCGCGTTCCCGGAACCACCCAGCAAACCTCAGGGAAGGAGACCTGCTTGCTCGGGGTTCGGGGAACGCGAGAGCAAACCGCGGCGAAGCTGGTCTCCTTTCCCGGTTTGCTCTCGCGTTCCCGGAACCACCCAGCAAACCTCAGGGAAGGAGACCTGCTTGCTCGGGGTTCGGGGAACGCGAGAGCAAACCGGGGAAGGAGACCAGCTTGATTACCAGAGGCTTCCTCAGGTATGCTGGGATACCTGCTTATTCCACGGAGGTCAAGAAAAGCGCTGGTAAGTGTCTATATTTGATTACCAGCGCTGGATCACCAGCGCTGGATCCTCTACACCCGAGACAAAACGGGAGTACGGCCAGCGCTGCAAACAGGGAGTTGCAGCGCTGGTGGTGCCCTGCAGATGTGTACACCTCCTAAGTTGCAGCGCTGTAACTCCCTCACCAGCGCTGCAACTTTCTGATGTAGACAAGCCCTGACTTTTGATTGTTATCACTGAGAAGGGAGTAGCTTCTCTTGGCTAGTGAAACCAAGAAGGCCCATGGTGTTTCAAGAGCCAACTGCTGTAGAAGCAAATTGTGTTTGTGTTAGCAAACTGGGGCTTGATTCAATCTTTAGGCAATATTGTGTTTTGTTACCTTCTGTAAAACAGGCTATTGGTTCAAGAGCTTCTTCAGGTTCAATCTCAGCTTGTTCGCCCTCTCCAGGAGGGGCAATATCAACTGTGCTGCCTTCAGATGAGCTGGATGCATTTAGCTTCTGAAAATAAAATCCCACAGGAAATTTTTTTCTCCTCACTACGTATTATATTATTCACAGCAGACATTGAAATATGCCAGTGCTCCGTAACTATAAATAAGATTATCAGTAAATACATATTGACAATATGCATTACCATAAGTAAAATCATCATATTAAAATCTATGTAGCGTGGTTTTGATTTCTAGAATATCTTCTTATAGGAAATTCTAAAAAATAATTTGCCCACTAACCTGATCCATGTGTAAGAATTCTGAAATTAAGGTTCAATAATATTAAAATTGGTCAATTTGCATATGCCATACTGTTAGTTATTTCACTCCCTATTATATTGGATGAAACTGTGAATGTCACTTAATCTTTCCAGCACAATGACCAAACCAACAGAAATCAGCATATCTTCATGTCTGCTACAAATGGTATTTTCTCTAAAATATACAGTGTGTGGATTGAAATATTGAAAATTAGATCTTTTTTCCAGTAGCAATCCTTATGAGTACACATGACCTGTTGTTTAAGTATCTTTCTATAATGTCAGTTGAGAGGAGCAGCAAATGAACTTTAGGACAAGCCACTATTTTGCATTATCTTCCACTATGCATGTATTATCTTTATATATAGTCAAATCATGCAGTCCTTACTCAGGCAAAACTCCTAATGACTTCCGTGGAGGTTTTGCTGAACTCAGTGGAAACCTCTCCACTGACTTCAGTGGACTTTGAATCAGGCCAGTGGTCTATTGGCAGCAGTATTTGCTTTTAAATTTGCAAGTAAAACTATTTTTAAATGCATTTATTTTTGAGCACAACTAAAGTGAAAACAGGCACTCATCAAAGAGTTTGTAACATGTTTTTAGCTGTTAATATTTTGTTGATTTGTGTCTTGAATTACTTCAATCAGAAATACATTCTTATTCAGTTTTAAATAGGTAATGTAACCAAGTCTTCAGCCTTAAAGAAAGCACCCTAGTGAAATACATCATTAAAGACCATGCAGCCGTAGAAGTAATATGCTACATCACTGTAATTTAGATTATAGTATTGGTAAGAAACTGTTAGTGTTATTGCCATATAATTTATAATGTCAGGAATTGCTACATACTCTACAATTAATTTTACAGATTTATATAGGAATTCATGTAAGTACATCGAGTACACTACATACATGAGACATTAATACTGATAATTGGATGCTGATTAGGAGCATTATTTAAAGATTGATCCTGTATTGTATTAGCATACAGAATAACTTAGAGGCATTACTTACATTGAAAATTTGAGTCTGATTCCTGATCATGAAATAACAATCCTATTCTAGGCTAAAGTACTTTGAGGATGATGTGCCATATCCTGAGATGTTGTGTAAATCGGTATAGCTCCATTGACTTCCAATCAAGGGGAGCATGACCTCTGTTAAGCTACACAAATTTACACCACCCTGAGGATCTAGCCTGACACTTTTATCAGCTCAGGATATGGATACTAGTGAATCAATAGGCACCACTCTCAGGTAGTTGTTACCTTGCTAAAATATCTAATGAACAAATATTTAATTGAATAAAATGATAAACAAAATGATTGATTAAATGTAGACATGAGATTCAGGAGTAGTCATGTTTGTGAACATATAGACATCAAATTCTGAGGATATCAATCAGAATGCTGAGACTTGCACACTGTACAGAAAACTATAATGTGGTTGAAAGGCAGTGACTGTACCTGAGCTCTGACTGGCTGTGACCGTCTGTTTCAGTATAAACCTTGATAAGATGTTACTTTATGATTTCTTGTGGCTTTTTTGGAATTTTGTGTAGCTTTTGTAAAGGAGATGAACAGTTCTGAAAACTACATTTTCTATTGATCTTTAGTTAAGGACTGATATTACAGTCAGGAGACAGCTTGCAGAATCAGGCCTTAAATTATTTGGAAACAAAGGACATGATCCATACATAATTGAAATAGATGTGACTCTTTCCATTGACTGCACTGGGCTTTGGAGCAGGCCTAAAGAAATAGGGTTACTGTAGATCAGTAATCCATATCTAAATAATAAGTATGATATCCTGTAAACGTTATAATTTCTTCTTTGAGCAGCTCTGCATATTTCCACTTATGGGTATTGTGCTACCTGGTGGTGTCTGATGTTAGAACCTTCTCCAAGCAGTGTCTGTTAGAGCACTTGCACAGCCCCTTTGCCTCTTCCCTCAGCATCTCCAGATGTTGTAAGGAGTGGGGGCTGTGCCTTCTGTCACCTCAGTTCCTTCCAACCACTGTGCCAGATGGAAGTGAAGCACTCCAGACCATTCGGATCTGGGTTTTTTTTCTAGTTCTTAATGTCTTGGTAATTGTTTAGTATAGTTTTAGTTAGTTAGTTAGTTAGTAGCTTGGTGAAAATGAAGAAAAAGCAGAAGCTAAATGCAGAGAAGCTAAATGAAATCTTTGTCTGTCTTAACTGCAGAGGATGTGTGGGAGATTCCCATTCTTCTTCGATGACAAATCTGAGGAACTGTCCCAGACTGAGATGTCAGTATTGGAGGTTTTGGAACAAATTAAGATATTAAACAGTACTAAGGTGCCAGGACCAGACAGTATTCACCCAAGAGTTCAGAAGGAGCTCAAATGTGAAATTGCAGAACTACTAACTGCAGTATGTAACCTATCACTTAAATGAGCTTCTGTACCAAATGACTAGAGAATAGCTAATGTAATACTGAATTTTTTAAACAAAAGGCTCCAGAGGCAGTCCTGGCAATACCAAGGAAGATGATTGAAACTATACTAAAGAACAGAATTATCAGATGCATAGATACACACAATGTGTTGGTGAAGAGTCAACATGGCTTGCTGTTTCCTAGTGAAAGGAAATCATTCCTCACCAATTTGTTAGAATTCTTTGAAGGTATCAACAAGCCTGTGGAAAAGAGTGATCCAATGGATATAGTTACTTAGACTTTCAGAAAGCCCTTGACAAGGTCCAACACCAAAAGCTCCTAAGCAAAGGAGCAGTCATGGGGTGAGAGGGCAGATCGTCTCATGGATCAGTAACTGGTTAACAGACAGGAAACAAAGGGTAGGAATAAATGGTCAGTTTTCATAATGGAGAGAGGTAAGTAGTGAGGACCTCAAGGATCCATACTGGGACATACTGTCACTTACTCCTGCAAGATGAAACACTTTAAAGGCTGGAGGAAATCAGAACCTTTGTTGGGTCTGTCTCCAGATCCTGTTGCTCAAGCAGCCAGGGCTTCAAAGGCACAGGTGATGATGAAGAGCAGATTGCCTGCTACAGAACCAAGAGCCAGATTGTCAGCTCCAGCTGTGTTGGTTCCAAAGAAGCAGTCAAGGTTGAAGACAACCACTGTTAACAGTGCCAGATCCCTCATTTCAGATTTGTCAGATCTCTCTGATTCTGACAGGGCCTCAAAACCCAGGACGGCTCTGGCTTCAGCTTCAAGTACCAAGTGGGCAGATCTGTGTATTTCACCAGATTCCATGCCATCCAGGTCTTCAGCTCCAACTTCGACCTCTGTCCAGTTCCAGCTCCATCTTCAGGTCCATAGAATATATTTACTTTGGCTGTTGTACACCATTTGGCTTCTGAGGGCTTCTTGGGTCTGAAAGAGAGGAAGAGACAGGCTTCATCAGTTCTGAATTCAGTGTTGATTCTCCTGAAAAAAGGAGAAGAGCAGAGGAGATTATTAGTCTTTCTCCTGGTCCGTCTACACCTTCTCCTCCTAAGACTCCAGTAGTGTCCCCACAAAGAGTTTTTGCCCCATTTATTGCTCTCCAATCTCTGGGTCCATTACTTTCTTCAGTGCAATCCATCACTGATCCAAGGCAAGATCCGTGTTTAGAGGATGACAGAGGAAGAATAAAGAGACTGTTTCTTCCTGCTTCTTCTTTTTGATCCTCCTCCTGCAGCTATGTTCTCACATCACAGTTGTGGGGGAGACTGGCAGTCCAGGAGTCCATGGCCTTAATGGGTGCTGCCACAGGAATTTTTCAGTCGTCCTCCTTATGGATGGAGAGGTGATATTTTATCTGTAAAGGATCCAGTGGTGGAGAAATCCTCAGATCCAGTTCCACTAGATCTGTCTGCATCTCAGATAATGGTACCTGATTGTCTGTCTGAAGAAGATACAGAGATAACTTCTCTTTTTGAACAAGAGTAGACTGACACAGACTCTGATCCTGATTTGTCACCAGATGAGCATGTGGGAGCGGCTTCTGCCTCTTTTCCTTTTGAGGATCCTCTGCAGTGACATGACCTGATGGATCACATAGTGTTCACATTGAAATTAACTTCAGTAGCTGTGGAGAAAACATCCCATCCAGTGTTTGACATTGTTTTACCTACAAGAGTAGGAAGTTTGTTATCAATTCTTGATGCACTACTGCAGCGAGCTACATCTGTTTGGTCCACTTTTACTTTTTGCCAGCCTATTTCCAAGAAGGAAGAAAAATTATATTAGATACCCTCATAGCAGTTTTCATATTTTTACACACAACCTGTACCTAATTCATTAGGTTGTGGCTGCTGCCAGTAGCATGTTGAGGTCTGGACAAGCACTGATAGAGAAGGGAAAATATTGATTCCTTAGGGAGAAAAGTATTCTCCTCTTCCCCTCTTGGTATTAGGGTGGAAAATTATCAAGCAACTATGATCCACTCTCAGTTCCACCTATGGAAAAAGATGGCATTGTTTGTGCAGAATTTGCCAGATAACAAAAGGAAATTATCAAATGGAGCTCAAAATATGGCAAAGGATGCTTTTGGAGCTTCTCTGGACAGCTTGAACTCTTCTGCTATAGCATTGGCATATGCAGTTACTTGGAGTAGACAAGCTTGGCTTTGTTGCTCTTCTCTGGCTCAGGATATCAGAATTGAGGTAGGGGATGGTCTTTTAAGTGAAAAGGTGGATAAGTTGCTGGAAAAACTGAAGGAGACAAGATCAAAAGCTCCTATTTGGGCTTTGATTTCTTTTACCAGGAGGAGACCTTTGACTACTCATTTCCATTATCAGAAACACAGTCTTCCTTGACTTATTTCCCCCTGAATCAAAGACATCAGTAACAACACCAACAGGCTATGTCTTTCCAGAGTCAAAACAAAAAGTCTTTCAAATCAAAGTCTAAATCTAAACAATCTGCTTCTTCCCTGTTGTCTTTGGTGAACAACCAAGCCTCAGATTTTATGACAGGATCAAGAATCCAGAATCAATCAGTGGAGATCCTTCCCTTCCTGTTTGGAGACAAGCTAGCATATTTTCTCATCAGATGGAGGACAGATAATACATTGGACAAATGGGTGCTAGAAATTATAGAAAAGGACTAGGTCATTCGATTTGAGAAACTGCTCCCTTTCAATTCTTTGTACCCTACCTTTTTCAGGGAAACTTCTCATGAGGCTATTTTACTTTCAGAAGTGCAGAAATTCCTTCTGATAGGAGCTTTTGAGGAGGTATCTAAAACCTGAGAGGCTGGGTTTTATTCAAGAGACGTTTTGGTACAGAAAAAGTACAGTTTCATCTGATTTTACATTTAAGGAATCTGAACAACTACATATGAAAGTTTCAGTTACATATGTTAGCCCTGGCATCCATAATCCCTTCACTTTCAGCTATAGATTGGTTTGTGATGCTTGAGTGAAAGGACACTATATTTTCATATTACTGCCAATACAGTCATCACAAGTACCTTTGTTTCAAGGTGTTGGGAGGCCATTTCCAATACAACATGACCCCATTTGGCCTGTTAACCACACCAATAGTGTTTACAAAGTGCCTTTCTGTAGTAGCAGCTCATATGAGAAAGCAGGGTATTTTTGTTTACCCATAATTGAGTGATTGCCTGTTGAAGGCTGCTGTTCGCAAGGATCTAGCAAGCCATACTGCTATACAACCACCATTTTTTCAGACTTGGAGATGCTTCTGAATGTCAAAAAGTTGAATTTCTGTCCAACCCAGAGAATTGTATTCATAGACTCCATATTGTACTTGGTGATAGGAAATATCTTTTTACCAGAGGACAGTTTTTTTAAAATAGTGCTGTATGTTTTAAACTCTCAAATATTTCTAACACAGAAAGTAATTTTCTTCCTGGGTCTCATGGCAGCTAAGACTTACATGACTCTGTTTGCACATCTTAGAATGAGGCCAATGCAGCACTGGATGTCTCAGGTTTACAGGCCAAATCTAGAAAATCTTCAATTGTTAGTTAATATCCTTTGAGACATTTTGGACTCGCCTGTCTCTCCTTGGGATTTTATTTGTTTTTTATCTACATTTGTGAAGTCAGCTTTTGAACCCTTGGCTGAGTGTTTATGTATTAAAATGACATTCATTTTTGCCGTAACGTCAGCCAGAAATTAAAGGAATTAAAGGCCTTGGGACTGATCCACCATACATATTTTCATAAAGGAGGTTCTTAGACCTGATCTTAAGCTTATGCCAAAAGTCATTTCTGAATTTCACATTAATTAGACAATTAATTTGCTGGTATTTGTTCCAAGACCACCTAGTAATAAAGGGGAATCAGTTTGAAATATTTTAGATAGAGGAACTGTTGCATATTATTTAAATAGAACTAAAATTTTTGGAAAATCATCTAGATTATTCACTGGGGCGGCTCCAGGCACCAGCACGCCAAGCGCGTGCCTGGGGCGGCAAGCCAGGGGGGCGCTCTGCCGGTCACCGTGAGGGTGGCAGGCAGGTTGCCTTCGGCGGCATGCCTGTGGAGGGTCCACTGGTCCCGCGGCTTCGGCGGACCTCCCACAGGCGTGCTGCTGAATCCGCAGGACCGGGGACCTCCCGCAGGCAAGTTGCCGAGGGCAGCCTGCCTGCCATGCTTGGGGCAGCAAAATACCTAGAGCCGCCCCTGATTATTCATCTCTTCCTCTAAGAATCACATGGATCATGCTGTGTCTCCCCAGATATTTTCTAGATGGATAACGGAATGCATTGTTGAATGTTACATGTTAGCAGAAATTCCTGTATCTACAACAGTACCATCTCATTCCACCAGAGCTGTGGCAATGCCTTTTGCTTGTACTGCGCAACTCCCTGTTACTAAAATTTGCACTGCTTCAACCAGAAGTTCTGTGCACACTTTTTCTAAACTTTATGCTCTCAATTTGGCATCAATGGCTGAAAGGCAGGCCATTCATCTCATTTTAAGATAGACAGTTCTTGTTTTAAATGGTTTGTCCCCTGTCTGGTAGGGACATGCCAGTAGGGATGGGCCCACCGCCATTCTGGAAAGTACTGGAATGCCTGGTATTCTGGGGGTTTGTGATTGGCCATCCTAAGGGTTGATGCTAGATTTGATAGAGTTGTGCTTCAGTCTCTGTTCAATGAAGACTCTGTTCCTTCATTGAGATTATTTTCAGTACTGTTTATCAAACTATTCCATAAGTGGGAATATGCAAAGCCACTCGAAGAAGAAATGAAGGCTACTTGTAACCAGAGTTCTTGGAGGTGGCTCTGCATATATACACTTCCCACCCTCCTCCTCCACTTTCTCAGAGTCCTTTTATTTTTATTTTTTCTGAGTTGGCAGTGGAAGGAACTGAGGTGTTAGAGGGTGCGCCCCTTTATAGAGCTTTGCCCTCAGAACACTCAGAGATACTGACGGGAGGGATAAAAAGGGGTCCACCATTAGGCACCACTAGGCAGTGCAATACCCAGAAGCATGAATATACAGAGCCATCTCAAAGAACTCCAGTTGCAAGTAACTTTCATTTTATGCTCATGAGGATTCCCACTGAGTTCCCATTGACTTGAGTTGGATCGGGTCTCACATGCCTAAAATTACTCATGGGGGTATGTTTTTACAGGATTGGGGCCTTAATTGTGCTACACATTTTAGGAGCTGACAGATATCATAGTTCTATTTCTTTAGACTTGGTGTTGTATGCTATGGTTATATGAAATGCAATGCCACCCATCCTTATTTTGTTTTGATGTGAACGTCATACAAAATAATAATTTTGTTATAATAAAGGACCCTCATTTGTTACAAGAAGATGTCACTGGACTCAAATACTGTTGCATGTTGTTAATCTCCTCTTGCTGGATACATGTAGTCACACAGTCAAGTACTTTACAAACAATATACATGAAAGCATTTACAGATAATTGGTTTTCAAAGTAGGAAATCCTGATCCTATTTTAGTAATTGTACTTCTGTTATCTTGAAAGACATCACTTTAAATGTTTCATCTGATAGGTGCTGATGCAGCAGAATTTAAAATTTTCACTTGATAGTTGGTGATTGTAGCATTAATGGACATGATTTCTGATTGGAAGATCACATCTCTTTAGTGCTTTGACCTACAAGAGACCAGTTTGTCCACAAGTATTGCTTTTGAAAAGAACACTGGATAATGTATTTATTAGGTCCAACTAGTGGATTATTTTGATTTTTTTTTCTGGTACCTAAAAATCAGTCATTGAACAAACTACTTGACTCACACTGGAGTAAAACACAACTTTTAAAAGGGCTGTTTTCATGTTCTCTCTCTCTCTCTTTTTTCTGATAAAGAATGCTGTAAAATAAAAACTTATTTTTAATGTATTAAAAAGTGTTTAATAAAGAAAAAGATATTGGAAAATAAGGAAATGGTTTGGTTTTATGGTAGATCACATGGACCAGGCAGATCTCTTAATCAGGTTTAGGTGAGCAATTCCTCTCTCTCCAGATAAAATGGATAGTTTTAAGCATTTTTGTAAGAATTTCCAACTTTGTTGATAGAAAATTTCAGGATTACATTTCGGTATCCAACACTGCCCAAAGACACTGTTTCAGTGAATTAAAGTCACCTGTGCTACATAATAATTAGCTAAGCCACCTTTGATGTCACAGTTGTATTGCATAACTATGATTGTAATGAAATAAACATCAAATTTATATATAGGATTTGTCCTGAAATAGAACAATCCAAAAAATTCCAAAAAGTTCTCTTGTAAAATATTGTGTGAGACACCATATACATGAAACATACAGGCAAGGGGTGAGGAGAGTAAGATAATTATCTCAGGATTTGGATAACATTGCAAACTATTCTAGCTTTACTTGGCTACCAGGATATCATCACACCTCCCTCCTCACTGCCTCCATCCTGATGTGCATCCTTTTAGTTTACAGGAGGAATAACTAAGTATCAAGCATGTATGTACGTATATATTCTTAATTAGGCATAATTGAGCTCATTGTTTATTTTATATATATACTACATATGTATTATAAAACACAAAAAAGTACATGTATGTGATGTAACATATGTATATAAGCTCTCACACACTTTGTTTAATATTTTGCCATAAATCCAGTTTAACTCAGTTTTCATAATAGGCTTTAATAATATTAATTCAATGATTTCCAAAATTAAAATATGTTAAATAATTATGTGAGAATTGCCTCTAAATTGGTAACATTTATGAATAATGTAATTACTAATCTTTAATATCAGAACATGAGGAAGATCATAAGCATCAAAATATTGAAAGTAGATATATTTAAACTAAAGAATATGTTTTTGTAAATAAGTAGACAGACATTTAAAACAAAAACAAAAAAATGTGGTTTATATTGACGTATTTTAGGATTTTGCTTTCATCATTTAATTGTGGATATCATCTATGTAGCAAAGGAAGAAAAAATTGACAGTTACTAGCACATAAATGGAGGTACAGGGGAAAGAAAAGGGCAGGGTGTCTCTTTTAAAAAGGAAAAGTAAGATTTGGGAACTCATACTCTAATTATGCATCTGTTTATTTACTAAGACATAATTATAAGACTGAATTTCTTCCTGACACTGGAATTGTGAGCTGTCCCTTCTTTAAATGATGTAAAGCTGTACAGGGTGAGAATAATAATATGATATATTTTAAAAAGGTAGAATAGAACTCATTTATGGCCTCATCCTTCACCACTGAAATCAGTAAGAGGTTAGTCACTGACATCAAGGGCCATAGAATAAAGGCTGGTAACTATCCATCATTAATACTTCCAATGATTGTCAATGAAAAGTAAAGTCAGTTATTTAACTGTTCTTGCCCAACACAGGACTCTGTTGCCACTATTCCAGATATCACAATTGTTACATTTGTTAAACAGCAAATGAGAGAAGAGTAGTTTATTTTCATTAATATAACAAAAGGTGCAATTCCTTCACATGCTCTTCATTTATTTTTCAGGCAATCTCAAGCAATCACAAGTGTTGAAAATCAAGTGAAGTAAATTACAAACCCCCCTAAAATTAAGAAAGAATGTTTGTAGTTTAGAAAAGGTTTTAATACTGATTTTTCTAATAGTAATACCAATAAAAATACCAAGAAAGTTCTCCTTTCATTTTATGTATAGGATTGTCAGCCCTTAGAATATCCCATTCACTGTAGATTCTGATCAGTACCTGCAGAGAGGTGTCTTATTCTATACAGGGATACATTTGAAACTATTTGTTTATGATGCAGCATTCTCAAGGCCTGTATCAGCAAAACAAATTAGAGCAGAACCTCCTCCCCCCCCCCCCAGAGTATCAAGGAAAAACTACTTCTATGAGTTTAGTGTTGTTCTGAGAAAATATATAACTTTACACATTATTGTATAGAATGTGACAAAAAGACATAAATAGTAATAGTTTAGTAACAACCAGAATATTTGAGTAACTACATTCATTAGAGTGTATAGTGAGCCTATGTACTCTTCTTCTGAAAGTAGTGCATTTTCTGATTTCAACAGCTTAAATCATCAGAACAAACCTTGACCAACAGCATGTTGTTGGGCCCATTTCCATCAGAACGCATTCACTTAAGACCCATTCTTGCCCCCATTAAATTTTGCTGTAGATTACAATGGGAGCAGGAGCAGGCTGCTAAAATTTTAAGCTTTACGAAGTGCTTCATGATTCAAAGTGACAATAATATAAATAAAGGGACTCAGCCATTACAAATTGCCTTTAATAATCCAGCTATTCATTTCAAACTTTGAGTTTTGACTGTTACAAATTGCTGTATGATTTGTTTGATATAATATAAATAAAGGAATTCCCTATTCAAAATTGCCTGGAACCAAATCATTAATCCAAATATCATGAAGTTTGCATGTATACTGTGAAAATAACTTTGCTAACTACATCTCTTAGAGCTTTATTCTGGTCTTTTGGATTAGCTCGAGCATATCTTGGTTTATATCATGATGATATTTGCCCTGAGACTGAAACAGGGTGTATGCTACATAGTACTATGAATTTGTATGAGCCCATAAGTTCCAATAAGGGAGATTTTAGCTATTGCCTAGTTAAGATCAATTAAAATGTAGATGTAAAATGTCTAAACCATACATAATTTTAACAATGAAGGCTCAGTTATGTCTCCCATGAGGCAAAATCTTCTTATGAGTGGGTGCATGACCTGAATGGTGGCATTTTTCTTTTGAAAGACATATTGTGCCATAATGCCTCCTGGGTGTGGGGGAGAACAGCACAGAGTTAATCTTGCTAAACCTTTAACAAGATGGATCAAATGCTCCCCCCAGCACAGCCATCTTGTTACATAGGAGGATGGAAGGCATCCCTGTGACTTTTTTTCTGTAATCCACTCAAATTTTTGGTAGTAACCCTGCAGTTGGATTCTTATCTGTGCAGATTCCCTTGGAAGTCAGTGAAGCTCCATGTGGGCACAACATTTTGTCCCTATGGGTCCAATAGCAGGATTGGAGCCTTAGTCCTGACAAGGTCCCTAAACTGCTGCAATCATGTCAAATTCTACTCAGAGCTACACTGATGTAAATCCACAGCAATCCCGTTAAAGTCAGTAGAGTTGCTCCAGATTTACATTGGCAATAGAGCAAAAACAGGTGCATAACTTTTCTAAATGTTATAAACATTTATAAAACTTTTATCAGTTTTTATATCATATATGCTTTTATCTGTCAGTGAAAGTTCTGTCAATTATGCTGCAATGGAGAGTACATTTGACTTTTATTAAAAACGAACAGTGGATAAATGTAACAGTGTAACTTTTTAAAAAGAAATGTTGATTGCTTAAATTACTCTGATTTACATTGAGTAATATGAGTCCCAGATTTGAAACACAGACTCAGGTATCATAACATGTGCATTCCAAAATAATTGTATTTGATGGAAGAATTTTATTATGCAAATGTTTTTTAGCTTCTTTGGTTTTTGGAAGAGAATGTTTGTAAAGGCTTTTTTTGGCAGTTCTGTTCTCTCTTCTCTTCTATGAAGTGTTTTTTGTTTATCTATTTGCTTCGGCTGAATATTACTTTTGGCATAAATTGTGTGTCCTATTCATATGCAGTTTATGAAAATTCAAGATATGTGGATGCCCAAATGAATACAGAATATTGCTCTTAGTACCTAGCAAGTTCGCATTAAACATTTCAAAATAGAAATAAATGTAAATATTTTTGTGACTGGGTAGATTCTGAAATGTTCCAATTCTATTCATTAAGGAATTTAAATGTGACAATAAGCAGTACATAAATCATCTAGTACTTCCTTTATTAAAACAATACATTTATAAGGGCTGAATCAAAAAGGGTTGTTTTTATATTTTTAAAAACTATGCATGCTCCCTTTTTTCTTTGTTCTTTTTAAAGTTGAACATTCCTTTAATGTTTTGATCCATATTACCAAAACCTGAATAGCATGCAGTTATTGTTAAAGTACTTCATAAAAAATATCTAGAAGAGTCATTAGCAGAGTCAAATGTATGTTGGGGTTGCCAGTCTTGCCTGGCCATGCTGTGATGTGAGTCACATGACTCAGCAGAGAGCAGCTGTGCATATTTCTACTATCTTGCAAGGGATGGGGAAGGAACATAGCTGAGTTGCATGCAGGCCAGTCAATATCCATTAAAAAAGTGATTATATACGTATAACTTGCTTAGGTAACCTGTGTAAAAGTGGTGATACGTTGCTCTACCTGGTTAAAAAGCACCAGAGCTGCATTCTTGATTGCTCCAGATTGGTTTTACCCCTGTGAGAAGTAAGAACGGTAGGCAATGAAGTTCAAGATTATAGTACCTCTACTTTTCTTCTCTTTGGAAACTCTAATTCAAACATGGCTTCAAAACAGTTAAAATATATTTACTAAATATTTTATCAGTTGGCAAAAAGGAGGATACATATTGGCTGACAAAAGAGTTAAAAAAACATTCCTAAGGATCAACTGTAATTTTATAGCTAGTATCATCAGATTAATATAAAATATAGGAGTTGAAGCTAATAACTGTTCTGCAAAATTGTGGTTCACAATTAAGAAACAAAAATGAACTAACTACATAATAATATGGCTAGCACAGATTTTGAAAGTATACTATAGCTTTAAAGATAAATCTTAAACATTATTTTAACTCTTGGCAGAATATTCTTCAAATTTTCATGCTTAAATTATTTATTCTTCATTTAATTGACTGTGTGCATATTTTATCATTCTAAACTGAATGCATACAATAAGCAAAATACTTTGAGGTTTTCCTGTTGTATAGTTCCTGCTTCCATTCTTTTAACAATGATAGAATTTACATGTAGAAATACCTCAGAAAACAGTTAATTCTCCTTGAATTTCAATCCAAATTAGATATTGTGAGGTACTGTATTATGTAAAAAACTACTTTAACATTATTATTTTATGAATATTTGACTTTCTAAAGTTTCTTGATCCATTTGGGAAGGAATGGGCCAGCTGGATGGTTGGACCTGGCCCATCAGTGGCATTTGAGACAGTGGGCTGACACATTACAGATCCAACCTATCAGACAATCTAAAGAAGCTGATACTTTGGATGGTGTAGTGCCATTTGGGAAGGAACTGGCCCTTTGAATTGGCCAGGTAGTAAGGCAGGGGAATTCAGGCTATTGGTCTGCAAAACTGTGAACACACTGATCAAGTTATTCACAGCTGTAGGAAGGGGCAACACCTTCTCTTTTCCTACTATTTACTGATCTTGGGTGAAATCCTGACCCCATCAAAGTCAATGAGAGGCCAGGATTTCAATCCTTGTTCTGAGGATTAGGGGGCATCGATGTTAAAGAATCATTTTAACATTGCTAACCTGAACTATTTATTGCTGATTTCAAATATTAACTTGAGATTTATTCCTCCAATTTTATGATGATTCATATATGCAGTGAATTCTGTTTAATAGCAATCCATATATTAACAACTTCTGGTTAATAGCAACATTTTGGTGGGAACCAGTCCTGTCCAATTGACCTTAGTGTTAATGGGATTTGGATATTGGCAACAGCATGATGCTTATTAAGAAAGTCCCAAGGTGCAGGTTAGCAAGGCTGCAGCCAGGGCAGGAAGTGTTGGGATGTGCTTTCTCTGGCTGTAGTCCCTGCAGCGGGTGCTCAGCACATTCCAGTGCTTCCTTCTGGTGCTACAGGGGCAGTGGGAAGGACAGTAGCAGAGAAAGAGGGTGCCAGCTGGAGCTGCACTGTCTCTCTCTCTGCACTCTCCAGGCTGTGCCCTGCTGAGGCGCTGCACTCAAGAAAGGAAGCGCTGGAACAGCTGAGCCCCAATCCCCTGAGAGCACAAGGAGAGGGACTGTGCAGATCCGTGAGCGCCCAGTGCCTCCACTTCCTGTAGAAAGTCATGGCATCTGGGCTGCTGCTCCCCTTCCCGCTGCTGCCCTGTGCACAGGCTGGTTTACAAGGCTGAAGCCAGGGAAGGCATGTCCCAGCACTTCCTTCCCTGGCTGCACCCTCACTAACTTGACTTCCACTTCTTGGCAACTGCCAGATAATGGTAACTCTTTGCTGGCAATTGAGGGTTGCTAATAAGAAGAATCTTCAAAATAAGCCTCACCTGTGGTCAGGAATCTTGGAATTCTGATTGATTCAGGCCTTTTCTTCAGATAGTCATGCATCTGCAGTTACAAAGCCAGCTTTCCACTAACTGGAAAAATATCTAGGATTCAGTTCTTCTTCTCTGATGCACCAATACTAATTCTGACTTCTAATCCCCCAGATTGTTTACTGTAATACTCTTCTTGCCGGCATTTTAATCCACTTAATATTTGCTAACTGGTACAGACTACAATAGCTAGGATTCTGATGCATGCGAAGGTTAACCCACTCCATACATTGTATGGATCAGCCATATTTTATACTCCACAAAGTGGCACTATGATAGTTCCACCTATGTTCAGGGTCTTCTATGTTCACATAGGGATTGGGGGAGGGCATTCCCAGTGTTATTGGAAAGTGATTTGTGATGTCTCAAGGCACTGTAAAAATTGTAGCTGCTTTCATTGTTGTAAATGAAACAATTTCAAAGTAGGCAGTCTTATTTCTTAAATGAAGACCCAAAATTCACAGGCAAAAATGTGTGTGCAGCTGCCCAGAGTACATGTATAAGTATATACAGGGGTATTTTAGGGTCCACATGGGAAAGGTATACCAGGTGCACTAAGTAGATGGTACCAGGGAATTTGTCGGAGATACAGATGGGTAGTGACAAAAGAACTGCTGTCTTTCCCGTACATGTAAAAGAGAAACATATAGCTGTCTAAATGTTTCAGAGTAAGTAACGATCATATTCATTTAAAAGTACAAGTATATCTCCAATATGTCAGCTGTTGAGACTTTTCTTAGGAAGACATGAAGAGCCTGTGGGAGACAGTCATGTACCAGCCAAGCTAGTATTATCTCCTCCTATGAACAGTGTTTAATTTAATGTATGAAGAGTTAACCACACAAATGGCCTCTTTTGAAGGTATCAGCTGATAAAGAGCTAGCAGACTTCTAAAAAAAGTGGTATGTGGTATTACTTGGAGGAACTTAGATACTGTTTTGAAGTCAAATGGGACATGTCTCTGGAAGGTCTATGAGTGCAATATCATGACAGAGGTGAAACAGTTGTAAAATACAGGGACAATGCAGAATAGATAACTTCATTTTTCCTCTAATACTTGACATCATGCAAGGCACTGCATTTAGCCGTATGGAGTGGAAATCCATCAAGCTCATGAAGAAACTTGCACAAATACAGACAGATATCATCTTCCTTTCCAAATGCAAATGGATGGACATCATACCAAATGGACTAAAGGTAAAAAATCCACTGCTATCTACATACTACACAGACCACAGTGAGAGATTATGCCATACTCTTTCAAAGAAACTGAGGAACCACCTGATCAGCATCCTATACAGCAAACAGGAAAACATCAAAAAAGAGCTCTCCAACCTGGAGACTCTCATTAATAACCAAACTTCCATACAAACGGACTTCACTAAAATAAGACAGGAGATCTACATTACTCACTTCACCTCTCTACAAAGGAAAAAGGACTGTAAGCTGTCTAAACTCCTACCTGCCACATGGGGCCACAACCGTGGTACCCCCAACCCACCCAGCAATATCATCAATCTATTCAACTACACACTCAGCCCAGAAGAAAAGTCTGTCCTATCTCGGGGACTCTCTTTCTGCCCTGCGATCGTATGCATTTAAAAGTACAAGTATATCTCCAATAAGTATATCTACCTGCCACCTCCACCAACATGATACAGTTCTGCGGTGATCTGGAAGCCTACTTTCGCCGTCTCCGACTCAAAGAATACTTTCAGGATAACACTGAACAGCGCACTGATACACAGGTACCCTCCCACCAACAGCACAAGAAGAACTCCACATGGACTCCTCCTGAGGGTCGAAATGACAGTCTGGACCTATACATTGAATGCTTCCGCTGACATGCACAGGCAGAAATTGTGGAAAAACAACATCGCTTGCCTCATAACCTAAGTCGTGCAGAATGCAATGCCATCCACAGCCTCAGAAACCACCCTGACATTATCATCAAAGAGGCTGATAAAGGAGGTGCTGTTGTCATCATGAACAGGTCTGACTACCAAAAGGAGGCTGCCAGACAACTCTCCAATACCAAATTCTACATGCCACTTCCCTCAGATCCCAATGAGGCATACACTAACAAACTGCACCATCTACTCAGGGCACTCCCTACACTAATACCAGAACAAATCAACATACCCTCAGAGCCCCAACCAGGGTTATTCTATCTACTACCCAAGATCCACAAACCCGGAAATCCTGGACACCCCATCCTCTGAGGCATTGGCACTCTCACTGAAGGACTGTCTGGATATGTGGACTCTCTGCTCAGACCCTATGCCACCAGCACTCCCAGCTATCTCCGTGACACCACTGATTTCTTGAGAAAACTATAATGCATTGGTGACCTTTGAGAAAACACCATCCTAGCCACCATGGATGTAGAGGCTCTTTACACAAACATCCCACACACAGATGGAATACAAGTGGTCAGGAACAGTATCCCTGATGATGCCACAGTACACTGGCTGCTGAGCTCTGTGCCTTTATCCTCACACACAACTATTTCAAATTTGATGACAATATATATCTCCAGATCAGTGGCACCGCTATGGGCACCCGCATGGCCCCATAATATGCCAATATTTTTATGGCCGACCTGGAACAACGCTTCCTCAGCTCTTGTCCACTCACGCCCCTTCTCTACCTATGCTACATTGATGACATCTTCATCATCTGGACCCATGGGAAGGAGATTCTGGAAAAATTCCACCACAATTTCAACAGCTTCCACCCCACCATCAACCTCAGCCTGGACCAATCAATACAGGAGGACCACTTCCTAGACACCTTGGTGCAAATAAGTAATGGTCACATTAACACCACCCTATATCGAAAACCTACCGACCGCTATGCCTACCTTCATGCCTCCAGCTTCCATCCCGGGCACATCACACGATCCATTGTCTACAGCCAAGCACTGAGGTACAACCACATCTGCTCTAACCCCTCAGACAGAGACCAACATCTACAAAATCTCCACAAAGTATTCTCAAAACTACAATACCGGCACGAGGAAATAAGGAAACAGATCAACAGAGTCAGACGTGTACCCAGAAGCCTCCTACTGCAAGACAAACCCAAGAAAGAAACCAACAGGACTCCACTGGCCATCACATACAGTCCCCAGCTAAAACCCCTCCAACGCATCATCAGGGATCTACAACCCATCCTGGACAATGATCCCACACTTTCACAGGCCTTGGATGGCAAGCCAGTGCTCGCCCACAGACAACCTGCCAACCTGAAACATATTCTCAAGTAACTGCACACCGCACCATAGTAACTCTAGCTCAGGAACCAATCCATGCAACAAACCTCGATGCCAACTCTGCCCACATATCTACACCAGCGACACCATCACAGGACCTAACCAGATCAGCCACACCATCACCAGTTCATTCACCTGCACCTCCACCAATGTAATATATGCCATCATATGCCAGCAATGCCCCTCTGCTATGTACATCAGCCAAACTGGACAGTCTCTACGGAAAAGGATAAATGGACAAAAATCAGATATTAGGAATGGCAATATACAAAAACCTGTAGGAGAACACTTCAACCTCCCTGGCCACACTATAGCAGACCTTAAGGTGGCCATCCTGCAGCAAAAAAAACTTCAGGTCCAGACTTCAAAGAGAAACTGCTGAGCTTCAGTTCATCTGCAAATTTGACACCATCAGCTCAGGATTAAACTAAGACTGTGAATGGCTTGCCAACTACAGAACCAGTTTCTCCTCCCTTGGTTTTCACACCTCAACTGCTAGAACAGGGCCTCATCCTCCCTGATTGAATTAACCTCATTATCTCTAGCTTCTTGCATATATATACCTGCCCCTGGAAATTTCCACTACATGCATCTGGCGAAGTGGGTATTCACCCATGAAAGCTCATGCTCCAAAATGTCTGTTAGTCTATAAGGTGCCACAGGATTCCTTGCTGCTTTTACAGATCCAGACTAACACAGCTACCCCTCTGACACTTCATTTTTCTGAAGTGCATTGCTGATTGTACTGAATATTTAGACTACATCTAGCATAGCACTGAGTACTCTGATACTCCTTCAATAAACTGTATTATGAAGAGACAGTTACCTCTCCAAAGTTAAGATTGTAATTTAGTTTCCATTCTAATACCTCTTCCCCTAATATCCTATAAATGTCATTTTCCCTTTAATATTTGGCAAATGTAGGCCAGGGAAACTTTTTCAACCAAATTTGAGATGATTTCGATGAGTTGTTTTTGGAATATGGGACTCAGAAATAATAGATATTTTTTGAAAGAATGTCAAATGGTTTTGCCACATTTTATCTAAAACACAAATTGTCCTAGAAATTTCTAATGAGATTTATTTGAATGATTTTGGTGAGATCTCTAGAGGACCAAACACTTTTAAGACAGGGAAAGGCACATTTGGGAAGTTTATTTATTCACTGGCAAATTAGTCACACCTTTCTGTCTTTCTCTTTCTTTCTTCTTAAAGCAAGTCTCTAGCCTGTTTCGTGTGGAGACAGCCTTCAAAAAGAAAACTGATTGCTAGGGGGTTTTTGCACTCTGATTTATTTGGGTGCAAAAACAGGAAAATTGAAGTCCATTCTCTCAACTAGCAGCAGCTGTAATTTTCAACTCAATTACTTGCTCCTGGCATCTTCCTCAGCTCCCTTCACCCCACTTCTGTTATGTCTTGTCAATGGAGACAGATAGTCAAATAAATGTGTCTAGTGCTCTCCCCTAAAATATTGCTCTTAGAATCAGTGGCTATGCCACCAATGACACCAGAAAAAAATTGTTAATACTTTAGTACCTGAGCCAACATAGCTTCCCACAACTCCTTCCTGGTAAAATGAAGTTTTATTGAAGGAGGTGTCTTTTGAGGGCATTCTGATGTGCTAAGAGTACTCTAAGAACCCTGTGCGATGTTTGGGGGAAGGAAAATGCTGTCTCATCCTTACTCCTGGTTCTGAGATACCAGACCATCTCCCAGCAGGAGTTATGTTTTAATGGAATCCCTTGAGAGAGAAAGTGGAGCGGATGATATTGTGTCTCCCCAGAGGTCTAATTTTTAAACCCTGGGACAGGAGGTATGTGTAATCTTCAGCCTCCTGTGTATGGAAGACAGCGAGTAGCAGAATCATCAATATGCATGGGTTAGGCTGGTGGCAACAGAATCTTCACAACTTGCTCACCAAGCATCAGAATTTTTTCTCACATACTCCCAGCAAAGGGCAGGTGACAGCATTTCTACACATACAAAAGAGGTACAGATAGTGGCATCTTCCCCCACGGTGAGAGACGGAGCTAATCCAGTAGGGAAGAATGGAAAATAATGGGGCTTGAGATAAAAATAAACATGGAATTCCTAACTACTATGGCACCATTCCTTAACTACCCAACACTCATTTATACACACTGTAAATGTGCATATTTGAATGTTAGGTAGCTAACCACTGCCAGTAATAGTGCACGAGCAAAGACCAGCACAAGCAGCTGGACTCCAATTTCTCTTGCTACTAGTGATTACTACAGCCCTATGGAAATCAAATTTCCAGGGCCATCTTGCCCCCCATGCAGTTTGCTTGCAGAACTCTTAAGCGCCACATGCTTGTGCTGATGAATTTTGCAGCCTTCACCAGCCCGCTTCCATCCAGCCGAAGTCATCTGACCACTTCTCTCTTAGGTTCCTTGTATTGATTCTTGCTTGCAGTGCCAAGTTTTCCTCCCTGAAGACTTAATGATTCATCTAAAGCCTGCATCAGGACCCTGGCTCATGTTGATATACTAATGTCTTGGGGACTATAGAATTGCTGAAGGGAGAAAAGGCTTTGATGGAGAGATGGAATGAAGGTATGGAGCCTAAAGAAGCAAACAGAGACTGGAGTGTATGGAGTAGCTAACGCGTAGAAGTCAACTGGGAAGTCAAAATCCATATAGAACTTCTAGGGAGCTTTACTCTATCCCATTCCTTGACTCCAAGTGCCCTACAGAACTTATGAGCCTCCCTAGTTCCTAATGCATATCAGAAACATTTAAAAAAAAAATTCTAAGGAATTTCTCAGAAAAATAACTTTGCTAGATTGGAGAAAAGCACATATCATTGTATTTATCAAACACAACCATTAAAAAGGCAGAAAATTTAGAAGTAAGGTTCAACTTGAAAGTAATCCAAACATTTGAAAGTTTGAAAACATACAGACAATGTCACACAAACAATATTAAATGGGGGGGCGCGGGGGGGGATGGAAAGAGCTCTCAGACGAACTTGTCCATTCATACCAAAAATGTTGACCACAAAAACCACAGTGGCTTATTCTTAATCTTCAAATGGGTGTGCTGACAGGCCTTCTTTAAAACGATGTGCAATTCATAAATAAAGGCATAAACTTCACATTCCTGATTAGACATATAGCATATTGTGACTATGGGAAAACCATCTTTCCATAAATCATATCTGATATTGGCTGTTAAAATATATGGCATTCTTTGAAAATATGGGAGCTGTATGACTCACTGAGCGAAACTGGTCTATCGTTTAACATATAAGCAAGGGCATTCAGAGATTCTCTGCGGGCAATGGAAAGATTGTAATTTAGCCTGGAATACAGAGGTAGCTACATATTTAAGGACAAGTATCAGCAGGGGAGAAATTCTGAGTGCGTATGCAAGTCCAAAGGAGCATTAGAAATAATGTATTTCAGAGACAGAAGTTGGTAAAGAACATAATATCCAATATAAAATAAAATTGGAGCACAGAATGGACATCGTGGTAGAGGCCAAGTTAGTGACACAGATGCTGGACTTGATCAAACTTATCACCAATATGCTAATGAAAAAGATTGCTTCATGGCTAGAATTCTAATGCAGGTAGCTCACATCTTGACTTCAAAGACTCTCCAGCGTATAAGGAAAATGAAGGAAAGGAGGAGTGAGGTTCTAGAGAGAGAAACAAGGAAGTTCCTCTGAAAGATTCAAGGTCACAGAACCAGTGACTAGAACTTTGGCATGCCAGAGTGAAAAGAAAAAGGGCTTGAGAAACTAATTGACACAGCTTGCTAATGCTGTGAGCATCACAATTTTTTTAAATTGAAACAATTAGGCCTCATGATTAGGTGAGTGTATGGAATCCTTAGATCTAAGTGTGTATTTGATACCATTTAGATTTATTCTTCTCTCTGTTTTTTAGCACATTTTATTGTATTTGACATTTTTGAATCTCAGACTGTTTCTGAGATAATCTACAGTTCATCCTGCTGAGAGGTCCTTCACCGCCTGAAGTTAATGATAGGGAATTGTGCCTAAACTCTACTTGGGTTCTTATTCAAAAGTGCCAACCAAGATGTTTTGATACTAAGTCCTGGTCTACACTGGGGGAGGAGAAGGGGGATCGATCTAAGTTACGTAACTTCAGCTACATGAATAACGTAGCTAACGTTGACATACTTAGATCTACTTACTGCAGTGTCAACTGCTGACACTTCCCATTGACTCTGCCTACGCTTCTCACTCCAGTGGAGTACTGGAGTCAACGGGAGAGCTCTCAGTGGTCGATGTATCGCGTCTTCACTAGACATGATATATTGACCCCCATTGGATCGATCGCTCCAGAGGTAAGTGTAGACATGCCCTAAGTATGCCATAAGGTACTGTTGGTTCTCTGGCTGTGGTGAGCCTGAACCATAGAAAGAGGCTGAATACCACAGACAAGCGACAAGTTTGAGGGGCCAAGGTGGCACATAATAAAGAATTATTCCTCACAGGTCAGTACGGTTCCAAGTGCCATCTATTATATATGCATCATTAAAAAAAATGATAACAGACTACCCCCTATATGCCGTCATAGACGTGTAGCTCCTAGATAGAAAAAAGAAAACCTACTGTAATGATGAAGCATCACACATATTGTATACTTTCTGCACTTCACCCACAAGCCATACAAGAACCAGGTCTAGTCTAAATTGAGGATTTAGATTGTAAACATCTTAAAGCCCAAATTCCTGGATTTCTAATATTTTAAAAAATAATTATGTCTTTGAAAATTTGTTTTGAATTTACTTACCTTTAACTTATAATATGTACTCTGAGCCATAACTCCATGGTACAAAGTTTTCTCTGTCTAAGAATCAGGTATCAGAGGGGTAGCTGTATTAGTCTGTATCCACAAAAACGAGGAGTCTGATGGCACCTTAAAGACTAATAGATTTATTTGGGCATAAGCTTTCGTGGGTAAAAAACCCATTTCAGATGCATGGAAGAAGTGGCTTTTTTACCAATCTAAGCTTATGCCCAAATAAATCTGTTAGTATTTAAAGTGCCACCAAACGCCTCATTGTTTTTGTCAGAGAATATTATCTATACCCATTAATCTCCAGGGCGTTTTTGGTTAAAAAAAATCTTTTGTCTGCTTTTGCACAATAACCAACACTTAGTTACAGCAATAATAGTATTTTTTTCATGTAAGCTACTGCTACAGTTCTATACAATATAATGGTTAGTCTGTACTTTTGCACAGTTTTTAAGGTACTGGTCTAAATGCACTTCAGCTGGCTATATACTCTGAGCTCAAACTCTCCAGTAAGATTATTTACAACATTTTTCAGCTGGTCTAAAAATCATTCATTGGTCTACTTATACTATGATGTCTTTAGTACTCATCTTTAGAAATTGCCCACATATATATTTTTACCTTTCATAGATATAGATATAAAAATTAGATATGTGCAGAGAGATACCCTTGAGTTCTCAATTATAATACTCGTGGGCCTTCAACAATACTCAGATTCCACAAGCTCTAATCATTGTTATAATTACTACTGAAATGATGTCCTGTGAAATTTGCATCATGTCCTAAAACTTCACATAATAAAATCTGAAAGAAATGCCGTATTTATAAATCACACAACTGCTGTAATAAGTAAGCTAATAAGTAGACTATTACTTTTTCTTTTTTCCAGACTGACAGTAAAAATGCAGCATCTAAGGAATCCTGATGCATCATTAGGTAGATCAGTGCCAAACTATCATACACATTACTCTGAATGTATAATATTTTTATACAGTACAGTAAGAGATTTATTAAACAATACTGAAAATCAAATTAAATAATGAATAAATAAGTGCATAATTAATTATTTTCATATATAAAAAGTCCTACCTCTTTGCTTTCTTCCATATCCGACTCACTGCTAAACTCTTCTGTGTTTAAATTTTCAAAATCTGATTCTCCAATAGCAATAGGTACTGTCACAGTAAGGCCCGGATTGTTTATGAATGACATATAATCATTTTCATCAATTACATATTTTTCCACACTGCTGCCTGTTCCTACACCACTGGTAGTTCCATTCCCATCTCTAAGACAATTAAGATCTTTGCTTATTTCAACAACAGTATGGTTGGAAATGCAGCTGTCTTTCTTGTTGTTTAAATCTTCAAGTGCTTTGATTTCCTCTAGTGCTTTTTGCTTTCTAACAAAGGCTTTTTGGACGAATTCCCGTAATTTTTTTTTCACATAATCTATTCCCTTCTGAATCCTTGCAACGGCAATCTGGAGATTGTTCATTTCATTATCATCATCTGTAGCAGCAAGGTTATCTGAACTAAATGAACTCAGTAGCAAGGCCAGAAACAGGTTCAATACCTAAAAGATGAGAAAAAATATATATGTGTATATAAGAAATTAGTATTTTTAAAAGACATGATCTAATTAAAAATTATACACACTGTTTTTAAAAAGAAACTTATTTAATTTATTTTGGATAAACAATAATAAATATGAAAGTTTTACAAAAATGTCACTTGTTATTGTGTGCTGTTCATCTTTACCCACATAATGAAAATAAATCAGTTTAGCTTCCAAAATTCTCACATACTAACATATTGCTGCTGTTCTTGGATTCTAAACACCTCAAGACAATGTTTATTCATTTAAAAATAGCTTTAAAAAGTTCTGTGTGGCTGTATCATCAGTGTTGAGAGAACACTGACCAAGCCCTTTTGAAAGATATGGTAGAATTTAACAAGGATAGGATAGGATTCTATAGAAATTATTGTAAAAAACTACATAATTTAATGGTAAAATTATGTCCTCCTTAGATTGTCTAACCACTCTTTAGACATTTATAGCAGGAATGTAATTTTCAGTTAAATTCTATAGGATGGCTTAACAACTATATAGAAAGGTTAACAATCTTTATTAACTCCTACAGTACTCCCATGAGGAGTATTTAAAAAAAAATCTTTCAGTTTTGCTTATCTTTCTATTTAGCACACAATGATTTCTTCTGTGATTTTTCCGGAATTTGATATTACAATGGCCTTCTTTGTTTGTTCACCAGAAACATTAACGAGCAGGGCGACTCTAGGAATTCTGCCGCCCCTTCGGCGTGCTGGGGCCTGGAGCCGCCCCTGTTAATGAGGCTAGTATCAATACTGCTCTGAGAATATGGTTTATTATTTATACTGTAGGCTAGCAGACGGTACACAAAAGGACAAAACATTTTTATTATTTTATTTTACCAAAGTCTTCCATAAGTTCGGGCTATTTTCTTTTAAATGTTCATAGCAATAGACAATTATACATCTATATGTCTATATCTAGATAGATATATACAAGATTGATATCAAACAATCTGGTGTAAACTTCCTCACTATAGTACTCTTTTTAAAGTAATGGTCTGGATAATTTAAAGGTCATGGGATATTCACACTTTCACATCTAGGAGTAGATGCTGTCCTATATGAGTCTATGAGTCATTTGATGGCTGACTAGTTGTAATCTCAGTCAGTCTATTTCCTAATGAACAAGTGTCCACAAAAATTTAAGAAAAACACAGGGCTCTCAGTCAGAGTGTAAATCCAGGACAGATGTCAAACCAAAAAAAAAAAAAAACAATCAATGTAATTTTGGTGTGATCAAACTTTCCACATGTGCAAATGTGCTAGACTTCTTTCTGTTCTACTAAAGGGCGAATTCTGCAGACCTTGCACATTCAAAACTTCACTGAAGTCACAGAAATATTTGGGCACAAAAAAATGCAGGATCAGGCTCAAATATTATGCCTGAGGAAAAAGAATAATGTTAAAAATGCAGAGCAGGTTGTTGCTGCATAGCAAGCAATCAAGAGCTCTGCACATTTCTACTGACTTCACTGATGGCCTAATGATGAGGTTGCTAAGTCTGAAAAATGAATGGCAGTAGCCATGTTGATTGCTGTAGAATCTCTCTCTCTCATATATGCAATAAAATACATGCCCAAAAGAGGATGAAAATGTCAACAAAAAAGGACATTTTATTTTCAATCAACTCAAAGTATGTTACAAAAATGGACAATAAAAAAAACTTAACTAAAATAGAAAAAACCAGTAGGCTCTTATTTTAAACACTACTTGCCAGTCAGAAGTAGTATTTTTTCAAAAGTTCTAAATTGGCCACTTTAATTTACACTGGGCACAAACTTGGCACTCTAGCTGTCAGCTTGGATGCAAATTCTGTTCTGAAAATACAGCTAATCATTATGTCATTCTTATTCTTCTAGTTTGTCATGAAAATAGTTTAAAGCAATTTTAGAGGATTCCACAAATGGTGTAATTATCAGTGTTATTAAGAATAAAATTAAATAGCTAGATTTTACAAAACATATGCCAACATTTGCTCTCATTTACAGCACTGAATTCATAAAGTTACTCTGGTGCAGTGCTTTTAGAAGTTTTAGAGGCACCTGGTGGGTGCAAATGCATATTGCTTTGGAAGTTTGTTTTATAATATATATCTCCAAAAAGTAACAATAGCCAAACTTTGAAAACTTATACACCTACTTAGGTAGATAAAGTTAAGCATCTGGATCCAACATGTGCTACATAATTAAGCACAACTGATTTATGAATCACAGTTGTTGTCCATTAAAGACTTTATAGAATCCATGCAAGAGCCTTGTGTTTATAAGGACACTCCAGTGTTCCTTGGAGCATATATTTTCTAGTACAGGGACAAAAAGGGGATAACAGCTGACAGAGTCACAGAGGGCTAGATTACATCTTTTCACTCAACTCTGAGCAAGGGGTAGTGCAGCATACACAACACAAAACCAGATTAATAGATTCCAAGGTCAGAAGGAACCACTGTGATCATCTAGTCTGACCTCCTGTATAACACGGGCCATATAATCTCCCCCAAATTATTCCTAGAGCATATCTCTTAGAAAAACATTAAGTATTGATTTAAAAATGGCCAGTGAGAGAGAATAATCCAAGACCCTGGGTAAATTACTCCAGTGGTTAATTATCTCCACTGTTAAAAATGTACGCCTTATTACTAGTGTAAATTTGTCTACCTTCTACTAGACACTATGACTCAGAGAACATCTCTGAGTTACTTATTTGCTGCTCACTCACTCCATGCATGGGAATGAGTGGATGTGCAGTACCTGCTTATTCCTGCACACCTGAACCCAAGCTTAGGGTACCCCACACTGCAGTGTAAGGGTGCGGTGGGGGGCTGTTCCTCTCTCTCCTCTGGGTGGGAATGTAGTCCGAGCCATACAGAGGTTTTTACAAAGTAAGCATGTTAAGTGTTATATATACTTTTTTGCCAGAAAATGAATATCGGAAAAATTACATACCACAAGGTTTCCAATGACCATGACCAGCATGAAAACAATAAGGCACATGGCTTGGCCTGCAACCTCCATACAGTCCCACATAGTCTCTATCCATTCTCCACACAACACTCGGAATACAATCAAGAAAGAGTGGAAAAAGTCATTCATGTGCCAGCGTGGAAGTACGCAGTCTGTAGCAATCTTGCAGACCCAGTCTTTGTAACTTTTACCAAACAGCTGCATACCAACCACAGCGAAAATAAAGACAATGATGGCCAGCACCAACGTCAAATTTCCCAAAGCCCCCACTGAGTTTCCAATAATCTTTATCAGCATATTCAGTGTTGGCCAAGATTTTGCCAACTTGAAAACTCGGAGCTGAAAAACAAGAGCAAAGGAGCATTTTAGTACTAATTACGATGAAGCCCTGAATGTGTGTCTTGCATCTCTAGCTATAAAAAGTTCTGTATTGTAAAATATTTCATTTTATAAATTTAGATGCCATTTTCTGTGGATGCATTTTACACTATATTTGTAATGCAGAACCGGTAGGGCCTGTTCCCAATTAAAATTTAGAAAATATAAAAACGTCTTTTAAAATGAACTAAAGAAACTAGGATGTGAGAATATGGCTTGTAATAATACTGGTAAGAGAGCTAGAAATGGATATTTTAAATGTGTAAATAACACATCAGCTGATAAAGGTTGAGATAGTTAAAATTTTCACAAAGATTTAGGAAAGTCTAATGGATTATCTGGGGATTGAGAAAGACACGGGGCAGTGAATGGGGAGGAAAATACCATATTTAATGCAAAAAAATTGAATTGGGGTTACATTTGGTTCGTTTACTGCAGTGTATCCTCAATGTGGCTACTCATGAAAAGAACCCAGAAGCTTAAACTATTGTGTAAAGCATTAGCTCATCTCTAATGGTGTCTGAGTTATTTTGAATTTACAGCACTGTTACTCCATGGACTACACTGAAACCTTTCCCCTTTTGATGCCCTTCAAGGGATTGGTAAACCCTAAATGGACTTGGATCCACTGCAGTACACTAGGTAACATTTCCTGTCTGATCATAGGCTTAAATAATCCAAGCCAAGCACCTAAAATGTTCTTAGCAGAAGCTTCCCACCTCTGGAATCTGTTCTTCCTAGAGGTCTTTGAGAGTGGGTTTTTTGGTGAACTTCCACACTGGGGGTGATCTTGAAACAATCATTCTGAGAGGTGTGACCTATGCTGTTCATTTTACTAAGGTGTCAGTTTAGAAACACAGTTAGGCTAATTTAAAGGTTCACATTTAAACTATTCACTGCTCTTGAAAGCATGTGGAAAGGTAGAGGAAGGATCATAGTATTAAAATCTGTACAGTCTGTTGTGAGGGACAGCTCATTGTGGTACCAAGAGTTGAGAGGCGGGGTATGGTAGATAATCAGCACTTTCTCCTCTTCCTCAATCAAGCCCAAGGAGCCTAGTAGAGCCTTGAAAGGCATGTGAGCCCCACCAAGAGAAATCAAATCAGTGAGCACACACAATCCTATTTTTAATATCTGCACAAACTGCTGTGGGCAGCATCTCATTTTGGCAACTTGCGCAGGAGGGTGGGTAGGGCCTTTTGTGAGGGAGTGTGGAGTTGTTTTCCACTTGAACTCCTGAACAGAGAGGAATATGCTACACTCCTTAGAGGTGCATAGTAGTTTGCACTTCCCCACATCAGATGCAGTGCTCAATCTGTAGCAGCTCCATGCTGTCCTGCGAGTTGAGTCTTAAAGGAACGATCTAGTCTTAATTAACAGTGGACAAATTTTAAAGCAATATTTTGATAGTGACACAAAGTGATCTCCATTTAAAAAACAAAACAAAACATTTTCTGTCGGTAAACATAATAGGTATTTGAAGCTGCTAGATGCCACAGCAATGGATGCCACAGAAACACCTAAGCTAATTAGTTATTTCCTAGTCTTAGTATTGGGAAGTATTACAGTTTTTCAGAAACTACATGTGGTAACAACTGATAAAAGTTGACTTTTTAGTAGTGCCTATTGTGGCTCCAGTAACTATATGTACATCGGCCTGTAAAAACATGACGTTTGGATATAGGGTGATAAAAAAGCAAACATTTACAATGATACCATATAAATATTTCACTGAAACATACATTCTTAATTTAGGTGATGCCATGGTAAAGTCAATACTTTGATATGGTACTGTGTTACCCCAATGGAAATCACTGTAATTATTGCTACATTTTGTCCTCTCTTGCTCCATCCTTTTCCTATTGAAGCAAATGTATTACAAATGGTGAATGGAGGTGAGGAAATAGAGAGAAGGCAAAATGTTTGGAAGGCTGGGGTCAGGTCAGGACTTAACTGATGATTTTGTGTATTTCTTTTATGGTTGTATTAGTAATCATGTGCTTGCACAACCTTAACTAGCTTTTAATAAATGTATTGGATTGGGGGAAGAAAGATGGATAAGGTACATTAATAAACATATATGTATATATTGTATATACATATATAAATATATAAGATATATGATACTGCCTTATAATTTACATGCCTATATCTTACATTCTGATCATATCTCTTATAATATCTTTTATCACTCCATCATTTGCTGTATTCTTGATACAAAAGACTTGAAAAGTAGCATGTTTTGCTCCCTCCCTTGATAAATTAGATTGAATTATTGACAAAAAATTGAAAATGTGATAGTATATCTCATGCTTAATTTCATCAGTTATCCATCAGTGGATTTTAATGAGAAAATATAAAAATGAGATTAAAATAAGGGGTTTGTAGATGTCACCTGAACCCTGTGTTAAAAAAACAGATTTATTACTATTGAACCTGATTTTAAAAATTAAACATTCACAATCATTCTTCCACATTGTGCATGCAGTGAAAATAGAAGTTTTCTGAATGTGCCATATAAACATACTGTGTCTGAATTATAAATATATTTAGGGCTTGTAAATAAGAAAAAAGTGTAAATGTTATTTATTAATATATTTACCAATCTGAATGATCGGAGAACTGATAATCCTTCAACATTTGCAAGACCAAGTTCCATTAAACTAAGGCTGACAATAATACCATCAAAAATATTCCAGCCTTCTTGGAAATAATAATAAGGATCCATGGCAATTATCTTTAAAACCATTTCTGCTGTGAAGATCCCAGTAAATACCTAAATGCAAAATTTAATCAATTAGTCTATTTTACTGGAAGTTTGTTTATAAATGTATTTGAGCAAATTTCTACAATCCAGCTGTAGACTCATAGACTTTAAGGCCAGAAGGGACCATCACGATCATCTAGTCTGACCTCCTGCACATTGCAGGCCACAGAACCTCACCTACCCATTCCTGTAATAGACCCATAACCTCTGTCTGAGTTACTGAAGTCCTCAAATCATTATTTAAAAAATTCAAGATACACAGAACCCACCATTTACACTAGTTTAAACCTGCAAGTGATACGTGCCCAGTGCTGCAGAAGAAGGCAAAACCTTCCCAGGATCTCTGTCAGTTTGGCTGAGAGTAAAATTCTTTCCAGACCCCAAATATCGCACTCAGTTAGGCCCTGAGCATGTGGGCAAGGCCCACCAGCCAGTCACCCATAGGCTATAACTGTTTTATGTAACTTCTTGTTATATATCTACATAGTTCCTTAATATTTTCACACACTAATATTCAGTAATTAAAATCAGTGACTGAAAGACTTTACCTTCTGGCATTTATTTAGTAACTTATGTTTTATGAGTTGGTGCTTTCACTCCAGTTCCTACAGGATACATCAAATAAAAATAACACAAGAATTGACAGTAATTTGCATCCTTGCTGGCAGTCTCAGACGAGAGAGAGCCTGAGCTAACTTCCCCCTAAAGGTGGTTCCTTCAGTCAGAACTGAAGTATGGAGGTGGAATAGGACTGAGAAGCTTGCTCAGTCTGGGCTGTACCTGTTCTGTGGATAAAGAGAGAGTTCCATCCTTCAGTGCTGCCAATCTAGCACCTTCCGTGAGCTCCACATTCATATGGAAAAATGTGGTTCAAAATATTTGAAGGGACCAAGGCTTAAATGGCAAAACCCCCATTGATTTTAGTGGGGCCAGGGATTTCACCCCTAGATCTCTTCTGCACTACATACTGATAAGCAGCATGTAAAGCCCTAGTGATTCTGAAGCAAATTCTGTAGTGCCAGATACATCTGAGTTTTCTGCTATACCACAGAACTGTGTCCAGGATTTTCCTACTTATCTGCTGAAGCAGGACTTGTGCATTCTGCCACCACATTGTGATTGTCCAGTTCCTTTATCCCACTTGCTCTCAGCCCCACAATAGTTAATTCTATGGCAGCAGGACTGACTTTTTCAAACTGCTATACAAGTGTGATGCTGTGGGTGACTGGACCTAAATCTGGGAATTTCAGAATTGGGAGTACAGTACCTGAAACACCATTAACACATTAATCACTGTCAAATGGTACATATCAATATTTTTTACAAGTATTACTTTTCAGATAACAAAACTATACAGTTAAGACAAAATTTAAGGATGATTACACCATAATCAGAGGAAAAGGGAGACAGTGCTGCAGAACAGTTATAATTGGGGTCAGTGGATTTAGGCAGTAAATGAAAAACAAATTTTTAAAAAAGTCTTTCTTCCCAAACACACATACCCATCACCCACAAATAATTTTTCTTGAGCTTTTGCTGCACCATCAAAATCAATGGTGGTTAAATACTGGAATAAATTGCCTAGGAAGGTTGTGGAATCTCCATCTCTGGAGATATTTAAGAGTAGGTTAGATAAATGTCTATCAGGGATGGTCTAGACAGTATTTGGTTCTGCCATGAGGGCAGGGGACTGGACTCGATGACCTCTCGAGGTCCCTTCCAATCCTAGAATCCATGAATCTATGAATCTTAGCTGAAATTAATCTACCTTTTCTGATAATTACTGGTTGTTCTTAATCTGAAATGACTAATACATTGTGTAGAAAGTGAATCATTCCATTTCATAACTATTCTTCCTTCTCATCACAATACTGCAAGAGCACAATCTTCTGTTTGCCATATTATAATCAATCCCCTAACAATAGAATATGATAACAACAAATAATAAAACATTCTTTGGATGCAAACCACCAAATGAGGAACTGAGGATTTAACTGAAACCAGTAGAGAGGACATTCTCTGCATGCACATACCCTTAATTAAGGTTAATGAATTATTAGAATGGATAGTGCAAAGCCTACTTCTTGTTAACATGCTGAGAAAGGAAATCAGGAATTCAAAATGGGGGAGGGGAGAGAAGGTGGAAAGCAGGACCTTGGATTGGCAAATGGCTAGAGTGAGAGAGGCCTAAATTAATCTTTTCAGAGACAGACTATAATGTGTTGGGGAAGAATAATCTGGAATGTGTAATGAATACAAGGAACATATGAGTGATTTCAGTTGCTGCATGAGGAATGAAACTCTATTTTATAGAAAAGCATCTCAGATTGTCATTTTCATTTTCTATGTTTTTACATTTTATTAATGTACTGTTTTAAAGTGTCATTGCCAAAATGTAAAGGCTACAGAAAATGTATCTGTTCTTTAAAACATCTTCTTACAGAGCCATATGTCAGACCTCCTAAATCAGGGTTCAAAATGAATAGAAGCTAGACTTCTCAACATCCAACAATGATAATCAGGGCACTTGGTTGATTTTGTGTTCTCAGGCGTGCATATGATGAATCTGTGTGTCTCATTCCATCCCTCTCCTATCCATACTTTCTGCAATCTTGTGCACTGGCAAGGGATTGCAAATTTATAAGAATCCTGTTCTCAGACAAAGAATTTTTGCAATTAAGCATGAAAATGGCAAGTGGAATGAATGAGACAGTATATATATCTATATCTATATCTATAGATATGTATACAGAGAGAGTTGGCAAGTCTTACTATCCAGAAAGGCATGTGTGCATAGCCCCAGGCCTATGGGTGAGGTTTTAACAGAGTGTGTAGGTAAATATGTAAAACTGACACAACACTTCTGCACAAACAACTGTTAAATGTACTTAACTATTCTTTAAAGTGGGATTTGTTCAATACAGTATTAGTATCAATGCTATAATACCATACCACATTTCATCTGGATTACAAAAATGACAGCACTAGAACTCATAGGAATTTTTTTTTGATGGAAAATGCCATTTTTGTCTAAATCAGAACATTTAGGAAAATGTGTTTACTTTTATGAACATTTGCACACAAATTTCCATTTTGAGATTTCTGAAAATGTTTCAGAATTCCAAAATTTTATGTTAAATGTTTTTCATTTTTATTTTTTTAATACTATTTCATATTATGTCAGCACCATGACTGCTACTGACAATGCACAAAAGAATGGTGGAAATATTCTATTCTATTGTTTATTTTTATTTTATTTTAAACATCATTAAGGGCAGCTGCTAGTTAGTACTGATTGGAGTGACTCTTTGATGTAGAAAAGATAAAATGTTTCATCACTAGTAAGTAGAAGGTGCCCTAAATGATTTTGAAAATAAAAAAATAGAGTATTTCATGATTATGTCATTTTATGACATGTCACTTAGCACACAATGTTATGAAATAATGTAAAAATAATATAAAAATTGGAAAAGAGAGAATAAAATAACATTCTAAATAAAATGTCAGAATTTCAAAATAAGATTTTTCTAAAATTGATTTTTTTTCTTGGATATTCCAGTTCACGAGAAATTTAAAAAATATTTGTTTTTTGTTCTCAAATTCCAAGTTTCAAATTCCAGCTTTAAATGGCACTCAGTTTTTCTAGTGATATTGTTGGTAAATTTACAAACACTTGAGCACTTTCTGATACGCAATAAAATATAACCTGCTAGTTTGGTGAGTATTTTTCCAGTACCTAAAGTGGCACTGGCCATGTTAGTCGCAAGAGGAATGCCATTCCAGTATTACTACTTTCATATAAAAGTAACTGAAGACAATTCAAAGAGCTATTCTGATAGCAGAATATTTTATTAGATTTCTGACATTAAAAATATTTTCTATGCAAAGAGTGTCAGCACCAATGGGAGAGAATTAAATCATCATCTAGCAGCTAAAAAAGACAAAATCTAAGATAGGCTTCAAAGAATCTGCCAAGCAATTTACCTAAACTGAAGATTATTCTGTCAAACAATATTCAATGATTTCATTACAACTCAAGATTATGGGCCTGATCATGCTCCTATAAAAATCAGGTGCAACGCTGGCCTCAGTGGAAGAGGCCATTCTTATCTGTGAGAGTCCAATGCACACTTTCTAACCTGCTTATAAAAGGCTGTCTAGAATGAAGTTAAAACAAGTTTTTATCTATCTAATGAATGCTATCATTCGTACACTTTCTTTTAGGAAAATTCATTTTTATCCCCTACATGCTACAGTAGAACCCACTTACCAGGTTTCCTACAGTAAGCACACTGCTGAACTGTTCTGTCATTGGGTAGTGTTCCATGGCCATAAACAATGTGTTTAGAACAATACAGATAGTAATAGCAAGATCAACAAATGGATCCATCACAACCAAATTGACTATATGTTTTACTTTTAACCATGGGCTCCAACAGTCCCAGATCAAGAAAGTGTTTGCAAATCTGTACCAGCATGGTGGACATTTTTGTCTGGATTCTTCAAGTTCTGGAAAAAAAATGTTTAACATTAACTTATAAAACCAACAATTTTCCTAACAGAGCCACTAGAAGTTCTTAGTTTAAAATAAAAAAAATATCCCAAAGGATTATGTGCAGCTAAAATATACTATATGAAAGAATTAGTCATATGCAATTTGTACACTAAACACACACATTTCCAAATGAGCATTTATATCTTTAATAATACTGCTGCTTTCACATTAGCTGTGTAGTACACAATTTTCTCAACTAAAAACTTATTCATTATTACTATAAACAATACTGAACCACTACTTTCACATACTGCAATGTGGGGGATACTCTCATTCTTTACTCAAATCAGTAGCAGATTATGGTTTTGTGGGGCCCTGGACCAGAGCAAGTAGGGGCCTGTCCCCACCCCTTCTGCCTTCAGTCCCGTCCCCGGCAAGCCCCAATACCCCAACCCCAGTTCCTGGCAGAAGCATCAGGCAGGCCGAGTGGGGCAAGCCCCTATGCCCCAACCCTGCTCCCCCGCAGGAGCTCCAGGCAGAGCAGGTTGGGGCACAGGGGCACCCTTTTTCTGGGGCCCCTCAATTGGCAAGGGCCCCTGGGCATGGGGCCTGTTGGCCCAGTGGCTAATCCACCACTGATTCAAATCACTGTCATTTTTTTTTAAAAAAAGCAACAACATGCAGTTTGTGGATTAAGAGAAACACAGCCCTTCCCCCACTCAGTTTTAATAGGATAAGTTGTCTTCTCATATACTTACAATAAATCTATCAATTCAGAAGCAGATCTTTTATGAAAGCCTGTGTCCTCTGTTGGGAATATTTGATTCCTATTTTTCCTTAAATTTGACATCTTCATAAAGGTCAGATTTCCAGAAGCCAAATTGCCTCTAAATAGTATTTGATTGCAAGGATGAACATCCAGTATGAGAAATCAGATGTTAATGGGATATTTGGGGATGGGACAGAAGGAAGATGGAGATATTCTGGTTTAAGTGAAAAGAAGTTAGCCTAGTGAAAAGTACCCCACTCCCCTTTTCACTCCTTCCCCCAAAAAATGTCATGGCACTGTTTAGTAGAAGTTGAGTCTGAGTGTGTGCATTGCAAAGGTCATCAGTAAGTGGTGAGCAATTTCCAAAATTCTATATAAATATTAATAGTGAAGATCTTCCTGCAGTAAGATAGAACAGGTTGGTTGGGTAGAATAACCAAATTTCTGAATGTTTAGCTAGTCAGAATGCTGATGGGGGAGGATTATTCTCACACTCTGCTCTGGTTCCTGACTTTGGCTTTGAACTTTGGTTCCATCTCCTGGCTCCTGACCCTTGGCTCTGGCCTCTTACTGACCCTGGGCTGCAATTCCTGGTTACTGATACCTACTCTAACCACTAGCCCCAAACGACCACATCTCGGTCACTGACAGTGATCCTGAACTGGGATAGAAAATGGGCTTTCAGAGAGAATGACTGGGAGGACAAGGAAGACAGAGTTTCCCTAGCCATATTCCAGAGGCTGAAAAACCACAGCCTTTGAGGCTACAAGGGAGCTATCAGGATGGCATAAGCACAAAACTATCTGATTTTTCTGCCTGTCCTTGCTAGTAAAGGAAGAGGGAGAGAACAGTAAATAGTGAGAATCTTCTTCGGCTGAAGGAAGAGGTGACAGAAGAGCTCCCATAGGTGAGAGCAGAACTTGCCCAGAATTTTGCATAATAGGAAGCAAACAGGCCCATCTACACATAGTGCTTCATTTAGAGACATTGGCAAATTTGCACTAACTTCTTGTATTAATCAGTCAAATTTGTATGGACTCAACTGACATCAAATCTAGTAGAAAGGAAGACTCTATTGTGATCTGAGATTTGTAAAAATTCATTGGAAGTATTTTTCAAGAGGGTAGGTAATGTACACCTTCATCTCTGATTATAACTAAGCTTGGATTGATTTGAGAGCAATGAGAAAGTGACTTAGGAACTCATTTTAAAAAATGTGTTGAAATTTTGACTTTTCACAAATGAATTTGAAGAGTACTTTGTAAATTTTGTTTATACATTTTCTTTAACTTTTAGGTAGAAGACAAAGGAAATTAAATAGGCTTTATCGGACTTTTTAGAATTGCTATTAAAAATTTTCCTACACATATTAATCAGTAACACTGTGCCAAAAGGTATCATGATAGATTTTTAGAGCAAGTCAAAATGTTATGTTATTTGAATGAAGTTCCAGTATATTTAGTTATCATGTTTCTTTCTAGTTTTTGTGAATAAATATTTTATAGAAGGAACTTGCAATATATGAGGTTTTTATACTTTTGCACAAAATGTTATTTATATTTTTGTCTGTACCCCTCTAGTGTAAATCAAGAGAAGCAGTGGATGTATAGAGTTGGAGGGAGCCAATTTTATTATGTTTTTTTAATCAAAAGACATTGATTGTTGGTCACTTTCCGTACTTGTCTGTCTGTCCTTGGACTTTAAAGTAAGGACTTTGGGTAAGGACCATGCATAGCACATCTCTGGGACTACCATAAACAAATTATTAATAAGTAATGATAGTTTCTGTGAAGGTTTGCTTTAATCTCCTATTGACCTGATGTTTTAGAAAGAAATCTCGTTCTGCGGTATCAGCTATATCTTTGGCCTCTACCAGTTCATTATAAATGCTACTATCATGGAATAGTCTTTCTCCTTTTACAGTTAAAAAAAAGAAGACATAATTAGTCATCTGCCCTTGGATGGCTGTTACCCTTCAGACCTGATCTCCCTTTCAGTGGCTGCACTAAGAGAAATTATCTTTCTTTCTCCTTACAGGGGAATATTAGCCTAACAGTGTTTATTTTATTTCTCCTACAATGTTCCAGACTGGAGCTAATATATAAAAATGTATAGATTAGGACTAACATCATAGGAGGTTTAGGGTAAATCAGGTAAATGATTAAGAACGTGTGCTGGAAATGTTCATTATGTACTCCAATGCCATACAGACTTCACCTGTCCAATTATACAATTACAAGTGAAATTGTGTACATCTTAAGTGCAGCAACTAACACAAATTCAGTGAAATGTGTATAAAAATGAAATTGGTCACATACCTTCCATTGTGTTTGTGAGTATGCTGGCTATACTCATTGCTCTTTGTCTTGCAGCAGAATCTTCCAACATTTCCATGGAAATTTGATAAGAACTCAATCTTCTTTTTCTTATTTCTGTTTCTGTAGTGGTGCCCTGCAAATGAAGCTGGTGAATCAAACCATTTTCAACAACTTATTAACAACACAATATACAAATCCTATCATGACTTTCAAGGAAAGTCTGCTATGAACAGCTTCTTATCCAATATATTAGACTTTCCTTACATACTGAAAGTTTCTGTCTCCACTAGGATTATCTTGGCTGTTTCCTAGATGTCTGGTGGGAATTTCAAACTGTTCAATAAGCAGTGAGCTAATTGGAAGTGGATATCACACAGTGTGATTAGATAGAGGAGAAGGAGGATTTTAGGTTCTAGCAGAGATTCTGGTTCTCTCATTGAAGGGATTGTTTGAGAAAGTACTTGCAAGATGACTCTCAATTTGGAGAGCAAATTGCCAAGCAGTGCTGGGAAGTTGGAGGCCAATGGTTAATTTAAATGAATGCTGTGAGTAAACTAAAATTTGCTGCCAGGTATCTTTTTGCTAAATGCTTATTAATCTCTTAAGAAATTAACCGCAGTTGTAGCCTATTACCCAAAGTTCCTGACAGATGTGCATATTTGCCAGTCATAAGGTGGCAATGGCAAAGAAACTAGTATTTAAAAGGGTAATATTGGTGCATGAAATACAGTAGTAAGGAATTAATGATGTTACAGTTATTAAATGTTGCATTCCCATCCCGCTAAGAAATCTCACAATTTCTATAAAAACATTTCTGATGATGGAAAAATCAAGCTATAATCATTGCTTTTTCATCCACCTAAATATCACTGTTTCATAAGGGTTGCAATAAATATGGAAATCACCACATATTTTCCTAGTCCATTCAAGTTTTTAAATGTTTAGGATATATAATATGATGACCTTGGACTTTTGCCTTCTGTTTTATATGATCTCAAGTTACCTTTATAAAGCAATAAATATTAAACTCTGATTTAAACATTCTTGAGCATGTGTATATTTTTTACAATTTTTTCTTCTCCTCTTGCTTGAGACATGATACAGTGGTCTGAACATAGGAGTGAGAGTCAGGAATTCGTGAATCCCGGTTCCTGCTCGCTCTCACCAAATCACTGTATGGCTCGGGCAAGTCACTTAGGGCAGTACATAGTGCAGTCTATCATATGGAGTGTAAATTCTAAAGCACAGCAGCATGTTACACACTAACTAGCCAGTGTAGACGTTCCTGGCGGTTCCTGAAAGTTCCCTAGTGTGTGTTAATGTAGTACTGGTTGAAATAGGATGACATTAATGTACAGTAGGGAACTTTTAATGTGCATCAGCAGAGTCCAGTTAGTGCACAACACGCTGGTGCACATGAGTATTTACCTCCTGTTCCCAATTGGTACAGACTAATGTACTGTGTAGACAAGCCCTTACTGTCTCTGCCTTAGTTCTACCACCTGTAAAATGAGGATAATAACTCTTGCTAACTTCACAAGGAGGTTGCAGTGATTAATTGGTTAATGTTTGTTTAGCATGAAGATAAAAAGCTCTGTACAAATGATAACAATTATCATTCCTGAAAAGGAGACTCGACATAAACAGGTTGAATCTCTTTTAGATGAAAAGATCTATCAAATATGCACAAGCACACATGTACCATCTGACAGTTTCCTTAGTTAATTTTTTGAATTTCTGGTCCAAAGACCTATGTCAAGATAGGAAATAAACATAGAAACAAAACAAGAAATATATGGTAATAGTGAAATTTAAATACTGCACTGTAATGAAGATGTTTGTGATTAAATTCAGTACTGTTAAAAGCTAGCCAGTGTAATTGACAATACATTTTGTATAATATTGTATATACCATCGTTGTTTGTAAATATTTAAACATCTCATTTGGGATTCCAGAATTTTACAACATCAGTTGAAATTAATGCAATTGGATGGGTGTATAATAAACACATTTCTCATTAATATTATGTACCTGGTCTTCCTCCCATTGAAGTTCTTGGCATTTTGCCATTGACTTTAATGGGAATAGGCTATCACCCCTTATCTTGTTAGTTCTATGTGTTTGCAAGTACTGTACTTTTACTTAGTTGTGGACTGAAGGAAATTTATCTATTTCAATCTGTTTTGTTGGGGCAAAACTTAGATCCAGATGAAAACATTCAATTAAGATATTTTTCTCTCCCTATCCTATATGCAGATCTCCCACTGAAGACAGTACATATAGGAACAGCAGAATATTTCAGTTCAGTTCTGCCATGTGAATCTGAAATTCCGCTGCCCCTTTACTGTGTTAAAAGAATTACAAGATATAGATGAATTTCCAGCTGTAGAAACACCTGCCTGAACTATTTCAAACTTGATTATATGACAGTGAAGTTACTATGATCAGTGGTTTGTCTATGATCACCTCTGGGAGAAGTTGTCCAGTAGGCGAAGTGAGAGCTGAAGGTCCTCCAACCAAAGAAACCACCCCATTGCAATCTACAGTGCTGTGCATCTTCCCATTTGGTGGAAGCGCTGGTACCATCCTGGATGATGTACTGGCTTCACTAATGTTACTGTTGCGTCTTTCACCATGTCTGTTTGGACCAAAGAAAGACTCTCTTCTGCTCTCGCTGTCTTCAAGAGTGCTGTGCTCATCATCAGCGAAGTCATTTTCTGATCCTATATCTTTTGCTCGACCTCTGAAGCTGAAAATGCTTGTTCTGCTGTTGCGCCTTGGGGAAAACAGGGAGCCACGAATACTCAGCAAAGACTGTAGGAAACCCCGCCCCCCCACAAAGAACAGCATTAGTAAATGAAACACTTTAAAATACAGTATCTTGTTTTCTCATGGTAAGTAGTTACCACGCTCTAGAGAGAGGCTATTTATTTGTTTTTAAGCACCAACAATGTGCTCACAGGGCCATGTTGTCTACTGGGCGGGGGATTGTTTTTGAAGTGTTATGAAGGGTGTAGTCAGAAAGAGGGAGGGGAATGAAGTCCAGCCACTGGCATCAGAGTGTCTGGTTGTGCGGGAGGGAAACAGGAAAGTTTAGCAGTTAGGAGCATTGGCAAGAAGAAAAGGGACTGAGGTTGTGTCCACCATTTTCTGGGTTCTGGGGAGAGGCATGCTTCCTACCTACACCCTGACTGTTTATGTGCTCTACTTTTTTCTGTCTCCAACAAGATTTCAGGGATATGGGGTCCTTGTACATTTTTATTTCCATTCCTTGTGGGAAACAGGGACTCTAAATCACAAGGCTCATTACTCACCGCATCTCACACTACTTTCCTGAGGGATGAGTGTTCTAATGATCAGTGCTAAAGTCACTCTGGATAAGCCTAGGCTGTACATCAGTCTGTAGTCTTCACCAGCAGGTCCCGTGTTGTGGGGGCCATGTAAGCAGCACTCTCAAACTACTACCCAGTGAAAAGTTTGGAGAAGACATGCTGGAAGCTGTATTGGCACACGCCCGCCCTCACTGTGCAGAGCCCTTGTAGACTGCATAGAGTTCCCAGAAGGCTACCACTTATGCATTACAGTTCTAAAGGTGGGTTTTGCATATAGTTGAAATTACTTTTAATAAAATTCTAGGGCCAAGATTCTAATTCTGCCCTTAAATGGGAATGTGGCACTTGGAAGGAGCTTGCATGAGTGTCCCAGGCAGCATTTGCCTCAAAGCAAGTACACAGAGATCAGCAGAGACCAGTTACCTGAAGATGACCTTTTACCACTGAGAAAAAGAAAATCAATCTTTGTTGGTAATTCCTCTGTTTAATTACAGTACAAGAAACTGCTTCATAGAACCTTTGTCTTCCTTTCTGCATATTTCATTAGCAGCATTCATGAATAAATAAAACTACTAACAGTCCTGGAGAAAACAAACCCTGCATTAAGCTTTCTTCAAGCTTCCCTTTTTACCGGTCTTCATGTCTTGGTATATTAAGTCTCAATTCAGACACTATTTTTTCAGGAAAAAATGAGTATTTACATGCATAAAATAATAGTATTTACATTCAGATTTCATTGTGAGTGCAAGAAAGAATATGAAAAGCAGAGGCTACTTTTTAAAAATATTTATCCCTACATCTGTACTAAGAACCTGAGCACAAAATACTGTTGGAAATACATATATCTTATATGGGGGTCTGGTAGCACTGCCTTTTATTAAGGCTACCCAACACTTCCAGTTATAAGACCCAGACTTATAACTTTGCCAGACTTTAACCATTTGGACTGAAAATTTCCATGCCAGCTATCTGCCTCAGTCTAAATGTTTTTGGAAAATTCCGCTTAAAGTTGCAGAGCCATTTCTAAGAATGAGGCTAAGGAAATATGTTGTTTTGCCCATGTTAAAAAATTCTGAAAAGCTATAGTGTCACCCCCCACCCCCTTGCCTCCACTTTGGGGCACAGACTTAAACTTTGGCATGGGGGTGGTCTTTGTTCCAAGGATGTTTCTTTTGCTATCCCCATGAAAATCTGCCCAAATCTGGTAACATCATAAGCCCTTGAAAAATCACGTCACACATCTCAGTAGAGACTTTTTAGGTTTTAGCAGCTAAATTCCCTGAAGATTCTGTCTACCTGGAGAATGTTCCAGCCTGGAGCTAAGCAGGACTTTCCCTGCAATGGAAGCTCTGGAAGCTGTGGGCTATGCTGGGTTCACTTGAACTGGCACTTGAATTGAAAGCAGGGAAGCTCTGTGCTGGGCTCTCAATGCTTTCCCTGCTGTGTTCAGGAGGAGGAAGCTGATAGATTCAAATGTGATGAAGACAAGAGCCAGACCTGCAGAGAACTTGGAAGAAATTGATTGGGACAAGGAGCCTGGGGTGGAAACTAGGAACAGAGGTTGATGGAGGTGGGATCTGGAAGGTGAGAAGAGGGTAAATGCAAATGGAAGTTGGGGTGGGCAGGAGACTGGGATTGGCTGGGTAAAATGGTTAGGATTCAGTGGTGGGGAGGGAATGTTGAAGGCGGGGGAACTGGGAGCCCAGGGGTTGGGGAGATGACTGAGATTGTCTGAGGAGCCAGGTGGGGAGACTGCAGCTATCTGGGCAAGGAGACTGGAACTGGAATAGGTAGACTGATCTGAGAAGCCCCTGCTGAATGACCCATGAGGTTTCAATATGATGCCAAATGATGGAATTTCTGTTTTTTCTGTTTGCTTTTTAAAAAAACAAGTAAATGACACACAAACTACATTAGAAGAACAATATTAAGGTTGTAAAGTCAAGCACTCAAAAAGTAGGAAATGCCAGAATTAAGGTTGTCTGTATGACCTTCATTCAGCCCCCCTGAGTGTGTGCATTAAGATACAATTGTTACTTACACATTCATATTCTATTTTTGTCACAGGACTTTATCAACATTCAGTTAATAGAATGGATGGTGCTCACTTAAGTGAGCAGCTATTCTGTTTTTTCCTTGTTCAGAGTGTGGCTCCATGCGTATTTACTGCGTGCTATTCAAACCCTACCGTGAAGACAGAATTATTAATTTCCTCATGGGCTTTTCTGTGGCATTCATCACTGTAATATATCCAAGTACTACACAAATGGTTATGAATTTATTTCACAAAACTCCTGTGAGATGAGGGATTGAAATCATTCCCATTTTACAGATGGGGAATTGAAACACAGAGTGACTGAGGTCAAAATTGTCCATAAATTTTGGTGTCCAATTTGAGACTTCTAGGACCTGATTTTCAGAGTATTTATTATACATAGTGCTTTATATGTTCAACACATATCTCCCATTCACTTCATTTGCAGCTGGGAGTGCTCAGCACTTCTTCAAATGAGACCTGAAGGTTTCTAGTCAGACACCCAGAAATTAGCAATGCACAGTTAGTGACAACCCATTAAAAGTTTGCTTTAAGTAACATAATGTATCCTTATCACATAGCAACTCTGTGGCAAAGGCAGGGATAGAATCCAATTCCTCAGGGCAGCATTCAGCTGCCTACCCCAGGAGATCCTGCCTCATTCACTACACACCTTTCACCTCCTGCAACATATGAAGCACATATCCTACAGACAACAGTCTCCTTCACTACCTAACCCTGAATCATGCCCAAAGAAGATCCATCCTGTGCATTGAATGAAGCAGGGGTCCTGTGGAAAAAACAGTATGTGGTCATGTAATTGTATCATAATGCACATACACAAAGAAGTTGGTGTATTTCTGGCATTTACTAACTTTTGAGAGCTTGACATTGCAAATGCTCTTAGAACATTGTTTTTGTGTGTAATTGTATATATATAACTTTTTTCCTGCATTGCATCCACTAAAAATGGTTTTCATTTCCATATGTTTTTAAGGTATGCCAAACTTTTGTGACTATTATGTGTGTGTGTCCCTTTTTAGGAAGTTATAGCAATCAGATAGAGGTGCCCTCTTTGACTAATTTTGATCTTTTTTGGCAATAAATTATATTTAATTTTGTATTTTTCATAACTTAATTACACATCATTTATATTCTGCAGTTATACCTTAGTACTCTGTATAGTTACATATACACCAAAATGAATTGTTACAGTTATTTACTTGGTGGCACTGTAATTTGTTTGATAAATAGTATAACAAAGACTACAGTACATTCATCTTTAATTTAAGTTATACTACTCAAAACCTGAGAATCAATTTTTGTAATAATTTCTAAGGCCTAACTCTGCAATCCTTCCATATGCTGGACTCCCATTGATTTTGAGCCCTAGGTTGAGCCCTAAGAGAGTAACTCCAGAGGGAAAAGTGCACAGTCAGTTTGAAAGAGCTGTGTGCTTCTCAGACACACATGCTCAAAAGACACATTCATAAGAAATAGACCCCTCACTCCAAATCTGTAGCAGTTGCTGTGCATGCAGGGCGACACATGGGATACAGGAGCTAATCCAGCTCCCACTGAAATGAATGGAGACCTCCCCAGTGGAGCTGGAGCAGATCCATGGTGAATAGGGTTTGAGAGGAGATCTGTGGATAAAGATTGCTGCTCCCTACTCATATGCACACACATGGAGTCTTGAGCCAGTGGATCAGAGCAGCACACAGACCTATTCGCCATGTTTTCTCTGACCTTTCAGTCTGTTTATCATGTTAACCATTGCTACTCACACTATAATGGACAATCACTAGGGAGTTCTCTGTGTGGCACGAGGCGCAGAGTCTTTCCAACACAGACTCTTCCCATCTCCCTTCATTGCACAACAGACAGATGGCATTTCCATTGCATTTTGGCCATTCCCTGGATATGTAGAGGGGCAAGATTTGTCTCAAAGTATTGATACTGATTCACAAAAAGGAACCAGGTTAGCTAGTTAAATTGGTGATTTGATACTCTTTAGATCACTAGCTCCCTTAATAAGTTCAGTGGTGAAAAGTTTTACTTTAGGTGGTTGTTCTTCTAGCTACTTTATCCCTGCTTGTGTAAGTCGTGGCCAGTTAAGAAAAGCCATTTCCCTGTATCTTTCCCTTATTTAATCTGAAACCTAAAACGTACAATGTTGGTTTCTATATGATGAGTTTTATTTTTTCATTTTACATGAAGAATTATCATTTAATTCAGTGTTATGGAAAGTATTTAAAGAGCCTTGAGATTCTTAAGTTTGCTAAGGTTCTATAGTAGTTTCTTAGCTCTTGCTGATGCAGGACTTGGTGGTAAAAGGCAAGAAGGCTTTCAGAGAGGTTAAGAAAATATGATGGAATAGTCCATGCCAATGATACTTTACTGTTAGATAATAAATCCACATTGAGTATTTCCCATACGATCTCTGTCCTGTAAGCAAACAAGAATGTTGCAGGGCATGGGGTTAACTATGGGAGGGCTTGTGATTTAGTATATAGAGCTCAGGACTAGGCTTCAGAAGTTTATGGTTCACACTGACCCTTCTGTGTGACTTAAGCAAGTCATTTAGTATCCCCATCTGTGAAACAGGGATGATAACAGGTATCGAACTTGGATGGATACTGTCAAGCTTAATTCATGACTATAAAGCCCTTTAAGCTCCTTAGATGAAAGGCATTATATGGGCCTGATCCAAAGCCCATTGCAATGAATGGTAAGACACTCATTGACTGTAATGGGCTTTGGATCAGACCCAAAATACTTAAGTTCAAAGTACTATTATTATATCAAATCAAAGTATAGCTACCCAAGAATTTTTATCTCTAGACATTAAATGGGCACCTAAATGCATACAGATTCTGGGATTTTGAATTGAGTTATATAAGCAAAGTTATCCTAGTGTGATAGAAGGGATATCTTGACTTAGGACATGTCTACATAGGGAAGTTAGTGTGAAGCAAGCCAAGGGGTAAATCTACAGCACACTAGTTTGACACTAGTGTGAACCCTGCTACAGCACACCAAGTCTGTAGTGCGCTTTGACATCCTACTGTTTCAAACATCAGAGCACGCTATTGAACTTTTAGTGTGCTGTAGCAGGATCCACAGTGTGAGTTAGTGGATGTCAAGGTAGTGGGCTATAGATTCACATCCTGGCTTGCCATCCGCTAACTTGCCGTGAAGAGAAGCCCTTACTGTGGTGGAATATAATGATGCTCTCATTTAAAATGAATTAATTTCAGTATGTCTAAATTACTTATTGGTATAAGCTTAAATACCAGGGGTCCCATTCTTATTATTTTGGAAACTCAGAAATATTTTTCTCATTTGTCACCATTTAAAAATGCATCTTAAGAAGTGAGGTTTTTTACCCATGAAAACTTATGCCCAAATAAATCTATTAGTCTTTAAGGTGCCACCGAACTCCTTGTTGTTTTTGTGGATACAGACTAACATGGCTACCCCGACATTTAAAAATGGGTTCAGTAACACAAACAACAAAAGTTAAGGGTGGTTTTGTATTCCTAGAATGCAGAGAATACATGGGGATGTTGTCTCCTACAAAGGTTTTATTGTTTTGGGCTTGAGATGATTTAGGAGTGGACAACCAATGAGTGACTTATGTATGTTTCCCTGAGTTCCAATCAAAACCTTTTTAACACTCCACATCATCAAGTGGTCTGTGTATGCAAGATATTTTATGGAAATACATTTTTAGAAGTGTTTTAGCAAAGTTTTGGGTAAGTAAGCCCATGTTAGATAATTTAACAGAAACATCCAGCTAACTGTTTGAAACACTGCTGACTATAATAATTACCAAAACTAAGTTCATACAGAAGCTCTTTTCCCCACGTTTTCCTTTTCTACTCTCTTCATATAGTCATAGTCTTCTACCTGTAACATTGCTGGAATTTCCATGATAAACGGATCATGGTAGTAGAAAAACATAGATTATTTAGTAAGAGGACTTTACCTGGTGGGGGGAAGTGAACCTCTTTTCATATGTCAGTCGATTTGCTTCCATCGAGAATCGGAAACTTTTCCTTCTGATACTGTCCTCTGATTCAGATTTGGGGAACTGTTCAACATCTCCCTTGTCCTCTGCTTCAGACAGTTCCTTCTGTCTTCTTTTCTTCCTTCTGTTTCTCCTTTCTTTAGCACTCTTTGAGCTCAACTTCGATGCTTCTGAGGAACTTTCCAAGAGCTCCCCTAGTCCCCCTACTCCACTCAAATCTTTTGACGCAACAGACGCTGCTGCTACTGCCACTGTTGCCTGTTGGTTTACAAGGTGTGGTATTTTTAGAATGTAGATAGCTAACAATTGTATATACTTGTACTGATTTCTATTATTATCAGTATAATCAGTTGCAATTTGTGAGCAACTTTTCAGTTGGGCAAACATTCTCAAAAAAATAAATTCAAGACAATTTTGTTTAGAGAAATATTTAGTTCTCTATTATATAGATCATAATTTAAGTAGTACCATAACAGCACAGCTCCCCAAAGACAAAGGTATAGTACATTAGCTCAAAATCAAAGTAGTACGAGAAATCATTAGCATTGCATCCTCCATGCACTTCAGATCTATGTGCTTATCCATCTCTCATGAGAAAGGTAATACATCCTACTCCAGAACAACTCAGCTGGTCCCCTCTGCCTGTTCACAGTGAGAACTACTGGTTGTTCTTTCTGTATGGAGATATGTAACTTGTACCATGTGACTTGATCCATTAGAATAGATAGGGGGACTGATTGACTTAACCATCAGGGCGAAGAGACATTTAGGGCAGATCCAGGACCTTTTCCTGGGGGTGACTGTAAACTATTCTGAAATGCTGCGGTGGAGGATATGTTGGGGAAGCTGCCAGGCCTCCACAGGTTGACAAGGTCAGAAGATGTGTGACTCCAGAAATGGCTAATTTTGTGTGTGAATAGGGGGATCAGTAATTACCCACCAAAATAACATCATATTTGGTACCACAGTTATTCAGGGTAGATGTGGTGTAGACAGGGGAATGGCTATATTTTTGGCTGATGTTAGAGAGGGAATTGTTAAACTATCTGAGAACCTGGCTTCAGGTGGGTGGGAGGCAGCCAAGCTGTTTGCTGGCTTTTCCTTGTGGCATGTCTTCAGTGTAAGTACTCGTTTGATAGGGGAGCTGGTTCCCTGATAAACTGTTATTAAAAGCAGAATTAAGGGAAGGCATCCCCAGAGAAGCTGGGCAATGGGGTTGTGGCTCCTAATGTACACCTAATGTGGTGTAGCAAGGAGAAAATCCACTTTCCCAGCCCATTTACCTTCACACAAGAGAAGGACTTTGGAGTCCTAGCCATCAGCTTGGATCAGATGCCGTGGGGTTGGGGGGACTGATGACATCCCTCAAACCGTTGGAAAGGAGTGATGATCCATGCTATATGAGTTGTTGCTGGATAGTTCCCAATGAGTATGTTAATAAAGTTGTGGCCTAAATAAACCATATCTGTTGCATCTTGTCTTTCTTCCTGCGTGTTTGGGACAAAAGTTCTACATCCTGCTCTAAAAGAACTCAGCTGGTTCTTTGTGGTTATTCATAGTGAGGATTAATTGTTGTTCTTTTTATATGGGGTTAGGAAACTCACAATATATAATCTGATCCATTAGAATAGGTTAAAATTAACTAATTTATATCTTCATTAATGTTTGCAGAGTACGTAATGTTAAAAATAATCTCAAGCAGATAGTTTAGCGAGAAGAACGTAACAGCCAAAATGTTGTCACAAAGGTTTAAGATTATCCCACTCAATGGACTACAATAAGAATGTGGGGCCAGATTCTTGGTTCCCCATCTGGCTGCTTTTTTGCTCTTCAGGAAGTAGAATGTTTCACTAACAAGGCAGATGGGGATGCTCCTGACACAGGGAAATCCCCAGGCGGTATAAAGATGATATAAGGTTCTATGCCACTTGCTCTTATCCTCTTCCTCAACCCCAGAATAAAGAGGGGTCAGAGACAAGAAGGGAATGCGGCCAGAATCCCTTGAGCTTTGGTGATACCCAGGTGGTGCCTACCAGACCATTCCAGTTTTTGCAACATTGAACAAGCTGATGGTTGCTTTAAGTTTTGTTTGGGAATGAATTAATCATTGAAGGAGTGAAAATGCGACTTTCTACCCTTTTCCACCTCCAGCTCTGCACTGATCACAACTCAGTTGGACCCAGTGACCTGCCCTGTAATGGGTGCACCCTTCCCACTTTCTCATACACACAAAGAAACATGGTAACATCACTGCTATTCTCAGATTACTCCACTGACTCCCCATTTATTTAAACAATAATTTTGCATAGACTTTATTCAGCTTTTGTTTCTCTCTGTTCCCCTCTCTCCTTGCTCATCTAGCATCAGTCTCTGTTGCTTCATGCAAATGCACAAGTACAGTGGCAGCTGTCTGGAATAGCCTCCAGATATCCTTAAATGTAATTAATCTCCGTTAGCTTCAGATATTGCCTGAAACCTTATCTTATCCCCCCACTTGCCTATAGAGCTTTGTTTTTAACTTTGTAATTGCATTTTTAATATAATGTATGAAAAGTACTAGAGAAAGTAAAGTCTATATTAAATGTTAATACACATAATGGCTAAATTTTTGAATAATTCCATATCAATGACAATAAATATCAATACCAAATTTGAAAAAAGGATGTACCATTGCTAATATATATTTTTATTCTCTACAATTCTGCTCCTTTCTGAGTGATTTGAAGTGACAGTGTTTAATGGCTAAAATATATATATGCTAATGCAGATAGTGAAGAAATCTTTCTTTTCAAGTTAAAGATAGAGGAGCCTGATTATCCATTGCCTTGCACCTTATGGAGTCATTTATACCTGGTCAAAGTATGTGTAAAATAATACGAGTGTAAATGACTAGAGGATTCTGATTTGCTAGCATTTTATACCCATTTCGTACTTACATAAATGACTAGATTAAGTGCAAGGCAGTGGAAATGCAAGCCCAGAAATTAGATGTTGGGTTCACACATATAAAACCTTCTCAGACAATTTCTCTTTGGATAATAAACCCTCATACAAGAGGTGTATATTAAAAATTACATTTTCTTGTAACATTATTTACAATAAGACTGCTTTTCTCAGTAAACAAGATTGTTATAAGAGATTATCCAAAAAGTAATTCCACCCATCACCCCTTTATTACTTAAAGGATTTATATCCTTTTCTAAGGTCCTAATAGACTTCAGTGTGGTTACAACTAGGTATGTGCTTAAATACTTTGCTGGAACGAGGTCTATGAGAATATCCTACTACTAATACCTTTCCTTCAGTCTTTTTTTGTTCTGAATGTTTGAGAGGGATTATTAAATAGAGCAGCTCTGAACATTCTCTCGCAGACTGTAAACCAGAAGCAACTTCTTTTAATGCCACCCGACTTTTTCACAACTATTACGAGATCTGTAACCCCAGGATGTTATCAATATCATGCACTGTAATTCTCCATTATTTCTGTAACATTGTAATCACCAATCTTTTACCTGTAGAATCCTATGGTGAACTTAGGGCTTGTCTACATTACCTGCTGGATCGATGGGCAGTGATCGATCCAGCGAGGGTCAATTTATCGCGTCTAGTCTAGATGCGATAAATTGACCTCTGAGTGCTCTCCCGTCGACTCTGGTACTCCACCAGGGCGGGAAGGCACAGATGGAGTCGACAGGAGAGCATCAGCCATCGACTTACCGCAGTGAAGACACCGTGGTAAGTAGATTTAAGTATGTCATCTTCAACTACGTTATTCGTGTAGCTGAAGTTGTGTAACTTAGATCAATTCCCCTCCCCCCCCAGCGTAGATGAGGCCTTAGTAACAGTAGTTTACTGTGCCATGGATTTGTTTTGTTTTCTTGTTATTTTGTTGGTGAAATTATAAATTGTTGATTCATTTAATAAACTTGTTACTTTAGGTGATAAACAAGGCTTCTTGGTTTTCAGTTCACTGTTAAGTATATTAAATATTATTACACATACTAATTTCTGTGAGTACCTTATAATTTTAGGCAGAAGAATAAGGATGTGCAGAAACAGACAGAGTACATTTTCTTCACAAAAAATACCTGAGCTTCTTCTTGTTGTTTTTTTAGCTGTTCAAGCATCTGCTGAAATTCTGCCTCTTTCTGCTCTGCTTCTTCCAGTGTTGCTTGATTCTGTTCTTCATAGGCCATGGCAACCACAGCCAGGATCAAATTCACCAGATAGAAAGAGCCCAAAAAAATCACCAGAACAAAAAATATCATGTATGTTTTTCCAGCAGCTCGTAGCGTCTGGGGGAAAACAATTCCATATAAATGCATCATGTCACTGCTAGTCTGATAGTATGTTAGTGGTGCAATTCATGCTCTGATAAGTAGTAGTTTAAAGGGTTTTCTCACAACTAGGACTGTCAAGCAATTAAAAAAATTAATCACAATTAATTGCACAATTAATTGTGCTGCTAAACAATAATGGAATACCATTTATTTAATATTTTTGGATGTTTTCTACATTTTCAAACATATTGATTTCAATAACAACACAGAATACAAAGTGCACAGTGCTCATTTATATTTAGTTTTATTACAAATATTTGCACTGTAAAAAACCAAAGAAATAGTATTTCTTAATTCACCTCATAGTAGTGTAGTGCAACATCTTTATCATAAAAGTTGAACTTACAAATGTAGAATTTTATACAAAAAAAATTGGATTCAAAAATAAAACAATGTAAAACTTTAGAGCCTACAAGTCCACACAGTCCTATTCAGCCAATTACCCAGACAAACAAAGTTTGGTTACAATTTACAGGAGATAATGCCTACTTCTTGTTTACAATGTCAGCTGAAAGTGAGAACAGGTATTCGCATGGCACTGTTGTAGCCAGTATCACAAGATATTTTCATGCCAGATGTGCTAAAGATTCATATGTCCCTTCATGCGTCAACCACCATTTCAGAGGATGTGTCCATGCTGATGACAGGTTCTGCTCGATAACTATCCAAAGCAGAACAGACCAACGCATGTTCATTTTCATCATCTGAGTCAGATGTCACCAGCAGAAGGTTGAGTTTCTTTTTTGTGTTTCGGGTTCTGTAGTTTCCACATCGGAGTGTTGCTCTTTTAAGACTTCTGAAAGCATTCTCCTCACCTCATCCCTTTCAGATTTTGGATGGCACTTCAGATTCTTTAAACCTTGGGTCGAGTGCTCTAGCTATCTTTAGAAATCTCACACTGGTACCTTCTTTGCGTTTTGTTAAATCTGCTGTGAAAGTGTTCTTAAAACAAATATGTGCTGGGTCATCATCCGAGACTGCTATAACATGAAATATATGGCAGAATGCAGGTAAAACAGAACAGGAGACATACAATTCTCCCCCAAGGAGTTCAGTCAAAAATTTAATTAATGAATTACTTTTTTAACAAGCGTCATCAAGCATGTCCTCTCGTATGGTGGCCGAAGCATGAAGAGGCATACGAATATTTAGCATATCTGGCACGCAAATACTTTGCAACACAAGCTACAAAAGTGCCATGTGAATGCCTGTTCTCACTTTCAGGTGACATTGTAAATAAGAAGCTGGCAGCAGTATCTCCTGTAAATGTAAACAAATTTGTTTGTCTTAGCCATTGGCTGAACAAGAAGTAGGACTGAGTGGACTTGTAGGCTCTAAAGTTCTACACTGTTTTGTTTTTGAGTGAAGTTATATAAGAAAAAAAATCTGCATTTGTAAGTTACACTTTCACAATAAAGAGATTGTACTTCAGTACTTGTAGGAGGTCAATTGAAAAATACTATTTCTTTTGTTTATAATTTTTACAGTGCATATATTTGTAATCAAAATAATAATATAAAGTGAGCACTGTACTCTTTGTATTCTGGGTTGTAATAGAAATCAATATATTTGAAAATGTAGAAAAGCATCCAAAATATTTAATACATTGCAATTGGTATTCTATTGTTTAAAGTTCAATTAATCGCAATTAAAAAAAACTAATCACGATTAATTTTTTGTAACGGCGTGAGTTAACTGAAATAAATCGACAGCCCTAGTCACAACTGAATATGTCCATTCATACAATTTTACCATCTCAAATAATACTTAGCATTTGATTCACACAAGGTTCTTACCAATTGATAAAGATTTTCCCAGAAGTCCTGAGTCATCAGCCGAAAGAGTGACAAGAAAGCCCAGCTGAATGTGTCAAAGCTCGTGTAGCCATAGTTGGGATTTCTACCAGCTTTCACACATATATATCCTTCTGGACATTGACTATGTGAAGACAGAATATTAGGTGTTATAATTAACTTTCAGTCTACTCTGACTCTATGTTATGTTTCAGAACAAAATGCATTGTTTTCATTGGTCATATTATCTATTATTTTTGGACAGTTCTTTAGGAAACTCTTGTCAATTAAAATTTTGTTTTTTAAGACAATTCCAGAAGGTTCCCAAAAACCTAGCTAAGATAAAAATAAATGAAAAATGCCCTTTTAGTTTGTATTTTGTTGCTAAGTAGCACTTGCTTGTTTTCCTTGATGAAAACCCATCAAACTATTTAGTTCAGAATTTCAACAGCCACATTTTCCAACAATAATCTCCAATCCAAACTAGTAATTGCCAGGCAAAAAATACTTGCTCAAATGGAGGTTGTAAATAAAGCTGAGTGAATAACTGATTTTTTGGTTCACTGGCAGATCTGGGAAAAAAAAACTGATTTGGGTCAAACCAAATCTAAAAACTGTAAATTGAAAAAAAATCTGTTTCTGGTTGAATGAAACATGGGGTTGGACACAGACATTTAGGCCAGTGGCACTCATGTGGGTTGTGAGAGACCCAGGTTGAATTCCCCAACCTGCCTGTTATGTAAAAGTAATTTGAACTTCAGTCTCCCACATCACAGGGAGAGTGCCTTAGCCCCTGTGCTATAGGTTAGTCTAAGGCAAGGCACTCTAAGTCTCTCTTGTTGGAGCTGTTCCATTTTGTATAAAGAATTAGGGTTGTCAGCTTTGTTTGGATGAATTCCTGGAGGTTTCATCACATGACATTACCTTTAATTAAAGATTAAATCTTTAATTCCTGGAGACTCCAGGAGAATCCTGGAGGATTGGTAACCCTATGAGGAATTCATTGGAGCAGCAGCTTGAACTTGGATCTCCCACATCATACGTGAATGCTCTAACCATCAGGCTATAGAGTCATTCTCATAGTCTTTCCAAGGCCTAATTATGAATGACTGAATTGCCACGATGAATGATAGTGTGTCAGAAAAACAGAATAAGGATGCAATATGGGGGATGCAAATTCATGTTCCTTTTTGCATCGCAAGCAAGTGCACTAACCACTGGTTAAAAGTTATAATGAAGGTCATAGCCTCAGCTTCCAGGTACAGGCCTCTATTATTTATTTATTTTGTTACTATTGTTATTATTGGCCAAAAATATTTGGCACATTCACAAATAGTTTCAGGTTGACCAAAACGGTAATTTCCAGTGAACAAATTATTTGTCTGAAAATTTTCACTCAGTTCTAGTTGTAAATATCCAGTAATTTAGAACATTAGACAAATGTGGCTTTAAGTCAGGAAGTCCACAGCTAAGATTAAGAAACAAATGTTTTCTATAAATTGTTTCACTCTACACATTTCGTTTCTGGAGCTTAACTGGCAAGTAAATCCCTTCAACTCTGCCAATTTGATTGGCAAAGTTGGCCACTCTGCAAGATCTATTTAGAACCCAGTAAATTGCTGAGACCTTGTGGCGTTTTCAAAGGTTCAAATACTTGTATAAAACAACTGTTGAATTAACCAGCCAGACTTCCAAAAAAGTATTAAACTGTTCTAGCTCATGCTCAAGAAAAAAATTACAACTTCTAGGCCAATCTGGACCAACCTAGTTTGACTCTTAAGATTCAGCTGGAGAGTGGAGTGCAATATATCTGTTCTTCCTGAGGCAAATGCACAGGAAGAAACTGTGAGACACAGAGGGTGGAATAATTTACTACACCTTTTTTTATGATGTAGCTATTACACCCGTGTGTTCAGCCCAATCTGCTGGCTGGTGCATGCAGGCGCTTCTTTGTGAATGGTGAATAACAGGCAAACAACCTCTGCTGTCCCCTCAGCACCTTGCTCCATAATCCAAAAAGGTCTTAGGTGACTGCTTAAGAGATAAATTCTCCCCCTTATCTCCTTATGCAGTCAAGAAGGATCAAGATGCAGCAAACCCCTAGATGATGAATCACAAACTTTGTACAGAACTTGTTTTTTGGTAGACGTTCACACACAAAACCATTGCAGTAAAAAGAATTTTTGGGAAAGTTAAGCAGGAGACAGAATAAGGGTTGAAATGGAAGTAAGGTACATCCTTGAACTTTGCAGTCACCACTGTGCCTTAATTATACTAATAATTTTGTATTTTATCTTAATCATATTTTGTATTTTCTCCTTCTTGACTTTATTCTTCCCAGTTCACACCTTTCATTCAGTGTTACTTGTCTCTCAAAGGACTACAGCAAAGTGGATATTTTTATCATGCATATAACATCGCTTTTCAAGCAGGCAGGAACAAACGTTGATAGTGAGTATTTCATATTACCAGAGATTAGACTACCTTGACCAGAGCAGTTAAGTCAGTTCCTGTGGTAACTTAAGTCCAAAATTAATCATCTAATGTTAAATTACTACAAAAACTTTTCCAGCGTCACAAAATACGGAATCGTAAATGTTCTAGTTAAGTTAGACACCTGATTTTATTTTGGGTTTCATCTCCAATTACTGCATCCTGTTTAAAAGCATAACAGAGTATTTTTGAAAGTGTCTTACCCTGCATCAGAGCTATTACCACAAAGTAGGGCATCTCTTTGTCCTTCCAAAACGTAAAAATGAGCTGTTGAGAAATAATTTTTAAAAGTATCTGAATAAATGAAAAAAGTATTAAGTCAAAGTACAAATAAATATAATGTATAATCAAGTCAAAACTGTTCAGATGCTGAGTGCTCCCCAGTTTATGTAGGAACTGTTCTATTTATCATATCTGAATTACTTTTGACCACTGTATGTCATACCATATCAGTATACAAGAAAATATATCCCTTTCTGTATTTGCATCTGTTTTGTTGATCTTTTAGTCACAGTTTAATAGTAGTTCTTACTTTCATCCTCAATGTACTCCTTCCAGTTAAACGTGCTCACAGTTGTATTAACAAAGGTACCATTTATGTCCATTGTGCTATTCAAGTAGGAAGTAATGTTTACTTCAAAAGTGGAATTGTCTGGAGGCCACTGCAAGCATTTATGCCTCAAGTTGCCCATGAACAGCTGCAGCCCTATTAGTGCAAATACGCTCAGACAAAACACAGTCAGGATCATTACATCTGAGAGCTTCTTCACAGACTGAATTAGGGCTCCTACAATAGTCTTCAAGCCTACAAATGCAAAGGAATTCAAAGATGTATTAAGAAGTATCGCATGTGCTTCCTATACATTTAAGATTTCATGCAGAAGCCGAAAATAATATTTTTCTTATTTGTAAAAAAGTAAAGCTTCATGAACAGCCTCATAGCTTGTGAAGATGAATGAACAGAAAAAATTCTTGTTTATGTATATGCAGTGTATGTTCCAAATACACTTAATGCATTATTTTATTCACAAACAGGAAAGTTTATCAGTCGTGGGTTACCCAAATACATGAACAACATGTAAAGAAAAATCTTCCTTTTTTTTAAATTTTATTTTATTTATTTTTAATGTTCTACCATTGCTTCCATTCCAAACCATTATTAAATAGGAATCCATAGCAATATGTAAAACTAGAGTTGAGAGAATTCAAATTTCCAAAGGTAATTACTGCAATTCCCACATGCAGTGCCCATGCTAATTTTTTTACAAATCAAGCTCCCTTTTTCTCTGTTTGGCTATCAGTTTTTAAAACTGATTTCTTTTTCCAGTGATTGCCATAAATGGTAACATTCAAATCAATAAGAAAGCCACAGCACTAAACCTTTGACAATGTGAAAGAGAAAACTTGTCATAATAAAATGCAAAAGAACAAAGTGTCCCAACAATCCACAGACTATATATTTTGTAGATATATCATGCAAGAATTTGTTAAACTCAAAGGCTGATTTTGCAAAGAAAAAAGCTAATGTTAAAAAGGGAAAGAATCATATTGCTGTCTGATGATTTCTGACTTTTTAAATAATATGAGTGGTGAGTACAGAGGCTTATATTAAAAAGAAGTAAATTCAGCTTCAATGGAACTAAAGTCAGCCTCAGGGTTTAACCTAGCTCTCACCTGGAATGACTGATATTGTTTTCAATGCTCGGAGAACTCTGAATGTTCTCAACGCTGAGACATTGCCCAGGTCCACAAACTCTGTCACATATCTGTAATAGGGGAGTTCACACACAAACACAATGACAGCACACAGATAACAGTTGGAGATACAAGGGGCCTAACACCTTACACCAATTACTTCTTACCTGGGATTACAGAAATAGTTTTCAAAGCTCTCAATACTCTGAAAGTTCGAAGAGCTGAAACATTGCCTAGGTTTACAAATTCTGTTACATACCTGTAGGATTAAATCACAGTTATTCAGAATTTAGGCAGTGTTTTTGCTACTTACTTGGGTCTTTCATCAAGACCTCTATGGTGATTTTAGCAAATAAATTAAGTCAGCAATTTACCTTTCTCTGTAGTTCATCTTGCTTTATTACACGCTTATTGTCATCAAGTACATTTAAATTTCATTGAAGTGAAACTCACTAATTTTATATTTGAAAAGCTAATAAAGCTAAATCAGTTTAGTGATGATAGTACGGTGGCATGAAGTCAAAGGAATGGCTTCCATTCTGGTGAGCAGAAAGAATGTAGGACATGAAATTAGTGTCCCTTAGTGACTGACATGCCATGCTGGCTCCTGCATTATTTTACATTCAACTATGAACGCTAAAATGAGTGATACATACAATAACTAAACATTACTAGCTGGAGGAATTCTATACATTTAAATCAGAGCATGTTTGATAATATGCTATTTGCTGCCACTAATTTCATGCCGTCATAAGTTTAAAAAATGGTTAAACCACTTACGCCATCAAAATGACACTGAAGTCAAGCCAATTCCATGGGTCACGAAGGAAAGTAAAACCTTCTAAACAGAAGCCCCTTGCAAGAATTTTTATAAGCGATTCAAAGGTATAAATTCCAGTGAACGTGTACCTGAGGAAAAGTATCGAAGCAAGAATTACAGACACATGGTCTTGGTATGTCTGTTGCTATATACAGTATCATTTTTGCAACAGGTTTATATTTTCCATAATGAAAAAAACAAGAACACTCTTTTGAATTGAATGGAGAAACCTATAAATTTCATGTGTCTACAAAGTTATATGAAGGCAATAATTGTAAAGTAAATGAAATTACACTTTGAAGTGTACATCTTGTGCTGATTTTCTACAGGCTTGATTAAGCCTCCAGTTTGTGCCCACATTTTTACACCTGCAAATAATTACAGGCACAAATATTTATAGGTACATTTCCTAGCACTTACATGGTTGGTTACCTGTTTGCCTTCATAAATCATGTAGGTAAATGTCTATGTACTATAAAAGGTGCACAGAATTGTTTGCGGTTTCAAAATCAGAGCCATCCTCTGAATAACTGGTCCTATAACTTACTATATTAATCACTATAGTATATATACATTTCATAAATAAGTAGAATTTTATCATAATAAAGAATGCCTATAACTTTTACTGTTCAAGAACAGTCTGAGACCATATTACCATAAAAGGGATGTGATTTAGTTCATGGATCTCCTCAGTGAAGGAGACACAAGATCATGTATTGTGTGGAGGCCCTTCTGCTCTGTTGTCAGGCTCCAAACAGCCACAAAGACCATGGCTTCTGATGGATTTGTCCTTCTAGGGATCCCCTACTACATCTGTCTCTGGAAGTCCCCAAATGGGAATTCCACAGTGTGGTGAGACCAGCCAACATGAATCAGTACAGAGATTAATGGGGAGTGAGGAAGGAACTGAAAGTGATTAAAACCTTATTTAGAGTGTAATAATATATTTTAAAATAATAATACATAGCTGTATTTTTGTTAGCATAATTGGATTAAATTCTGTCTACACAACCATGAGCTTGTGCAGCAAAGAGAAGCAGAAATGCTTCCTGGTATCTTCACTTCACTAGGAGTCCTGCTAGCACAGGGCAGCATTCCAAATGTCAGGTCAGAACAAAGTACTGCTTTGCTTCTCTTTGAAATCAGGAGCTCATTGTGTCTGGTTTCTGGTTTTCCACTTCTTATTGTTTTAAGGGAGAGAGGGAGTTCGCCTATTTTTATGACAGTTTGTGACTTAATGAGGGTGAGAGTCAACCCATACACTTTTTGTCTGACAGCCATACCCTCTCAAGCCAGGGTGAATGTCCACATGCACTAAAATGCACTCTGGAAACATAATGACTGGCCTCTCAAATTAAGCACACGGGTGTTTGCATGCATGTTTGCAGCTATCTAGGCTTCCTTTCCTTCTTGCAAATCAGTGCCACTAAGGACAAGATTTAGTCTGTAATATCTCACAGGAAAGCTTCAGCTATTCATCAGACAGAAAGTTGAAGAACAAGATACTATTTTTAAATCACTTACATAATTTAAGAGAAAAGGCCAGAAAGATACTGATGATCTCATGGAATCTAATCTCTTATGAGCGTAGATAAGCAAGTTTCCAAGTAAACCTTCTATTAGTGCTTCTAGAATGGATCTACATCAAACTAAAATTGTTGTTCCAATAAGTATGTTTAACTTACTCTACATTCTTTGTCCACTCCGGAGGGGTACTCATGGTCATAAATACACAGTTGGTCAAAATAGTGCACATAATAAGCATGCTGAACAATGTAGACTGAAGTCAAGGAATGTAAGCCATTCATACATTATATCATCCAAAAGACACAACAGTATTCTAATACCCGGATTAGTAAAATATGTAGTGTGTAAATATATATACAAGTAATATAACTTATACTAAATAAAACTTCAAAAGTTTGCATGTAATTTCATCTATCTTTATTAACACACCATCCAGCACAATGATTCTGCATTGTGAAACAATGTATTTATCTTTCAACTCTGTTAGGCTGTGGATTTAAATGAAATCTACAACATCCTTAGGTATGAAAACATATGAAACAAGTATAGCTTTTTTCTTGATCTGAACACAATACAAGACTGGGACAGGATGTTATCTTTATCTTCCCATATGTTTGTATAGCACCTAAAACAATGTGGACTAATCCTGATTTAGACTTCAGATGCTAATTAATATAAAATAACAATAAAAAATAACAGTCTACAATTTACTCACGTGTAGGCCCATCTAAAACCAGTAGGATTACTGATGAGGTCTACTCACATGAGTTAGGACTCACATGAAACTAGCTACTTGCAGGTACATTGGTTGTGTTTTCTTCAACATTTGCACTGTTGTTCAGTTGAAGTCACAGATATCAATGGGGCTGCATGGAAGCTCATTGCAGGAGATGAATTTTAATTGCATAAATATACTACTTAATGTAATATTTCAGTGGATTGCACTTTCTTAACTGGATTAAAGTGAATTTGTAGTCATAAAAAAGAATTGATAATACTCTATGGACTATGGTTATTTTACACTCCCTTAATATTACAAGGTTCTGAGTGATCTGAGACATTTGTAAAATTGGGTTGTACGTATGCATATTTTACTTGTATTTTACCATTCAATTTTCTGATGCTGACTATTTTCTTACAGTGTAAATGACCAACGACTGATGTCAGGTACTATAAACATACTGTAGCTGCAAACATGAACCTTGCCTTTAGTTTATTGTTTAAAGCTGCAGTTCTTCATTAAGATACATTAATGTTGAGCCTTATGTGTGTGTGGAGCCAGTGGGACTCTGCACAGGCCCAGGGGTCAAAGCTAGCAGATCATGATGCAGGAGGATGTGTAGGGCCCAAGTTGTTACTGTAATAATTGACAGATTTCAGAGTGATAACCGTGTTAGTCTGTATCAGGAAAAACACAGAGGATTTCTTGTGGCACCTTAGAGACTAACAAATTTATTTGGGCATAAGCTTTCGTGGGCCAGAACCCACTTCATCCGATGCATGGACTGGAAAATACAGGAGCAGGTATAAATACATGAAAAGATGTGAGTTGCCTTACCAAGTGTGAGGTTACCTGTATTTTCCACTCCATGCATCTGATGAAGTGGTCTAATAATTGAAAATATCTTCCTTTTCTCTAATTCTGATCACTTATGGAGCACCTTCTCACCTAAGGAAAAAAACAACACCAATGTGCCCATACAAATAGCTCTTTACTTATGTAAGTAGTCCTCTAAAGTGAATTAGTGTCACCAGACTTAATGGGAGTATTTGCATGAGTAGTAAGATCAGACTCAGCTATTTCTTATTAATGATGTCACTGGGGCACTGCATGGATGCAAGAGTCTTCCCCACATAGAGCTCATTGAAGGAAAAAGGCCTAAATTTGTATCTAAAACTAAATATTTAGAATCTGACAGTAGTGGGTGATTCAGTGAGGAATTCTGTGGTTTAGGATGAGCTGCATACTGCAGTTGTGACACTGATGCCTTTTAAGAGTGATTGGAGTATGTTCAGTGAATGTATGTACAGACACAAGGGCATTTATTTGTATATTTAAATGAAAAGTGTTATTTCAGTAATGATACTTTTTAAAACAGTCACATTTAAAATTAACCACTTGAAAAGGATATGAATGTACCAAAATCTTAATAGCAATTTTTCTAACGGGGTTGACAGGAGTTAAAATGTACAAGGCAGATGTGGCACTGAATCGGAAAATTGTCTTTCCTTTATTCAGTACTATGAAAGTCTGGAAAAAAAGAATACACAATGAAAGTACAGTATACATAGCATTTTCAACTCTGGCACTTTGTCCCCCTCCCCTTTGATTTCAATGACAGACAAGGGAACTGTCCACCTTGTAGGACTGAGCTTTTAGAAATGAAAGTCCTATTCTGTTCATCACCTGTGGCAAGTAAAGGTCAGATTTCTAAGGAAACAGCTGATTTAAGTTATCCACTGTTAATTTTCTAATGTTCTAAAATTTGTGTTATAGAAATTTTAATGGGATCGGTATTCAACGCATATAGTATCAATGGGAATTTTTGTCATCAATGTTAATGGCAGCAAAATATGGCCTTTCATCACTAAAATAAAAATCTATTTTTATTTCATTTATATTACATTTTCAGACATATAAAGACAATTTATAACAATAAAATCAAGTATTTAAGTAAAATCAAGGTTACAAATAAAATCAAATACATTATATTGCACTCAGACATGAATAAGATCTAAATCAGGGGTAGGCAACCTATGGCACGGGTGCCGACGGTGGCACCCAAGCTGATTTTCAGTGGCACTCACACTGCCTGGGTCCTGGCCACCGGTCTGGGGGGCTCTGCATTTTCATTTAATTTTAAATGAAGCTTCTTAAACATTTTTAAAACCTTATTTAGTTTACATACAACAATAGTTTAGTTATATATTATAGACATAGAAAGAGACCTTCTAAAAATGTTAAAATGTATTGCTGCCATGTGAAACCTTACATTAAAGTGAATTAATGAAGACTCGGCACACCACTTCTGAAGGGTTGCCAATCCCTGATCTAAATGCTAAGGGCGAATTCTAATATACTAACTGTAGCTTAGCAGTATCATCCTCCACAAATGGGGCTACTTGTAAAGTACTGTATTCATTGTGACTAAAGGTATGAGACTCTGACCCTAAAGAATTTAAATATAAGTAGAAAATCACTGTATTTTGAGTTTAGATTTTAAATAACAGTGGTATCAATTATATGAATTTCCTGAATTGGTATGTCTATAGGCAAATAAAGGGAATAACAAAAATGCCAGCTGACATGAGTCCCAGCAGCCTGAGACCATGAAAGAGATCCAAAAGCAGGGCTGGCTCTGGCTTTTTTGTTGCCCCAAGCAAAAAATTAAAAAAAACACGGTGCAGCCGGAGCGGCAAAGCAGAGGGGGGGAAAAAAAACAACCTGTGGCACGGCCAAAGCGGCAAAGCAGGGGAAAAAAAACAAACAATAACACAGTATGACTGGAGCGGCAAAGCAGGGGAAAAAAACAAAACAAAAAAACTCTACAGGGCGGCCGGAGCCAGGGTGCAGGGGGACTCCCTGTGCTGCAGAGTGCGCACCTGGTCTAATGGGGGGGGAGAGGGAGGGAGTGGGCGGGAAGAGAGAGAAAGGGGGTGGCCAGGGCTTCAGCGGGGCACTCTCCTCGTGGCCCCGACCACTGCACCGCCTGCCAGGAGGGCTCCGCGCCCCTCCAGCTGGCTGGGAGGGAAGGACGCGGGCTGCCCTGCAGAGTTTGCTGAAGGGCGCTCCCCTGCTCTGCCTCCTACAGGGCGGCCGGATCGGGGAACCAAAAAAACCCCCCAAAACCTGCCGTGCTGCCCTAGGATTGGGCGGAATGCCGCCCCGTAGAATCTGCTGCCCCAAGCACGAGCTTGCTTGGCTGGTGCCTGGAACCGGCCCTGTCCAAAAGGACAAACTCTGTTCTCAGTTATAGCAGTTACACTGACTTTGTGAACATTCAGTTTTGTGTATTTGTCATTTACATGTTGGCTTAAAGGACACACAGTCAGTGTTATCCAAATGGTGCCTTTCCTGTAGGTGGTCCTCTTCTAGATTTTTGTCATTTCTATTCTAAATGCGTATGTGTTTGGGATTCACTTTCTTCTTTGGTTCTTCCTGAAACTCCTTCAGGGCATTACTACAGTTCCTTTCAGTCTTTGTCAAATCCCTTGACTCTGCTTTGTAATATCACAATAGTCTTTGTTATGCTCTCTGCAAAGCTATGTAATATTACTGCTTTCTAAGTTGCTTTGCACTCTGTAAAAACTAGTATGTGATTAGAGATGCTGCCTTTTCCCTAACTTCCTCACTCCCACAAGGTCTCCTCTCTGGTGGGAGGTAAAATGGACCCCACTTTGGTGGGGGAGATACCAAGCTAAGGAAGCTGCCCTTTCCCCAAGGTCACTGGTCTGGTACATATAGTGGGGAAATCAGGCTGTGAAAGACCACCCACATGATGTGTCTGTTGTAAGGAGGGAGTCATGCTGACACAGACTGCCTCCCACTCCCAGGACTGACTTTCTGTCAGTGGTGGTGGGAAAATACTGCCCATCTTAAGGTCAGTGCTGCAGCAGAGTCAGTTGCCAGATTCCAATTCATACACAATTTTCTCCTGATTGCAACAACCTCTGTGATTAAAAGTACTTTCTGCTAATTAGATAAGTGATAGCAACAGGATAAGGGATGAGTAATTCTCATTAGTCATTTGATGTCCATTCTTCTTTTGTTCAAAGAATAAAGTTGCTAGACATTTAAGAATAGATGCCATTTGCAGTAAACAGAATCTGAAGTTTACTCATTACTGCTAATGGGTTAGCTAGTCCCTGACTAGTTTGTCTTTTTTAACCTTTGTATCCTACATCCTTGTCCCCACATGATGTTTTGAGTTTACCGATGATCAAAAATTAGCTTTAAGTTTGTTGACGATGTCCACTACTAGCTTTTAGCAGAAGATTGGGTGGGTTTTTTTTTAAACACTTTGGCTGTAGAATACTACGGGAAATCAGACAACGGGTGAAATGCACATAATGCAAAAACCTTTTAATTGAAAATACTGCACAAAACCGAGCTACTGGTGTGGTATCCAAAAATGGAAAAAAAAAAAAGAAAAAAAAAAAAAAAAAAAAAAAAGCTATTCTCTACCCTACACTTGTTGAGTTGCCTAAATGACCCTGATATATTAGCTATGTACTCTCTTTCCACATTAATTAACTACACAAGAGCAATTTATTTCATCTTCATTAGTAAGTGATGGGGTTTGTAATCACATATTGGAATCTACTTTACTTTCCACTCAAGTTAATTTTTAATATTGAACTTGGAGCTGTAATTTAAAAAAAAAAAAAAACAATGCCACTAAGGAAAGCAACTCTAACTACAGGAGACCAGCAATGTTAGTATTGTGATTATTCCAATAAACATAATAAGTGACTGTTTACTTTTTCATTTCCTTCTTCTGTTACAGGTCTGTGAAGTTCAGACCTCCCACAATCACCAGACACCAATTTAGTATGATGCCCTTGGCTGGACGAGTCACATATAGTCCAATGCCTCCTCTAGAGGTTTGTTACCAACAAGTTTTCTTCTATACTTATATTTTTGTACATTTTTGCTATACAACTTATAATATGGTACCATATAGGGAAAAGGGGACTTATCTTAGCTCTGTGAGCTATCTACAGTTTTGCCAGCTTCAAGCATTTAAAAATCATAATTCAGATTGCCATAAAAACATATTGGCTTAAAATTCATAAGTATTTTTTAGACATTTAGATTATTTGTAGTGTCTTCTTTATCAGCCTTCTGATTTTTTTTAGTGGGAAGCTGCTCACTGCTCCTCAGCCTATTATCTGGCTGTGCCGAAAGAACAGGAGATATTAGATATGGGTTTAATCAGTCCACAACTTTATTATTAGACAGATGTCTGGGACTAACTCAGCGGATAAAATGTGTGTAGTGCAGGTGCAAAATTTATGTCCCTCCAGCAGAATCACTGCCGGGACCTTACCAATTCCAGCCAATTTTGAGGGGGAGGGGCTTCCACAGCTCCCTCCCTATTTATCTAGATCCCTCCAGCAATTCTCTTGCCGGGACCTTACCACTTCCAGCCAATTCCGGGATGTGCTTTCACCAGTTCCCCCCCCCCCCATTTTCATCCAAGTCCCTACAGCAATTCCCTTACTGGGACCTTACTGACCACCATCCCTTGTAGGAAGAGTTAAGGTGGACTATAATGATGGAGGGTTGGCTCTCTGCTGTACCAATCATAGGAGTCCCCAGCTGCCCCCGGCTGGCTCAATTACCAAGAACCTCTCCTTCATTCCTTTTCCAAACCATTTTTTTGTTCTTTTGTGCCTTAATTTATGGAGTACTGCACTGAACATCCGCTATACAGTTAAAAAAAGAGATGCGACATATGGCCTACTGACTGTCATGCTATGCATGAACAGAGCCCACCTGAACCTGCTGCAAGAAAGGCGAAAACCCCACCACTCCACTTGGACAATATGGTGGTAAGGGAAAAATTCTTTCCCAGCCCCCCTTAGTGGTGCAGCTAGCGTAATGCCCACAGCAGATATAGCTAAACACCCAGCATATTTGTGACCTAATTAGGGAGGGCGGGTGTATGCTGCCCAGCCTGTTCTGAGTAAAGAAGGGGCGGGGGCAGGCCCAGATGACCTTTTTAACCCTCTCATTCATAGGTGGTGAGTCATCCACCATGCTGACTGCTCTTCCAGCAGCTTTATCTCTTCCCTCCTCCCCCAAGCCAGAAAGCATTGCCCTCTTCTCCTGGCCAGCCAGTCAAACTCCTCCCTGCTCAGATGCTGCACTGTACCCTTCTCCTTACTCGCAGGTATGCGGTCAGAAAGGAAATATTGGATGGAGCAGTAGTGGGACAGGGAGGAGTCAGGCATAAAAAAGCCAGTGTGTAGGATGATAAGAGAACAGAGTACCAGCCTGTGGAGAGAAGTTGGTTAGGGCAGCAGCAAGGCTTGTTTGTGAAGGAGAAGTTCAGTCCTACCATGGAAGGACAGAGCTGTAGGGGAATGGGAAAAGCAGGGAACAGGGTTTATGGGAAGAGAGTGCAAAAAAAAAGTCTAAGCAGGAGGGACAGCAGAAAAGAAAGAGACAACTTGGGGTCAGAGGGAGAAATGAAGAGGACAGAGGCAATAGTGAAGAGAGACAGAATGAGGAGGGAATGGGAAAGAGAAAAGAAAGGAGAGCAGAGAAAGAAAACAAAGAAAATGCTGAAGATAAAAATAGACTGGCTGGATCAAATCATGTCTTTTAGAAAGAGAGAGCTTAAGAGAGAAAAAAAATGAAACCCCTTAAAATAAATTTAAGAGAAAAAAGGACACTGAAAAAAGTTGAAGTTTCATGGCTTGAGAATATAATAAGACAAAGGTAAGGTGAAAAAACATAGTCACGCCAAGGTGATTGTTTGCTTACTTGTCCATTTCTCCCACATACGTCTTTGTACCTGTTGCACATGGTCCCTTATGCATGGAACACCTTTACTAAACTAGTCTTCAAAGCCACAAAACTCTTCTTCAAATTCTTCCTCAAGACTCAGCTTCACTGTGATGCCTATAGGAGGTTTCCTCCATTCAGTATTTTGATTCTGTTCTTTAATGGTTGTTGGCTATTTACAATCAAAATTTAGATGTTTTCCCAGACTTTTAGCCAGCTGAATCAGTCCCTTCTTTTACTGAGTGGTGTTTGTTATCAAAAGCAGAGTCAAAGTGGAGCTATCAGGCTCCTTTGGAGATAGTCAGGATATTCATTTACCAGATCCTAGGATGTATGGTGCTACATAAGGTAAAGTGTATAGTAAGTTTAAGAGATGGCTTGCATGAGTAAGGGGTTGCAGAATCAGATCTTAGGTGAAGATGGAGAAAATAATAGGAGGTGACAACACAGGAAGGAGTCAGAGAAGGGTACTGTCAGGATGAGGACAATATGATTATGCAGTTGGTTGGGGGCTGGAGTGTGTTTCTTGTGGGTTACAAAGTCTTTTTCAAATATAAATACATTATGTGCTACGGAACGGCTACTTTATATCCACAGCTTTATCCGTTTATTTGTCCACTTCTTCCACAAGCATCTTTGAACCCTTTGCATACTGCCTCTTATGCACAGAACACCTGTCCTGAACTAGCCTTCAAAGCCATAAAATTCTCCTTCATATCCCAAGTTTACTATGATGCCTACCACAAACTGCCAGTTGAAGATTGGCTGGCACTACCCTGTTACCTACAACCTTCTCCATCCCAGAATCTGTTTTCAACAATCTTCAGGCCAATTTTGTGCCACTTACCAGGTGTCAATCAGGCATAACTCAGTTATAGCCTGCGGGATTACAGCAGTATAGACATGGCATAAATCAGACTGGAGTCAGGCCAATGGGCTTTCAGTATAGTGTTGTGGTTTGATTGCTCTAAAAATACAGTGATTAAACTCTTAACCTCTATCATTAATAGTTGATAGAATAATGCTACTCTGTGTAGAAGATTACTCTCCAGTAATTTCTCCAAGTATTAAATACTGAAAGGTACAATTAGATTAAAGGATCAGATATATGATAATGAAAACAACATAATGCATTTACTTTCAAAGCGGGAGAGAGAGAATGGGAAAAAATATTCAATTGCTCTAGAGAATTTTACCTGTCAACAGAGGAATCCAAACAGCACTATTAATAAACACTTACTTTTTTATTGATATAATATGGGTCCAGGTCCTCCAAGGGCTCGGACACCATTCCTGGAGGTATGTCCCCATAAATAAATGGCAGTGTCTTTCCTGCCTCCAAGTCACTATTTGGCTTTGGGCCATCTTCATCATCGTTGTCTGTATGATCTTGTTTGGGTTTTTTAGCTTTTTCTTCTGCGGCACGCTTTTCAATAGCTGCGAGAGATTCTCTAGTAAAATAGCAGAAGCTGTCAGGTCCTGGTGGTACCAGCAATGCCTGTGCCATCTTTTCATCCTGCAAATTTAATTACGTTTAGCCTCTTGCATAAGAATGTCCTACAAAAGAAAATGCAAACAAGTTAGGAAAAACAGTGAAGGAAAAAAAAACCCCACATCTGGTTATTTAACACCACACCTAGCAAATACAAATTTATGCTCACTATAACAACACATGCTGATAATTTAAATGCCCAAATAATTACATCTCATATATTTTACCAAACTGATACCACCCTGTGAACCAAACCTCTGAGCCTTTTAGTTGAGAGAAAATAGAAATTTTGATCAGGGCCAGCCAGGAGCAGAATGGTGGTCCTAACTTCTGGTCTGGGAGTTGCCGCAGCATCAACTCATTTTAAAAAGAACTTGAAGATCTTATTTGCTAAAGATTGGGGAAATTTTTAATAGTTATTTTTAACAGAGGAAAAAGAGAATGATTATAAATATTTAGTTTTTACTGTTTGGTATATTTTAATAGACATCATATAAATGTGAAATATTTTAAAAACTGAGTGAATTTTAGTGCTAGAAAAGAGACAAAAGACTCAATTATCTGTCCATCCACAAAAGGCATGCATCTAACAAGGTGGGAAAAGCTCCTGTCATGCCAACACAAGTACTCCTCACATAGCAAAACAAAGCAAGAGATACCATCAATATTACATCGGGTATAATGCAAAAACTAGAATGGGAACTCCTATTGATAAGCTGCAGCAGATGGTAGAGTAATATAAAAATGGGCAGAACTATTCTCAAGGAAAAGGCTGGAAAACCATGAAAGGTAAAGTAACAGCAGAGTCACAGAGATTCTGGAGAGAGCAGAAGACATTGTTATGGGGGAAATGGTTAAGGTAGACTGTGAATTCAGCAAGGTCCCGGGCCGGAACGTCCGGCCGAGCGCTCCAAGCCTCCGGCCCCTCCCTCGCCTTCCCCTAGAGCTGTGCCGCCGCGCGCGCGCGCAGCTCTCTGGGGGTTGGGGCTGCGCGCTCCCGTGGGGCAGCGTTTGGCTCCGTGGAGAGGTAAAGACGCTCCCCGCTCACCCGGAGCCCTGCTGCCGCGCGCACATCGCTCTGAGGGGCGGGGCTGCGCGCACAGCGGCGGCGGGGCTCCAGATGAGCGGGGAGCTTCATGGTAAGGAGGTGTGGGAGGGCTTGGGCAAGGGGTGGGATCCCAGGGGCGGGGTTCTCTTCAGGGGGCAGTCAGGGAGCAGGGGGGTTGGATGGGGTATGGGAGTTCCGGGGTCTGTTTGGGGGGTGGATAGGGGTCAGGGCAGTCGGACAGGGAGCAAGGAGAGTCCTGGGGGAGCAGTTAGTGTGGGGGGGTCTTTGGAGGGGGTGGTCAGGATACAAGGAGCTGGGGAGGTTGGATGAGTCAGGAGTTCTGGGTGTGGAGAGGGGTTGGGGCAGGCAGGGAGCAGAGGGGGGTGTCATAAACAGATAGCTAAGGGTTAATGTCTCTTTCACCTGAAGCACCTGACCAGAGGACCAATCAGGAAACCGGATTTTTTCAACTTTGGGTGGAGGGAATTGAGTGTCTAAGTCTTTTGTCTGCCTGCCTGCTTTCTCTGAGCTTTGGAGAAGCAGTTTCTACTTTCTAGTCTTCTGTTTCTAAGTGTAAGGACAAAGAGATCAGATAGTAAGTTATATGGTTTCTTTTCTTTGGTATTTGCATGAATATAAGTGCTGGAGTGCTTTGATTTGTATTCTTTTTGAATAAGGCTGTTTATTCAATATTCTTTTAAGCAATCGACCCTGTATTGTATCATCTTAATACAGAGAGCCCATTTGTATGTATTTTTCTTTCTTTTTATATAAAGCTTTCTTTTAAGACCTGTTGGAGTTTTTCTTTACTTCAGGGAAATTGAGTCTGTACTCACCAGGGAATTGGTGGGAGGAAGAAATCAAGGGGAGATCTGTGTGTTGGATTGCTAGCCTGATTTTGCATTCCCTCTGGGGGAATAGGAAAGTACTTTTTGTTTCCAGGATTGGGAACAGAGAGGGGGAGTCTCTCTGTGTAGTTTCACAGAGCTTGTGTCTGTGTATCTCTCCAGGAGCACCTGGAGGGGGGAAGGGAAAAAGGATTATTTCCCTTTGTTGTGAGACTCAAGGGATTTGGGTCTTGGGGTCCCAGGGAAGGTTTTTCAGGGGGACCAGAGTGCCCCAAAACACTCTAATTTTTTGGGTGGTGGCAGCAGGTACCAGGTCCAAGCTGGTAACTAAGCTTGGAGGTTTTCATGCTAACCCCCATATTTTGGACGCTAAGGTCCAAATGTGGGACTAAGGTTATGATATGGTGTAGCAGCGGGTGGGATCTAGACAGAATCCAGAAGCCAGTAGGAATATTATATTTTTCTTTTCTCTGCTAAGGGCTTTTTAGCAGAGAGAAACAGTTGGTTTTAAAAGGGAACCAGAGAGAATTTTTTTTTCTGCTCTCTCTGGCAGTTTGTGGCTTGCATGTTAAGCAAGAAGCCATTACCAGACTGTTAAGGGTCTTTTGTCATGCAATAGCACTCCCATTGAGAGTCATTACCAGCACTATATGAATGCAAATAAAGTGGTTTTTCAGGTTTATTTAACATTGAAAATTAGCTAAAGGCACTGTTGCTAGGCAGACTTCAGGAGGCAACAGAGCCTGCAGTGCAGAAGATAAACACCGGAGGGCACCCCAACACAAGAAAACAGGAACCATGACTTCTAAGGCAAAAATTGAGGCCGAAGAACAAATCAAAGAAGCTGAACACAGGCGAGAGATGGAAAAACACAAACAGGAACTGGAAATAAAACAAAAAGAGATGGAGATGAAAGAAAGAGAAGAACAGATCAGAGAGGCAGCCTACCAAAGAGAACAGGAAGCCTACCAAAGAGAACAGGCAGCCAAAGAGGCAGCACACAAAAGAAAACTAGAAGAAGAAGAGGTAGCCTACCGAAGGAAATAAGCAGAAGAAGAGTTGGCCCACAGAAGGAAGCAAGAAGAAGAGGAGGCGGCCCACCACCGAGAAATGGAAAAACAACAAAAAGAAATGGAAAAACAACAAAAAGAGAATGAAGAGAAGGAAAAACAGAGAAAACATGAACTGGAGTTGGCAAAAGCTGGGCTGCATGTGCCAGCCAACCCTAACAACCCGGCGCCCATTATTGCTCCACAGCACAGGAAATTTCCCACCTACAAGGCAGGTGATGACACCGAGGCCTTCTTGGAAAATTTTGAAAGAGCCTGTCTTGGGTACAGCATTCCCGAAGACCAGTACATGGTAGAATTGAGGTCACAGCTCAGTGGACCTTTAGCAGAGGTGGCAGCTGAAATGCCTAAGCAGCAAATGAATGACTATAAACTTTTTCAAACCAAGGCCAGATACAGAATGGGGATAACCCCAGATCATGCCCGTCGGCGTTTCAGAACCCAAAAGTGGAAACCAGAGGTGTCATTTCCCAAACACGCCCACTACATTGCAAAAAACTATGAGGCCTGGATAACAGGAAACAACATTCAAACCTTGAAAGAACTGCACCTCCTCATACAAATGGAGCAGTTCTTGGATGGTGTTCCTGAAGACATCACACGGTACATACAAGATGGAAATCCCAAAGATATCGCTGAGGCGGGGGAAATTGGAGCCAAATGGATGGAACTGGCAAAAAGCAAAAAAGCTACTGTCAAGGGGAACGATTACCCCAGGGGGCACACAGACCATAAACCCTACAACCGAGGACAGCCAAAGACCCCACATACCACCCAAGTCAAGCCACAGACGCCCTACCCTTCAACCTCACCAGTCTCCAGTAACTCACCTCGGCCCAGTGACCCATCAGATGGAAGATGCTTTAAGTGTAATGAACTGGGACATATCAAGGCCAACTGTCCCAAGAACACCATGCGAGTGCAATTCATTACACCACCATCACCCCAAAGATCCCCAGGCCCGGATGCCTCTCAAATACCCTTGGAGCAAAGGGAAAATTTGAGAGTGGGCGGAAAGAAGGTTACTGCGTGGAGAGACACGGGGGCACAAGTGTCAGCTATCCACCAATCCTTCGTTGACCCCAAATTCATCAACCCAAAGGCCAAAGTTACAATTTACCCCTTCATGTCACAAGCTGTAGACTTGCCTACAGCTCAACTGCCTGTCCAGTACAAAGGCTGGTCAGGAATGTGGACTTTTGCAGTCTATGACAATTATCCTATCCCCATGCTACTGGGGGAAGACTTGGCCAACCAGGTGAAGCAGGCCAAGAGAGTGGGAATGGTTACACGTAGCCAAACCAGGCAAGCTTCCAGACCCATTCCTGTTCCTGAACCGTCCACAGAGGCCCCGTCTGTGTTACCAGAGACCCAGACAGAGGTAGTGGACCCGGATCCCATGCCTACCACTGAAACAGCCACAGCATCTCCAGTCCCAGGCCCGGAACTGGAACAGCAACCAGCACCAGCAAGTGCAACCACATCTTCAAACTCAACGCCAGAGGGCGCCAGCGAGCCAGAACTGGCAGAAGCAAAAGACAGCCATACCCAAAAGGCTCAGCCAGAGCCTGAAATACCCTCAGGTGCACCAGCGGAGAGCGGTTCACCAGCAACGGAAACAACCCCATCACCTACATCGCTTCCAGAGGGACCAAGCCCAAGTCCACAGTCTGAGGAAGAACTGGTGACCCCAGCCTCAAGGGAACAGTTCCAGACTGAGCAGGAAGCGGATGACAGCCTTCAGAAAGCTTGGGCGGCGGCACGGAGCACCCCACCGCCTCTCAGCTCTTCTAATCGATCCCGGTTTGTTATAGACCAAGGACTTTTATACAAGGAGATTCTTTCTGGTGGACACCGGAAAGAATGGCAGCTGCAAAAACAGTTGGTGGTTCCAACTAAGTACCGGGGGAAGCTCTTAAGCTTAGCCCATGATCATCCCAGTGGCCATGCTGGGGTGAACAGAACCAAGGACCGGTTGGGGAAGTCCTTCCACTGGGACGGGATGGGCAAGGACGTTGCCAAGTATGTCCGGTCTTGTGAGGTATGCCAAAGAGTGGGAAAGCCTCAAGACCAGGTCAAGGCCCCTCTCCAGCCACTCCCCATAATTGAGGTCCCATTTCAGCGAGTAGCTGTGGATATTCTGGGCCCTTTCCCAAAAAAGACGCCCAGAGGAAAGCAGTACGTACTGACTTTAGTGGACTTTGCTACCCGATGGCCGGAAGCAGTAGCTCTAGGCAACACCCGGGCTAACACTGTGTGCCTGGCCTTAACAGACATCTTTGCCAGGGTAGGTTGGCCCTCCGACATCCTTACAGATTCAGGCTCTAATTTCCTGGCAGGGACCATGAAAAAACTGTGGGAAACTCATGGGGTGAATCACTTGGTTGCCACCCCGTACCACCATCAAACCAATGGCCTGGTGGAAAGGTTCAATGGAACTTTGGGGGCCATGATACGAAAATTCATCAACGAATTCTCCAATAATTGGGACCTAGTGTTGCAGCAGTTGCTGTTTGCCTACAGGGCTGTACCACATCCCAGTTTAGGGTTTTCACCATTTGAACTTGTGTATGGTCACAAGGTTAAGGGGCCATTACAGTTGGTGAAGCAGCAATGGGAGGGGTTTACGCCTTCTCCAGGAACTAACATTCTGGACTTTGTAAGCAACCTACAAAGCACCCTCCGACACTCTTTAGCCCTTGCTAGAGAGAACCTAAAGGATGCTCAAGAAGAGCAAAAGGCCTGGTATAACAGACATGCCAGAAAACGTTCCTTCAAGGTAGGAGACCAGGTTATGGTCTTGAAGGCGCAACAGGCCCATAAGATGGAAGCATCATGGGAAGGGCCCTTCACGGTCCAAGAGCGCCTGGGAGCTGTAAACTACCTCATAGCATTTCCCAATTCCTCACTAAAGCCTAAAGTGTACCGTGTTAATTCTCTCAAGCCTTTCTATTCCAGAGACTTACAGGTTTGTCAGTTTACAGTCCAGGGAGATGATGCTGAGTGGCCTGACGGTGTCTACTACGACGGGAAAAAAGACGGTGGCGTGGAAGAGGTGAACCTCTCAACCACCCTGGAACGTCTGCAGCGGCAACAAATCAAGGAGCTGTGCACTAGCTTCGCCCCATTGTTCTCAGCCACCCCAGGACGGACTGAACGGGCATACCACTCCATTGATACAGGTAATGCTCACCCAATCAGAACCCCACCCTACCGAGTGTCTCCTCATGCCCAAGCTGCTATAGAACGGGAGATCCAGAACATGCTACAGATGGGTATAATCCGCCCATCTACCAGTGCATGGGCATCTCCAGTGGTTCTGGTACCCAAACCAGATGGGGAAATACGCTTTTGCGTGGACTACCGTAAGCTAAATGCGGTAACTCGTCCGCACAACTATCCAATGCCACGCACCGATGAGCTATTGGAAAAGTTGGGACGTGCCCAGTTCATCTCTACAATAGACTTAACCAAGGGGTACTGGCAAGTACCGCTAGATGAACCTGCCAAGGAGAGGTCAGCATTCGTCACCCATGCGGGGGTGTATGAATTCAATGTCCTTCCTTTCGGCCTTCGAAATGCACCCGCCACCTTCCAGAGGCTGGTAGATGGTCTACTAGCTGGACTGGGAGAATTTGCAGTTGCCTACCTCAATGATGTGGCCATTTTTTCAGACTCCTGGCCCGAACACCTACTACACCTGGAAAAGGTCTTTCAGCGCATCAGGCAGGCAGGACTAACTGTTAAGGCCAAAAAGTGTCAAATAGGCCAAAACAGAGTGACTTACCTGGGGCACCAGGTGGGTCGAGGAACCATAAACCCCCTACAGGCCAAGGAGAGTCCTGGGGGAGCAGTTAGGGTGGGGGGGTCTTTGGAGGGGGTGGTCAGGATACAAGGAGCTGGGGAGGTTGGATGAGTCAGGAGTTCTGGGTGTGGAGAGGGGTTGGGGCAGGCAGGGAGCAGAGGGGGGTTGGATGGGTCCAGAGTTCTGGGGGTCCTGTCAGGGGGCAGGCAGCAGTTAGATAGGCATGGGAGTCCAGGGGGTCTGTCTGGGTGTGGGGGTGTGGATAAGGGTTGGGGCAGTCAGGGGAAAGGTAGGGGTAGCGTTCTAGGGGATCAGTCAGGGGACAAGGGGCAGGGAGGCTTAGATAGGGGGTGGGATCCCAGGAGGGGTAGTCGGGACAAGGAGCAGTGGGGGATTGAGGGTTCTGGGGGGCAGTCACCTAGCCCTCTGCCCTGATCCCCTCCACCACACACACACACCCAGTCCTCTGCCCAGGTCCCTGCTCTGAGCCCTGTACCACCCAGCCTTCTGTTGACTCCCTCACACACACCCCCCATGACCCCAGCCCTGACTCTGGCACCCCACACATACCCAGTCCCCCTACCCTGATGCCTGCACCTCCTCACATGCCCCCAGCCCTCTGCCCTGACTCTTGCACCCTCCACATCCCCAGCCCCCCCCACATCCCATACACCCTGCACATCCCCACCCCCACCCTGAGCACCAAATGGGAGTCACATTCCCACCTGCACCCCTCACACCAAATGGGAGCTGCCCAGGTAAGTGACCCCTCACCCAAACCTCCTGCCCTAACCCTGAGCCCCCTCCTTCATTCTAGCTCCTGGCCAGACCCTTCACCCCCAGCCCTGTGCTCAGTGCACTCCCACCCTCAGCTCAGTGCAGAGAGAGGAAGAGAATGGGCCAGAACCAGGGAGAAGGTTCTGTATGTGGGCAGGGCCGGGACCCCAGACCGGCAGCAGGCTGAGCGGGTCCGGCAGCCAAGATCCCGGCTGGCAGGAGCCGGAGAATGGAACCCCTGAGCAGCAGTGGGCTGAGCCGCTCAGCCTATAGCCGGTCTGGGGTCTCTGCTGCCGGCCCCGCACAGCCCGAGGCCCGTCTGGGGTTCTGGCTGCCAGACCCTTCCCAGCTGGTGTCCCGGCCGCAGGCCCCACTCAGCCCACTGCCGGCCTAGGTGAACAGAACCCCAGACCATCAGGAGGCTGAGCAGGCCGGTGGCGTAAGATCAACTTTTTAATTTAATTTTAAATTAAGCTTCTTAAACATTTTGAAAACCTTGTTTATTTTACAATACAACACTAGTTTGTTATATTATATAGAGACTTGTAGAGAGAGACCTTCTAAAAACCATTAAAATGTATTACTGGCACGCGAAACCTTAAATTAGAGTGAATAAATGAAGACTCAGCACACCACTTCTGAAAGGTTGCCGACCCCTGCCTTACAGGTTTTAGCACTTGTCACTTGAGTCTGTTGACCTAGATGCCTTTTCCTTACAATTGGTCTTAAAAAAACATGGCTCTTCTTAGGATCGTTATTGGAAAAATAAACGATTGTTTATTTGATTAGGTTGTTTTCATTTTAAAACACTGTCATTGTTAATATTATGCCTTGTCTACATTGGGGAAAATGTGTACCCCATATTATAGCAACTACCACCCAGGGCAAAGCTAAACCAATGGTAGCAACAGTGTGAGGTTAGCATAGACAGGGCTCAAGCATTTTCACCACCATAGCATAAAAACATGCTCTGAAAAAGTTTTTATGACAAAGTGCCAAAATTTCCTGAGCCCTCTCTCCACTAGTGATGTAGAAGCAATGCAGTTGCATTGTCGATAACTAATGCTGTAATATAGGTACAATAGGTGTTTTGTAATCAATATTACACTATGTTCTTTAATTATTTTGTGAAACACTCTAAGACAAAGGCATCATTTGCCCTACATCAGTCCAGCTGGTACAAAGAGGCTGTTGGACAAGTATAATCTCCATCTCTGGAAATACTCCAGCTGCAGAAACTTCTATTCCAGGGACATACCTAGCTCCACCATCTCTGCGTAGAGTTTGCAGGAGGCTTGGCACATGCAGCATTTTAGGGTAAGGAGAGGGAAGACTGGGGACAGGAAGAGGCATGATCAAGGCAGTCCTGCACCCCAGCAGTTACTGGGAGCTAAACCAGTCCTCAGCTGCCCCTGAATAAGGGAGGTTCAAACCGCTTCCTCTCCATTCCTAGTGCCAGCATAAGTATGACTCTAGCCTTCCCTGTTTACTGGATGAATATGGACGTTTTTAGATGAAAATGTCACTGCACTTAAGCTTAGTTACTACCGTTCAGCTAAGGTGCAATTCAGTTGCTGGAATGTGAACAGCACCCGTCAGAATTCAAAGAGAGATGGAGAATTTTAGACATTTAGAAAATCAAAATAAGTTCAAATGTCCTTCATGCAAAAAGTGCATTTAAAGAGGGATATTAAAAAAAAACAAACCTGTAGGATATGGACCAAGTAATAAAAAGGTGGCACCACACTTCTCTGTTCTTTCACAGATAACAGGCACCATGTTGCAGCAGCTTCAGGGTAAGAGGGGTGTTAAATGTTTATAACATACTGTAAGGAGTAGGGCATGGGCAATCATGGTTCGAGTCAAGTGCCAGGAACCAAAGCCAGGTGTCAGAGCTGGAGGCAGAGTCAGGAGTCAAGTCAAGGGTTAAAGCCAGATTGGAGTCAGAGTCAGGGGATGAGCCAGTGGTCAAGCCATGGGTTGGAGCCAGTAGAGTGTAGGAACAAGGACCTGGAGCAAAGCAGGAAAGAAGGAACCAGGAGCAGATGGGGATCTGGGGTAAGGAGGCAGGAAGAAGTTGGGAGGGAAAAATAGGAGTCAGGTCAGTAGACAGGATGCATAGGGGCAGCCAGTCAAGGGTTCACCTAGCTGTTCAAATACCTTCCTGTGCCTCATTCTGGCTTTAGAACATCTGGGCCAGCCAGCGGGGCTGGATGTCTCCCCCAATTAGGAACTTTGTCAGAGGAGCTCTTAGTGAGCTAACACTCTGCTAGCCTCTTTCTCCCAAGGTTCCAGTGAGCTGCCAGGTGTCAGCCATGGGCTGAGCACTACCTGGAGGCCCATGTTCAAGATATGCGATTCCTCATGTATACACCCCAGTCCATGGAGTTAGTTAGAAAACCTAATTTCTGGGTGACTACTATATCGTAAGATCCCATAATACAAAAAAATGCCATAGAATACGTTGGAGTATATTTTAGCATGATATTTCATGATACACCCTATTGCACTTTTCTCTCAGTCACTTTCCTCCATTAACTGGTGGCTGGAAGAGTTGAGCAGAACATATAGCCACACATTTGTGTCCAGGTATATTCTGTTTTACATGTGTTTAAATTAATTTTCACTAATTTATAACAGTGGGTTTATATTAAATTATTTCTGCTGCAGAGTGGATGCATTATATTTCTCTTATATGTGATTCCTTTTTCCAGTACTTATATTTGAAACCTCGCAGAAGTGAAGTAAAATGTCTTTCAGCTGAAGACATGCTATCAGTGGTTGTTTTTTTTAATATCTGAATAAGCTAAACTAAATTGCCTGAAGGCATCTACAAAGACTTTTAGGACATCTGAAGACAAGTTACTGGTGAAAGTGAAAGTTTCAGTGCAGAACCTTGTAGAATCTATAATTAATTTTTAAAATAATGTCATCTACCTAGAATGTAGATAAGAAAACAGTGCTATCTAATTATTGCTATATTCTGTCTACACCATTCATATTTACGCAAAGAAATGCACAAGTGACAAAAATACTCAACTTTGTGACATTTGTCATGGCTCTGTTTTTGCCCTTAGAGCACTGGGACTTGAGTTATGTCTTCATCTGGAACCTAAGAAAAAAGCTGACTACTGAGCTTTTTCAGTCCATTAAAACACTGGCACACAGATATGTCTTTGATTATTGTTGGCATAAGTGCAAGACTAGCAAAGGAATTTTGTAAAATGACCTTATGTCCCCATTATTTCTATTCTATTCCTTTATTTTCAAGGGCTTATAATTAGGCAACTTGCTCTGGGCTAAACAGTACACTAGGCTCGCAGATGCAGAGATCCTGGTTTTAAATTTCTCTTCTAAATGACAAGTGATAATGAGTTTAGCTATCTCATCATAGTCCATAATAGACATCTGTTCACCTTACAAAACCAGAGTTGCCACTATGAGGTGTTGTGGGGAAAGGGAGGGTTGAGGAACAGGACTGACTGCAGCAGTCACCCTCACTAACAGCAGCAGCGCACCTAGCAAGGGTTGTCTTTTTCTGCTGCTTTGGAGAACTAGGACCTAGAAAGTTCTGGTAACAGTGACAGAATCATCACACAGCACCTTCAACACAAACTAACAGCATGCAGAGCCCTGAACTAATGGCCATCCTCACGTATGTGGATCAGCTATGGGCTGGGACTAGGAAAACAAGAAGCAAAGCACCCAGAGAGAAGGAGGAAGCAGAAGAAAAAAGTGTCCAGAGGAATGAGTAGGAGAGGAAGTCTACAAGGGGGGATAAGCATTGAAAGAAGAGGGAAAGATTAAAAATGAAGTGAAGAAAAATACCAAGGTGGCAGACACAACACCTTGTGAGTGTGAGGGGGTTGAGTGCAGGGGGGTGCAGGAATGGGAGCAAATGAATTGGTGTAAGGCTGCTGTTTTAGAGGACAGAAGGTATTCTTGCTTCTATTTTTTGTCTTGGGCTCTGTGGCCTCTAGCTGTAGCCCCACACAAAGCAAAAAACTACCTTTGGCAGAATTCAGAATAACTGTCAGTCTCTGGTAATAGCAAGAGTGTTGCAAGTCAGGAACGAGATACATTTATTTGCAGAGATGTGTGGAAATACACCAATAGCACTTACTAGTCTATTCCCCCAGGCCTTGAGCTAGCCAGTGCTATTAACGGGTTGGATTCATTGGCATCACCATTAAACAAAAATAATTACAAAAATATAATTTGGATTTAAATTTGTTTATAGATTTTTCACCAGGGATACACTTTTACTTGAATAGTTAAAACTAAAATAAAATATCCACAAAACTGTATGGTTTGCAGAAACATAAAAATAGAAATTTGTCATCATAGGATTCTTTATTCAAGTGATTAAAACAATTAACATTTCATAGGTTATATTGCACAGCACAGGCTTTAGATTTTGGAAGCAAGATAAGTTCTCTCTAAACCAGGGATCTCAAACTCAAATTGCCACGAGCTGGCCACATTTCAATGGTGGATGAAGTTTTTATGAGTTTGTTGTAGACTCTTATTTTATTAAACATGCATTAACTGTTTTTCACAAGAATTTTTAACTGAATGTGTGCGTGTATATATATATGGGAACATATATAGCCTATATATGGGAACAATTTTGCATAGAGCAAAACGATATAGTTACTTGCTCCAGCAAAAGCCATGGCACATTTTTGTTACAATAATCAACAAGTAGCCTCTTTATGATTGCCATTCTGGTCTTTACACTTACTTTTAAAATTATTTTACCTTTTTTAAAAATAGGCAAAATAAAAAATAAAACTCCAAAAAGAAAAAGATTCATGAAATGTGACTACTGTAACCCAAACTGGCGCACATATGGTCATTCGAAGTTAAGACAGATACTTGAAGACAGATCCAGCTGAAAATATCCATGGGCTTTTGAGCCATGTGAGTTCCAGAAGGCCATGGATGTTGGCTCCAAAGCAGCAGGTGTATTCAAAGGAAAGGTCGACCTGTCATGGAAGCTAAAACACCCTGCAGCATTGCAGTCAAGATTTGCTGCAAAGCAGCACAGAGAGGGATGCTTCTGTATTCCAGTAGTCAAGATTAATGGCACAGTTAAACTTCTGAAAATTATTGTATGAAGCTCAGGTCAGGGAGTTTGGCCACTCCTAGTATAGGTATTTGGCTGCATACAAAGTAAATTCTGATATTTGGCCTTAGACAAATATTTTTTCAAAATCCTATCAGAAGCCAAATGGAAGGATGTTCAGCTTCCTTCCTATTGTATCTGCAGCATGCTCAGCTGGACTATTGCTTCTCCACTTTTCCCTACAGCCATTTCTGATGGGGCTGCAGCCCAGGCTGATGAAAGGTTTTGAGGAAGTTCCACTTCCTTCATCTTTCCCTACCATCTCCATTCACGTCTCTTTTGCCCTGTTCAGGTTATCCTCTGACTGTCATCCCTATCCCACCTACCACCTCAATATTAGAAACCTTCACCCACTCCCTCTCACTCCACCCTCCTCCACTGTATCAGACAGTCCTAATCAGGAGTGAATTCAGAAACCCTGAAAGAATACAGGTTTAAGTGGTTTCAGTAGCTTGGGGGGAGGGGCTATTTGTATCATTCTCCACTCCTGCAATTTGTATTAAAACAGTAAAATGAGCAAAATATGGTTTTAAATATAGAGTTCCAGTAAAGAAAGTTTGTGTAATTAACAATGAAGGCCCAGTTCTGATCTCACTTCAGTTTTACACTATTACAATGCCATTTACTTCACAAAAGGTATCCAGGTTTTATACTAGTGTGACTGAAATCTGAATCAGGCCTATTTTATTATGGTCACAACAGTGAGCTATTAACAAAACGTAATACATTCTGGTGAATGAGATTGTGAGGTTGACTAAATACTGTTTTTATGACTAGCATTCTGCTGCAATAAATGGTCAAGTAAATACATGAAAATATATTGTTTAAGCCACAATTCAGCTTCTAATTCAGCCTTGGCTGAATAGCATTTTTCTAGCTGTTTGGTATTTGCCCAAATGCTACAGTCAGACAACTGGGAGCCAGACTTTAGTTTGCTGGTGTAAGAAAGCTTTCCACACTTCCTGTTACTTTTCTCACCAGCTTCCTTGTTGCACTGTTTTGTATGAGAGATTGTGGTCTTTGACCCAGTCTTCAAGCCTTTAACCACTTAGCTCACTCTGAGATTACTGTTCAGCAGCCAAGGATACCAACCCTGATGTCTCATTTGTCTACTTCCATTCCAATGTTCCTGCTTTTTTCAAAGCCAGCTGCTGTACACGTAATTCCTTCCCCCGTATGCCACCCCATCATCATCTCCTTATTCAAATCCCTTCTGAAGACACACTTTTGTTACAATGCCCCAAAAAAGGGAGTTAAAAAGCAAAACCAAACAATACTCCCCTAGGGGGGACACGAGGCTATTCCTTTCCCTGATTTTCTAAGTGCATCTCTCTTAGACTTATCTTTCTACTAGACTGGAAGCTCTTTGGGTAAGGGAGAATTTCCTTTTTGTGGTGAACAGAACCACAAACACATTTTTTAGAGTTTAACATAACAAAAAAAATCTGTCTGATATCTGCGTTAGTGATTATCCCCCATTTAGTGGTCTCCACATCCAGTTATCTTCAATAAAGCACAGATTTTATTGGCAAGTACAGAAAATAGAGAGAAACATGCAATATAAATTGACTAAATTATATATATGGCTAGAGTAATTAAGAAAAGATTTGTTAGCTAGGCTTAGGGCTTACAGTATAAAATGTTATCTAATATAGCTGAAATCTTCCTTTCACAGTGTAAAAACTACCAGTGTTAGGTGCTGTGGTGGGCAGGGGGTCATACGCAGGCAGCTTCAAAGCTCTTTCTCCCTTTGAAAGGTGTTTTAGGGTTTTGGTAAGCCCTTGGGCAGTGGAGTCTTGTTAGCTTTTTCCCTCAGTTACTCTGTAACAAGAGTCCGCTCCTTCTGAGGCACAGCAGTTTTCCTCCTAGGTAGGGTCCTTTCTTGTTACCAGCTCTCCTTTTAAAGTTTGCTTCCTCCAACTGGAGCAGGCTGTGCAGGTGAGTCTATTTGGTAGGGATTGCACCCAGAGGTGCTCATTAGCCTTCTCCTGATTGGGGTGGGGGCATGTGCCATTTCATTTGCCTTTAAGAAAGCTGAGCTACTCACCAAGGGAATAGAAACTTCAGCATGCAGTTTTTTCATTTGATTTCTGGTTATACTTTAGTTTCCTTTTATACACATTAACCAATGTGTAAAAATTCTTGTTGACTTACATGGCTCCTTTCATCATAATATTTAAGCAGCTCATTGTTTGGATTCCATGCACCCAAACTCAGTTTGTTTGTAAATATCTGGATGTGTTGGTGCTATATCAGTCATCTGTTTGCTAAAAAGGGCTTTGTCCTGGCCATGCAGGAATAAAGACAAGATGCAAGGGATCAGGTGAGATAGGCTTCTGTCTGGAAGGAAGGAGGTGTAAATACCCTTCCTCTCCTGAGTGTACTTAATGGGTCAGAGTTCCACCTAAACTAGCCTCTTCTGGTCCACCTGGTTTCTTCCTGCTAGCCGGTAAATTCAATTGTGATGAGCTCATTTTCTTCAGTGATAGTCTTTTCCAAGTATATGCCAAGCTGCACCAAATGTGCTCAGATGTTTTTACAGGACTAAAAAGATTAATGTACAATGCACTACTAATTTCTAGTAAGCAGCGCCAACATTTTCAGAAGTGGGACAAAAGAAATCAAGGTTTCTATTCCACTCTATGAGCACAAAAATTGATGTCAATAAAAATGTGGTGAAAAGATTTTCACTCTCGTTTTAATGCCTGATTTTATGCTAGACATTATGGGTGCATCATCTGATGTGACAGCCACTCAAGCATTTAAAAATGCTTCAATTATAATGTTAGGTATACTGTATCAGAAGTGCATGCAGCTTCTTAAACTAGGATCATAATAAGAGAGAAAATATTGTCAAGTAGCCTTTTTTCATTCCTTGTTGTAATTGCAAAAACCAACAAGTTCCAAGAAATCCCTCTTCTACAATAGTGTGATACAATATAGTACATTTCTTCCCGGGGGCAGAAGAAATTGCTTGAATACACAGCACTGCTTATTATCACCAGCATATGATTCCTCCCTCAGATTGCACATCATCACTGCAGTTTGTTTTCTGTGCAACTCTATTAAACCAAGAAGCTCTCTAAAAGGGTCTAATTTTTGCAACAGAGGGATGCATTATATACTGTGCAGTTTAAACAGTTTTCTCATATGACTTCATTATTTTGGTTTGTGTGATGAAATTTTGTGTTGGTCTGAGATTGCATTTAAATATGGATTACCGATGAGTGACTTTGCTTGCTAATCTGATCCATGCCCCCAATCATTTAACAAACCATTCATCAATAGTTAATATCTAAATGCAGAGTGGTTTCACTAATTCATATAAAGTATTTGTATGAATTCATTCAAATTAGCCAACCCATTTTGGTTTGCAAAACTGCTTTAGAAATCACAGAATAGGTATTACTTTTAGGCATTACCACAATATAAATATTAATAATAAAAATAATGGAATAGTAATCAATAAAAGTAATATATAATTAAAAGTGCTATATGTGAATTAGAAGTTTATTATTATTTGTTACATCAGACAACCATTTGCTTTTTTGACAGGATTTACAAAATTAATCGATGTAGGGAATGTAACAAGTATAAGACATTTTTATTTTAGTGAAATATTTGACAAGTTTCATGAAATCTTTGTTGAAAAATTAATTAAAATGGGTTTGTATATGACCAGTGTCACAAAGTTTGAAAACTGGCTGAAGAGCAGTAAACAAAAGGAAAATACCAAATAGAAATGTATGTAATCTGAAAAGGTGGTATTAAGAGGGGTGCTACGGGGACTGATGTTAGGTCAAATCTTATTTAACTTCCTCATTAATGATCTGCAAGAAGGTGTGAAAGCATGTTAATTAAATTTTATGAACCCCTGTCATGACAAAGAAAGGAACTTTTAAGAGTTTGGAAGTGTGTGCAGGAAGTCATAAATGAAATTCACTCTGAATAAATGAAAGATCATACAGACAAGGAAATATTCTCAAACACAGATTATCACTGGGGTTGGGACTATCATAATAGAAAAACGAATACTTCGTGTTTCTTCAGTTTTCAGTTGCATTACAGACAAATGGATCTATATTGTCAAGGTGCCACCTCTACAATATCTGCCTCCATAATACCATGTCTGAGTCCCTACTACACTGAAAGGATGTCTATGGCTCAGCTATCAGCCTGAATGTTCAGGGTCCCTAATACTGCCTGAATTAATAACCATTGGGCATCTGCCCATAACAGAATCCATATTGAGAAAACAGGAGTAAGATGATTCACAGTCAGGACTTCCTCAGCCCCCAAACCTACTTTGGACCCAGAACTGTGCAGAAGAGGCACAACCCCACGGACAGTAGGCCCCATGCAGTCACATCCCTCCCCAATCATGTAGGCTTGAAGAAGGGAGGAACTCCTTAGGCTGAGCCACCAGCGGGGCCAAAGACTGAAGCCAGCCAGCAGACTAGCTACAGAAGCAGTTTCTGCAGGTACCTTTGGACAGTGGCGATATCATCAGACCATGTTTTCTACAGTTTTCACCGTTTTACTCTGGACATTCTTTTCCATTTGCTGACTGGTGCTTTGTTTGTGTCCTCTCCAGCCCTCTCCCTCCCAGTTACTTCTCTTCAGTCTCATTCTTCTCTTCCCCCTAACCCACTTACCTCCCTTCCCTCAATGTTCTCTCCCTTTGTTCTTTTTAGTGTATCCCCTCTTGCCTTCTCTCCTTACCAACCTTTGCTTTATAAAACATTAAATATATATTAAATAAATATAAATCAACAAAAATTCAGCTAATAATACCAAAACTAACAATATTTGCAGAGCTCTGTTCACTCTGTTTAAGAACATAAGAACGGCCATACCGGGTCAGACCAAAGGTCCATCTAGCCCAGTATCTGTCTACCGACAGTGGCCAATGCCAGGTGCCCCAAAGGGAGTGAAACTAACAGGCAATGATCAAGTGATCTCTCTCCTGCCATCCATCTCCATCCTCTGATGAACAAAGGCTAGGGACACCATTCTTTACCCTTCCTGGCTAATAGCCATTTATGGATTTAGTCACCATGAATTTATCCAGTTTGCTTTTAAACATTGTTATAGTCCCAGCCTTCACAACCTCCTTAGGTAAGGAGTTCCACAAGTTGACTGTGCGCTGTGTGAAGAAGAACTTCCTTTTATTTGTTTTAAACCTGCTACCTATTAATTTCATTTGGTGACCCCTAGTTCTTGTATTATGGGAATAAGTAAATAATTTTTCCTTATCCACTTTCTCTACATCACTCATGATTTTATATACCTCTATCATATCCCCCCTTAGTCTCCTCTTTTCCAAGCTGAAGAGGCCTAGCCTCTAATCTTTCCTCGTATGGGACCCTCTCCAAACCCCTAATCATTTTAGTTGCCCTTCTCTGAATCTTTTCTAGTGCTAGAATATCTTTTTTGAGATGAGGAGACCACACCTGTACACAGTATTCGAGATGTGGGCGTACCATGAATTTATATAAGGGCAATAATATATTCTCAGTCTTATTCTCTATCCCCTTTTTAATGATGCCTAACATCCTGTTTGCTTTTTTGACCACCTCTGTGCACTGTGGACATCTTCAGAGAACTATTCACAATGACGCCAAGATCTTTTTTCTGACTCGTTGTAGCTAAATTAGCCCCCATCATATTGTATGTATAGTTGGAGTTATTGTTTCCAATGTGCATTACTTTACATTTATCCACATTAAATTTCATTTGCCATTTTGTTGCCCAATCACTTAGTTTTGTGAGATCTTTTTGAAGTTCTACACAATCTGCTTTGGTCTTAACTATCTTGAGTAGTTTGCTTGTATGCTACATTTGTTTCCCCCCACACTTTATCTGTCTTACCTATTTAGATTATAAGCTCTTTGGAGCAGGGCCCATCTCTTAGCCTTGTCTACGTGAACACTTAGTTCATGGCAAGCTGGGGTGAAAACCTACCCCTGACTAGTCTGCTGTGCATAATGTGTCTATATGGACCCTGCTGCTGCACATTAAAAGTCACATAGTGTGCTTTGATCTACCCCACTTTGAAATGGGAGTAGACTAAAGAGCACTTGGGAATTTTTAGTGCATGGCAGCAGGATCCACACAGATGCTTAGTGTGCGGAATGCTAGTGTGATGGAGATTTACACCCCACTTTGCCACAAACTAAGTGTGCATGTAGACAGGCCCTTAGGGCATAGAGTTCCTTGTAAAATAGGGCCCCCTGATGCTACTGAAACATAAACAGTAAATACTAGTAAAAATTCACACAGAGCCTCTGACTTGAGATGTTAATTCCTAATCTCTAGTTGCTGATGATGCCTAAAGAGGGACCAGTTTATGTTCTGACAATCTTGCTGCGACAAGCAGAGCACTTGGGCTATGTGAGCAATCATATGAGTTCCCCGTTCCTGCAGACATGCATCTGTAATTACTTTGATTCAGTCAGGCTCTGTTAGAGTCTGTCTGCTCATAATCCTTGCTTGGACAAAAACCCTTGGAAGAGTAGCTGATTAGATCGGGATAGGTCTCTAAGAAAATTTTCTCATCATGATCCCAGACTGACAGGAAGAAAGCTTGCAGGTAACTTGATTCTGTAAAAGACTTGGTTGACCCTTGCTTTGTTCCTGTAGGTCCCCACAAGGAAGCAAGAATATAACTATGAAATTGATAAGATAGCAGTAAAGGTGGATTTCTTTGTTGAGGGATTCCAATTAGATGAACATAAGTTTTCCTGGGGTCTAAAAAGAGATCAAAGCTTAGATACTAGATGTGTCTGAAGCAGATTTCAAAGTGGAGGAATCTGAAAAAGGCTGAGCATATGGAGACAGACCTCAATGAGTTCTACTGATCACAGGACACCCCATGCATAAGGGGAAGTTTGCCATTCTGAACCTGGCCAATATATAACAAGTGGTTCAAGGGGACAACTCCAACACAGAATGAAAGCTCTCCCAACATCTTCAAGTACTAAACCTCTGGAACAACTACCTAGGTTCCCCTGATAGTAAATAACTTCAGTAAATAGCCTAATAACCAGAGGCTTCTGGATACCTTAGCAAGGGTGATTATTTGCCCCAGACAAGAGGAAACATGGAAAGTAGTTGGGCAGGTCAGGAGAAATATTGTTCCTTGCTGAGAGCTGGGAAGGTAGACTTGGCCTTACCTTTGTGTTTCTAGGCAATGGCAGATCTTGAAATGTAGCCACTGAACATGTTCTAATAAAGACAGAAGGGCCACTTCTCTGGGTGAATGTGGAACTCAAAAGATTACAGACCTGGAGTAGAAATGCTCCTCCTCTGAAGCTGAAGCTTCTTCAAGACTGTCCCACTTTGTATCCAATGTTTATCTGAATAGATCAAAATAGACAAAGGTATGGTAAAAAAGAGGAGAGTGGTGTCTGCCTTCCAGTCACATAGTTATATGTTTCTCCAGTCTAAGACTGAAGAATCGTATGAAAAAGCAGCATGAAACATTGATTATTTCATATACTATATCACAGATGACTCACACTTGTGAAGGGTCTCAAAACTTTATGTTTTGGATTCCTAGGTATTGGTTTGGCTTCGGTTAAAACCGTAAACAAAAACCTATCGGGTACTAAAGCATCTAGGGCATGCATCAAGAGAGGATATAGAATAGCTATATTCTTTCTGTAAGGAATGTTTAAGTTTTTTATCTAGAGAATTTTAGGGTGCCACAACACCCTCCATAAGACTTTCTGTTTTTAAAAAGGAGAAGATAGAAGGATCCACTCTAGATATGGTGAAAAATTTTGTATCCCTGATCCCTTTCCACCTTTTACATCTTAAGACATACCTTTATAATGGACTCTTTCTTCTTGTGCATCTCCTATTTTTAATCTATCCCAAGGAACTCAAGAATGAGAGAGTCAGTTTCCTCTCAAGTTTCCTCATTTCAAGGGGATTCCCCTTTACAGAAGCTGATCAGAGGGTTCTAAGGCCTTGGAAACCTAACAATGTGTCAATCTAGGATGGGTCATTAGGCTTAAACTGTCTAGTAACACCATCCAAATCAGTCCTCACCCATTGAGGTTGTGGTGCAGTAGTTTTTCTCCCTGGAGTAAGATTTTTTTCTGTCTCTTCTCATACTTCTTTTGACTTTGTCATTATTTTCTTTCTTGTTCTTATTAATGGGAAGAAACAGAGGAAGAAGATGGGGAATCCCTAGGTAGTTCAAAGGGATATGCTCCTGCCAAAATAGTCCATACCAGAATCCACCTCCTGAATAGGGCCCACTACTACAGAGAGAATGAGAATGCGCTGCTGTTGCATAAAACTTGTAGATATAATAAAGGGAACCTGTGCTGACCAAAGGTCATAAAGAGAAAAAAAAGAAGGTGTGTTTGGGGAGGGGAAAGTTCCTGACATGTTAAAAGCTTTTAATTTAATCTTTGTATTTTATTTGGTCTTTATTAGTTATTTTTAATTATATGGGATCACCAAACACACTAAAGGAGACATTTTACATTCAGTAGTAATCCAAAATTACATTTCCCCAGAGATACAGTAGTTGATACTGTTATTAAGCTTGTTCTGTTTTGTTTGGCACTGAATTACAAAATTCATTCAGTTTCAACAGAAACTCAACAAAACATTTTCAAGGCCAGGTCAGATGCTTCAATGCACAGAAACAGTGCATTTTCTGAGGAGTCAGAAAGCAAAGCTCTATAGGACAAAATTTAGAGCTGCCTTCACCCACCACAATCTTCCCTAAGGGGAGACTGGCTCTCCTACCACCACCTGCCAGCCACCAACACAAATCTGCGTTGAAGTGCAGCTGCCTTGGGGTGCAGTTTTCCCATCCATTTACCCCTGGGATGAATTCAGCTGATATCCTCAAAGTGGCATATTGGATGAAATCTGACATAGTCAAATTCAGTACTGGTAAGGCAAAAATTGTGATACTTGACTCTTGCAGGGTTAAAAATTCTGTGAAAGAGACATTATGCTCTGCTAATAAAATAGTAATAATTAATAATACTTAGCATGTATTCAACACTCTCAATTTTCAAAGCATGCTATACACATTACTCAATTATTCAAACATTAAATAAGCTGCTAAAAATAGAGGAGTTCCACCTGCAACTAGTGGAAGGTGAACAATTGTAATGAAGAGTACAGTATAGCTGAGTAAAGTTCAGCATATCTTTATTTTGAGTTACAGTGAAAACGCCTTCCTCCACACTTAACCCCCGGCACATCCACCGTGCTCCCTATTTATAAATTACCTGCTACCCAATTAACAAGTTATTAAACCTAGCATCTGCATTGGCTTTAATTTCAGCCCCCTGCACTGTCTCCATTAACGCTTAACATTGCAATAATGGGTAGTCACTGCAAAAAATAAAGCTGTTGAGACTATGGTGAGCCCTTTGTCCTGCAGAGAACAGATGAACTTTAATGGGGGCTGGATCACTTCAAGGTAATTTTCATCGCAGAATTGCAATTAATAGTTAATCTCATTTAGCTGCTGAATTAAGCATCCTGTTTCTCTGTAATGCAGCTAATTGGAAGTACATTTAAAATAATGTTCTGCTCTGGTTTTCCTTTATTTCTTGTTTTTATATTTTGCAAGATTTTAACAAACTGTTAAAACTCGCACAGGACATGTCAACGCTATACACTTTTACTGTGTCTGAATATGGTTGGGCACAACTGAGTTAGCTGAAGTGATGCTGACCAGGACTTCGCTGTCAGGGTGGACCAAAACAAACCAGCAACATAACAGCTAATTGTGATTAAGTACCCAGCAGTGATTGCTATAGGCAATGGAACAATGGCCCGGATAATCCGCCCCTTTGAGGAGTCCTACCCCAGCTATGCCCCTTGTGGATTCTGCCCTTTCAGGCTTCAGCCTTTCTCTTGCAAGGGAGAGACTGCTTGGGGTCTCTTACAATTCTAGAGGTATCAATATTATGTCACAAAAAGCTTAGGGTCAGATCCTCAACTGTGCTAGAACTCCATTATCCCAGTCTTCAAGGCTCCCTAGGGCGACTTGAGCCACTATGTAATTGAGGGTATGTCTACGCTGGAGGTGGAAGGTGTAATTTCCAGCTCAAGCAGACATCCTCATGCTAGCTCTGATTGAGAAAGCACACTAAAAATAGAAGTGTAGAGACAGTGGCACATGTCACTGGGACGAACTGCCCCAAGCACAAACCCGTCTTAAAAATTCCTGCTGCTTGTTCCACTGACGCTACATTGCTGTTTTTAGTGTGCTAACTGAATCCAAGCTAGTGCTGGTATGTCTACGTGAGCTGGAGATGACACCTTCCAGCCCCAGTGTAGACATGCCTTTAGAGTGGACACAAGACTATTCTAAATTAAGCCAGTTTGTAAAAGCCGTCAGTAGGCTACTATGCAGGTTGTGGATCACCAGAGTGAACCCCAGCCAGTTCTGCCCAGTCATGCTCATGCACCTTTGCATCCCCTTTGTGTTAACAGAGCATTGCAAAACAGACCACAGCATTGATACCTCTCTGAGTTCAACTTTTAGACACAGAAAAAGTTGAAGATGGTCATATACTCTTTGCAAAAGTTAATTCCACGCTGATGTTGAGCAATGTCTGTGGCTCAAACAAGTAGCATTCTGACTTCAATTACAAACTAATTGTAAAACTAATGGAGATGGAGAGTGGTCCCAAAGTGTTAGCTGGGGACTGCTACATAATACTCAACCTTATTTTTAGATAAAAATTTGTAGAACTGCTATTTAAAAATACAGTTACTCTGCAGGACTCACCCTCCAAATTAAACTCTCTCTTTACAATTGAGGATTACATAATATTTGGAGATTAGTACATTCTTTAAGGAAAGACTGCTCAACCACACACTCCACATACTCTACATTTGATAATTTTCTAATCTCTTTTATATTCTGACACATGTAACATTAGGTGTGAGGACAAGAGTAATGTCTGATCATGCTCCGGTATCCATTGCCTTGTTGCAATATGAGCCACCACAGAACACTAAGAGATGATAATTGAATGAATGAGTCACAATTTTTACTCTTCTTTAAAAAAAAAAGAAATAACTCTCTATTTGAAAATCAATGTTCCATCAGCTCCTTTACAAGTTGGTCTAAGGGAAGCATTAAAAACTGATCTGACAGGAAAAATTATTGCTTATGTTTCTTACAAAAATAATAATCTAAACTCAAAATTATCTGAAACATTAAGAACCATAGATTTGGAATACTTCTGTTTTCCTATCCCAGCTAAACTACCGCAACTACTCAGTATAAGACATGCAGAGAGCAAACTCCACATAGCACAAGATGTATGGACTTTATTTAGACTTCAACAGTCCTCTTAGGAGTAAAAAAAAATTAAAAAAAAAAAAAAACAGAAAAACTTCTAACAGATATTCTGCTGAATACTATAACATTTGAGGGGGAAAACCCAAAGTTTTGTTTACCTCACAAATAGATATAAATATTCGATTTCAAAACTTCTATATGGTGCTCTGTACCTACAAACCATCCATTCCAAGGTCTGAATTCACTACGTTTTCCAACTCTATCAGAAGATCAAGTTGATTTCTTGGAGGCATTCAGGCAGAGTAGATGAGAGAGTCTATTAAAAGTATAAAAAAAAAAGCCAGAGGGTTGGACAGATTTCTAATTGAAAGGTATCAGTCCAATCTTGACCTGGTCACTCCTTTACTACTGTATGTTTGACCAGGCAATATCTAAGGGACAGCTGCAATTCCTCTCCAAAATGTCCTTGTCAGTACTATATTGAAATTGAAGCAGCCCAGACCCCACCGTGCAGGTCAACCAGGAACCTGGATTTCACTTCTCCGGCTGGCCTTTAGCACACAGCTCAGCTGTGTGCTAATTGGACCACAGGTTGAGAACCGCTGATCTAGATAATGCTTAGTCCTGCCTTGAGTGCAGGGGACTGGACTAGAAGATTTCTTGAGGTCCCTTCCACTCCTACAATTCTCTGTTTCATCCTAAGAGAAAGGGTAAGTCACACAGTGGCATCAGATGGGCCAGAAGAAATAGAAATGTAGAGCAGAATGTCATTAGCATAGTGATGAAAATGCAGCCCATGCTTGATCACTAATCCCCCAAATGAATGTTAAACAGTAATAGTGACTGAATGGGACTCTTTGAAAAGTCAGAAGAGGGAGCCCAGAGGACAGATGACTTATTGCTCAATATTTCCCACAGCAAAAAAAAAAAAAAAAAGGAATGAAATTAAATGAACTAAGTCATTTTGATGACTCTATCTTCTCCTGCTAGTGAGCACTAGAATGTGGACAGCAATATTGAATCCAGTTGTTAGATCTAAGAGAATCATTATGAACATATAATTTTGACCATCAAAAGGAAGAAATCATGAACTAACAATATAAGCACATTTTCTGTAACATACCCAAACCTGAAAACCAAAGCGCCTGGGAACAGAAAGAGCAGAAAACTCCAAATATTGTCACTGTTGCTCTACAACTTTCTTGACAATCTTCCCTCAGAAATGGAGATTTTGAGACAGGGCAACAGTTAACTAGCTTGTCAGTGTCAAAAAGTGATTTCTTAAATCATCTCCTTGCCAAATCCAAACGAGAAACCACAAACATGTTAAATTCTTAAAATCATGTATTTGTTTATTTAAATCGTGTTAACACATAGATGCTTCAGCCACACTGAGCTAGGCACTGTGGAAACAAACACTTAGTTCTTCCATACCCTCACTTGCTTTGAGCACAGGCCTCAGAAACTGCTCTGTCCAATATCTGGGATCCAGTCATACTTTACATACCAACCTAAAAGTGCTATTGTATACAAGGTGAGACCCTGCTTTGTAAGCAGTGTTCCTTATAATTCTGTGTTTTATTGATTTCTACAGGTTGGCTTTGAAAATAATCTCCAAATGAAAGAACATCATAATATTGTTAAACACAGATATTTGTAGAACTGCTATTTAAAAATAATCCCATTTATCAAAGTGATAACTAAGAGATATTTTTCTCCATTTACCCTTAGTGGCTCACTCCTAGAATTATTAATAATAATATTGAATTTAAGCGGCTTAATGGGGAGTTGTAACACAGAAGGCACATGAAAACTCTTCTAATTGCTTTCTTAATAGTCCTTTTTAAGAAATATATACTAAGAAAAGGAATTAATGTTATACACTGTACAATGTCTGCTATATCATAAATAATGTGGCCTCTGCTTTATTAACTGTTGGTAAACTCCTCCTCCCATATAAAGACTAACATAACCTGTATTCCAAGATACAAATAATTGTACAGAACAACAACATTTCCTTAAATATCTTTTTAAAACCTAGGCAATTACATTAGGCTTCTTAAAACATCACCTGTCTGAGCTAAGTATAAATTAGTTGCATACTGTCTATATCCCTGGATCTCTAGAATTTGACAACCTTATTAAACCTGCTGTTTTTAATTGCCTGGCACCAATATATTTATCACTCTTCCTAAAGATCAATATCACTTTCACTGGGGACATAAAACACTCCAGATGAATCAATGAAATATATACCTTGATTATAAGAAAATACACATTTAACAAAAATCAGTTTTTGTAAAGAAGACATTGCAACACAATGTCATATTTATAGTAAGAGGCCAGATATCAGGCTTCACTCTGTTTAAACAAAAAATCACACCACAGATAGTCAATTCAAAATGGCTTTGAATTCCCCATTCTTTCTTTTGCTTTACATTAGCAACAAACAGAGGCTGCAATACGCATTTGAAATGTGAAAATGGTTACACTGCTCAGATTTCTAAGGTATATAATGAAATGTTTTGTCAGCTTACCTGATGAAAAGAGAACAACAAATCACAGCAAAGCCCAGCATCCAAAAATGATATGATAATATAATATGCCTCCTAAAATTATCCAGATTTTTCTGCCCACAAAGGTTTGCAAATTAATTACAATTTCTGCATTCTCAGTGGAAAAGAAAACACAGAGACCTTTCCAGAATCCTCTTTGCTTCTGCCTCCGCTTCCTGTTCTCAGTCTTACTCTATGGTACCCAACATATATTAGAAAACAGCTTATTAGGAGGGGCGGTAGGAGGAGAGAAAAGAAAAAGGTGGGGAGAGGGGGAGACAAGCACCTAACATGGCAGCTCCACCTACTGGCAAAGAGAGTGAATAAATGTAAAGCATCAATTTGTGAAGCTCTTTCTTCCAACCCACACTTGACTCCTACATAACTATACTCCTCCATGCAAGAAATAAAAAAACAAAGCAACAAGATAGATGATTGAATACAAGGACAATACTGCCTAATCATGTTTTTAAAAAAATTAAAGTTTAATTTTATTTGAAATAAAAGCAATTGTCTAATTTCTTTTCTGAAAGTACTTCATTATAAAAGTTATTGCTTCCATAAACGATAAAAATACAGAAATGAGAAAAATGTAAATAAGACAGTGCAGACACTTGGATATTCAAACAGACGTATGTCACCCTTCTTGTTTTCATATTGTCCTTCTATTTCAGTTGCCTATCCTTTATTTTATGTATCATTTTTATTCTATTTATATATGTATTGTTATTACTAATATTATATACAAGCACAGACACAGAATTATGTGTGAGAGAGTGATCGGTCTCTGTCCTAAGTTAGAGGAGCCTCAAGGAAGCTGTAACTTACACCCAACTATCTATTCTTCCCATGGGCCATACAGGGAGCTTGAGAATTACCAGGGCACAGAGATGCCTGAGCCACATTCCCTTTCTGCTGGTCACATTCCTTAAGCTGGAAGCTGATAATGACGAGGTAGGAGCTGCGATGACATCTATAATTCACGCATAAATTCTGTCATCCTGGAGATATCCTCTAGCAGGTCAAGCTAGCATTACAACTGCATCACACCACCAGAACAGCACAAAGCAGCAGTTGCAGAGGCAAGGAAATGGTCCATAATGTTGTATCCATTATCTATAAGCTACCTATACCATCCATATAGACCCCAGTTTAGCATCGCCCTTTAAAAGTCTGTAACTTTACATATATGAGTAACCCTATTGATTTCTGTGAGACTATGAACATATTCAAAGGGTGTAAGTGCTTACAGGCTTCCTTGAATCAGGGTCATAAAGGCAGACAAATAAATATTTATTTCTGACAGTGATCCCAAAATAAAGACATTACCAGTTTCTGTCCCCTCCTCTCTAGAGAGGAGGATGCCCACATAACTTTTATATCTAAAGCCTACAGTTGTGTAGTTTCACAATTAATACTGATTGCCATCTTTCTTGGTATTTGCTTTGCTGTATCAAAAGGCCTGATGCAACAAAGAAATACATGCAGGGAGATCAACTCACCCATGTGGATATCTGTTGACTTCGAAGGGCTGTGCACTGGCACAAGGGTTTTCCTGCATGCATCTTGCTGCATAGGTGCTAAGGAAGCAATTCCTGATGTCCTTATCCAAGCAAGTCTCTCATTAATTCCAGTGTGACTCCTAGGGTCTGAGTATGCACTGCACAACTGAGTCCAAAGAAAAATTGAATTGCTTCTAAATTATATTTTTAACATACAACTTTCCCAATTTCTGTAGAAATTAACAAAGGATATATTTAAAAAACATTCCTGGTCCCTGTAGGTTCTTGTAATTTGTTTTGTAGGATTCTGTTTGCTCAGCAAACCACATGACTATGTAAAAAGCAACAAAGAGTCCTTTGGCACCTTATAGACTAACAGATGTATTGGAGCATAAGCTTATCTGTTAGTCTATAAGGTGCCACAGGACTCTTTGTTGCTTTTTACAGATCCAGACTAACACAGCTACCCCTCTGATACTTGACACATGACTATGGTTTTTAAAACTTGCAGGAACCATTGTTTTGTGGTGATACTGTGGTTCAGAGGCAAGCTGGTCAGTCCCCAGATAGGACTTGCATTCGTTTATATGCTGTATGATTTATTTTAAAAGAAATAAAAGCTATCTGGGGCTGGTCATTAAAAGACATTTTTTTAGAAAGGCTCTGAGTCCCAGTATAAAGTACGATCCTTGAGTAACATCATAGCTATAAAATATAGCTCTTTTATTCACTAGATGATAGTGGGGATTTTTGCAATATTTGTTAAATATATATCACCTGAAAAACATTTTCAAGGTCCAGGAAAGCTAAATCAGAAAATAAATCATTTCAGCCATATAAAGATAAGGGACCCAATCCTTGGTTAGGGTGAGGAACTCACAGTGCAATTCAAGACAGGGAGGGTGTATATTCAAAGGTAACTGTAAGCCATTTTGTACACCCTCAATTCTGGATTGACTAGGTTATACATGCTGCTCTAACTTAGGCTGCATGCCACTGGCCTCCAGGGACTGATTCTGTTAAGGCACTTGGGTATTGTGAAGGCACAGGGAATCCCTGCTCCTCCCTCCTTCTGGTTATGTCCCTTATACTGACCGTCAGATGCAAGGTGATATAAGAGTTGTTCAATTGTCTGTATGTATATTATGGATCCCTCTGTGCTGAGGTGATCCTCTCATGAATGGATATGCTGACTTTAGAGTGGCACAAAGTTGCTCCAAAGAATATAAGGAAGAATCTGGTACATTATCTGTATAAAACCCATCATAGCCATGTTAGAAAAGATTTAGCTAAGTAAATAGTCATGTTAAGCCACAGAATTGATATTGCCTGCCCTTGTTATATGGGATCTCTCATTTAAGTCCTCAAAATGCTGAATTATTACTACTTAAGAATTGCCCAAGAATCAAGGCTGTTTAGAAAAGATAGGACAGAAGGTTGAGAGAAAATAATTCAAAGTCTAATGGCAAGATTTCTTCAGACTGTCTGAGGAAACTGTGTCTGCAGCCTTTCGTAAGAATGTGCTGTGGGTGTTGCTGAAGAAGCTTCCCTTTTTTCCCTGTCTGTGAATTAATTAATTAATTTAAAAATTGATATCAAGCATTAAAATATTATATTATGTGCCAAGTACAGTAGTGAACAATAGGGAACATGATGCAATCTAATATGATCAAATGAAGTTATATATATAAAAGGGAAGTCAACTCTAAGTAATGCAGCTTTTGGCAGAATATTGTAAACTTTAATGGGTTTACCTCATGGGCAATCCTGTTACGGAAAGAAAGAGGTTGCATTCATATTAATTTCCTTTAGTTTAGTGACATAGTGAAAAAGTAAGGCTAATTTTTGCATTTAAGCATGCTTGTGCTATCAAATTAGTGAAATGCACCAGTGCTGAAAGAGGCAGTAAATAAGAGGAACTGAAACCAAATAATGTGTTTATAAAAACACTTGATCCCAGAGTGGAATACTCAGAAAGTAACAGCTCAGTCAGACATACCAATTGACCTGCCATTGTTTTTAAAACAGGGAGAACAGAAATAGAAGATTTGTACAGATGTTCTGACCTGCTGGAGAACGAAGGTTCCTGATGTGACTTTGTATTTTTAACAGTCCATTATACAAGTTTAAAGAGCATCAGAATATATGGGAGGACTTCATAACTATAAACTGGACATTTTAGCAGCTAGCAGAGTGTTGATGGAGAAACTGCAACTTGAGCAGGCATAACTGTGAAGTTGGCCAAGGAATGCACCGTAGTAGCCCATGCAGTGGTAAGATGCTGACTGGAGCAAACCAGCTGGTTTTCAAGGTATGTCCCAATGGAACTATGGGTCACCATCTGAGTGGTCCATGCCAACACCTCCAAGAAGTGGAACTAAGCTGGACCAACCAGCAAAAATGGAATAAAACAGCCTATCTCCTTCAGCATAAGCCAAAAACATCTGGAAGAAAGAAGACAGGTCCTGGGCTGCCAGCTACAGCAGTTCCTATTTCAGGTAGACACCTTTAACTGTCTCTTTTTATTTTCCAGTAAGTTGGCTTGATCAATAGCGCACCTTGAAAAGACTATAGATGTGTCCATCCTTTGCTCCACTTGTGTTTTCAGTGTCAGCTCCTGCTGTGAACAATATCTGAACTGAAAGCTGATGGCTAAGCAAAGATGTGGTGATAAGTAACACATTTGGGTGACAATCCACATCTGTCAGTTGACAACTTTCTGAAACTGGGTATCTACATTAGTAAGGCAGTGTACATGCTTGTGTATTGCTGTAAAGATTGTCATAAAGTTACAGTGTGTGCCCTTGTTTTGTAACTGCACTCAGTCTATACAGTCTGTCAGAAATGTCCAAGTTTATGTTAGATAGTTAGGAGTGCTAGTCAGATCCTGGGGCTAATATAATTTGTGGGATTTTTGTTTTCTGCTTCTATTACATTAGCAACACCAGAATTGATAAATCTAAACATAGTCACCTTCCCAAGATAGAGACTAAGTATTATTTTCTGTTTTGATTGTGACTTGATTCTGAAAACCTGAATGGTTATATCGACCAGTTTTCTAGTTGGTTAGCCAAATCATAGTCTAATACTATTTTTGTCTACTTATAGTCGATATGAATAGACTTTAAGGCCAGAAGGGACCATGATCATTTAGGCTGATCTCCTGCATGTTGCAGGCCACAGAACCTCACTCACTCATTTCTGTAGTAGGCCCATAACCTCTCTCTCTGTATTATTGAAATCCTCAAATCATGGTTTAAAGACTTCAAGTTATGGAAATCCACTGTTCACTCTAGTTCAAACCAGCAAGTGACCTGGTCCGCAAGCTGCAGAAGAACGTGAAAATCCCCAGGGCCTCTACCGATCTGACCATGGGAAAAAATCCTTCCCAATCCCAAATATGGCAATCAGTTAAACCCTGAGCATATGGGCAAGACTTGCCAGTCAGACACCTGGGAAGTAATTCAGAGCCCTTCCTCTCTAGTGTCTCATCTCCAGCCATTTTGTAAAACCCTGTTGTATTTTATCCCAATTACTGATTATCTCTATGTCCTTAACTACTCTTTCTTTCAAGATTTTCATACAGTTGATGTCAAACTAATGGGTCTGTAGTTACTCAAATCACTTTTTTTCTTAAATACAGATAAAATATTTGCTATTCCCCAGTGATAGGGCACAATTCCCGAGTTTACAGATTCATTAAAAATCCTTCTGGGCTTGCAATTTCATATCTCGGTTCCTTTAATATTCTTGGATGGAGATTATCTGGGCCCCCAAATTTGGTTCTATTAAGCTAGTTGAGTTTGACTTTCACCCTGAATGTGGTAGTTCCTACTTCCATGTCCTTGTTCATTAGCCATCCTGCCACTACCCCCATGCTCCTCATTACGCTTATTAGAAACTGAGGCAAAATATTTGTTTGGGTGTTGGGCCATTCCTAGATTATCTTTAACCTCCACCTCATCTTCAGTGCTTAGTAGTCCAACTTCTTCTTTCCTTGTTTTCTTTTTATTTCTATGTCTATAGAACCTTTTACAATTCATTTTAATTTCCCTTCCAAAGTCTAACTCTGCTTAGAATTTGGCAGTTCTCACTTTTTTCCTGACACTTTCTGACCTCCAAGAGATAGCTTGTATTACGGATCCATCCTTCTTCTATTCTTTGTGGGCTTTTTGCTTTCTCTTAATAACCCATTTAAGATGCATGTACATCCAGTTTGCTGTGCAACCCTTCCCTGTGAATTTTTCCCCTTGCTTGGGATGCAGGCTTCAGATACTTGAAGTCAAAGTTGCAGAAACTAATTCCAAGACTCCTCCATGTTCAGAGCCTTGAGTTCTTCAGTCCAGTCCACTTCCCTAACTAATTCCCTAAATTTTTTGAGAATCTTGGTTTTTTATTCTTAGCCCAGTCATTAAGGTTGGTGAAACCACAGTGTTGTGAAGGCAACACACTCAGTGAAGTAACCCCTTTGACATATTAAGAAAGGTCAATGACTGGCTTGAAAAAGAAATTCAACCACTCTTCCTCAGTCAGGAAATTGGAGACTGGGCATGCAGAACCTTCGAGTTCTGGGGAGAAGGTAAATCAGAAATTTAGCAGACTGCTAAGGGCTATAACATGATTGCAACAGACCTTTTGGGGGTAAAAAAAAAGGCAATAAAATATATCCCCTTCTCATACCCTTCTGTAATAGTAATCCAAACATCAGTAAATATTACAATAATTTAAAAGTGTAAGGATTTAATAGGAACCTCAAACCCCAGCCTGCTAATAATATAACTTAATTGGTCACTGAACATGGTGTCTGAAAAGTTACATCCTTCAAGATATATACAGTATAAATATCACAATATTGTTGTGTATTTAGGCTAGCAGTACTCTTTACTTTTACTAATGGTCAACTTTTAAAATAATCCAAAATTATTTCAGCAGTTGTGTTATTAAATACCAGCTAGAACCTTACTGTCCTTATATAGAAATGCTATCGAGAGATGAGTGGCCTAATTCTGATATCAGTCACAGTGTAATTCTATGGACTAAAGTGGGGTTACCCTGGGTTTTCACTAGGAAAGAGTAAGAATCAGGCTCAGACTTTAATTAAACTAAAAACAGCATGCTTAAGTGCTGAACTCTAGATTCAGACTGTACACTTATTCAGGTAGCCTAGAATAACAGCAATAAAACTATAGAATTTGAACTGTATGTTCTAATTGCCTCATTCTCCCTCAGAATACTGTGGATGCCTAATGATATTTCCCTATGTTCATTTAGTTATCAGAAAGACGGCAACAGTAGAAAACTTAAATAAGAGTCACCCATAAGCCCTAGGTCATGTCAGCCTAGTCTTCAGCTTTTACTTTAATTGGCCTATTCTGTGCACCCAGTAATACTGATCCTTTTTACGATCCAGTCGCTCCCATGTTAACCACATTTCATGAGAATTTAATGAGACTTTGTAGTAGGAGAAATCTGTGTCTTCTTTGTCCTATTTCACAAAATAAAATGTAAATGTATCAGATTCCTTTGAACCCCTTCTGGAACCATAAGTTAAAGTAATCATTATTCATCATGACATCTGAGAATGCTGAGTTATTCTGCTTATAGTGGAGATACAAAATTCCCTGAACAGCCAGCGGGAGGTGCCAGAGTGGTGAGTGCACCCCATTATATGTGACCAGTATCAGATGCTTCAGTACTGGAAGAAATGCAGTGATAGACAATTATGGAATAACCTGTCCACAGAAGAAGGTTCTTTCTAATCCCTTTCAGTTAATGGTTAGCTTGTGGCCTGAAGCATAAGATTTATATCCCTTTTAATTTTTATTCCTGCTTAATCCAACTAGATATTCTCATTATCCAACTTGAAGTCTATTTAGGAATACCATAATAGCGTTTCAAAAGGTGACAAATTTAAAATTGATCAGAGGAAACACTTTTTTGTGCAACTTATAATTTACCTGTAGAACTCATTGCTAGATCTCACTAAGGCCAAGAGTTTATAATAGGAGTCCAAAAATGGATTAGACATTTTATCTGGTTAATAAGGAAAACTGGGAGGAGGGATGGTCTTATGGTCAGGCACTGGACCATGACTCAGAAAAGCTGGGTTCAATTCATTGCTTTCCTACAGACTTCTTGTGTGACTTAGGGCAAATCATGTGCTTCCATTCTTCATGTGTGAAATGGGAATGATAGTACTTTCAAGGTATACTGTGAGGGTACATTCATTAATGTTAGTTATTGGTACTGTGGAGATGGAAGTCATAGGCCTTGGCTACACTGGCGCATTAAGCACCAGTGTAGCCAAGGCCTATCATTGGTCTTTATATTTTCATAGCATGCACGCTGTTGTGCTAGGCACTGTACAAATGTTGAATAGAAGACAGTCCATGTCCCAAAGAATTTACCATCTAAAAGACAAGGCAGACAAATAGACACAAACAGCAAGCAAACCATTTGCAACATATTATATCATTTAAGACAGATAAAGATTTTAAGAAATGAACAAATGAGGCAAACAGTGCAATAGCAGCAAGTGCAATAGTGCTCTCAGAGCTAGTCACAGAATCTAATCATCCTCTCCGAGGACACTTATAAATAAATAGGTTTCATTCATATGCTTCCATTCCATTTATTACCACTGAATCATGCAGTTTAATTGATCAGATTAACAGTAATCATCACTTGGATGGAGATGTTTTGTTAAGCAGACCTCAAGTTACAATTTACCTGTAAAGTATCTTAAAGTTGGGATGGCTAAAAAAAGGACTGCTCTGCTTACTCAAGCATGCTTGCAGAGCTCGTTTCTATTAGCCATGCTGTGAGATGCAAAGAAATTTCTAACAGTTATCTTAACAGAAAATAGTATCTTTACCATTAAATCTTGCATAAGTGCTTGTCCAAAAGAGATAGAATGAATAGTCAAACACTACTAATCACCTCTTGTCTCATAAAAGAAAAATGACCTTTCCCTGGCTTGCCTTTAGCCGTGAATAATATGGATATAGAAAATGTTAATTGTCTTGAGTAGCTTTTTCATGAGAAACATTAATGCATACTTAATGGCCCTGCATTGTAGGAAGGAAAGGTATAGAAGCAGATGAGTAGCTAAAAGTGTTAAAACCCCAGAACACAAAGATGCATCTTTAAAATAGCATCTTAAAAATAAAGGGCATTTTTAGCTCTGGCACTGAAATACATGTGTGATGTATGGGCTTGATTGTCTAGCCCACTTTGATCTGTAAGGACAGAATCAAACTATTTGTACAGTGCATATGAGACAAGACTGGCACTAGTATGTACTTGATTCATCACGGAAGTCTAAGTAGAAGCAAATACAATCTGCTGTTGCTGGGCAAGGTAGGAGTTTCCATTCTGAAGAGGGAAGCAACAAGGGGATTTTTCAGCAAATTGACACCATCTTTTTTTGCTTCTATATTCCCTGTATCAGCATCACAAGGAAACTAAAAGTGACATCAACAATTCAAGCATTGGATAGCCAAGAATGGAGTGACTTACTTGTATTTTGAAAATACCATGTATCTGATTAAAGAAAAGGTACTGCATGGAATATTTTCTAATCAACACAGACATTTTTTTTCCTCCCATTTTGTCTTAAGGTTGAAGTGAAATACTGGCCACTCTGTTGTAAACTTGGACATAGGATAATACACACCGGAAACAACCGTTTTTGGTACCAGGGAAGAGTAATTTTTTTAAAAAAAGTTGTGATAGCTGACATGTAGCAGAGACCACCAGCATAATTTACACTGCAGGTGTGGGATATAGGGACTTTGCCATGATCATCCATGTGGCATGCTACTCTTCTGGCTTTGCTCCCTGCATGGAGATCAGGAAGGGTAGATTGCCAGATCTTCCCCAATCCTGCTTACCTCTTTCCTGCCAGAGGGAGTGGGGTGGGGGGAACCCCATATGGCCTAGGCTGCATATTGCTTAAGAGAACCAGTCTCTTAAATCCTTTCCTGGCTCCTTTCCTGCCCAGGAAAGACAGCTGAGGTGACCCCAACCCAGACAGGACTGTCAGGGCACTGTGTAGCCTGCAGAGCCAGATAAACTCCCCAGTAAGACACTCAGTAAGAGGAGGGAGCAGAAAACGGAGACCTTTCCTTTTGCCTCTGGCTTTTCTCAGCCTCCCACCCCCCTCTTTAGACCAGAGGGCAGCAGCCACCACAGATGCCTCAGAAGGGGAAGAGGAGCTTGGGATAATCCTCCCCAAAATCAAGCTCCGCTCTGGGATGCAGCTGGGAATCAGACACATTGTTGAACTGAATTGTTAAAAATATTTTAAATAAAATCTGGCATTTCCCTCAGAAAAGCTCTGCAACAGGCAGATCCACTTGAGCCATCAACCACTGTGGAGGGAAAAAAATTGGTGGGAACTTTGAGAGCATTCCCCTGCTGCCAGTGACTGACTGGTCTGGTTCTGCCTTCACACTGCAGACAGGCTGGAGTGCCATTGCAGCAGATCTGTGAACCTTATTGTATGAAGAAAGGAGATTTTCGGGTAAGTATAGATACATTTTCCTTTGGTAAATTGTATCAATGGTTAACTACCTCACTGTTCATTTTCACTATTTCCAGTTTGAATTTGTCTAGCTTCAACTATTGAAGATTCATTTGTCTGTTTGGAAAACAGAACAAGGAGAATGCCTTTGGGAAGATAGAGCTGCACATGCAGAATCATAGGACTAGGGCAGATCCCAAACTAGGGAATTTTTGGTTTACTCTTGTGTTAATATGTTAGCTGTGTTAGTTTGTTATAAACACCATGCCTTCAGGAGAAGACTTTGCTAAGTGGAACCATGGTTTTGTTTTGGGGTTTTTTTCTTATGAGTTTTTCCATTAAGTTACACTCCTCTTTCATCAGCAGATGTTTTGTCTCTGCTCAATTCTTATGGACATCCTCCCATAAATCCCAGTATATTGCATTCAGTAACATTTACATTCTTTTCTCTTTCTTAAAAATACCACATTTTACATTTGCAAAAAGCACATTCACTGGCTTGCTGCTAATAGCTCCATCCTGTCCATGAGCTGGGCACATTGATTTTTTTGTTGTTGCCCACAACAGCTGTCAGTTCAGGATTGAAGAGCTCTAACTCTTGAAACACTAACATGACAGTGCCTTGCACACCAACTAGTCCACTTAACCAACATAAGTTAAATGTTTCAACCTCAAAATGAAAGAGGCACTATGGCTAGATTCCCCACACACACTGATCTGTTCATCACATATGGGAGATGTGGGCAGGTGGTTAAAAGTAACTTTAAACTGCTGAGCAACAGTTCATTCCAATATGTAAGTGAGAGCAGTCTGACAGGTGCTGGATGCCAACAGGGGACCAGATCAGCCCCCTACACATGTGCCCTGATCACATCCCTGCACCAGAGGGCAGAAGGGGGATGGTGTAGGACAGTGGTTCTCAAACTTTTGTACTGGTGACCCTTTTCACATAGCAAGCATCTCAGTGCAACCCCGCTTGTAAATTAAAACACTTTTTAAAATATATTTAACACCATTATAAATGCTAGAGGCAAAGCAGGGTTTAGGGTGGAGTCTGACAGCTCGCAATCCCCCCTGTAATAAATTGTGACTCCCAGAGGGGTCCCAATCCCTAGTTTGAGAACTCCTGGTGTAGGACCTACTATGGCAGCTATATAACCCAAGGATTCTCCTAGGCAGGATGAATTTCCCAAGGGTCTGAATACTCTAGCTTTGGGATTACTTTGGACCAGTAGAGAGGCACAAAGCAGCCCTAGCACTCCAGAGAATCAGGTCTAGGGTTTCAGTATTTGTTATGGGCTTGTACCAGTGCACAGTTAAAAAATAAGAGAGGTTCTGAATGCTGCAAGATATTTCTTTGAGGCATGTAAAAGGCACATGCAGACAAATCTGCTTACTATAGAAGCTAGATGCATACTGCTCCTTATACTTGATGATCTGTGTATAGGCTTGACAAAATATATTTGGATAATATTGATATTTGTTTTTAAATTTGATTTATCAATTTGAATTTTCAGAGTTGTAGGAAACAGAAGGTCTGAGACAATTATTTAACAGTTGACACTGAGATTCAAAACTTAAATCTGTTAAATTGTCAACATTACATGTCAAAATATACAAAGTAAATATTCTTAAATCAACAAACCATACCTCTTTTTCCATGGAAGCTGGAGTCTGACCTTTTGCTCCATCTCTTTTGGGTAAATGTTTTTGCATGATTTAACAGGTTATTTTCTATGTAGATGACTGTTAGCCATGCTCTGAGATGCAAAGAGATATTTCTAGTGTAAAGTAGTTCTACCAGCATGCTTGAATGAGCAGAAAGATTCTTCTAGCTATCCCAAATTCAAGATACTTAACCAAGAGGAATCAGAAAATCATTTGTTCAAAGGACATTTATTTTCATCCAAACAGTGATTACCATTAATCTGGTAAATTAAATCATGAATGAAACCCAGTTGCTTGCAGTTGTTCTGGGGAGAGCATTATTAGATTTGTATTAGCTAACAAATTTTAGTAAAATTCTCAAAGCTATCACAATGCCTTTTGCCTCTATCCTTCTAGCAGAACTGTGTTGGTTTTATTTTCTTACATTATCTGGTTGTCGTAATTTAGAAAGTATGTAGCCATTATGAAATTGTTGCACAGATGTAAAGTTTAAAAGAGACTGCATATTTGTGGAAGTTACCTGTATTTTTATTATGTCGTTTTGTAGTTTCCAAAATTGTATCATGCTCTTCACAGAACACAAACATGATTCTCTCCTGAAAGAGAGTCCACTGTAAATTTAATCTGTGATATGAATGCACGTGACAAAAAGCAGGAAAGTGCGCAGAAGGATGAGGCTCACAGAATTTCAATAATGCAGTGACTCAGCTTAGGCTTGTGTGTGGTGGTCCAGTTTTGTTTTTAAATATGTGAAACAATTATTGACTCACTTATTGTGGGCTTTGGGGAAGAGTTGAATTTTCAGGATGGGTTTAAATGAGGTGTGGTGGACCAAGTAAGGAGGGCATTCCACATGTAGACAAACACTTCAACATGACTTCAGCACTTAAGGGCTTTGCTGAATAGGGATGGATTAAAGCAAATACTGCCATAAATTTTGCATTCTTTTTTAGAAGAATGTGGTATATATTTTACTTACTCTCATCACACTCACAAAACAGCTAAAATAGTTTTGTTCAAACTTTGCAAAAATATTTGTGCCAAAGTCACTGATACATTCTGTCAGACTTGGATCACTCCATTGACACAAAGCAGCCATAAATCCAACTTGAAGATTTGCATCATTTGATTGGTACAAAGCAGTCAGAACATGCCACCAGATCTGTGGTTTGCATTTAGGCAGAGACCAATGCTGGAAAACTTCAACTAAAGTGAAAATTTCAGAAATGGGCAAGAGAAAAAGACTATAATAGAAATTTTCCTACTGTTCCCATTTCAATAAATACATTAATTTATAAATTAATGCATCTTCAGTGAGTCTCTTCCATCTCTAACTTCTGTTAAGTTTTTAAGAATTGATTAAACTTGTCGTCTTATTGCTGGGTTCAAAGAAAGCTGGTAGGTTTTCACCCACTTTGTACAATAGCCCAGATTGGTATTGAATCACTATTATAGATTTCAATGAAATATAGCTTGTGTGAAAATGATTATTTTGTGAAAACCGCAATCAATAACTGACTTAATTAGAATTTAGACATTCAAGACTGATGCTTTAGGCCCATGTTATTAGCAGCTAGAGGATTTATTCATTCTAGTTTAGCTATCTAGACCTGTAGAAAAATTGTACTTTGTGAGAAACAGAATGTACTTGGAAGCATTTTTTCAATGAAAAGTGCTCTGTGCAGGCAGAGCTGTAGTTCAGCACCAAGGACAGCAGTTATTATAAATAAGGAAGTAAACTAGTAAAGATAAAATGAACTCTGCTTTTGTTTAGATGCAGCCATAAAAATTAATTCCAGAAGACTGCAAGGATATCATTTTTCGACTTCTTTAATGGTGATACATTATATAGTTATAAGATGTCTCAAGAATACTGGACAAAATTATCTTTATAGTTTCCTGTCTTAGTTGTCATACACATACTCATAACTTTTCCCTCTTTTATAAATTTGACAATAACAAAAAAACACTTCCTGAACTGCATTTCAGGGTGATGACTGTACTACTTATTTATGTAACAAAGAAGGAAAGTGAAATCTGTAGTCTGCCAACTTAAAGAATTCTTACGCTTTACAGTTTTCTGTTCATGTAAATGGTAGGGATGAAGAAATAGCCTTTTTCTGCTATCTTCACCAACAGGCATGGTCTCCTGGGTGTTCGTGGAATGCCTCATGTATATATGTGTTGCAGAATTCAGTGGCAAATGTCCATCTCCAAAGACGACAGTGCAACCACCAAAGCAGTTCAGTTACTATGTCATGCTGCAGCATCGCAAGTGACTAAAAAGTCCAATTCTCAAATGACATCCCTTCTCGTAGATAATGCATGCATAAAGCACAGGGTCAGAAGATGAAGCTAGTGTACTACTAGCATTTGAGGCCTGCTATACTTTCCTCTTTTCTCTCCACAATCTCAACTATCTCTCTTCAGCTTCTTTGACACCCTGGTGCAATACACCCATCCAATTTTAGATGCATCTTCCCAGCTTGCATTGTCAATATTGGAAGTTTTCAAGTCCCTCTTGCAAATGTCCTTAAACCTGAGCCTAGTTTGACCAGTGGCCTTGGAGATTCTGCAAGTTATCCATATAGGACATCCTTTTGAATACATCCATTGTCCATCTGGTGCAAGCCAATGGAGGCATCTGAGTCTGAGAATAGTGATTAGACTTGATGATTTTGCTTTTTCAAGTATTTCATTGTCAGAAACTTTGGTTTCCTACTTAATATTTAGAATACAGTGAAGACAGCAGATGTGGAAGGGTTTAGCCTTCTCTTGTGCCTGCTGTAGGTGGTCCAGGTCTTGCCACCAGACAGCGGTGTGCTCAAAATACATGTTTGATAGGCTCATATCTTGGTCTTAAATGTCAGTTTTCTGTTATCCCACACATGCTTGGTCAGCTGGCCAAATGTGGTGGCTGCCTTTATGATGCTAGAATTAACTTCTCTGTAGATGACTAGCTTATCTGATGCAACTGATCCTAGATAGCAGAACTTGTGCACAACTTCTAGCATAGTGCTAGCCATTAACATTTCTGTTCAGTCAACACACTTTGTGCCTTAGTCATTGTCTTCTTTTAGAGTGATGGGGCACTCTACTCAAAACAGGTGGCTTCCCCTCCTGGCCATGCTGGAGATTAGCTCAGGGGGTGGGGAGAGCTGATGACCCTTCCTGCAGTTGCACTCCTTGCACACACTGTCTCTTTTGCCATCTGTGCCCCCTCTCTTGCTCCAACAGCTGCTGCCTCCTGTTCATGACTCAGCCCTCTGGCCCAGTCACTCAGCATGTTTCCACCTTCTGGGGTACAGTCACAGGGTCCACTCACTGCGAGCAGCACCTCCTGCTGGCCATCCTCCACTCTCCCTCTGGTGTTGTATTCACCCATCTTGTCTCGCTCTGCTGTCCCACTCACTCCTGGGTCTACAGCTTCCTCGCTGTGACTAAAGTCCTCCCCTTTCCAAAATATTCAGTCTTTCCAGACCTGCTGTCTGGCTGGCATCTCCAATGCCCTTGCCATTTTCCAGTGGCTGCTAGGGGAACCCAGGCCTATCCTCTAACTGGGGTCCAGTCCAGGGTCCCTATAACAAGCTGCCAAGGTCTCCGTACCATCCTGCCTCTTGCTTCTGTTTCCCTGCTCTTCTTCCTACCTATCTGGCTTCCCCCCTCTCTGGGTCTGCCAGCCTCCCAACTCCCTCTATTCAGGAAGTGACTGCAGCCTTCTTCCCTACAACCTTTCCTAGTAGTGATTGCTGTCTGTAGCCAACTAACTGGCTTTATGCAGGCCCCACCTTTTCCTGCACAGGTGAGCCTGTTCTTCTGATTATGGCTTTCCTCTCAGTGTTTAATCTACTAGGTTAATTGGCTCATCTAGCCTCCATTAACCCCTTCCATTCTTGCATGGGGTAGACATGCCATCACAGGTTCCAAAGTCCTTCTGCACAGTAGGTCTCAGACAGTCTTCTCCAGCACTGCCCTGATAGCGCTACTGCCCCAGTGGTCAGTAGAAGAAACTGGGCCCACCCACTACTCTGGTTTCCAATCCAGGAACTCCATACCTGGCAACCATCCTGTTGCTCCTTCCTTGGACTCATTCCTACAGCTCTGGGTGTATCTGCTCAAACTCCCTCCTCACAGTGAGTAACTGTAGACTACTGAACCCCTAACCTGAAACACACCTCCCTACTTCCAGGGAGTGACTGCAGCCTACTTACCTGCAGCCCCATCACTGTTGCCAGCTTCCTGGCTTTATAAGCCTAGCCCAGCTCCTCCCCCAGCTGGATTTCATCAGCAAATTAGGCCTTAGCACACCCTGGTTTTCCTCCAGGTGCAGCCTATAGGTTAATAGGCTTAATTTACCCCTTCAGGCCTTGCGTGAGTAGACACTCTATCACAGATGGTTAGTCCAAATTCATCATAAGCTGGTACAAAGCTATTGCAAAATTGCCGTAGCTTCTCTTCACTATGTGCAATAAGCATTGCATCATCAGCGAAAAGGAGCAGGTGTTTGACTTTGTCTTTTGCTGTTAGACATGCACTGTTGAGTTTTTTACATCTGATCTTATATAGAGATGTACATGCTCAGTGCTAGATGACAAATCACCAGAGAAAAGAATATACTGAAGAGTGTAGGTGCCAAAACACATCCCTGTTTGACACTACAGTGAATTTCAAATCTGTCAGATTAATAATCATAACATTGAACTGTACCCTTCATGGCTGTATGGAAGCATTGAGGAGGACTGACATACTGGGATACAATCCAGACTAACATGTAGCTGTGTCACCCTTGCCCTGTAACCTGGGATGCCCTTCACATTGCCTTGCTGCTGTAGGCTCCAGCTTGGATTGCTCACAAACAGCCTCCCACATGCAAGTCACTCCCCACTGTGTCTGTGGGTGCTGCAGCCAGCTAGCAACATCTTGGCTCTTACAGCCTTAAAAATTATCACTCCAAAACACTCCCAGTCCCAGATTTTCCCTTAGTAACATATGTCCTGTATGCCCAGTCCTCTCCTGGACAGTACACATATTAAGTCCATTATTCCTTTAAGGGAATAATATGCACACAACAAGTTGTTACCCCAAATGGTGTTAAGCAGACACTTCAGTGAATGCACTGGATTAGATTAAAAAACAAATTTATTAACTACAAAGATTTTAAGTGAGTAAAAATAATGATGCATAAAAATCAGAAATGGTTACAAGAAAAATAAAGATTAAATGCTTACCTGTGCTTAACCATATGAAATATATTATATTCAAAGCAAAGTTTTCTCACCACATGCTTTCAGCAATCTTACTGACTGAACTCCTTGGGTCAGGAAACCTCCCCCAGAGTCCAACAGCTGTGTCCTTTGTTTCTTCAGGTGCAGTGAATGTGATAGGCAGGAAGAGAGAGGGGAGGTGCATTGAGCTGTTTGTCCCTCCTTTTTATTTCAGTCCCTTCTGAAAAACATTTCCAGATGAAACCCAGAAGACAACAAGTCTAAATGGAAGGATATTCCCTACTGTTTTTTTTTCCACCTGCTTGATTACTCTATTTGCTTCCTAAATGGAAATTAAGGCAAGCACACATCTGAACTTCTGCCTGGGTAGGGCTGTAAGGTTTGGAACTTGTGTTAATAACATCATACAGGGGAATCTTAAAGTCACATACAACGTTGCCACGTGTATTTTACCAGGACAATACTGACCAGCAAATTATGAGTTTTCAAATGATACCTTACAAGGCATACTTTGTGCAAAGATTATTACAATAGCTTTTAGGGTGTGAATACAGGATGTATTCCCTCACCAGGGGCAACCAATTCTTTCTAGCAATTGGAATAAGTCCTTTTGCTTGAGCTGCCACCACTGCTGGCAGCAGCTGGTGCAGCTGGCCCCCGGGTTTCCCCAGCTGCTGGGGTGGTCCTGGGGTCAGCCACACCAGCGCTGCAAAATTCACGGAAGTCATGGAAGCCGTGACTTTTGTGACGTCCGTGAATGATTCACAGCCTTATTTATCAGTGATGATTTTATATTTTCTTCCTGGTCATTGATGAAAATGTTGAACAGTATAGTGCCAAGAATTGATCCTTGCAAGACTCTTCTAGGAGCATACTCTCTTCATGATGATTCCCCATTTATATTTTGAGACCTATCAGTTAGCCAGCTTTTGATCCATCTAATGTGTGCCATGTTAATTTTATATCATTCTAGTTTTTAAATTAAAATGTCATTTGGCACCAAGTCAAATGACTCACAGAAGCCTAAATAAATTATGCACAACTAGTCCCTTTATCAACCAAACATGTAATCTCATCAAAAGATATCAAGTTAGCATGACAGGATCTATTTTCCATAAACCAATGTTGCTTAGCATTAATTATATTGCTGTCCTTTAATTCTTTATTAATCGATTCCTGTATCAACAAATTCATTATCTTGCCCAGACTGACAATCCTGTAATTAACTGGGTCATCCCATTTACTCTTTTTAAATATTTCACGTTAGCTTTCTTCTAGTCTACTGGAACTTCCTCAGTGTTCCAAGACTTGTTGAACATCAACATTAATGGTCCAGTAAGCTCGTCAGCTAGGCAACACATCGGGGGGCATGCAGGATCTAGTGGCGCCCCCTCCCACCCCGCAGCTAGCCCGGGACAAGAGCAGGAGGGACAGGATCAGGTCCTCTTCTGGCCGATGGGAGACTGCCCGGTGCAGCGCAGCAGCTGCCTGGGAGAGCCCAGGCTCAGCTTGCAAGAACAGCAGCCGAGTGAGCCGGAGTGAGCCAGAGCCTCCCCTTCCCCGCCCCCATGTCATGCTTGGCCTCTGTCCCCGGAAGCCAAGTTTGGACAGGAAGCAGGCTGCCACTGTCCCCCTCCCTAGCCAGGCTCTCTCCCAGGATACTGGCTATGCTGCGCAGAGCAGCAACCAGGAGCAGCTCCATCCCACTCCCCGCCCAGGCCTGGCTGCTAGGGAAAGCAGCCAAACGTGTTGGGGGGGGGAGGATGGCAGGGATCCAGCACAGCAGGAAGACAGAGCTCCTCCCCCCTGAGGTAACCTGGGGTGAGGAGAGCACAGGGGGCCTAGGCTGGGAGTGGGGTGGGGAGGAGACACATGGGGACATCACGTGTCCTCTCCTTTAATGTGTGTCTCCCACTATGGGGAAGCACCAGTTGTCTATTCCACCCAGTTTTGCATCTGTTTGCTTATTACTCCTGGGGGAATTATGCACCATTGGCATGTACAGAATTTATGTCCCCCGCAGATTTCTTTGCTTCCCTGAAAAAAAAATTACTTTCTGATGGGGAAGCAAAGGGAAGCCACAAGAGTGGTCATGTGACCCTCCACAGCAGTATTTTTGGGTGACCAGGGCAGTCAATCACTTCTCTCCAGAGATGGAGGAAAATGTTTAGGCATATGTACTTATGCTGGCAAAGCCACCTGTACTAAATATTCTTAGTGACATGTTGCATTCTGATGCTGCACTTGGATATGTGACCACAGCCACTAATGAGTTTTTGACTGCAAAACCTACCTCATGTTTGCAGAAGTCTTGTTGCTGCTTCTGTGCCAGAAAATAAGTATAATGCATCTCATGTAGAGTGCCTGTTGTTATCCGAAATTGGGCCAGCTAGTAAGCTTAGGGAGGACTAATGACCCACCAGAGTTTAGCAGAAAGCAGCACCTTTATTATACTGATAGCTAAGCTCAAAAGAAGGGGGGAGGAGGTCACACTCACATAGTCATGCTCCCAGGACAGGCACGGCACTGGAGATGTCAGGATCCTTCAAGGTAAGTGTTCCACAGTGCAATGATGAATGGTGCAATGAAGGTAAGTCTTCCCAAGGCACAATGGAATGCAAACTAATGAACCACAGGCCAGGCAGTCCGGACGAAGGGCCTTCATGGGAGGTACAACCTTGTGAGTGCACTTCTGAGCACATGGCCCCTTCCCCTTTTAAGGACCTGCTCCTCATGGCCTGTGACTATAAATGACTTGGCCGCATTTGGTTGGTCATACTCCACCTCGGACAGTGTCCATGCAGTGTCCATGCATTGGACGTGTGATCGCTGCCTAATCAGAGTGCCAGACACCTTGTCTACCTGGGAGCTCTTCTGATATTCCAGCTGCTCAAGCAGCCCATTCATCCCACAAGCATTCCAGGAGGAAGTGGGAGGGGGAAAGCCACTTCACAGGTATTCAAAGAGGGAGAGGAGACAAAAACGGGGAGCGCGAGGTGTAGCAGACCTTTTGAGCATACAGGTTATACATGCATACAGATCCCTACTGCTCCTACAACACCTTTGTCAGCTAGTCTGGTTTCAAAGAGAGTGGCTATGTTGATGTTGGGCTTTCTAGGGACACTGACTTCTAGATCATTTGACATACTAGTGCACATTGTTCTCACATTCCAAAACGACATCTGAAGAGGGAAATCATTGTTCCTGAACCTTCAGTGTGTACACCTAGTCAGAAAAAAATAAGGAGGCAGAGGTTTGCCATAGCCCCCTCTTGGCCGTGCCGATTAGGCCCAAAGACTTGGAGATATTTGTAAGCCAGCACAGCTGCAGAGGATGCCGAATGGCAGAACTGAATTGCAATGCTTACGGTGGATTTGGCTCAGGGTTTTCTCCTGTAGTTTTTGTTTAGACAAAAACTAGTTGCAAGGGTTGTGAACTAGATCGTTAATGTTCATTTTCGGACGGAATATTTACAAGAATCAAGGCTTGTAAAATAAAGCAGAATCTGCTCTCTTGTAGATCCATCTTCAACACCCAACTGAATTCATATGATCTACAGATTAATAATGAACATTAATTAATGGAAATGAATGGTGTGATTATTTTTCTGGAAAAAATTGCATTATTACCTCTTTCTGACACTCATACAAGCTAAAACAAACTTTTTCATCTAAAAATCACAGACAAAACATAAAGGCATGATTAAGTTGGTTACGAAATATCCATATATTATATGTATAGCCTACTTTTGTAATTTTGCTTTTCTCTCAAACTACAAATAATATTTATTTATTATAGCAAGGGATGTCACAACCAAATTACCCTAAAAAATATAAGCATGTAGGCAGTTACAAAAATTAGTACATGAGGAATCTGCTACAATAATTGGAGTAACAATGTACATTGGCCTGACATGAGGGAAGGCTTGGTCTTTGTGACAGATCATGTCCTTGATTCTTCCAAGCACACAACAGTGGCCAATACCGGAATAACATAAAGACATACTAGCATATGGAGGAACACAATGGGCCTGGTTCTCCACTTCCTTCCCCTCCTAATGTCATTTAGTCTTATAGAGGGTGAACGCAAACTGCAGTATGTCTCCTCAGCAACATGGACTACCACAAGCACATCACCCTGACCTCCTCGTGTTACACTGCCTTCCCAGAGTGCTCAATGGCCTGAGCCCATCGTATCTAATGGATCACCTAAATCTTTGGGATGAGGTTTGTGGTTAGCAATTCCACTTCACAGGCAGAAAAGAAATTTCTACCAGGAGTGCAGGAGACAGAGCTTTCACAGGGGTCAGGCTGAGACTGTGGAGTGAGCCATCACAAACCTTACCATCTTCTGCTCCCAGTGCAAGATGAATGTCTTCAACCTTGATGTCTCTAACATAAACACATTTCAACTTAAAATAAAGTCAAAACTTACCAAAATAAAACACTACACTACACACATACTTCTCCCTTTGGGGAAAGGCTGAGGCAAAGAATGAGCCACGTGTGACAGAGATTAGTCACACTGATGCAGTATTGGAAAGCTCACAGATACTATGGCCCTGAAGACAATACTGGAACCTATATAGAAAAGAAAAGTGCAAATCACTAACAATTCTGAATGGTAGCATTTTATATTTTGCACAGGTATAAATGGCTACATAACCAAGGCTGTGGAGAAATAGGTCCTACATCAAATGAAGAGAGAACATTGAAAATTGCCATTTGATCCTGCCATACTGAGAAAGGAAACATAAAACAATAATTAAATTAAATAAAACATCAAGACAAAGCCAGTGCAGCATAAATGTTAGACTGCAGTTGCTAAAGGTTAATCTTTCATGGTAGAGTCCATATAGACAGTTAAAATTATTTCTCCTCCCTACTTCATGACTGGCAGCCCAGAAGTTAGCTGCTTTTCCTGTTCTCACAAAGAATCTCTCTCTGTTTCTGGAAGAAACAGTCTTATGTCCATCTTTTTGGAAACTAGTTTGAGTTTCCATAATTACAATTTTTCCATGGAGCAATACATTGTTTTCTGTGACACCGGGAAATATTTTAAACTTTCATCCTGCACTTGTACTCCAGATATTTTATTCTAGAATCTACTCTGGAGTGTGGCCACTTTATACCATGCTGCCAGAGCAGTCCATACTATACATGTAACCAGTCGTGAATGAATCACCCTGCTATAGGGGATACTCCAGTAACAAAGTGACTCCTATTACACACAGTCTGTTGTTGACATAAAGATCATGACAAGAGCAAAACAGAGTGTGGCTGGGGCAGCCATATCAGTCTTGGGGCCACTGGCAGTCAGCATAGTTTAAGGTCAGAAGGGACCATCATGATCATCTAGTCCTACCTCCTGCACACTGCAGGCCAAAGAACCTCACCCACTCACTCTTGTAACAGACCCATAGCCTCTGGCTGAGTTACTGAAGCTCTCAAATCATGATTTAAAGCAGTGGTGGCTCATCAAGTAATCTACTGGTGGGCCGCGAGACAGTTTGTTTACATTGACCATCTGCAGGCATGGCCCCCCGCAGCTCCCAATGGCCAGGAATGGGCAAGATCCACAAGCCAAACACCTGGGAAAGAATATTCTGTGGTAGCTCAGAGCCCTCCCTGTCTAGTGCCCCATCACCTGCCATTGGAGATATTTGCTGCTACGTGCCATTATAGGCAGTCTCATCATACTATCCCCTCCATAAACTTATCAAGCTCAGTTAAGTTTTTTGCCCCCAGTGCTCCCCTTGGAAGGCTGTTCCAGAACTTCACTCCTCTGATGGTTAGAAACCTTCCTCTAATTTCAAGAGTAAACTTGCTGATGGCCAGTTTATATCCATATGTTCTTCTTTCCACACTGGTGCCTAACTTAAATAACTCCTCTCCCTCCCTGGTATTTATACCTCTAATGGATTAATTTACAATGGAGACCAAAATTATATAGAGGCTGGCCAAAATTAGGGAAACACAAAAGTAGGTTTTACACTTCTTTAATTCCTTCCTCCTGTGTGATGTTATGCTCATTGCCCCAAACCCAAGCATCTACCCTTTACATAAGAAACCATGTTCTCCAAATCATTAATTTTTGAATTATAGAAATGTATTTTAGGTCATTCTGATCCAAACCAAGGCTGAAGGCATTGTATGGCCAAAAAGCAATCTTTAACATTGTCATTTTTAGGAGAAGAGGATGATAATTTTATATGTAAAGAGGCCACATGTTGGTATATAACACATGGAAGATGTTATAGTGCCCTGAGTTTTCTTGCAATTCATAATATATGGATCCAACAAAATCAAAACTTGTGTCAAACAAGTTTATTAATATAAAATCAGAAAACTATAAGTCTCTGTGCAGCAATTTTATGCCCCACCTCACTCTTTACTAAATGTTTAGTGGTCAGATTCAATAGTTCATATTGTCTTCTTTTAGATCAACGTGGTTGTAGGCTAAATAGTGATCATATCCGATTTTGTAAGATAATTTGCAGTTCTGACCATAAGGGTGTTAGAAAAGCTAGATGATCTGATTCTCTCTTGCCAGTAGGTGGCGCCGTCACGTAATATGCTGTCTTTTTTTTTTAACATTATCTTTTTTTCCTCCCCACCCCTCCACCTCTATCAATACACCCCTTCCCCCCATCAGTTTGCTGATAGATGTTGGGGACCATAGAGTGAATCTCATAACAGGAAGCTAGGGCAGAGGAGACAGAATACTGCAGAGGTTTCTTTGTTGTTGGGTTTTTTTTTCTTTCCATGAGGCTAATATAAATATAAGAGTTACAAGCTTCTTTGCTGAGGAACCTGAACTACGGCAGCAGAAGGAGCCTGATCATCTACAAGTATATGGATGTATATTATGCTATGCTTTGTAATTTTCTTTTTATCAGGTAAGACCACAGAATATTTCATTAAAGGTATCATACAATATGTCTCAGCCCATTTATGCTAATATTCTTCTCTCATGCTGCCACACCTAGTCTGCAATTAATATTAGATGCAACAAGAGGAACAGAGAATACAAAGCCATTTTTTAAGCCGGATAACATTTTCATATTAGTTTTTCACCAAAATTACATCTGAGTCTAGTAATAAATTATTTTGGTATCCTTTGGGTTTCATTGGCCTTATATTCTTTAGAATCCAGGTATATTTTGTAATTTTGTTTAGAATCAATTCTTATTTTTTTTATTTTCATCACAGTGGTAGTATTTTGTTGTTGTTGCTGCTGTTGTCATCTATAAGTGTTATATTTCTTCACTGAAGGTTATATTGATGCTTTATGCAAAATGAAAATTGGAGTGAAATGTTAAAGCATATTAACAAGATAGTGAGATTGCCAAGCTTTATATTGCAGGGGTATGCTGCTTCTCTATACCATCTTCAGACAGACGCTTTGCTTTATATCCTAAATTCCTTCTCTTGGAAGGTATTGGAGATTTGTTGGGTTTTTATCCCCCATAAATAAATAAATAAATAAATAGAACTAACCTCTCCCTTACTGAAGACAGAATGGAAGATACTTATAATTAAATACAATTTTACATGGTTTCAGTCTTCACGTAAGACATGTAATGTGAATTGCTTTATATTTGAAGGCTAAATTTTTATTTTAAAAATTCCATTCTGTATTGTTTGAGGCACAAACATGATTTTTTTCTTTATTATTTTTAATCATACTGTGATACTTTAATCATACTGTGATACTTTAATATCACAGACTGTGAGAGACAGCAGAATGACTCAGGGGGTGGAGAGCTCATGCAGCTCCATGAATTGTCTCTTCAATTCTTGTTTTTTATTTTTCCTTACCTTTTCCTGACTACAGAAAAGGTTTCTTTAGCCAGGGAAAGCACTGGAGAAAAGCACTGGCGTACACAGCCAGAGATCAGAAGAAGGGCTTGAAGCCTAAGCATGAGAAATGAGAGGATCTGATTAATTTGAAAATACCTTGCTTCCTTTCACAGGGAGGGATGTAGAAAAGCCATTATTCATGCTTTCCTGTGCCTATATAGAGGTAGACTTTGTCCGCATTATCAAAGCAGGAAGAATTTACCAATAAGGATTTTTGGGCTAGAAGCAACCTTGGCCTAACAAAATTCTCTGACATATATGAAATGTAAAGTGGTTTCAGATATGCTCTTGCTCTCAGTGCATGTTGATTTACTGCTTGTGTTTTCCTGAGCACTGCTGATTTGTGTGTGTGTGTGTATTGATGGGCTACAGTAGTGGATAAAGGGAAATTACTGCTGTCTTCATGAGATGGTAAGGGTGGAATTGGGGAGCAGGTGAAATCATTGTACCTAGCTGAGCTGCAATTTTCTTCAGTGATGAATGTATTATGATAAAATAGATTTGGCTTCTATTAAGGATGATGGCCCCTTATGCCTATAGACCCTAATTAAGCAAGGTACTTAAGCATGTGCCTAACTTTAAGCATGTGAATAATTCTGAATCAATGGGATTATTCACATGCTTAAAATTAGGCACATGCTTAAGTATCTTGCTAAATTGGAGCCACAGTATTTTTGCTTTAAAATTATACCTGTTCTCACAAAGACAATATCTTTTTTTTAAACTGAACTTAGTATTATTAAATAGACGTTACCTAGCAGAACAGATGGAACCGTGGCTACCTGAGGTTTGATCTTTCAATGAAAATTCCAGTTGTGAACCTTCAGGGCAAATCCTAGCTCCAAAGCCGTTCACATTCTGAGTAAACTGGCTGTGCACGTCAGACATCCATGACGACTGTGAGAAACGAAATCATAGCCATAGAGGATCAAAGCAGTGGTCTCTGCCAGTGGCCAGTACCAAGTGTTTCAGAAGAAGGTTCAAGGTATAGTCCACAGTTATGAAATAAGATAACCATAGGGGAAGTTTCCTCCCAACCCGCACCAGATAGTGGTTGACTTTTGCCTGGAAGTGTGAGGACTTATATCCCTTACAAGGTATGTTCATCCCATCAAATATAGTTTAGGATGTTCTCATTATCCATGTAAATGTCTGGTTCTTCCTATCACAGAAAAGCTGCTCTGCAGCTGCTGCTGTAGCCTCAGAACTGCAGTACTGTCTGTGGCACCTGCCCCTTCTCTAGAGGTTTTAACCAGTGGACCTGCATTAGTGACAGATCCACAGGTCACAACCCCTAAACCCTCTGCCTAGTGATATTGAGAGAACTCCCTTATTAAAAAAGAAAACTACAGTATCTGCATGAATGATCCAAAACACTACAGTATGGAAGGGTATGGACTGCTACCATGGAATACCATGCTCACTTCATATAAAGGTTGCTGTGTGTAAGCAGGGAAAACACAGTGCCTCCCATGATTTCTGCATTGCTGAGACTCTTTGTGCAGTGGAACTGAGTTTTTTGTTTTTCCATTGCCTTTCTGCAGGCTAACAGATTTAGCCCATAAATAACTAAGTAAATATTTATTAATTAAGAATGCATTACATACAAAAAACTAAGGTAAAAGAACATTAATGTTGCAAAGCCAAGCACTCAAAATTTAAAAAATATCATAATTAAGGTTGTCCATGTATAATTACATGCTCACATACTTTCCCCCCACAAGATTCCTATCTCGTTCAGGGCACAGGATGGATGGTGCTCTAAGAATGAAATCAGGGTTGTGTAGTGTATGGGTCTGTTTTCTATAGGAGCTCTGTTGTCTTATTTTTGCATAAACTGGAAAGTGTGCAATGTCTAGAGAAAGGATAGTCTCTGTTTAAGGTAACTGAATGCCACCTAGATAATTAGATTCCATCCCTGCCTCTGTCCTGGAGTTCTTTTGTGATATGGGGCAAGTCATTTAAACCAAACATTTCACAGGTAGTCACTAATTGTGTTTTTTTCATTTCCTGGTGTATACCTTGAGACTCTTGAAACCTGGTTTGCAGAAGTGCTGAGCACTTCCAACTACAACTGACGTCAATGGGAGCTTTATGTGTACTAGATAAGCACTATCTATTGCTAAGTACTCTGAAAAATCAAGCATTTCAAGTTGGGCACTCAAGTTTAGTAGACATTTTTGACAATTTTGGCTTTAATCTCTCTGCGCCTCTGTTCCACATCTGTAAAATGGGAACAATCTACCTTACTTCACAGTGGTGTTGTGAAGATAAATTCATTAGTTTTTGAATCACTAGATACTACAGCAATAAGAGCCATAGGAAAATCCATGCTGAAACATAATTCTGTATTAAGTGCAGGTTTTGGAGTGTATGCAGTAAATAAGGCCTGAGGCCGCACATGAAATGGGGAAGATAAAAAGAAATATTGAATAATAACCTTCCCCTCTAGCTTATTCCTGTCTACCTCTGCTTCCGTTGTCTCCCAACCTGCATCTGTTCCCTTTTTCCTATTTCTTTCACAGCCTGTCATTGTCCCCTGATTCTTTTGTATCAGGCTGCTTCCTCCTTGTCCTCTGTGCTGTCTAGGTGTCAGCAATAGGAGCATTCACAAGGCAGGAAAGACAATCGTTCTGCTTTCAGTTCTACTGCTAAGTGTCACAGCAGTCCCTGGTAGCCAGGAAGAGCAATTGGGATGAAAGTGCTGCTAAGCCCTGATGGAATAGGCTGGAACATATTCACTGCAGATGAAATCTTTGGAAATGTGTACTGAAAGTCTCTATCAAGCCTATATTGCGCATGTGTAAAAAATGTTGTAGAGCCTTATAAGCCGGCCAAACTTAAGTGGATTTTCACAGAGACAGCAAAATGCACTTCTCTGACTCCAGAACACCCTCTGCCAAATATCAAGTTTCTGCTCCAAAGTATAGAGGCACTAGAGCAGGGGTCGGCAACCTTTCAGAAGTGGTGTGCCGAGTCTTCATTTATTCACTCTGATTTAAGGTTTTGCATGCCAGTAATACATTTTAACATTTTTAGAAGGTCTCTTTCTATAAGTCTATAATATATAACTAAACTATTGTTGTATGTAAAGTAAATAAGGTTTTTAAAATGTTTAAGAAGCTTCATTTAAAACTAAATTAAAATGCACAGCCCCCCGGACCAGTGGCCAGGATCCAGGCAGTGTGAGTGCCACTGAAAATCAGCTCATGTGACACCTTCGGCACCCGTGCCATAGGTTGCCTACCCCTGCACTAGAGCTTCTCAGTGAAATCATTTTAAGAATTATTTTAACACTGCAGCATTGCCAACTCCAAGCATTCAAAAATCATTACTCAGGCCTCAAATCATTGTCTTAAAAATCATTATGCTTTTTGAAATATTAATTCATTTCAGGTTCCTTTTATTTGCCTTTTGATTTTTGAATCTGTAGGTTATATTTGGATGATGTTTACAAGCTTTTCTTCGCAGCCATGAAAACTAAAAATTTACTTCCTCAAAAAATGTGAAAGCTGAGATTCTCATGTTATTATATGATTCCAGGAGCTGAAGGTGAAAGAAAGAACAGTAAATACCATTGCAGACTCATGACAAAATCATGAGAGTTGGCAATATTGCATTGCCTCCTCAAAAATATTTTTCTCTAACCTTATTTTCAGAAATGGCTGAACCATTTTTAATGAAATTTTCCAAAGTGTTTCAACCTGAAGCAGATATCAAACATGGAAAATTTCATCTCCAGCCGTTAAAATCTGGCAAAGTTATATGCAACTAAAAACAGCCTTATAGTGAAAAGTGTTAGGCAGCCCTAACTATAGGTATTTCTGTCAGCTCCACCCACTTACCATAAATTTGAAAAAATGAAATTTTGAAAAGAGATTTCAGAAATGCCTGTCACAGTTTAAGTATCTGAATTCAATTAATCTATTGTCTATGAAACTTTGGTAGGTTTTTCTATAATGTCTATAACTCTGGTTTCTGAGTTCTTAATGGAGTGTCTTAGTGAAAACAGACGGTTGACTGATAGTTACCAGCAAATGAAAAGTACAAATGAGAGGACTGACTTTCCCCAGAAAGTACTGGAAATCAGAAAGTTTCAAAGTTGTTTTAAGTATATATGGAATTGATTTTTGCAATAGGTTAGAAACTTTTAGATTTCCTGTACATTCTAATCAGAAGGCTGATTCTGCTACTCCTGTTGTGGATCATCACACTGTCATGGTGACATCTTCAAAGCCAATTGATTTTTAAACTTTGTTATATTTAAGACAATGTTTTAGTGATTTTATCTTGGTTGCGATTGGAAGGATAAAGTGAAATTCAAATTATATTGCAGTTGTTAGTTACTTGGTTAATGATAGTTAAGGATAAGATTCTGCCCTACATCCTGAAGGTGGATTGGAGGGCAGTATGGAGGAGCCATACTGTGGCTGGAGACCTCAGGAAGAATTCTCCAGTGAGCTCCTGGGATATGCACATTGGAGAGGTTGCTCTGTAATCCTTGGAGTGGGTGCAGTATACTCCATGTTACACTGACATGTGCTGCTGATCTCCATGTTTAAGATAGCAGACTGGAGACGTAACTGTGCCTCCAGCCAGATAACAGTATCCCCTCAAGTCAATGAGCACTGGCCAATACGGAAGCTGCACTCCACTTCTAGGACTTAATCTTGTGAAATGCTGAGTATCTTACAGGACCGAGCCTTCATTGTGAGGCAGAGATATCTGTGTGGGTGTGTGTGCATGTACTGTATATAAGAGGATTTCTACACCATTTGTTTTGGCCCCTCAGTGCAATTTCACAATGTTGAGCATATTTGACTCTTAATGTAGTTTTTGCTTAGTGACGAATACAAATGCCTCATTCTGAAACTAAGGGTCTGACAAAAACTGTCAAAAGTAAATAAAATCTGCCTTAAACTCACCTCTTTGTACTTGGTAAGATCACAGACCAAAAGGTATTCTGTTTTCAAGTACCTACACACAATGAGGTAAGGTAAAGACAGAGTGACTATAGTTTTACTTTTGCAACTCCAGAGAGGCAATGACCAGTGTTCTCTGCTCTTATCAGTTTTTTAAAGTTTAATTGTTTGTGATACTCTTTTCAAAGTCTGAAATTAAAAAGTTATTTCCTAGCCATTTTGTATGTTTTAATTAGGCACACTCTTATTCTTGTTTACTTACATCACTTAAGTTACTGAGCTTCATTAACTCTGGGCCTGATTCTGAAGTATCTGATCAGGCAAAACATTAATTGACTTTGGTCCTGATATTGCTCCCATCAAATTTTATTTTATTATTAGTAGTAATATTTCCAAACTCCCAAAATGTTTTAGGCATATTATGCTATTGAAGTAGCACCCACATTGTTCTAGGAACTGTCCAAACATTCAGGAAGGTCACTACTACCACTACCCAGGGGTTCAACAGAGTAAGGAATTTTTCAGCGTAACATTTAGAGGCCTCCAAGGGCATACACAACATTTGTGACTGTAATGAGATCTTACTTGTACTTTTTCCAACTGTATATTTTATGAATTAGATGATTTCTGATTATCTGAAGCAAAGCCTTGGTTCTCTAAGCCAAAGCGAAGGCACGTCAGCAATGATACAGTGACAATCTGTTACTCTACTTCACCTGTAGTGTCATAACTACAAACGGAAGGGTAACAACCCTCCTGTATACAATACTATAAAATCTCTCCTGGCCAGAGGCACCAAAATCCTTTTACCTGTAAAGGGTTAAGAAACTCAGGTAACCTGGCTGACACCTGACCCAAAGGACCAATAAGGGGACATAATACTTTCAAATCTTGGTGGGGGGAAGGCTTTTGTTTGTGCTCTTTGTTTTGGTGGTGTTCGCTCTTGGGACTAAGAGGGACTGGACATCAGTCCATGTTCTCCAAATCTTCTGAACAAGTCTCTCATATTTCAGACTTGTAAGTAACAGCCAGGCAAGGCGTATTAGTTTATCTTTGTTTTCTCAACTTGTGAATTTTACCTTTGCTAGAGGGAGGTATACCTGTTTTGTTATAAATTTGAAACTAAAGCTAGAGGGAGTTCCTCTGAGCTCTCTGAATCTGATTACTCTGTAAAGTTATTTTCAATCCTGATTTTTACAGAGATAATATTTACATTTTCTTTTAAATAAAATCCTTTTAAGAACCTGACTGATTTATCCATTGTCCAAAGACCCAGGGATTTGGGTCTTTGATCACTTTGTAACCAGTTGGTTAGGATATTATTCTCAAGCCTCCCCAGGGAAGGGAGTGTAAGGGCTTGGGGGGATATTTTGGGGGAAGAGGAACTCCAAGTGATCCTTTCTCTGTTTCTTGTTAAATCACTTGCTAGTGGCAGCATACCATGTTTTAACCTAAGCTGGTAGAAATAAGCTTTGGGGGCTTTCATGCATGTCCCCACATCTGTACCCTAGAGTTTAGAGTGGGGAAGTAGGCATCAGAAAAAAAAATTAAATATGTGAGCTTGCTTGAAGGCATAAAGGTGATGATCTCTAATTCTATGTGGAAGAGTTGGATGCAAATTGAGGCTGATGTTGTGATCCCTGAGTTGGCAGAGGCTGGGAACACACCCAGACTTGGAGGAGAGGCTATTGTGCCTTTCTCACCCAAGTTATCTCTTGCAAATTAAAGATTAGGAGTTCACACATTCTCATGAGAATCACATCCTGTCATTTGTGAAAAAGATGGTGGATGTGATGCAGAAACTTGAGGATGCTGGTATGAAAACCATGGGAGAGAAAGGGAGGTATTTAGGGCTCTGACAGATACTGAATACTTCACTCAGAAAGCATGATAAAAGAGAAAGAAAAAATGAAAAATAAATAGGGCGGGAATCAAAGGAAAAGAGAGACAAAAAAGGATCAGAACATGGAAAAGGAAATACAAAAAGGGGAGAGTAATCCAGTGCAGGGGAGTATGAGAGGGAGGAAGAAGTGCAATGGTGTGTAAAATCTGTAAAAGATTAGAAAGAACAGAAATTCAGTTGATAAGACAGGAAAGGGGGATAAGAGGGCTGTGTTAACAAAATATTAAAAGTTCTATTTGGTTTATAGCTACAGTTGAACGTTGTTGGTAGTGCAGCAGTGTGTTGCTCCTGGCAGTGGTGCACTGCAGGACAGCACAGTGCCTCCGGGAGATATTGTGAAAGAGGGATGATAGGGGAATGTGTTTTCCTTCTAAAAGGGGCCAGTTTTGCTGGCTAGTGTGGAGGGGACTGAGCCTCCGGGGAGGCTTCTTGCCTCCACTCGCTTGCTTTGCACAGGGTTAGGCACAATTGAGTAAAACGGAATGCCAAAAGAAAGGAAACTTACTGTTAAGATGCAAAGGCCAGATTCTCAGCAAGTGTAAATTGACATTACTACGTTGAAATCAGCAGATCTAGCCCCAGATCGCCAAATCACAGTGGGTGCAATTGAGCTTTGTTTGGACTAGATTTTGGCAGATGATTCTGAACAGTCAATTTCCTTTAACTTGTGGGTTTAAAGTGATACTTTAATGGCTGTCAGACTACAAATTTAATTCCCTTATTTTTTTTATTTTTTTTTTAGTTGCTGTGAAACTGAACAAAATACCAGCCTGTCCAAAATTAGGGCTACGATGGTGGAAAAATTCCAGCTCCCATGTTTTGTTTGGTGGCCCCCCAAGGGTGCTACTGTAGGTGTGTTCATATCATGCCACTCTCCCACAGTCCATTCCTGTTCCATTCTTGAGCTTGAGATGGCAAGAATCCTGATCTGTTAGCACTTAGAAAAAGAGTTCTTGTTAAATTCAATAACCTGCAAATTTATATATTAATATGTTCAAAAGTATTTAAAATGTATTACTGTATTAAATCTTAGTCTTAAAATATAAAAGCAGCTAAGCACACAATTTAAAGCCGACTGGGACTTTATTCACATAGTAGGACTCTCAGACCCCAGTCAGTCAGCACAGCTGTGACTCCTGTTTACAGCAGACTCATTCTCCTTTGGATAACATTTTGCTACCCCCAAGTTCTAGCTAGTTTTCTCAATGAAATAGTGATAATCACCTTTTTGCTCTCCCTCAGCCACCCATGTCTGCCGTATGCACTTTGTCCCTTAGGATAACTTGAGCTATAAACCTGTTTTATGCTGCTCACAATGCTCCCAATTAATTGCTCTCTATTATGAAGTTTTAAGTCATCACAGCAATGTATAATGCAAGTGGAAGCTGGCCTGGCCAGCTGTTGCAATTTTTTTTAAATGGCATTTCTATTTAATTGTGGGCCAATTAACTACTCAATTTTCTTTCAGATAAAAAGCCCAAACACAACAGAGATCTGCTTAATGCTTCTTAATACTGTGCATCTTACTGATCTTTTCATTACCCAGTGAAACAAACATGCTGGTCAAGTCACAAGGGAGCACTGGTGAAACCTGCTTTTCCAAGGAAGCAAAATAGTCTGTTGTGATGCCATAGCTCCAGGTTTTCTCAGTATAGCACCAGGGACTGTTTTCACGGTGTTTGGCCTAATCTATTATTTTAGGTTAAAAAGTAGAGAATTTTGAGCCTGTATTCTGTCTCACAAAGTGACATTTTGAAATGTTCACTTGACAGGCCTGACCACACTAATGTACAGGTGCTCAGGGTTTAGTAGTTTGCCATTGTAAAAAATTAATACCATAAGCAGCAGTACATCAGGAATTCCTGAGTTCTGATCCTAGCTCTGCCATTGTGGGTCTTTGGGCCAATCATACACCTTTTGGGTGGTTCCATTTCCCACTTGGGTATTGATACCAAGCAATGTGCTTTGAGAATTAACTGGCTAGTGTTTAATAAAGAGCTTTGGAGATATAAAGTGTTAGATAAATATTACACACAAAGAAACTACATTAAAAGAAAAATTAAGGTTGCAAGATCAAACACTCGAAAGTTAGGAAATACCAGAATTAAAGTTGCCTATGTAACCTCAATCAGGCACCAAGAAAATGAGGAACACACAATTAATGACCATCTCTGAAAAGTTTGGTTTAAGTTACTAGCCCACAGCACACAGGAATTCTGTGGCAGAAGCAGGAAGAGAATCCATTTCTCCAGGACAACATGCACCAGCTTTAATCATGAGAACCTCCTTTCTCTTCCTGCAATTCCTTGCATCATTCTCAGCAAACTTTCTAACTTCTGCAACAAATGAGGTACGGGTCCTACAGACAATACCCTGATTCATTTCCAGAGCAGATCCATCCTATGTGTACATGTGTCTAGTTTCTTAGGTTTTTAAAAAAGCAAACTGAAAGAACAGAAATTCCATTATGTGGCATCATAATGACACCCACATGGGTCATCAGAGTTGGAAGCTTTGGATTCACTGCACAGATCTGTGACATTTGCGCTATCTGAGTAACTGATAACAATAGTAGGTTATCATCCTCTATGTAGACCAGCACTGAAAGGGGATGAGACACTTTACCAATGGGTTTCAGATATTTGCTGACAGCAGAGGAATGGTGTGAGTCAGAAATCATGGGTTCTGGAGGAGAGTGTGCTCTAATAGTACAGACTCTTCTGCCTGCTCCAACTAACCTTGGCCCCTTCAGCCCCATTCCCTCCAATCTGTGCCCTTTCTCCCGGCCCCAGTCTTCCTAACTGCAGCCCACTCTCAATCCCAGTCTCCTTACCCAGCCAGTCCCAATCGCCACTCCCTCTCTGGCTCCTCATCTGATCTGCTTCTTTTTCTGCAGCAGCTATGTTCCCCATCTCTTGTCTTTCCCAGTCCCAATCTCCTCCTGGTCTTGGCTCTTTATCCTAATCTCTTTGCCCAGTCTTCCTTTCTGGCTCCTCATCTGATCTCCATTTCCCCCCACCCCTGCACTGCCTCCCATTCCCCCTCCACATGTTGTTTCCCTTGCTTGCTCACCATCTCCTTATCTGGCCAGTCCATGTCTTCTATGAGGGCAGACTAGGTGATCTAATGGTAAAAACCTATGAATCCTGCACTCCCTGCAGCTCCCAGTCTCCTCGCACCCCAACCCCTGTCCCCATGCCCCCCCCCGCTAGTTTCCAGTCCCAGTTTTGTGTCCTTATCCTCACCCAGTCTTTTGCTGCAATCTGATCCCAACTCCAGGTCTAGCCCTTGTCTCCTCTGCTTTTGAATCACATGGCTTCCTCTTCCATGCTCTAGGTGCCAGCAAGGAGGCGGGGGAGGGTCATTGAGAACAAAAGAGAGGAAACCTTCTCTCTCTTAGTTCAGGTGCCAAGACCCAGAATGATGACCCGCAGCAGTCCAGAGCTGCAATTACAAGAAAAGTCCTGCTCAGCTCTGAGCTGAAGCATATCAAGTGTGGACAGTATCTTCAGAGTTTTTAGCTGCAAAGTTCTAGCATGTATATACTGAGCATGTGCAAATGACAATTTGTTAAAGGCTTGTAACTAAGCTTTTGTCTTAGATGAAGATTTTGTCATGGACTATGCAGGGCTGATAAGGATAGAACTGGGAAACAGGACTTATGATATTCTGCCCTTTGAGCCTGACACATATTCCAGTGGGAGTTAATATTACTCCAAGCAGAATTAACTCCTGCAGCATCCTCTCAGCAGCTGGTACTGTGCAGCTGCAAGGAACCTGTCAGTGGCAGCTTGGCTCCTGAGGGAGAATTTTCATATAGTGTCTATGAAAACGTCAGTTTCCTCCATGTTGGATGCTTGTGTTTTCCATCTGTTCATGGAGTTCCTAACTCAACAATAATTGCTTCATGAGATCAATAAACTGTTAGAATTCTGTGCCTACTAGAAGCATTTTTCAAAGTGCAGCACTGTATTTATATACGGATTCCTTTTTTACTTTGTAAATGTTTTAAAATGAGTTAAAATTAGCTTCCTCTCTCTCACACTCACATACATGCCTCTTTCCTCCCCGTTCACCCCCCCACAACATGTACTTGGCACTAGGGTGACCAGACAGCAAATGTGAAAAATCAGGACAAGGGGTGGTGGGTAATAGGAGCCTGTATAAGAAAAAGACCCAAAAATCAGGACTGTCTCTATAAAATTGGGACATCTGGTCACCCTACTTGGCACTCACTAAAGTCTAATTCCCCTGTCTCTTAAAGGAGCACTTTAAATCAGAACAGTTCTTAAAAATGAATTACAAATATTTTTAGTATTGTACCTCCCTCAATTCCCCTTTCCCAGTTTCTCTGGTTTTACAGTTACATTTTCCTATTTCTAAAAATGCTGTTCTATCTCACTTTGTGGTTTAAAGATCACACAAGCAATAAGGGATGCTAATTGTTTAGAGAGGAAACAGCATAACTGAGGATATGCTTAGTGTTATCAAATGCACAAAGTGAACAAACTGAAAAACATGAAACATTTTATTCTCTCAGCCCTTTCAATTATAGTTAAGGATGTGTTTTAGTCATGGACATTTTTAGTAAAAGTCATAAACAGATCATGGGCAGTAAACAAAAATTCATGGCCTGTGACCTGTCCACGACTTATCCTATATACCTCTAACTAAAATGTGGGTGGGAGGCACAGGTGCTTGGGGGGCGGTGGTCCAGGGGTGCCCTGGGTGCTGTGCTGGAGGAGGTGGCCTGGAACCCCTCTGGGGGTGGGGGTGGGCCATGACACATGGCCCTGGACCCCTGCTGGTGCTTGGGTGATGGGGGGGAGAGAGTTGGAGTAGCTGGCAGGCCCCCTACCCAGCTCAACATGTCCCTGCAGCTCCTAAACAGCAGAGGGGCCAGAGGGCTCTATGCACTGTTCCCGCCACAAGCACTGGTTGCACAGCTCCTATTGGCCGGGAACCACAGCCAATAGAAACTGCAGGGGTGGGGCCTGCCAGCAGTGTGTGGTGACCCCTCCCCATTCCCTCTGCCTAGGAGCTGCAAGGCCATGCTAGTGGGAGCCAGGGAGCCCCCCCAACATCAGGTGACACCTCCTCCCACATCCTTCAACCCCCTTCCCCCTCCAACACACCTCAACTGCTGCAGGCAGCCCCTGAGCCAGCACCCGCTACTGCACAAGTCACGGAAAGTCATAGAATCCATGACTTCCGTGACAGACTCGCAGCCTTAATTATAGTTACTTAAAGTGTTACTTGTTAAAATGGGGTAAAACCTTTGACATAACTGTAATTTTTAAATTGGTGTCCCTTCAACTCTCTTCACAATGGGACAAATCCACCTTGAATAGCTAGTCCATTCTTTGGAAGAATGAGTGATGGGTAGAAATCCTGCCCACACTCCGCAGCTACAGAGACAGTATGTAGCAGCTACTGCAGCCAAATAGTCCCCACAATGGGAGGACTGGATATCAATGATACAGCATCTGCTGGGGTTCAAATCCTATGGGTTCCTGCAGGGTTTGTGCATCCTTGTACCATTTTCCTAATCATGACCCACCCCTTTGCACAGCAGAACTGCCTTATTTTCACAGCCTTCAGGGCCAGACTCAGAGGCTGACTCTACCGCTCTCTGATTTACTCCTTTATTTTGAATACTTAGTAGCTGCTGTTTTCCTTTAGTTCTATTTCTCCCCCTTAATTTTGGTTAGTTTCTATTGAAGCAGGTGGAGGAGGTTTTTCATCTGAAAAACCTTCTGCCTGGAGAATGGTTTTAATTCTAAAGTTTCCTCAATTCTATGGCAGCTTTGGAAAATCGCTCCTGTATTCCTCCTCCCTCTCATGCAGCTCATCTAGCTGCCAGGTCACAACTCTCCTGCTGCAGCTTCCAGGACCAGTTGCTAGGCAACCTTTTTCCACTCCCTTTTCTATGCAGCCTGGCTGTCACAGGGCCCCTTTCTCATAGCAGGCATAAAGAGACAGAACCGCCATTGCAAATCAACTTGTTTTAATATGGGAGTAGTTCTTCTTCCATTTCCTTCTAGCCAACTTCTCATCCATCATCCTCAGTTCAATTGCCACCAAACTGCCCATGTCCTTCTGTCACTCCCATACTCCAATATCATGAATGGAAATGATATACAGTACTGATGGGGTTGGTGCTGTACCTGAGACCATTCAGAAATGGCAGCAAATGCAGAATGCAGCAATCCATTTGTATAGTGATGCTTTGCAACAGTGCTTTACACTTGTGTTCTATGAGCTGCTCTAGCTTCTAGCTGATTTTGGTGTATTTTAAGGTATTTGGTTTGACAGTTAGTGCCTTAAATGTTTTGTGTCCTGGTAATCTGCCTCTCTGATATAACAGTTACTATCAGCTATAACACTCATGTCTGAAATCCTCTGGTTTAAAAGGAAGGTTACTTGCATCAGGTCATTTTGAGTGAGGGGTTCCTGACTCTCAAACTCACCTCCCGCACATGTTTAAAAAGACCAAAATTTGGCCTGCAGGATCTTTAATACTGGTGATGCATGAGCAAGGGAGAATATAGATTCACTTTCAGATCCCACTTATTACACTTATTAAAAATAATCATAGAGGAGTTTTTAAACTAAGGGCTGGAGGGAAGAGATGCAGAAGAGCACATGATTTGGACAGATTTAGTGGAGGATTTATTAAAAGGATACTCTGTATCCTAGTAAAGAGTAGAGGATGCAAGTTGATAAAATGCAGGTCGGAACTAAGGGAACCAGTCAAATGAAAGAGAGTCCCATTCAATTACATCACTAGTTGTCTGCCTTCATAATGTTGACAAATTTTATAAGTGCTTGGATACAAAGGCAAGAAGTCTAAATTCTAAGATGGGCGAACTTGAATGCCTGGTATTAAATGAGGATGCAATAGGTATCACAGAAACTTGGTGGAATGATGAATATTAATGGGACATGGTATTACCAGGGTACCAACAGGGCCGGTGCAACCATTTAGGCGGAGTAGGCAGTTGCCTAGGGCGCCGAGATTTGGGGGTGCCAAAAAGCGCCCTCAAATTTTTTTTTAAATGGTTGAGCAGCTGCTGCTGCTGAGACAGAGAAGGAGTCTGAGCTGCCAGTGGCAGCCAGCAGCCCAGGGTGTCCCCTGGGTCAGGGCGCCTCCGCGGCAGCTGGCAGCCCAGGGTGTCCCCTGGGTCAGGGCGCCTCCGCGGCAGCCGGCAGCCCAGGGTGTCCCCTGGGTCAGGATGCCGCCGCGGCATCCCGCAGTCCAGGGTGTCCCCTGGGTCAGGGTGCCTCCGCGGCAGCCGGCAGCTCAGGGTGTCCCCTAGGTCAGGGCACCGCCGGAAGGGGCGGCAGGCAGCTCCCGTGGAGCTGCCACAGTGATGCCTGCGGAGGGTCCATTGGTCCGCGTGCCTGCGGACGGTCGGCTGCTCGTGCGGCTCCGGTGGACCTCCCGCAGGCACCACTGCGGCAGCTCCACTGGAGCCGCGGGACCAGCGGGCAGGGCAGCGAAATTGCTGTCCGCCTAGGGCGCTCAAAACCCTAGCGCCGGGCCTGGGTACAAAATATATAAGAATGACAGAGTAGGTCATGCTGGTGGGGGAGTGGCAGTAACGTGAAAGAAAGCATAAGGACAGAGGTAGTAAAAATCTTCAATGAATCAAAAGTATCCTAGAATCACTATGTATAGAAATTCCAGGCTTGAATAATAAGAGTATAGCGATAGGAATATATTACCGACCACCTGACCAGGATGGTGATATGATTATGAAATGCTCAGGGAGATTAGAGAAGCTACAAAAACAGAAAGCCCAATAAAAACGGGGAATTTCAATTATCCCCATACTGACAGTCAACATGTCATCTCAGGATGGGATGCAGAGTTAAAATTTCTAGATTCCATTAATGACTGGTTCTTGAAGCAGCTAGTGCTGGAATTCACAAGGAAAGAGGCAATTCTTGATTTAGTACTATGTAGTGCATAGGATCTGGTCCAAGAGGTGACTACAGTTGAACTACTCAGGAATGATGACCATAATGTAATTAAATTGAATGCCCTTGTAAGGAGAAAAATACCAACGAACCTCACTATAGTAGCATTTAACTTCAAAAAGGGGAACTACACAAAAACAAGGAGACTGGTTAAACACAAATTAAAAGGAACAGTCACAGGAGTGAAATACCTGCAAGCTGTTTGGAAACCTTTTAAAAACAGAGGTTCAAACTACATGTATACCCAAAATAATTAAAAAAAAATAGTAAGAGGACCAAAACAATGCCACCATGACAAAACAGAGTAAAAGAGGCAGTTAGAGACAAAAAGACATCTTTGAAAAACTGGAAGTTTGAAAATAGACAGGAACATAAACTCTGTCAAGTTAAGTGTAAAAGTATAATTGGACAGATCAAAAAATAATTTGAAGAGCAACTAGCAAAAGACACAAAAACTAACAGCAAAAAAATTTTTTAAGGACACCTGAAGCAGGAAGCCTTCCAAACAATCAGTGGGACCACTGGACGATAGAGGTGCTAAAGGAGCACTTAAGGAAAACAAGGCTCTTGCAGAGAAGCTAAATGAATTCTTTGCATCGGCTTTCACTGCAGAGGATGCAAGGGAGATTCCCACACCTGAACCATTCTTTCTGTGGTGAGAAATCTGAGGAACTGACCTAGACTGGGCTTTCAGTAGATTTGGTTTTGGAACAAATGGATAAATTGAACAGTAATAAGTCACCAGGACCATATGGTATTCACCCAAGTGTTCTAAAGAAACTCAAATATGAAATTGCAGAACTGCTAACTGTGGTATTTAACCTATGGCTTAAATCACTCTCTCCACCAGATGACTGGTGTATAGCTAATGTGATGCTGATTTTTAAAAAAGGGCTGAAAAGGCGATCCTTTCAATTACAGATATGTGAGCCTAACTTCAGTACCAGGCAAACTGGTGGAAACTCTAGTAAAGAACAGAATTATCAGATACATAGATGGACATGATATGCCAAGGAAGAGTCAACACGGCTTTTGTAAAGGTAAATCATGAGGGAGTCAACAAAGGAGGACAAGGGTGATCTAATGGATATAGTGTACTTGGACTTTCAGAAAGCCTTTGATATGGTCCCTTCCCAAATGCTCTTAAGCAAAGTGGGCAGTCATGGGATAAGAGGCAATGTCTTCTCATGGATCAGTAACTGGCTAAAAAGATAGGACGCAAAGGGTAGAAATAAATTATGTTTTCACAGTGAAGACTGGTAAATAGCAGGGTTCCCCAAGGATCAGTGCTGGGACCTATGCTGTTCAACATATTCATAAATGATTTAGAAGAATGGGTAAACAGTGAGGTGCAAAGTTTGCAGATGATAAAATTACTCAAGACAGTTAAGTCAAAAGCTGACTGAAGAGTTACAAAGGGATGTCCTAAAACTGGGTAACTTGGCAAGAAAATGACAGATGAAATTTAATGTAGATAAATGCTAAGTAATGTACATTGGAAAACACAATCCCAACTATACATACAAAATGATGGAGCATAAGTCAGCTGTTTCCATTCAGGAAAGAGATCTTGGAGTCATTATGGATAGTTCTTCGAAAACACCTGCTCAATGTGCAGTGGCAGTAAAAAAAGCGAACAGAATGTTAGGATCGATTAGGAAAGAGGTAGGTAATAATACAGTAAATATCATAATGCCTCTATCTAAATCCATAGTACAGCCACAACTTGAAAACTGTGTGTAGTTTTGGTTGCCCCATCTCAAAGAAGATATTAGAATTGAAAAAAAGTACAGAGAAAAAAATGATTAGGAGTGTGGAACAGCTTCCATATGAGGAGAGATTTAAAAGACTGGGACGGTCTATCTTAGAAAAGAGATGACTAAGCGTATGTCTACACTATGAAATTAGGTCAATTTTAATAGAAGTCGATTTTTTTAAAATCGATTTGATACAGTCGATTGTGTGTGTCCTCACTAAGTGCATTAAGTCGGCGGTGTGTGTCCACAGTACTGAGACTACCGTTGACTTTCAGAGTGTTGCACTGTGGTAGGTATTCCACAGTTCCCACAGTCTCTTCCGCCCATTGGAATTCTGGGTTGAGCTCCCAATGCCTGATGGGGCAAAAACATTGTTGCGGGTGGTTCTGGGTACATGTTATCAGGCCCCCCTCCCTCCGTGAAAGCAACGGCAAAAATGATTTCTCACCTTTCTTCCTGGGTTACCCATGCAGACGACATACCACGACAAGCATGAAGCCCACTCAGCTCACTGTCACCGTATGTCTCCTGGGTGCTGCTGGGAGACGCAGTACTGCAGTGCTACACAGCAGCATCCCCTTGCCTTTCCTTGCCTTTGCCTTGCAAACAGCTGACAGTGCAATACGACTGCTAACCGTTGTTGTCCCGTGGGTGCTCCTGACCAACCTCGGTTAGATTGGTCAGGGGCACCTGTGCAGACATGGGTGCTCCTGGGCAGCCTTGGTGAGGTTGGTCAGGGGCACCTGGACAAAAATGGGAATGAGTCTAGGTCATTCTTTTCTTTAAGTTTCGTCTAATGGAGATTCAGTCCTGCCTGGAATATCATGCCAGCTGGAGGCTTCTGCCTCAGGCTGCTTTCCCAGTCAGCAGCACCACGCGGTCACACCTACCCCAGCCTACTCCTTGCTCTCATGGCTCATGAAGCCTGGACAGTAGTAAGGAGCAGTTTAACTATAGGCTGCGCAAGTGCATAATGGTGGTAGAATGTGCCTTTGGACGTTTAAAAGCTCATTTAAAAGCTTTACTGACTCGATTAGACCTCAGTGAAACCAATATTCTCATTGTTATTTCTGCTAGCTGTGTGTTCCACAATATCTGTGAGAGTAAGGGGGAGATGTTTATGGCGGGGTGGGAGGTTGAGGCAAATCGCCTGGCTGCTGATTACGCGCAGCCAGACACCAGGGCGGTTAGAAGAGCACAGCAGAGCGCGTTGTGCATCAGAGAAGCTTTGAAAACCAGTTTCATGACTGGCCAGGCTACGGTGTGAAAGTTCTGTTTGTTTCTCCTTGATGAAAACCCACCCCCTTGGTTCACTCTATTTCCCTGTAAGCCAACCAGCCTTCACTCCCCCCTTTGATCTCCGCTTGCAGAGGCAATAAAGTCATTGTTGTTTCAAATTCATGCATTCTTTATTAATTTGTCACACAAATGGGGGGATAACTGCCAGCACCCTCCAGAATGGCATGCAGCTCATCATTGAAGCGGCATGTCTGGGGCTCTGACCCGGAGCGGCTGTTTGCCTCTCTGGTTCTTTGGTAGGCTTACCTGAGCTCCTTAAGTTTCACCCGGCACTGCTGCAGGTCCCTGTTATAACCTCTGCCCTTCATGCCCTGGGAGATTTTTTCAAATATTCCAGCATTTCATCTTTTGGAACGGTGTTCGGATATCACAGATTCGTCTCTCCATACAGCAATCAGATGCAGTACCTCCCATTTGGTCCATGGTTGAGCTCTTTTGCGATTCTGGGACTTCATGGTCACCTGTGCTGATGAGCTCTGCATGGTCACCTGTGCTGATCATCTTGCCATACTGGCCAAACAGGAAATGAAATTTGAAAGTTCATGGGGCTTTTCCTGTCTGCCTGGCCAATGCATCTGAGTTCAGAGTGCTGTCCAGAGCGGTCACAATGGAGCACTCTGGGATAGCTCCCGGAGGCCAATACCATCGAATTGCGTCCACACTACCCCCAATTCGACCTAGCAGGGTTGATTTCAGCACTAATCCCCTCATCAGGGAGGAGTACAGAAATCGATTTTAAGAGCCCTTTATATAGACAAAAATGGCTTAGTCGTGTGGACGGGTGCAGGGTTAAATCCATCTAACACTGATAAATTCGACCTAAATTCATAGTGCAGACCAAGGCTAAGTGGGTGATATGATAGAGGTTATTTACTCCTTCACCTAATACAAGAACCAGGAGTCACCCAATGAAATTAATTAATTAGGCAGTAGGAATTAAAACAAACATAAATAAGTACCTCTTCACATAATGCAGAGTCAAGCTGTGGAACTGGTTGCCTAAGGATGTTGTGAAGGCCAAAAGTATAACTGGGTTCAAAAAAAGAATTAGATAAGTTAATGGAGGACAGAGATATCAATGGCTATTAGCCAAGATGATCGGATGCAACCCATTGCTCGAGGTGTCCCTAAAGCTCTGACTGCCAGAAGCTGGGACTGGATGATGGGATGGATCACTTGATAAATTGCCCTGCTCTGTTCATTAACTCTGAAGCATCTGGCACTGGCCACTGTCAGAAGACAGGATATTGGGCTAGATGGACCATTGGTCTGACCCAGTATGGCCATTCTTATGTTCTTATATAATTTAACTTGTAAACTGAGCAATAGTGATCTAAAAATCAGTGTGACATAATAAATGTTGAACTACACAACATCACAGTCACTTCTCTGAAGAGAACTATGATAAATGTTAGTTGCCCAGAACCACTGGTTGAGTGTTGCAATGATATTAAAATCTTATATCAGCATAATACCCTTGTTTGCAAAAGATAAAAATAATTCATGGTGGCGTTTCTGATAACTGTGCTATAATTAAGACTGGGGCTTCAATCTTAAATAACTTCATATGTTTATAACAGTAATGTTTAAAAAAGCACTTGGGAATCAGGTTTGTCAGGAGAGAAGGCACATCACATTTTATTAACTGCACAAGCACTCAGCACAGTCTCACTGTGCTCAGGCTACGTATAAACCAAAGGGCCTTTGTAGCCAAGCCGACTCACCTCCTACTGGTCGTGCTGGGAATTAGCTCTCTTGGACCACCAGGGCGCCTTTTACTAGCAGTGTCTCATTTGCCATTACTTCCACTTCCTCCACCATCTGGACCCACATCACTCGTGTGTGTGTGTGTGTGTGTGTGTGTGTGTGTGTGTGTGTGTGTGTGTGAGAGAGAGAGAGAGAGAGAGAGACCTAGGCCCTCCTGCCCCGGCCCAATGACGTGCTAGCTGGCAGCCACTTACTGTCTCTCCTCTTATTTACACTGCCTACTTGCCCTGGGCCCAGCTCCTTCCCTGCACTTGCTTCAGGGCCTCAGTCTGGCCATGGTCAGCCAAGAGCTCCCCTATTGCTCCACTACCCTGCCCAGCACTCAATCCTTTAAATATGGGCTGCTCTAATAAGCCTTCTCCTGATTGGCTCTCCCAGTGAGCCCTTTCCTGAATGGTGGGGTTCTGCGCAGCCTCTCCAAGGCTGCCTTAACCCTTCCACAGCAGCTGCCCCATCGCAGGCTTGTTTGATTTCTGACTTTGAACTAAAGATAAGTAGAATTGTTGACAGAAAAAGACGGTTTCTTATGTAAATGGTAAAAGTGAGGTTGCCAGATATACAAGATAAAGGATAATCAGAGATGAGGCAGTACTTGTTATAATACCCCAGTTATAGTAATAAATTTTTATCAGTTTATTCAACTTGGTCTGCCTTTCCTCAAATAGTTCAGTGTTCAATCTCATACAGATTTTACCTTTCTTTTTTCTGGTTCTTTTCTTCTTTTCACCACATTGTTTCAGATACTTGTTTCTGTAACCACAATAGTGAAATACACTTATCTGATGCAAGAATTCATAACAAGCATCTAGCCTCGTTTAATTTCAGTAAATCAGGCTATTTTCTTAATGCTATAGTAACTGGAACCTGGCATACATAGCCCTTGAAATAACTCTTGCAATTGAGGCCATTAAACTTTCCTAACAGGGTGATTTGGTATTTTCCTTACATAGTAAAATCCTCCACCTAGTCTAGAGTTGGCCATATGCCACCTGCTCCTGCTGGAGGACACCTCCCTGGCATAAAGGGCACATAGAAGCCCAGTGGAGATCCTGGTCCTCTTAGGGACCATTGCACATAATATAACAGCAATCCTGAGGCTGTTGTAACTCATGCCATGCGCTGACCTGATTCCTGGCTTTCTTCAAAAGATGATAGTTTCCCAGCTTCCAACCTCTCTTCCTTAGGCAGGGCTGCCAAGTGTTATGCATTCTCTCACACAGTCCACTGCTGGGATCTCATGGAAATACTCTTCATTGGAGAGAAGTTTCTTAGCATGTTCTGATGATATATGGTTTTGATTTGACCAAGTTTTGACCCTTTCAAAATATCACATTATATAGGTACAGTATATTTTGCTCAGAAAATGTTTCTAAGCTTTAAAAATTCCTGGGTAATGAAGGCTGTACTGCATATGTGTGTGGGGGGTTAACTTAGTTGTTTAATCAAAAGTGTACTGAAGGTATAAAGGGGCTATGAAGGGCAGCTATGCACATTGGGCCAGATTGTAATGCCCTCCCTGTGTTGAGCCATCAATCAAATATGTGAGTAAGAGGGGTTGCAATCTGGCTGTTTATAAAGTGCACAGGTCAAAGCTAGTGGAAACACAGGAACTGTTGGCTGAGACCATGGAGGTAGATCTACTGCATATTTTGTAAAGTTGTCAGGGAGAGCCCCAGTGTGATGTTCCTTGTTAGCTAGATGGTTTTTAAGGTTTGAAAAAAAGAGGAACTCTCATGTGGACCTCCTAACATATGGGAAATGGCTGTACCATTCTACCCAAAAAGTTAGATTAATGAATTACATTTGCCAATTATCTGAAGCCATCTAAGCTTCAAAGTCCAGAAGAGTAAAATATTTTGTCTTAAAAAAATAAAGACAGAAGAAATTCCATTTTAAACATATGTTTATTTTATACTTTACATATAAATTACTTTAATTGACTCTGTATAACATGCACAGAATAGCACATACTCTAGGATCCTTGAACAGGCTTCATATTTGTATCTAATAATATAGAAGAAAGTGTGCATGAGAAATAGTACAGCACAGTAGGTGGTAAGAATTGCAGTTTATGTGCAACATGGCTGCTGTGCTCAGTGGAGCATTGATTTTTGAATTTGCTGAATTGAGCATTTAAATTCTCCACTTTTACATTTAATGGACATGGTTATTTTTTAGCTATCCCTGAGGGAAAAGCTGGTAATTTGTTTTTCTTGGGGGTTTATTAACCAGGATTAATTTAGCAGAATGCTCCTAGAATGTCAGAAAAAGAATGACATGATTCTCTCAGATATACCTTGTCAGAGGGTTAAATTCACCCCAGTGCAGAGCTCCTACACAAGGCTCTGAGCATCACTTACGTTCCTCTTAAATTCTGCCTCTTGTGTGGGCCCTCAGCACAGGGATGATTTTTTTCTCTGAATGAGTAAAAGACAAAACAGAAGTGATGTTTGTGGTCAAGACGAAGCATTCTAAGGACATTTTCAGATGTTTGCATTTGAAATGCCCATTTTTTAGGGAATATGGGTAGATATCACTCGTGAGACAGATATTCATGGAGTTCATCACTGGCTGCTCCTTTGACCTGGAGACCTATGTTGAGACAGTGATCAGGATTGGCTATTATCTTATCATAGCTACTTTTCATTCTCTATTAACATTTTCTGTGGTTTTATGTAAACTTAAAAATGTGTACATGTAGGTTATATTGTATTTTTTTATTTGATTGAGGTCTACATTTGTTTGTTGCTGATCTTATCTATCTTAGGTATTGTTAATTATAAACTCAATCAAGATTTTTTTAAAGTGGCAATTACCATCTCCAGCTTCTCTGGAGAGTCAGTCCATTATTTGCAGATACAGCTCTTCCAATGGTCATCCCTATCTTTGTCACATCCAGGTTGTACTAATGTACTCTACTCCCTATAGGTATATAGTTCTCTGTAGTGCAGCATACATTGGCTTGTACTTGCTGCCCTCTTGTCCACTCCATAGTGCCCTTTCACTTCACACTTTGCCACTGCTTCTTCCCTTTCTCTCTCTCTCTCTCCACTGCCCCTTTTTTAGCATATACGTGTGTCAGAAACAGATATCTAAGGGTTAATGTCTCTTTTAACTGTAAAGGGTTAACAAATGGACCCAAACACCTGACCAGAGGACCAATCAGGAAACAAGATACTTTCAAATCTCGGTGGAGGGAAGCCTTTGTTTGTGTTTTTTGGGTTTGGCTTTGTTCTCTCTGGACTCTGAGAGTGACCACACATAGCTACAGGCTCTCTAATCTTCTATTCCAATTTTGTGAGTACAAATGTAGAAAGGTGGTATAGTCTTTTTATTTGTTTTCCTTTATTTGCAATTGTGCAGTTTGCTGGAAGTATTTTAAATTGTATTTCTATTGGAGGAGGCTGTTTCTCCAATTTCTTAAGCTGACAGACCCTGTAACTTTTTACCATCTAAATTGCAGAGATAGACCTTTTATTTTTTCTTTCTTTTTATTAAAAGTTTTGCTTTTAAGACCTGTCTGATTTTTTTCCCCTTGTTGAGGCTCAAGGGAATTGAGTCTGTACTTAACAGGGAAGGAGAAGGGAGGGGACGGGTGGAATCCCTTTGTTTTAGATTCACGGAGCTTGAATCTGGATTGCCTCTGGGGGAAGGTATCATTCCTCTTTGTGTGGTGATTCAAGGAGTTGAATCACGGTGATCTCCTAGTGTACCCAGGGCGGGAAAGAGCTGGGAGGAAGAAAGGAGGGGGAAGGGAAATGGTTTATTCCCCTGTGTTGTGAGACTCAAGGAATTTGGGTCTTGGGGTCCCCAGGAAAGGTTTTGGGGGAGACCAGAGTCTATCAGGCGCTCTACTCTAAGTCCTGATTGGTGGCAGCAGTACAGGATCTAAGCTGGTAATTAAGCTTAGGGGAATTCATGCTAGTACCCATATTTTGGATGCTAAGGTCCAGATTTGGGACTTATACTATGACAGCGTGCAGATGTTACAGATTGAGTTGAGGTGCCATAGAATCTCAGGTCTGTACGTTAGTATAATAAAAATCACACATCTCAACTTTTTTATGCAACTTTTTCAAATTAACTAGTAATATAATGTCCACACTTTTTAAAGTCTATTATCCAATCATCAGAGATCAATATTTACTGCTGTGAGTATTCCCCACTGATTTTCTTGTCATCTGCAGGATCAAGGCTTTAGGTCATCCTCTTTCTTGTCTTGCAAATGTATTTTTTCATCTTTTTTGTTATTTCTATGTCTTTTTACTTGCTCTCACTATTTTCTTCTTTTTTGTCCCCTTGGTTCTTTTTTTCTTATTTCTTCATTGTATATATATCACTCCTTTCTGTACATGTGTGTTGTTTTGTTCTTCGGGATACAGGAAGGCCTTGCAGAGGGAGAATAGCATTCCTGCTTAGTTTTGTGGTGCTTATCTTACATTACAGTAATGATGGAATCAGACTTTTTACCCAAACTGTGTGGATTAGGCAAGCTTTTGAGGTATTTGGTTTATCTGAGCTTTTATGTATACATATACATATCTATGTATTATATGTATATAATCCACATGACATTAGACGCTATAGTAGAAATCTCATGACTTAAAGTATTTAATGTGTGATGTCTTTGAATTGAGCATATTAACTGTATTTATGGATAGTTACTATATGAATTGTATATTTGCATGTTTTAAAGTATGTATTTAAAGAAAAACTAAAGGAGTATTGGTGGGAAATTGTTAGTCTAAAGCAAAGTGAAATAATCAAGACAGCTACATTGTTATTTGTTGAGACCTAGCATACAGAGGGCTGCTGCTGGGGGACACCTAGAGCATTTGTCTTAAGCTTGGGGTGGTATGCCTCTACCACTCCTGCACATTGAGCCTTGCCTAGCTAGACAGCTTCCCTTGTTCTGGGCATTGCTGTGCTGAACAAGGACACAGCCTTGACCCCTCTGGGATTTTATTTTGTCACTAATACTCTGATGATGAGATTGCACCCAGTGCATGAGTTACTGCAGTGGCTCCTTTTGGGCTCTGGACCACAATGAAAAATCACACAGCTATTTTTCTTCCACTCCTCCTCCTGAAACTCTGGATACCTTTCTCTCCTTTCCTCCCTACTATCTGAGGAAATGGCTCTTGCTGGAGCCTCTGTACCCTGTCCCCCAGAGTGGCATCTCTTCTGAATCTAGGGCTCTGTCTCATAATCCTCCTCCTCTAAAGCTGCAGTGTGACCTCATGCTTCCCGCCCTCCTGAATCCGTCCTGTCAAGGCCACAGGAGTGGGCTTTTCCTGCGCCTCATAGTTTCCTTACTCCTCCTTTCTCCATTCCAGCCTCAAATTGCAGTGGCCCGCTGTTCTTTGGGCTCCTCTTCACAAACCGAGAGAAAGGCGGTAGCTGCTGGATAATGAAATGGATATGGAGTGAAAGAACGAATGAATGAGTGATTGAGAGAGGATGGATAAGGGTAAGTATGGGTTTTAAAAGTGAGTGATAGAACATAGTGGTGGAGAGATAAGGAAAAGCCGGGCCACCCTGGGGGGGGGCAAGTGGGGCAATTTGCCCCAGGCCCCGGGCCCTGCAGGGGCCCCACAAGCCTTGGCCCGGCAGCAGTCCGGGTCTTCGGTGGTGTTTCGGCGGCAGGGGGTCCTTAAGTGCTGCCGAAGACCCAGACCACTGCCAGGTAAGTACAAGTGCCGCAGCTCCCCCACTTTGCCCCAGGCCCCCTGAGTCCTCTGGGCGGCCTTGAGGAAACGGTAGCTAGCCAAGTGAGCAAATGAAAAAAATAAATAAAAATAAAAACCGTTAAGAATAGAAAATCCAGAGAAAGCAGGAGAGAGAAAAGGAGAAGGAAATAAAGTAGCATTTGGAGTGGGGCCCAAAGAGACTCAGTGAGCTGCCTCAGGGTCAAGTTTCTGAGGTTCCTGCTTCTGTATCTTGTTTTGGGCACTGTAAATCCTGGCTGCATTCCTGAGCACAGATTCAGTGCAGCACTGAGCTCCCATACCTGCCACCCTCTACCGCAACTTGCATCCAAGGACTGCATTTCTCTGTTGCCTGTATTGAAAGGACACCAAATAAATCTAATTCATTTATATTGGAAAAATAATGTATCCCATACTTTAAATTAATCTAGACTACCATAGGTCTCAAGAACTGCCTTAGTTGCAGTCAGCCTGGGCAACACCCATTTCTCTATTCCTCCTCTCTTTTGGTCAGTGTAATTTTCACACTGTTAATATCTGTGACCTCAGCATCAACAGATGTTGCATGAGTTTAGAGAGTCGTGAAAATTGGAGAGATTCTCTAAGAGCCAGAGTTTCAATGCAAAAGCCTCAGGTTAAGCAAGTATTTGAGTATCCAAAGTTTCTAGTTGAATTCTGCAGTTGGTTTCTTACAGAAATGTCTTCTGATCGTATATGAATGCCATCTAATGGTTGTTACAATTACAGCAGCTAGTAGTCTCGTGCAGGAAATGCCAGTTTTTACTTCAATAACCAGGATCCTTTAGCAGGAAGTTAGGTGTGGTCTGTTAAAGGAGAATAAAAAAAAAAGCATGATGGAATTTTAGCTGCATTCTTCATGATGTCGTTCCAAATCCACACAGGTGCAAGATCCTATACTGGTAATGCATTTTTGTAATTGTCACCTATAGTGTTTAGAGAGGATTCTGTCTTTTTCTATTATTAACAATAAAATCTGTAAGGATTTTGCAGTAGGACCACTTTCATTTTCATAATTAACCCTTCTGCTGCCACCAAACAGTACATATGTTCCAACAGCAATTTTCTACAAAACATCCATAATAGGATGCACCAGGTGTATTTGACTGCAATAGGAGAGCACGTTTCACAGATGTACCTGCATACGTTGCAGCATGTCTGTGTGTGTGTGTTGGAGGAGATGGGTATGTGTATGGTGAGGACGGAAGAATGGAGAATTAGACATGGTGTTAGCTTCTATTCAGATAGCTCTGAAAACATGAAGTTGCTGCAGCTGTGGTAGAGTCGGACAAGCCTATGTGTACTTAGTAGGGAAATAAAAAAACAGAGCGTGCAGGAAAATTCAGGTTGTTACATCATTGTAAGTTGAAAATTGCTTTTTTGGTATATCATCTGGCACTGAAGCTGTTAATCTTGTATTACATTCGCTGTTTTATTATATGGATAATATAATTTGCCCGTTCAGATAAAAAAAATCTTGGGAAAATTATCCAATGCACAGATTACATTCATGATTTCGGATTATAGTATCTCTACATTGGAAATATTTTCCATTTGTCATTTCTGACAGAAGTATAAGCTGGCTTTAGAAGAAGATGGTTCTGCTCTCAGTTCTAACGATTATGCAAAATATACACAATTTAAAGATAGCAACGGGTAATAAAAGGTCTAAGAATGTTTAGCAGCAAAGACCAATTTGGATTTAACACAGAAATTCTTTCAGCACATGATATGTTACCAGGGAGGGGATTTATGTTCTGGTACCTAAACGTGGTTCCTTGCTGCCTAATCTGTGAAGCCAACATGCTTGTCCCTGAAAAGAGGGAGCACCTCACACTCTATCAAGCATTCCTCTGGCTGATGCTTTCAGTGTCAATGATGGGATCCTGAGGAAGCCATGTCCACACCTCCTCACAGAGGGAGGATTGGTCTGACATAAGACCTTTCATGGTAATAGTGTTAAAAGGGCAATTGTGCTGGATGTTCTGACCTCACTCCACATAATGAACACTTTTTTAACTGTTAATTTATTTCAGTGAGCGTGGGAAAAATCCTTTTATACTACCCAGTAACTATCTCATTCATTAGCATGGTCATAACATTTTCTGGGCAGGGGGGAGAAAAGAAACAATTTTTCTACTTGTTTTAAAAATTAATGTATACACTCCTTATAACTGCCAATTCATTACTTTTCATAAGCAATACATTAATTTTAAACTAATTTTTAAAGGGTTGCTACTTTTCCAGACATCTAAAGAGACCAAATGAAAAGTTAAATGCCCTATCTTGAAAGAAAATGGATCAATTTCACAACACACTGTTCTCATATAAGTACCCTTTTTAATAAATTGCCCTACAGACAGTGATATGAAGATGTATCCATTTAGATTGCTTGTGTGGTGGTGGTCTAATATTTTGCTGTGTTTTTATATTTTTAGCACTTTTTTATGTGTGAGGCTAAACGGTAATTAAGAGGTGCAGGATGAAAAGATGGCACAATCAGTGCTGGTACCACCAGGACCCGACAGCTTCCACTATTTCACGAGAGAGTCACTTGCAGCTATCGAACAACGTATTGCTGAAGAAAAAGCTAAGAAGTCTAAAAAAGAACGTAAAGATGATGATGATGAAAATGGACCAAAACCAAACAGTGACCTGGAGGCAGGAAAGACACTGCCATTTATTTACGGCGACATACCTCCAGGAATGGTGTCCGAGCCCTTGGAGGATCTGGACCCATATTATATCAATAAGAAAGTGAGTGTTTCTAAAGACTGGAGTTAACATGTTCCTGTTAGAGATTAAGAGTATTAAAATACTATAGACCCTCTGCAGGACTCCCTTTTTTCCACTACTTTGGGCCCAACCTAGATGTAGTGCTCCAATGGTTGACTTCATTGGCACTGCATGCAGTAAAATGTGTTTGTAGGGTCAGGCCTCTAGTTTGGGTGTTGTGATACACTGTTAGCGTTATTATAATATACTTGGCATTTCACTCTAATTTTAACTGTATGTGAAATCGTCATTTAAGGATGTCAGTGTTTTCATTATGAAACCCACTGAAAACCTGCCTTGAATGGCCCTCTTGCATTTTCTTCACTATTTTGTGGAAAACCGTAGATTTTATTCCTGATCTATTCTCTCATTACTTGGGTTGTCAGGGGTGAGGAGTTAGGCAGAGATAGTATATCAGTGTGCTCCTAATGCATTCCTCTTCACCCTGTAATCTCAAAGACGTATCTTCTTCCTAGATCATTTGGGTGAAGGACTGTTAGTCTTTGAAGCATATTCCTTATCCAGAATCAGGCTACTGAAATAAGGGGTTCAAAGGAGAGCTTGCAGTCAAAGAGGTAGGGAAATATGGGAAGAGGTAGGGCTCCTTGCTGGAATACCCATAACATAAAAAAACTCTTAGTATACTATTTAAAAATATTTTATTAAAATATGCCATTTTTAGTGGAAATATGGAAAGGTAAAATTTTGGCATAATCCTGTAATATGTCCCATTGGAGCCAGGCAGAGAAGTACAGAAATACCAGGCCTTTGTGCAGATCGCCCTGGTTTCCTCTGATGTCCTAGATCTTCAAGTTTTGGACTTTGCACTGTACCTACTCCAAAAACAGAAAAACCTGCCCCATCCCAGGATAAGCCAGAGGAAACTCTGCTAGCTGAAATTCATGGAATTTTCTGTCTTCAGGATTTTTTGCTGTATGTGGAAATATATTCCCCTTGAGAATTAACAAGTACTCTCTAAAAACAAAAACAAAAAAACAACTACTATTAAGAGTGATGCATTAGCTGAGCAAACCAAGGAAATATATCAATCCCCATCAATCATTTTCAGTTCTGAAACCATAGCAATATCATAATGAGATGAGCTTAAGACAGATAGAAGCCTTATGAAGAAATATATGTCTTTATTTGCTCAATGTTGTGTTCTGAAAGTTCGCATACTGACAAACGCTTCATGCTGTGGCTAAACTGAGAGTTATATTTGAAAATTAAGTTGTTTGATTTAGGATCATATTCTGCTTGCCTTACTCAAGTAACTAGTCCTGTTGAAGTCTGAGAGTAAGGCAAGCAGGATTTGGGTCCAGCTGCTAGGGTTTTTTCCCCCTCAGTTCTCCAGTAATAATGATGTAGGACTCACTGCTGGAGATCTGAAACTTAGCATCAAGATCATCATGCCTTAGACATCTGAAAAGTATTTATTGCTATTAATACCGAAAATGGAATAGCCTCTTTCTTCTAATTGCTAAAACAGTTTCAAAATTGGCCGTATGATAGTGATGTTGCAGACCATGTTATTTTTCGGAAGTATGGTGGTTTACACGCTTTACAAGTTTATGCATTATGATCAGAATTTCTCATAAATTTTCACTGATTTTCCTTGAGTTTTGTACATTTAGATCAGGCTCCATTTTCATTTCATAAATGTGTGTCAATGAGCCTGCATCACACAAATGATGGTTTCAGTAAGAATTTGTCTGGGCAGTAGAAAACTTGTAAGGAGCTCAGGATTTCAGCCAGAATTTTCTGAAATAAAGGGATGAAGTTCCAAGGGAAATAAGGAGAGAAGGGGGCAAAAATTTGGTGAAAAGCAAATGAAATTCCAAGTGTACTGAGGACCAAAATAAAGCCTCGTTAAGGACTAAAATGTGGTTCTGGGAGTCAGCAGAGGGCAGAGGGTGAGAATCAGTGTGTGGTTAAAAAGTTGTAGCATTCATTCTGGTGGAGGGCAGTACTAGCCTCCAGGGATACAGCAGCAGAACTTACCATACCTGTACATAAAGCATAGCATGCCCTCCTTAAGTGCTGCCCTCCTCTCCTAGCTGATGCAGTGGGGCCACTGGCAATACTACTGGCTTATGTCCCTTCTGATATGTCCAGTGCTGCCTGCAGTGCAAAAAAAGTCCCTGTTACAGTCAAAGACCACAAACATTCACATTATTAGCTTTCTTCTCCATGGGGGGGAAAGCAGCTCAAGCCTCTCTCACCTCTGAGCTTGCCTGAGCAGAGATGGTCTTAGGTTGGCTCCATGTGTATGTGGAATATAAATGTTTCAGAGACTTAGGTGTATAAGGTACATTGAATAAAAGGTTGAGCCTTCTTGGCTTCTCTGGTTTTAAGAAAAGATTTTCATTCAAAGCTGTTCCATTTATAAATGCCATTTTAACATAGTCAAAATATATAACCTATTACTGAAGCTGTGGGTAGGAATTGAAATACAAATCTTCACTGAATTCTGTGTGTTAATTAGGTAGCACAGATAAGCTTTTAAATCATTAAATATGAAAGGTAGATGTATTCATGGCCAAAAAAGCCTCATGATAAATATAAAAAAGAATAACAAATTTTAGTTCTGCTTTTTTAGTGAAAAAAATTTAACTTTGTGTGTGAGAGGAAAATCTGAACATGCCATATCATGTCCATACAATGCGTGGCTTTTAAAAGCTCAAGGCCTCTTTTTCAAGAGCATCTTCCATTCCATTTATTTTGATGGGATAAAAGGTTTACAAAACACCTTTGAAAAATCAGACCATCAGTGTTTATCTCTCTACCCCACTATTTCCTTATATGGATACCAGAATTACTGCTGATACCTGGTGTAGGGAATTTTGAAGTTTTAATGAACATATAAAAATTATGTTTAGCATATCTTAATATATGTTATAAGATAGGCACCAACAGAAGTGAAAGTAACTTAAAGGACTTACCAGTACACTGGAGTCCTGAGCAGGAGGGCATAGCCTCAACGGGAAGAGGCAGGGCCTTTAGAGCTCCAGGCCCTTTAAATCACAGCCAAAGCTACCAGCTGCGGAGGCGGCTGGGAGACTTGGGGCTCAGGGCCATTTAAAGGGCCCTGGGCTCCAGCTGCCGCTACCGCAGCAGAGTCTGACCCTTTAAATCGTTGCCCAAGCGCTGCTGCTGGAGCCCTGGGGTAGCAGCAGCAGCCAGCGGCTATGGCAATGATTTAAAGGGCTTGGGGCTCCTGGCTGCTTCTACCGCAGTGGAGCCCCTGGCCCTTTAAATTGCCAACGGAGCCTTGGGGGCTCCTGACTGCTGCTGCTACCCTGGGGCTCGGGCTGCGCGGCTCGGGCTGCGGGGCTCAGGTGACAATTTAAAGGGCCAGTGGCTTGGCCACGGCTACTGCTCCTGGCCCTGTACATTGCCGTCCGAGCCCTGCTGCCGGAGCCCCTGGGGTAGCGGTGGCAGCCAGGGTCTCCGGTGGTGATTTAAAGGCTCCAGGGCTCCCAGCTGCTGCTACCGCAGCAGAGTCCTGGGCCCTTTACATTGCCGACAGAGCCCTGGGGGTTCCCAGATGCCGACACTACCCTGGGGCTCAGGGCTCTGGTGGAGATTTAAAGGGCCCAGGTCCCTTTAAATTGCCATCCGAGCCCCGCTGCCTAGGGTAGCAGTGGCAAGGCTCCAGCAGTGATTTAAAGGGCCAGGGGCTGCCAGCCACAACTAGCACAGCGGAGCCCCAGGCCCTTTAAATCTCTGCCAGAGCCCTAAGCCCTGCTGCCGGGAGCCCCTGGCCGCTTTAAATCGCGGCCTGTGGAAGCCAGTCCAGTACACAAATGGGGTGTACACTTAGAGCTCAATTTGTCCTCTGTCAAATAAGACATAGAATATTTGTGTTTTCTAAATAATGCTGTTGAAATGTATTCCCACAATTCTACGTGTAGAAATTCAGTTGGAGGCTGTCCTGCATGTTAGGTGACCTTCACATGAAGTCATTGAGTCTGCAGAGGTATAAATGAGAGCAGAATTCAGCTAATTGTAAATAATGATGAAGCGCAAGTGATGCAGAGTATGAGAATCCACACGAATATTTTCTAAATACAATTTTTCATTTTGTTTTCTTTTTCAGACTTTTATAGTATTGAATAGAGGGAAGGCAATCTTCCGATTCAGTGCCACCTCTGCCGTGTATATGTTAACTCCCTTCAATCCTCTTAGAAAAATAGCTATTAAAATTTTGGTACATTCATATCCTTTTTGAAGTGGTTGGTTCAAAATATTAATGAACAAAATGCTGCTTTTATTTTGGTATTTAAATCATTAGTTGGTAGGCCATCCCAGGACAAGTAAGATCCACAATGCTTTTTCCATCCTCTTTCTGCTGCTTCCTTTCTCTCTTCTCTCCCCTCCCCTTTTTCTCGTTTCTGCAGTGTTCTGGTGAGATCAGAAGCCACACAGCCAAATGCTCTTCCTCTTCTTTTCCCCTTAGCACACTTTCCTTATTTTTTCTCCTTCCATCTCTGGTATTACCCACTTATTTTACTTTCCCTCTCCAGTAATTTTTTTCACATGGTCCAGATATGTTGCTTAAAATGTTTTACAATTCTTAAGTGACACTTTGCATTAAAAAAAATGTAATCTTTGATCCTCAGTTTTAGCTTGCATGAACAGCTGCAGAAAATATTTCTCTACCCCTTTTCATTTTCTGATTCAGATCACAACTGTAGTAAAGTAGGTAAATAGGGTTCCTTGAAATTCTGAGTTTTATTATAAATTATCAGTCCTATATGTATTTTTATCATTGTGTTTCTTCTGGTAACCATTGCCATTTTATGTACTTGTATTTCTGGACATACTTTAATTTTAATCTTCAAGTAGCTCATGAGCATTCTGACTAGTGCATAGAGAACCTCAAAACTGAATGATAGTAACGCAATATATGACTGTCTCACTTTGATGATAAACTTAAATCATATGAATCTAGTAGTAACTGGATCTGATCCTGCAAACACTACCTTGAGTAGTGAGTGCCTTGACATCAGTGGCTCTACTCAAGGTAGTAAGCAAAGTGCTCAATGTGTTTGCAAGATTGAAACTTATAGAGTTAAACTTGATTCCTCTATTTCATCAGCGCCCCGAAGCATGTGCATAGCACTATTCACATTTTTTCTCAGAGTTGTGTTCTGTATATTTGGAGATGGTCACATGATTTTAAAAGGACAGTCTTTTACTAAAGCTGAAATGCAATTGGCATAACAAACCCAGTAACTTCAATAAGTTTAATGTGTTCAAAAACAAGAGGTACTATGTCAATTATTTTAAAGTACTGTAAGATCCTTCAGTGTCTAGTTTTTGTACTCCCATTCCAGGCTGCAAGGTAACTAAATACTATGCTGTAATATCACACCCTTCCACCCGCTATGGAATTCTCCTGGATCATGGAGCTGATCTTGGTGGTAGTTGGGGTAGTTGGGATCACACCGTATGAAAAAATTGGGTGGGCACATGTCTTACAGTGTGGGAAAGACATGCCCCTGTTATTGCTCCATTCTGCTCTGATGGCGAGGCACTTCTCAGGAGCAGCAATACAGTAGGGGCATGCAGCTTTTAGGAAGCATTTCTATAAAAATCATTTGTAAGCCCTGTGCAATATATTAATGTATAAAATTCTTAGAATACATGATTTTAGGTTAGTTGAAAAACTCCTCAGAGTTGCTGCCCCTTGTCTTCTGCTCCTTTCAAATATGAATTTCTGTGGTGTCACAGCCAACAGTATTCTGAGAAGAAAGGATCTTTCAAATATTGCAAACTAGAAGAATAATTTGAAAGGGGTGCTATGTGCTGCCTTGGCATGATGGTTTGGAGGGCTGAGATATAAAATGTTGCAATAAGAAAGTACTCTACAGATTGTGATTTTGTAGTTGCTATTCTATTCTGTTCTTTATTTTATTATTTATATTGCAAAGCCTTGTAAAACCTTTAATATGGGGGGAATTAAAATAAAGGTACTTACTGACCTCTTTACACACCCTTCAGTCTCCATGTTTTAAACAGATTTCCCTGGTGGATGTGATCTTACCACTTACCAGGTGGATTGCATACTGAGACATCACACAGAACAGGAGCCAATGATACATATTATTTATAGGAAAGTGAAACTATAGACTAGTTACCTATATGCTACATGCCCTCCTTATCCTAATTATTTGATGCATTCATGTGCTATGTGCTTGTTTCTAATAACTCTTTCAAAGTTTTCTTTAAAACCATATATTGTGCACACTGTTCCCTTGAATATTTATATTTTTAGACTTTTCTATTGCTAAGCAAACCACAGACAAGGGCATTATTATGCATTTTATTTCTACATTTACAATTTGATTCTAAGGAAAGTGGGTGGAAAGATGGGAACTATGACATCAGAATTATGGTTGGAGTTATAACACTGTCCGTCATCCTTTCGTTAACCACAGTATGTTCTAGTCATGAAATAGTTACCTGATAGCAGCATAGCTGAGATTATTTTGTGGCTGCTTGGTAAGTGGAATTTTAGTTAAATGAATTAAAAAAGTTAATTGTTTAAAAAAAAAACTTCAATTCTTATATCAAGTTTAATGTTTTAACTCCGTGCTCTAACACAGTAGTTTTGCCTGACTGGGTTAATAGCCATCATTATTTTATTATTATTAGATAAGAGAGGAACTGATTGTGCCATTAGTATCCATGCACAGAGTAGATATCTCATGCAGAAAGTGTGGTGGAGTCAGTTGCCTCTGGAACAGCATTGCTCATCTTTCTCCAAACTCAGCAGAAGGCTGTCTACGAGTCTGGCAATTCGTTGGTGGGGGAAAGGGATTGGGGTCTGGAGGAGAGTGCATGAGGTTTGTGACTTGGCAGTGCTTCTCTCCAGCTTGCAAGTATTCACTGTCACATCCAGTCTCCTTTAAGTGGTATAGTATAGTATAGTGATATTAAGTGGTATTAAGTGGTATTGTATAGTATTATCTATACAAAACCAACCAAACAAACAAACAAAACCACTCCCTGAGCTTAACCTTTGTCCTAGGGTTTCACAGCATTCCCTCTTGGGGGTCTTTGGTAACCCTGCTTCCTGCAGCTTCCCAGTCCTGGCCAGCTTCCTTATTCAGTCAGCTCTGTTACTCTTCTGTGACAGCAACTCCAAGGCTTCCTGAACATCTGGCCCCTTGCTCCCAGGACCCCACCACAAGAGTTGGTTCTGCTTCTAGCCCTAGACACAGCCTAGCCTAGCCTACCCTATCCCACCTATCTCTTCCTTCTTCTTGTCCTTCGACAATATTTTGTTGCCCCAGATATAGCCCAATGGCCCACCTGCTCTCACACCGGGAGCTGGGCCTGCTATTCACAGGGACCAGCTATTCTGTGACAGGGCTGTAGTAGAGAAGAAGGGGTGATTTAGAAGCTAGACCCTAAGCTTCTGTCTTGGGAGAAGGAAGTGTGTTGTTGGAAATCTCACTCCCTCACTGCTTATCAAAAGGTTGCAGAGGAAACTCCATGAGGGGAACATCATAGTGTTTGCTTTCCGTTATGCTGGTATTCCTGAGCAGGAGTACCATCTGCGCCTATGTTTTTAGTCATAGCCACCCACAGGCTAAAGCAGTTCTCAAAGTCTCTAAAATACAAATGTTCTTAACATTTAGTAGGTTTTGGTGCCACCGTGTGGCCATTTTATATATCGTATGTCTGGATGTTTTTTATTTTGGTGTACTTTAATGTTTATTGGGCTGTGGTGGGTTTTATCCCTCTTGATAGTGAATGGGGTAAATCCAGAGCAACTCCATCAAAGTTAATATAGTGATTTTGGATTTGCTTCAGTGTTTACTGTGGATCAGAATTAGTGAGGACAGAATTTGGTTCAAATTCTTTTAACATTATAATCAAGGCCAAATATAGCACAAGCGGGTGTCATTCATGCTTCCCCCTGAAGTATGGGACAAATTTCTCTGTGTTCTCTTCCAGTGTCTTATAGGCCTGCCTTACAACATATGTAATATTCTAGCCTCGAACAGGGACAGCAAAGTGTGCCAAATTATGTAGTGATTTTGTGAAGCATAGCAATATTGGGGAGAAACTATAAATTTAACTGTTTGGCACTAATGAGCTAAATCAGATTTATGTCCGTATCTTCAGACTTGAAAGATTGTTGCATTATCCCATTGCACTACAGTCCATCCCTTCTCAAGTCACTCTTTTTTATTAAAAAAATCATCTGTCATCTCTTTTTAAAACTTCAGTTTTCTTTATGTCAGACTTTTTTATTTCAATGGCTGATTATTCTCTTTTATCTGTAAAGCAACAACTAAGAAAATTCTGAGATATTTAGGGCTTTTTCCCTGAGCATCAAGAGAGTAGTGAAGGGATTAATAGTTCCTGATAATGAAAATTTGCTTAAATGTTGATCTTCATGTAATACTCTTGTTATGATGAGATTTTTCTGATGTATGTTCCTTGACTATAATCTACATTGTTCAGCATGCTTATTATGTGCACTATTTTGACCAACTGTGTATTTATGACCCTGAGTAACCCTCCAGAGTGGACAAAGAATGTAGAGTAAGTTAAATGCATTTTCTTTAAATATATTCACAAATCTGATATTAGCTTCTGTAAGTGATCTTATTTATGATAATATGAATTGACCACAACTAGTCTGTGACATTGTTGCTTGTGTCCTCTCTCTCTTGTGACTCTAACTCAAGACCGTAAATGACCTCCCTTCTATCAAGTTGTTCATAACTTCCATTCTCTATTGTCCCATCTCTATGTGGGAGTGGAAAGCTGCTTGTAGGGCCATACAAGATCTGTATATCAATCTTTTTATACACATATTTCTCATTAATTTCAGTGGAGTTATGTATATGTAATAATGGCAGGAATTAGCCCCTTCTCTGCATATCGTGGGTTATCTGTATTTTTCATTGTGTGATAACCATGTCAATAGAAAGATTATCACATGGACTACCATGCCTCCTGTTCACAATTGGGCAGAGCTCCCTTTCATGAGCAAACAAATAACATCCCTGTGTAGGGTGACCAGATGTCCCAGCTGTATAGGGACAGTCCCAATATTTGAGGTTTTGTCTTTTTGGGTGCCTATTACTCCCACCCCACCCCTTATCCTGATTTGAAGAACATTAGCTTGATTATTCTCTTTGATAAAGGAAAATCTTGCATAGTCCTCAAATGCTGAATGACCACACTATTGCATTACTTACTTTTTTTGAATGATATCCACCTGATTAGTTAAATCCTGGCACTACTGAAATCAATGGTAAAATTCCCATCAATTCCAATAAGCCAGGTTTTCTTTCAAGATGTTTTAACATATAGTAACTAGAGGTAAGCGTGGAAGCAGACTCTGCTTTAATTCCT